>NC_060119.1:992055819-992662938 GCF_021461395.2 Schistocerca americana | reverse complement strand
TCGTCAGTTGAAGTTGCGCCGAATGATCTACAGATGGAACTGATCTACCTACAGTGCAATACAAGACTGAAGGACATGTTCTTTGCAGCGCGAAGTACAAAAGAATTCTACGAAAATTTTTCACAACAAGAATTTCCACGCCTGCACCGAGGAGCCGCGAGAGTTATGTCGATGTTCGGGTCGACATATGTTTGTGAAAGATTTTTCTCGGTAATGAAAATGAATAAACCAAGATTTCGATCAAGCATAAGTGATGAAAATCTTCGCAACTGCTTGCGTTCGTTAGTGAGCCGTGCTTTGTGCCCGATATGAACTATATCATTTCTCATGACCAGTGATAAACGTGTTTGGGTTTATTCCTTTCATAATTTAAAATTATTGTTTACTAAATGTACATTATTGCTTCATTCTGCTCCATGTTACATATTATCAGCAAAATTGGTCATTAAACCGATTGTTCCAATGTATATTTATATTTAGGTTTTTTTTTTTAATGTGTGAAGGGCTACGCTCAGTCGATAAAACATAACATTCATCTAATTGTCGGTTATTATGCAGATTTCAGACGGAACTGATGAAGGATATAGCAATAACGGTATTGAAATAACAGGTGATCATCTAGAGGTCAGTGAGACAGAAAATATGTGGGTGTAACTGAGGGCACGGAGAATTAGTTATAAGAAACCTTGCTTTAGTTTAATTTTATTTGAAATCATAAATAAGGTTCGTTGAAAGTCACAAAGTGGTCTCTTCCTTACTAGATCAAAAACATTACGCGTATTTACGTGCCGTCAGTCAAGCTGCCTTAATAAAAACCCACTGTTGTTAACTGTGTTACTTGTCTTACTGGGTTAAACTGTTAACATAAAAGTATACGACTCAATAAGTAGACTGTGCCAGTATTTTAAATGTTTAACATGTGAAATACCTTCCCATGGTTGGCTTGCAAGCTGTGGAAAGAGCACTAGAATGCGCCGGTACAGAGTATCTAGCAAGTGGATAAAGCGACATCTGTGCGTAGAAACATGCACTACATATACGCTGACGGCTGCGGAGTGCACGCTGTGACCCGGAAATTGCACATGTGCAGGAGCACCGCAGAATTTCTCGCCGGCCCTGCACTATACAGTACACGCATTCATCACAGTCATCTTCACGGCACAGATGTGCACTTTTCACTCGATAACATGGCGACAGTCTGGTTTCTGTTCGCAAGTGATAAAAAGCACACCCAGCGACAGTATGATGGCTGTTCGCTACACTTCCCAAAAGACACAACACCAAGAATATATCAAGAGTGGCGAGACAGGATTCCCGCTCCTCTGCCCTCGTTTCGTGAACGTAGGACTACTTTTATTTGGACTTTTACATAACCTATGGTATTTCAATTCAATCAGACAGTGGAATTTTTGCAGATTTTATATATCACGAGCATTGCAGATTTCTGTCGAATGGAAAAATGGCTGTGTTTTCTTTCTGACATATGTAAAAGACACTGTTCTGTGTAGGTATTTCATGTACGAGAATAATCCCAAAAGTAAGGTCTCCTATTTTTATATAAGTACATAGATCTGTTTATTTCTCCAGAGGTTTATGCTGTAACGGCGACCGGAACAATCGCGAGGTTGAAGTGACGAAAACGCGGCGGGACCAGCGGAGCGGCCCGCGAATAACACAACGGAGAGGACAGACACGACCAACGAACGACCTTACGACAACAACAACAACAACAACAAGACAACAGAGTCAAGAAAACCTAACTAGACAACCACATCCGCTCGTAAACAAAACACGAAAGTAAATACGCAGGTAAAGGAGAGGCGATATATCCAGAGACGTACGCTATGTTAGACTGGCTGGCAGAGCTTTTTCTTTCCTTTATTGAATTTCGATTCGATTATTACGCTGCTCTGCAGCCTACAGACTTTTTAAAACGTAAGAAGAAGATAATAAACAATAAAGCAGGCGATAAAACGGTGACTTAAATTGTAAAACGGCGGAAAATTGGGGAAATTTAAAACATAAAGCAAAGGGTTGTCGAAGCTAATAAAATACACAGGAAGTAGAAAGGTAACATAGTAGACAGACAATTAAACAAACATGGCGACAGTCTGGTTTCTGTTTGAAAGAGATATAAAAGTCACACCCAGTGACAGAATGATGTCCGTTCGCAGCACTTCGGAAAAGACACACCACACTGAACTGACACACCATAGCCAAGGGCAGAGGGGGGGGGGGGGGGACTGAACAGATGGGGGAGAAGCTGGCTGAGCTTTTTTTTTTTTTTTTTTTCGTTATTGATTTTCAATTCCCCCCCCCCCCCCCCCCCCGAAGGGGGCGGGCCGGCAGCAGCTTACTACGCTGCTCTACAGCCGACAGACTTTTTTTAAATAAAGGAAGAAGAAAGAAACAAGGAAAAACAGGAGATAAAATGGCGATATCAAGTGTAAAAGGGCGTAAAATGGCGGAAAGTTAAAACAGAAAGCAAAAGGGGTTGGCGATGTAGATAAAAGACACAGGAATCAGACAAGTAACACAGTAGACACACAATTAAAAAACATGGCGACAGTCTGGTTTCTGTTCGCAAGTGATAAAAAACACACCCAGCGACAGTATGATGGCTGTTCGCTACACTTCCCAAAAGACACAACACGGAGCACGCACTGGAAAAACACACTGTAAAACACTGCACGAAAAAGGCGGCACAAAAATGGCACTCCCGATCCAAGGCAGATGGTGGGGGGACCTGGAGTAGGGGGAAAAAGAAGGAGGGAGGAGAGGAAAGAAACGAAAAGCAGAGGGGGGGGGGGGGGGGGACTGGCTGAGCGAGAGGCAGGCGCTTAAGTACTGTATCGGGGACGCCGCTATTGGCCGCTGCAAGTACGTGTTCCACTGTGGCACTCTCTCTAAATGTGGGCCAGGAGGGCCGGCCGGTGTGGCCGTGCGGTTAAAGGCGCTTCAGTCTGGAATCGCGTGACCGCTACGGTCGCAGGTTCGAATCCTGCCTCGGGCATGGATGTGTGTGATGTCCTTAGGTTAGTTAGGTTTAATTAGTTCTAAGTTCTAGGCGACTGATGACCTCAGAAGTTAAGTCGCATAGTGCTCAGAGCCATTTGAACCATTTGGGCCAGGAGGCGCGTGCCGCCACAGCTTACGGCGTGATGGTGCAGAAACCTCTAGGGGGTCGTCGACGTCCATGACGTCTGGCGGGGATTAAAGTCCGCGGGGCGCGATACCAGAGTTTACATCAGTTTACAGCTTGAACATTTAGCTATTTTTCGACATAATCACCATTTCTGTCGATGTATTTTTGCAGACGCTGTGGCAGTTTTTGTATGCCCATGTCATACCAGCTCGCCGCCATGTTCTTCAGAAAGTTATGAACCTCTTCATTTACCTCGTCGTCGGAGCTGAATCGCTTTCCAGCTAAATGTTCTTTTAACTTAGGGAACAGGTGATAGTCACTGGGCGCCATGTCATGACTATAGGGTGAGTGGGTGGTTATGTTCCACTGTAACTGTTGCAGGAGAGCAACGGTTTGCCGATCGATATGAGGGCGAGCGTTGTCATGGAGAATGTGTACGCCCTCAACATTCCTCTTCTCCGGTTCTTAATTGCCCGTTTGAGTTTTTTCAGAGTGTCACAGTACCTGTCAGCGTAAAGGTTGACCTGAGCACTTTGACCCACTGTCTCCTCAGAAATTGACGGTCTCCTGCTCCTTTGTTCGTCGTGAATTTCTGTCCGACCAGCTGCATACTCTCTACATCACATACGAACATTTTCGACACCCATGCACGAATCACCAAACTCTTCCGTCTATTGGCGATGGATTTCAACCGGCCCAGTGCCCTTTGCGTTCAAAAATCGAATAACTGCGTGCATTTCGCACTTGGCGGTAACATCCAACGGGAGTTCCATTCTCAACGGCTGCCAAGCCAAGACTGAGCGCCTCACGGCGGTGTGCGCATGTTTACACACAGCGCGTGAAGCACTCTCATAACAGTGTGACCAACTGCCACACAAACAGGGTTCTTTACTCACAAAAAATAGGAGACCTTACTTTTAGGATCACAACATTTCTCCATTTAATCAAGACTTTCGCGTTGCGTCTTTCTCAATTTGTTTCATTTTCATAAATAGTACCCTTAGTACACTGCCTGAATAAATGGTAAAACCGTCAAGAACTGTGTAAAAGTAGCAACAGAGTATAATATATGCATCCTCACTGTTTGTAGTGTTGCTGATTCATTTGTCACCGTCGTCGGCTATCAGATGGCGGTGCGGTAGCCTGTTTGTGCATACCCTGTTTTGAGTCTGCAGCCAGTAATAGCTGTACTGAGTTTAGAGGTTAACAGTGTGTCCAAAATGCGTTATAGTCTGACGAGTAAGTGCGGCTATTGAACACATTCACATATCCATTCGTTTGCACAGTGTCGTACTGTGGGCCTGCGAGAATCTGCACAGGTTGGGCATTTGTTTAGACAGCGGTTTGTCGAACATTCCCACATCTGTATACCAGGTTCTGGACGTCCACGTAGTACAGACGCACCTCAGGACTGACTCATTGTGAGATCAGCAGCGACCAATCGATATCATCGAGGGAAGATATCTAGTCATATGTTGCGTCTGACCTGTCACCAAGAACTACTCCAATCTGTCAGTCTGCAGTCGGACTAACATCTCGTGTTCCTCTGGCCAGGCTATACTGAATACTGCAAAGCACAGCTACTCTAGTGTCGTGCAAGAATCGACTGGACAGTGGAGTGGCACTCTTCTCTTCATGAATGCAGGTTCTGTCTGTATGCAAATGACGGATGAACACGTGATCCGCGTAGACATTGTGAGCGGGCTATTCTGGAGTGCATTCACCCACGAAAAGCCTGCCCCAGTCTGTGCTTCATGCTCTAGGGAACCATTAGATACAACTCGATGTCACATTTGGTGTGTTTCTGCAAGGTGAAGTAACCTGTTCCGCCTGTGTTACTTAGGTTGCTACACCTATATTACTGCCACTCCTTCGACAGGAAGGTGATTTCCTTTTTCAGCGAGGCAGTGCACGCCCACTCACGGCTCAGCGACGTTACGATGCTCTTCACGGTGTACAAAAACTGCCCTGGCCAACAAGATCACTAGATCTCTTATGAGTTTAACACGTATGGGACACGGTGAAGTGGGAACTTACTCGCTCTACATATCTACGAAAACTATTGCCGAACTGGAACAAAATGTGAAAGATGTTAGGGACTGGATGCTATTCGGGACCTTTACGATCGCTTTCACATTTCTGTGCTGCCACCAGAGGGACCTACATCGTGTACTGATGCGATTGTTTGGAAAACCTTAGTGTGACATGTGAGTTTCATTTGATTTAAATCTGTTATCACATACTTCAACATTGATGAATATCTGTCACACGACTTGTCAAAAAGTCATTTTTTCCGATTGTGTGTTTATTTTCTTCTACTGCCCTGCTTCGGTATTCTCTAGGCACATCGTTAGGCCCGTCGTCGTATCCTAATAGAACCTCTAACAGATACTGTGTCAGATTGAGTCGCATTCACTGTCAAAAAAAATTCCGTTCTTTCTGTTTGGGTTTCCTATTGTATTGAGGCTATAGCCTGAGCAGTATACCCTGTACAATCCAGTTTATATTTATCCAATGATTTACAGTCCACTCGACATTCTTCATTTTAATCACCGAGGTTTACATTCAATTTATTGAGTTGTCGTGTGTATTTGTATAACTCGTTTTAAATATCATCAAGGATTTATAGATGTATGTTTGACATTTTCATTAGACATTAACTGTAATTCTAAATTCTTTTCGCTCTCAGCTGATGTTCAAGTTCTTCATTAATTTTCAACGTCGTTTCCAGCTAATAGTTTAAGCTTATCGAGCACTTAATGTCGTGCTGTTGATGGTCATACTTTCTGCTACAATCTGTTATGATTCATCTCTGCTGTGTACGCTAGCCAGCTTCCTACCTCCAACGCAGTCAGATAAGCAACCGTTTTTGTAGTCTATGAGATCAAAGAACGAACGAAAGACACTTAGACTTACAAGTAGTTTTTGACAGCGTATGTTGTGCTAATATAATTGTCACAGGAATATGGATCTGTGTACGTTGTTCACAATTTTTGTGGTGTTTAACTGTATACTACGTAGAACCTGTGTACCAGTCTCTTATATTTTCTTAATTTTCAGGAAATGAAGTTTACGAGTCGTGATGTAGAGTCCATAATTGTTTTGTAGAGATGAGGGGAACGTTTTCCAGTTTTCAAACTAAGCTTCTGTTCCGTGCACGGCCGAAGTGGACGTGCGGTTAAAGGCGCTGCAGTCTGGAACCGCAAGACCACTACGGTCGCAGGTTCGAATCCTGCCTCGGGCATGGATGTTTGTGATGTCCTTAGGTTAGTTAGGTTTAACTAGTTCTAAGTTCTAGGGGACTAATGACCTCAGCAGTTGAGTCCCATAGTGCTCAGAGCCATTTTTTGTTCCGTGCATCTGCTTCTGACATTTGTGTGACTATTGACAACCTATGCTCTTAATGTATGGAAATCCATTAGAATTATGCAATCCACCTTCAGCTCGAAAATGAGATACCAGCATGTCAAGTCCTGGACGAAATCTCCTACAATCTTGTGATGTCATAATCACTAATTCTGCTCTTTTCGAACACTTTAAAGCTAGTGAAAACTGCATCACGAAGAACAATACATGTGACTGGACTACGCATCTCAAGTCACACATTTGTTACATGAAAATGCGCATGTGGTTAGGAAGACTGAACTGCGCTTGATTTCAAACAGAGAATGGTAAGAAGTGGACGTATTCTGCAGTCAGTACCTTTAACTTCGTGGTGCAGTGTTAAACACAGCATATATTCTTCGCTGCTTTACCTGTCTCTTCGCAGTTTGTAGCAGAATGAGCAGTGTTTGGTGAAAGACTATGTTCAGTGGGGCCCAGAATAGCTTCTGTAGCTAGGTTGAAGAGTGAAATTAAAATTCAAGATGAAACGATATCAATTATAAGATTCACTGACGACGCTGCTATCTTCAGTGAAAGTGAAGAAGTATTAGAGGATCTGCTGAATGGAATGAAGTCTGATGAGTGCTGGATACGATTTCAGAGCAAATCCAAAAAAAGATGAAAGTAATGAGAAGTTGGAAAAATGAGAACAGCAAGAAACATAACATCAGAATTACGATGACAAAGTAGGTAAAGTTAAGGAATTCTGATACCTTGACACCAAAATAACCCATGGTGGATTGACCAAGGAGGACATAAAAAGCAGAATATCAGCGGTAAAAAAGCATTACTGACCAGACAAGTCAAGTAGTATCAAATTTAGGCCTTAATTTGAGCAAGAAATTTCTGAGAAACTGTTTGGAGCACGGCACTGTATGATAATGAAACATGGAGTGTAGAATAAGGACAACAAAGGAGAATCGAAGCCTTTGAGATTTGATGCTACATACGACTGTCGAAAATTAGGTGGAATAATAAGGAAAGGAATGTGGAGGCTCTCTGCAGAATCGGCATTGAGATGAATATATGAAAAACACTGATAATTAGAATGCACATGATGCAACGTATAGGACATCTATTAAGACATCGTAGAATAATTTCCATTGTACTAGAGGGAGCTGTGGAGGGTAAAAACTGTAGAGGAAATCAGAGATTGGAAAACATCCATAAAATAACCGAGGACAGAGTCTGCAAGTGCTACTCCGAGATGAAGAGATTGGCACAGCCGAGGAAGACGTGGCGGGCAGCATAAAGCCAGTCATATGTTACTGTGTCTTTCAATTTCAGTAGTAAACGCAGTATGAACTGTACTGCATGTGCACTATTAGCCTACTCTCCTACTCTTATATAGAAACAAAATTATTGTAAATAGCTTTGGCGTCTTAAGTATCGTACCCAAGCGGAGACTTGGATACCAAACAAGCTGTGAAATATCGTATAGAGGGCCTATGACAGGAAGACTGTGTATATGTAGTGTGTTTGACTCCTATCGTCGACGCTCACGCCAGTTCTTTCCTGTGTCAGTTTGGCGCCATTTGTCACGTTCACAATTTTTTCCGTTTCTATATTTCTGAACATTTTTTTGCAGCAAAAACAGCCGTTTTCCATGTCGATCATATCGTTCTTTGGAGAAATAAATGGCGCTATTTCGAGACATGCGATGACTTATTTCTTCCCAGGAGATGTCCCGGCGAGGAAATTACGCTGAAAGTGATATCCTACTGCCTGGTACCTTCAGAAACAAGTTCGAGGATACTAAACTCGCCAGATTGGCCCTTTGTCTCCTCGGTCTGCCCTGCCATCTCGAAAAATGAAAAATAGACTCTCGATACATGATAATATCTACTCTGGTGCTACAATGGTTCTCTTCACGATTATACAGGTTTAAATTTATATCAGGACTCAGATTTTAATTTACCTCTTTGCAGACTGAACAAATCAAAAATGAACTCTCTCGCGAATTCAACGAAGAAGATAGACAGATAGAGGAAATAAAACAATTTGGTCAAATAACCATGAAATATCTCGCCGAATTCTTTAAAATTTGGAGAAAACCAAATTACTTGCCATCCTGAAATCTAGGAAAGAATCACTCAACCCCAAAAGTTATGGACCTGTTTCATTCCTGTGTTACCTCTTTTGTGTTAGAAAGGATTATTTTATACATGTGAACCCTGCGATTGGAAGTGTATTAATATTTCAACAGGCAGACTTCAGATCTCATAGGACCTGTACGGCAGAAGTAGCCAGCTTAATGAAGTACATAGAAGACATCAATGGAGTAGTTCTTATTCATGTCATTTCCCAAAATCCTAAGCAACTATCGGTAGCATTATCTTCTTCTACTGAAACTGACAGCATTATGAAAATTAAAAAAATCTCATATGGATTTGATGTACTTTCAAACAGAATTCTGGAAAGTTTTATTTCACAAAACTTACTTAGTCATATACATCGAGCCCATAATTAAAATTCCAGTTTGAAATGAAACATTCAGTCCTATTTTTGTTGCTAGATTTAGAATGTGATTGTTTAAGTATTCTTAACTTGTGAATTAGCAGTCACAACATTGTTATTTAGTTTAATAGTTATGGCATCTTGTTCACTGACTGGCTGTCCTATTTCACCTTTGACAATATCCTAGTGTTGCGTATTTTCATGGTGCAAATTGAAAGCCAGTCCAGCATTTACCTACATGAGAAAGGGTAACAGCCTAAAAATCACACTCAGGCTGGCCGGTATACCAGAGTAACGATCGTTAATCCAGCTTTCTCACAACTATAGATCACACACACACTCACACACACACACACACACACACACACACACACACACACACACACACACACACACACACGCTCGCGCGCGCGCGCGCGCGCGTGCGCGCACACACATACACACCTAGTTAAATAGTATGACCAAATGAGGAAAAGTGTTTCGATGACCGAATATTGCTGTGTTCAACTCAAAACCATCGACTTTTTCTCTCCGCTACACGCACTGTCTACAAAATTCAGAAAAAGTTAACCATTCAACGATATTGCCAAATCTCAATATCATTTTCCCACAGATGCATTACATGACATATCCAAGACATTTATATGGTTCAAATGACTCTGAGCACTATGCGACTTAACTTCTGAGGTCATCAGTCACCTAGAACTTAGAACTGATTAAATCTAACTAACCTAAGGACCTCATACACATCCATGCCCGAGGCAGGATTCGAACCTGCGACCGTAGCGGTCGCTCGGTTCCAGGCTGTAGCGCCTAGAACCGCACGGCCACTCCGGCCGGCCAAGACATTTATAAGCGTCACATCTGGAATGATAATAGAAAGTAGTCTTCTCATCATAAGGTACTGGCAGTCATATAAGAACATGTGGACCCAGCGTTGCCGACATGTCGATACGGAAAATCAATACTGAAAGGCCCAGCAGCTTGTGTAGTCTTCCTCTGGCGCACAGGTATGCGCTTAAATTCCCTTTTCAATTAGTTCCCCTGCCATTTCTTGACGTAACAATATGGGAAAAACAATTTTATGCTCATGGCTCAATATGTGAAATACACTATGTTTCCCTTAATAAATAAAATTAAAGTTGAATGTCGTATTGCACTCTTGGCTGAGAAACTGACACTGTTGCTCATGTCTGGGCTCTAGCTCATGTGATTCCTGAAGGCGCTGTGGCCTTAATGCCTTCTGTCTCGGCTGGGGTTTCCACAAGCTTGGGACCGAGCGAAGTGGTGCAGTGGTTAGCACACTGGACTCACATTCGGAAGGACGACGGTTCAATCCCGCGTCCGGTCATCCTGATTTAGGTTTTCCGTGATTTCCCTAAATCGCTTCAGGCAAATACCGGAATGGTGCCTTTCAAAGGGCACGGCCGACTTCCTTCCCCATCCTTCCCTAATCCACTGTGACCGATGACCTCGCTGTTTGGTCTCTTCCACAAAACAACCCAACCCCAGAAGCTTGGGTGTTTTTAATTTTTCTTTTTTTCATGTGGTTTTTTTGTGTATTTTGTTTGTGTGTTAGTATGACTTAGTCCCTGAAGTGTCTGGTTAGTTAATTCTTGGGATGGTTCTAGTTAACATGAAATGGGTCTGGTCCCAAGCTATGGTGAATTTTCTGCATTGGTGTAGAAATACTGGGCTCTTTGCTGAATGTCTGTAGTGCTGGTGGGCTTGTTTTTGTCTCAATGTATGAGTGAATTTGGTACGAACCAGGCGGGGGGGGGGGGGCGTATATTATTATGCTAAGGGCCTTGTTTTGCACCATTTGCACTTTTCTTAGGTAAGTGTCTGTGGCCATGCCCCAGACCTCACAGCCAAAAAGTATGGCAGGAAGGACCACCATCTTCCAGATTCTTAATTTTGCTTTAGTAGTCAGTCCATTGCCTCATAGCAGTGGATATAGTTGATACAGCCTAGCCGAACCCCGATTACATGCGTTGGCTATGTGTGAGTTCCACAACAGTTTGCTATCGATCTTTAGGCTAAGGTACCTGAGTGTGTCACACCAGGGGAGGTTGCTGCCGTCGATAGAGAGGTGGCGGTTGAGTGGTCTTCTTCTGATTGTGAACATTATTGTATTAGACTTTGTTGCGTTTATTTTAGTTTTCCAGAAGTTACACCCTTGTGGTGGAAGTGCCTTTGGATATAAAGGACGATGTAACTGGGGTTCGGGTGGCTGGCATAACAAGCCGTGTCATCGGCAAACAGGGCAAGATGGGTGCTGTTCCGCTTGGGAATGTCATTGGTATAATACAAACTATACAGGATGGGCCCCAGGACAGAACCCATGGGACACTCCTCCCTCGATTGACTTAGTGCTACTCTTATATCTATTCGTGTACACAAAGAATTTCCTGTTACTTAAAAACGAATGGATGATCTTCAGCATGTGCTGAGGACAGTAATACTGGTGGAGCTTCTATAGCAGGCCGCCGTACCAGACGCGATCAAAGGCCTCATCAATATCTAAGAAGATCGCCCCCGTACTGTGCTTGTCTGCCAGAGCCTTCCAGATCTGCTCCATTACTCGCGCGGCTCAAAGAAACCTCACGCGGTGGGTTCAGGACACGAGTGGAAAGGGGGCTCTTTCTCTGCGCAAATTGGCTCTTTTCATTACGGATGTATGAGAGTTGTGTCAGAGCCTGACAACTGCGCCTAAGTCGACACCAGGAAATGCTGCTGAGAGGAAGGTGCTATTCTAAACTGAACAGTAGTACTATAGGCCATCCGTGATGCAAAACAAAATCCACTGCTGAGATAGGTTAAAACACAGCAACAGTATAAATTTAAGCAAGCCTCTAAATAACAAATGTATTCCCAGTCGCACCTATAGTACAGACGGAACAGTGTTATTTAATATATTGTAGTCATTCAGCACCAGATCGTATACGAAATAGTTGTCTGGACGGTTTTCAAGAAACTCAGTTAAAGAAAGCTACTAACAATTTAAATAAAACAGTTCAAAAGTTTACTCTCTAATTTGAGTCATTACTGTGGCAATAGTTCATTAACAACCTTTATGGCGAGTTAAGAGAAAATGTGTCAGGGTTGGCTTAAGGTCAGGCTGCACCTTCAGCTATAAATGACACTTATCGATTGCTAACATACACAACAAAGTGCACTTAAAAATTGTTGCCTTAACGACACAAAGTAATGGGAACAATTTCGTAAAACAAACACGTCTAGCTGGCCGAAGTAGCCGAGCAGTTCTAGGCGCTTCAGTCTGGAACCGCGCGACCGCTACGGTCGGAGGTTCGAATCCTGCCTCGGGCATGGATGTGTGTGATGTCCTTAGGTTAGTTAGGTTTAAGTAGTTCTATGTTCTAGGGGACTGATGACCTAAGATGTTAAGTCCCATAGTGCTCAGAGCCATTTGAACCAAACACGTCTAATAATATCAGCGCTACTACCTAACATTAGCCATCAAACACAGAAACTGCAATTACCGGCATTTCAATAGCCAAAGGCACATATAGGATTGCTACTTCTAATAACAAAACTGCTTACGGATTTCAACTTGTTTTTCTGCGCTCAGTTCAAGCGCATACCCAAAGTGTCACACGGCGTAATCGAACTGTCCCCAGCACGCAACGATTCTTAGCGGCGGTCGACGGAAACGACTAAAACACAGAAAAGTTTTAATATTAGTACACAGTTTACTCTCAATGTCATAAAAAGAGCTCCTTTCTTATCAATCTTACGCCACCTCAACAGCTAGCTTAAGTAACACTCAGAAGGAAATCTATAGCAATTTTTTTTTCTTTTCTCTCTTTTTTTTTAAAGGGGTAACGTACAACACATTGAGAACTAAGCCTCCTATAACAAATTAAAAGGCACTTTCTAAATCAAACAGTGAAGATTGCCACACGTAAAATGAGAAGCAACTGCAAAGTACGGACTGAGAGATTACCCACATATAATCTGTCAACTTTCCAAATACAAAACACTTGACTTTCGGGTTTGATAAGAAGTAAATCATAGACCAAGGCGAAGGCGGAACCACACCATCTTTCACAAACTGGCAACACTCAGGAAGGCGCTATGGCAGGAGCACCACGAGCTCGGGCACATCACACTACGGCCAAGCATATGTCAAATTCGCACGGAGAAACACTCCGAGTCTCCACTCACTTCGCGACCGCTTTCTCACTAGCGGCCCGTACTCGCCACAACGCTCCTGCAACCGCCGCACGTCAGCTAACCGATTCGAACGGCAGGAAACAGACAAGAGCGACTCCAATCGAAAATAGAATTGGTACGAACCGCAACGGCTCAGCGTCTATGTGTACTGTGAAGTGTAGGTTGGTGTAATGGATGCATATACAGTTAACTATTACGTTTGTGTTTTATGATGATGATGAGAGAACAGAGTGGGTAAGACCCAGTGCCGGCACATAGTCTACTCCTCGCGATGAGCACCAAATGGGCAGCCGTGCTTAACGTCCCCATCCGACAGACGGATCACTGTCAACAGCGTCACATGCCCTTACTTAATGAGAAACTGTCACAAAGACCAGTATTCAGAAACCTTACGTCATCGCCTGTCCTCTCCTTGCCGACCAGACACTGGCATTGCATCCATCACCAGGATTCTAACCGGATTACCGCCGAGCGTGCGTTCGGCTGCTAAGACAGTAGTAAACTCTTTAGGGCTCTACTGAAAAACACAGTTGTTAGTTCAGATGGAATTATTTAATTCCTCAACAGAAAAACTCTATTAATTTCAGCATACCAGAATTAACTGTAATTCGTTTCCAGCAAGTCAAAACCGTGTTGGCCATTTTTCTCTAATGTATCATGATGAATCAGTTACCTGGTGCAAACAAATATTCCAGCGATTCTATCAGTCAGTTAACTTGAAGGCTTGATTGCTACTTTGATGTAAGGTGGGTTAGCGGTTACCAGCCTTATTCAGTATACACTGTAGGAAAAAAATAGTACACCCTTTTAGAGCAGCAAAATAAGTACATCCCTTTTCCTATTCACTCAATACTTACGGTTGCAACAGTTCACATGGACTACTCTAAAAGATAGAAGCTTTTATCCCAAGCACTAGGTTTAGAGAGCTCGTACCAGCTGATGGGGATGAACTGACTAAGGACTATTCCCAAATATGGTTACGGAACGAGTAGCACTAATACATGCTAAAATCAATGTGTTTTTCTCCAGCAACGTTTCAGCAGGTTTCTTACTTGCCATCTTTACGCAAAGTGCCGGGTTCACGTCTAGTCTGGATCCTTATAGCCGCTGGACCACGGGCTTCTCTGCATCCTCGGCGCTGTTGGGTCCAATCATGCGCGAGCGGAATCAGAGCGGTGGCACGTGGGGGGGGGGGGGAGGGGGAGGGCGCCGCGGGCGTCGGGTCCTGGAGTCTCGTCTCGGTGCGGCCTGTTCATTCCATCCGCCGCCACCGACCTGCCTCCATCGGTGCGCTATCGTCTCATTCTTCAAGATATCCAGCCGCCCCATCAAACCACATATAGAGGCAAAACAGGACAACACACAAAGACTAAACTTGGGTAAAACAAAGGCCTGACACTCCAAGGGCAACTTATGCAGAAGTGGTCTCTCCACCAAAGAGCCACGAAAAGTCAAGAAATCGGCGCAAGCCCTGTCACCACAACATCAGACACACACGCAAGATCAACACTGGGAAAAACACAACAACGACGAGGTCCACCAATACAGAGGAAGCTCTAGGGAACCCCACACACACCCCACCCCCTCGGATCAATTGTTAGGCGTTATGGTCCAGCCCATGAACCTCGTCATGGAAATGATGAAGGAATTCAGGGAGCCCAGAGGCAGAACACTCTGATCCTCGTTGCCTTTCAGGCAACAGTCCAGCAGTCGCTCCCCTCTGCTACTTCCTCAGTATTCACAAAACCCCATCATTGATAGACGACCTAATATCCAAGGCCTGACAATGTGCGTCGTTAATGCAGACGATATTGTTAATCAAGAGGTCGAATTCAGAGAACTCATGAAGGAATTCTCCATCGACATATGCATGATGGGGGAAACCCACCTAAAACCGGGAATAAAAGCGACAGTTCCCAACTATGTTAGCGACCGCAAAGACAGGCCAACCCAAGGTGGAGGAGTAGCCATATACATAAAAAGAGGGATCCCCCACCACCAGGTGTTCATACCAGCTACCAATAAAATCGAAGCAGTGGCCGTGGAAGTAACCACTGCTACCGGACCCCTAACAATCCTTGCAATCTACCGACCCCCACAAGCCGAGACAGACGAGGGAGACATAGCTTCTCTTGGGCAGCTAAACACCTCGATTGGAACTCTAGAATAACCTCAAGTGCAGGCGCCAAACTGCAACGACTAGCGCGCGACCACAACTTCGAAACATGGGGTCCGGTCGAACCCACACATTTCACAAAAAATGGAGGTAGGCCCGACGTATTAGACATGCCCCTCACTAGGAGGATCGCGGGATTTGTGACCGCAAGGACAATCAACAGAATGTCCGCCGATCACAACCCAGTTGTAAGAGGTCCGAGCAGTTGTAACTTCGATGTATTGCTCATACGCGGCCTGCGATATGCAAGGTATAAGAGAATCTCTGACCAGAGAGCAGTGTTGACTGCAGTAGGAACTGTGTAGCTGTAGCAGTAAGTTGTGGCTTGTGAGCTAGACTGGAGTCTGCTCTGTTCTGGTCTGGTGTATCGTGTTGGCTGGGCCGGTCGCGGTGCAGCGATGCCGGAGCCTGAGTACTATTGTATAAGGTAAAAAGCAGCCTCACGCATATGTAGTAGTGTTATCTCAAGTCGCATGTAAATGTTTTAAAACTCTCGTAATAATAATCTTCCTCATAAAAAGTAACTCTTAACAACCATTCATTTCAAATTAAAGAATTTACTAATTTCTCCCATCCATGATCATCCCGATTATTACAATAGAAAAATCAGTTGGTTCCTTTCCTAAATGACAGATAGGTCGGCCAGCATTGCACAGGGCTGTGCCAAAAAAATTTATTTTTTAAGAGCAGCCATATATATGCGTTATCCGGCGACTTCATTGAGGTAAGAATTTTTCTCTTTTTTATTCAGAACGATCTTTCAGGGACATGACGCAGCACTGCTGGCGTCCAAAATTTATCAAGTTAAATTCAGTCAATTATTGAAAAGTCATAAGTGAGTGACAATTTGATTGAGAGGTTAATTACATTGTACTATTACCAGGTTACTGAATTAATTTTTTTTGTTGGGACGTTACACTGAATGTGAACGACATAATTATAAATTTTGACTGTTGAGAGATTAAGGAATTTTTCTGTTTTGAGGCTACGCTAAATGCGGATGAATTTTGTGGGTAGATTAAATGTGAATTAATTTTTGTGGGGAGGTTAAATGTGAAAGAATTCTGTTTTGAGGATACACTGTGAATAGAATTTTGTGGCGAGGATACACTTGGCTAAATTTTGTGGGGAGGTTTCACAGTGATTCTAGATGTCGATGTGGGAGAATGGGTAGCACTCCCACGGTACCAGACGTCCTACAAACGTACAGACTGGGAGCGATACCGAGAAACTGTCGCCTCTGATATCGCTCGCACTCCGCCACCGTCGAAACAGTAGAACAAGCGCTACAAGACCTAACAGGAACCATCTTGCAGGCCGCGGCAGACGCCACTCCCCCACAAAGGGATGGCCCTTGCCGCAAGTACAACTCCCAGAACATCTACTAGCCCAAATCCGTCACAAGAACAGAGTGGCAAAAGAGTGTAAGATCAACTGAAATCAGGCCACCTGGAGGCTGCTCAACCGTTGTAAGGTGTCAGGCAAATCCAACACCTTCCATGAAAACCCTGACATGATAAGCAAATCCAATAGTATGTCACATAGCTCCGAATACATCGTGACATTAAATTAACCAAAGTAATACGAGTAACGAGTGAGCAAATGGAATACCACAGACTAACACAAGAATGCCTAAATGCATGTCATACCTTCCCACCACGGGACAGACGCAGTTCCGAGGGGTCAAACGAGAACAGAAGCCGAGAGCAGAACCGTGTTAAGCGAGAAGGCCCTACGACAAGGGACGGACCGACACCCACGTTGCCAGATAACCGCTAGGACCACACCACCCGCAGGTTTTAGCATGAGACTTTTTCGCGTCTCTGTTACGTTAGGGGTCCCCCCCAGCCCATGTTAAAAGATAGAGCCCTCCAGAAGAACAGTATAGATCTTACGATAACACTAAAGGACCACACCAGCTGCAAGTTTTAGCGTGAGACTTTTTCGCGTCTCTGTTACGTTGCAAACTTTAAAATCATTGCCCACCACGAAAAGTATAACGTTTCTCATTGGATAGACAGAATTTTTGTAGGCGGAGCTTAAGGTTAACATTGAGACCCTGATTGGTCAGATGAAAACACAGCCAGATAGTTTTTTTTAAACCAACTTCGGTGAATTGTAGTAAGGAGAAGTTAGGAGAGAGTTGCTTCGGAGATGGCGAGGTGAGCGGAGTGGAGCCGTGCTGTCCTCCGCCCCCTGACGAACACCAACAAGGTAATGAACGCACGCGATGCCGCATAACAGCGCATAAAGCTTCACTCAGAACTGCAGAAGTCTCGTCTGTTACACCCCCTATTTGCGTAACACTAGTGTCGATCGTCAATTAAAGCTCATGGTGTTCACATTTGTCACTTGAAGTAAAAATCTGAAACGCGATGATTTTTCTGTTATATAGTTATTGAGAAGCCACATCAGCCACCGTAATTTACGACAAGTTAGATAAGTAATTAAAGATAATTGAGGGTCACTGTAGACCATTTTGATAGTTTTCTCTTTTGTGAAACTTAATTTAAACCTAGATTGTAGATGTGATATGGCATAGGTCATCCTTAGATCCATTGTAGAACTTGGAAACCCATTCAGGGAATATTCGTTCACATTTTTGTTGAACGCAGTCGGCTTTTACCGTCCTGTATTAAAACATATCCTTTTATCAATAGTGCAATTTATAAACAATGTTTTGTGAGTAGAATAGAATTTCCGATGGTAAACTTAACTGGTTTTTCGACGTTATTTTACCAGCTAACTAAAAATAGGAAAGCCTTGAACCCCTTCCACTAAATTTAGTTAGTATTAAAATTCCTTTACAAGGAGTGCAGTGGAGTTGACGCTGAAATCATTAAGTATTTGGTTATATCATAGCTAGTCTCTCTGAACTCTTCTGAATTCTACATGTCATGTGTGGTCTGGCGTCTTACCAGCAACAGGTCCCAGGTTCAAACTAGTCAATTCCCTAAAAAACACGCTCAGAGCGTCGTTGCGCGAAAGTGGTAGGGAGACACGATATAGAACAAACAGACACCACGCAGAATGTTAGACCGTCTACAGAGAGAACTGAAGGTAGTGCTGAATGAGCACCGAAACCAGCAATGTTAAAACCGCCTCACAGCCCTCAAAGTAGACAATCACACACTATGGCAAGCAACCAAACAATTTACGTAAAGACGCATTGGGCTGCCGCCTCTGTACGGCTATAGGGGTCTGGCCTATAGCCATGCTGAAAAGGCCCTCGCCGACACCTTCGAGAAGCAATTTCAAGCGGAAGAACCCCAGGGTGACGAGCATGAAGAGGTAGTCCGCCGTCAACTGGCTGTCTTCCTCAACGTTCCAGAGGACGAACCCCAAGACGTGGCAAAAGTGATTAGGTCCCTCCCAACAAAAAAGGCGCCAGGACACGACAGTGTCACCAACGAACTAGTTAAAAAAAACCGCCATCGGACTATCGAACACCTAACGAACGTCTTCAACGAGATTACTCGTACCTGCGAATTCCCAGCATACTTGAAACACGCGGAATTGGTCGCGATACACAAACCAGGGATTCCCGCAGCACTACAGGCCGATTAGCCTCGTGCTAACTCTCAGCAAGATCTATGAGCCCCTCCTGCATATTCCCATACGACACCACATCACCAATGAGAGACTTTTGCCGGATTTGAAATTCGGATTCCGTCAGAAGCGCTCCGACCCACAACAGATCATGAGACTAGTGGAAGCAGCCACAGAAGGCTTCAACCACAGAGGCTACTGCGGGAGAGTGCTACTTGATGTAGCCAAAGCCTTCGACTCAGTGTGCCATAAGGGGCTACTATGCAAGTTACACACACAACGGTTCGCCGGGAGCATAGTCAGGTTAATCCGAATCTATCTCACGACGAGAACCTTCTCTGTCAAGGTGAAAACACCCACCTCCACCAAAAGGCGTATTCGTGATGGGGTGCCACAGGCATCGGTCCTCGGGCCCATTTTGTACAGTCTGTACACTGCAGACACTCCAACGGCCCCCCTGGAGCACACGACAAAGTATGCTGACGACACCGCCTATTACACTCGTAATGCGAATACGGACCTGGTCATTCGTAGGCTACAAAGGGTTTTAGATAACACAGGAACCTGCGCCCGTCACACAAGCTATGTTGATCACCCGGAGACTCAGGAGACGTGGACCCCCTCAACGCTCCCCCCCCCCCCCTTCTCACTTCACCTACATTAATCCCAACTCCCCTGGCGCTAATCCGTCAAGTATCTCGGTGTAACCTTGGACTCGAGACTAACTTAGAAACCCCATATAGACGAGATCCACAGGAAGGTCTGCGCCGGAATGACGCTCCTATACCCAATCCTGAACGCAACCAGCTCCCTTCCCTGCTCTGTAGGACTAAACGTCTATCAGGCCCTCTTACGGCCAGTAATGGAGTATACGTGCCCTGTCTGGGGATACGCGGCAAAGCAGCATCTGGACAAACTCCAGAGGCTGCAGAATAAGGACCGCGCCCTCAGGAGGACACTGCACCTACCCATGGGATTCCCCACTGACGATCTGCACGCCGCTACTGAAATCCCACTCCTCAAAGAAGGATTCCAGGATCTGGCAAGGGGTTACTATGAGAGCTCTTCCAGATCTTGAAATAACCTTATGCAATCCCTAGGTCGGTACGACATGTCCCGCAACAAGCACAAATGCAAAGTCGAAGAGAAAAACCCAAAAATCCCCAGATCCTACCCCAATCCTTAAAACACCAAATATCTCGCCAACCTCAGGCAAGTACTAGACACCACCAGAACACCAACACAAGAGTGGAGGACGGTCTAGAAGTGTGTGTGCCCGTAGTCCCACTGCTTATAACAGGTTCGCGACTGTTCTCGTTGACACAACTTGCCACACGAGCAGTCTTTTCTGTGTTGTGGCAGCTGTACGAATTTCCACTGCTGCTACTAACGTACGACGATCCTGGTGGTCATCTGCGATGCGTGGACGTTACGAACCTCGTCTACTTGTGTGAGAATGTTGACGGGATCACTGACATCATCACCGCTGCACAACTGACGCTGAACTTCCAACTTGTATGGCAATTCTTCAGAGGACTATTCCGCCCTTGGGAAGGCCCTTTCAAACACTCTCACTATGAAATAGGAAGCACGAATGAGTCTCCGTGGGTCAGTTGCCTGCTTGTTTCACACCTTCGCACCACACTGAGCCTTCTACATCTACATCTACATATATACTGAGCTAGCCACCAAGCTGTGTGTGGCGGAGGGCACAATTCGCGCCAACGTCATATTTCCCCCCCTCTGTTCCACTCGCAGATCGAGCGAGGGAAAAACGACTGTCTGAACGCCTCAGTACGAGTTCTAATTTCCCTTATTTTTGAATGGTGATCAATGCGCGATTTGAAAGTTGGTGGTAATAAGATATGCTCCACATGCTTGGTGAATATCGGATTTCGTAATTTAGTGAGCAGCCCCTTCTGCCGTTGTGTCCCACTTCAAAGTTTCTATGAGATTTGTAACGCTCTCGCGATGGCTAAATGTACCAGTCACGAATCTTGCCGTTCTTCTTTGGACCTTCTCAACCTCTTGAATCAGACCCAACTGGTAAGGGTCCCACACAGACGAACAATACTCTAAGACTGGTCGAACTAAAGTACACGCTCGGGTTCCCGGGTTCGATTACCGGCGGGGTCAGGGATTTTCTCTGCCTCGTGAAGACTGGGTGTTGTGTGATGTCCTTAGGTTAGTTAGGTTTAAGTAGTTCTAAGTTCTAGGGGACTGATGACCATAGATGTTAAGTCCCATAGTGCTCAGAGCCATATGAACCATTTGAACTGAAGAATTGTAAGCAATTTCCTTTGTTGAAGGACTGCATCGCTTCAGGGTTCTACCAATAAACCGCAATCTAGAATTTGGCTTAACAGTTACTTGTGTAATCTGATCATTTAATTTGAGATCATTTCGAACAGTCACAGCCAGATACTTGACGAATGTTACCGCTCCCAATCTGGGCATCTATTTTGTACTCGTACATTAATGGGGATTTCCGCCTTGTTATACGCAATAGGTTACACTTACTAATATTGAGAGATAACTGCCAGTCATAACACCACGCATTTATTTTCTGCAAATCCTCAGTGATTTGTTCACAACTTTTGTGTGATACTACTTTCCTGTAGATTACAGCATCATGGGCAAACAGATTAATGCCGCTGTCAATACCATCAACCAGATCGTTTATGTAAATCGTAAAAAGCAGCGGACCTATTACGCTGCCCTGGGGCACAGCGGAAATTACTCTCGTTTCTCTTGAAGTTACCCCGTTCAGGACGACATACTGTTCCCTGTCTGTTTCTATCCAACAGCATATGTCATCTGATAGACCGTAAGCGTGCACTGTTTGGAGCAAGCGACAGTGCGGAAGTGAGTCGAATGCCTTTCGAACGTCGAGACATATGGCATCAACTTGGGAGCCGGTATCTAGGGCCTGTTGTGTATCATGCACAAAGAGGGCCAGCTGTGTCTCGCATGACCGCCTTCTGTTATTCCTCATTAAAGGGTAGACACAAACGGCGATCTGGTAGCTATGTCACTAGGCTATCTGTTGGCGGATGACGTTGAAACCTTTATCAGTACATTTACTATTCCCCAGGTGGTATAAGCCGCCATTGGATCAATATCGACGTCATTTTTCCAGGTGTACTGTGAATTCCTCTATCCAAACCGTGTAAGGTGGGTAGTATGCTGTCCTGTTCCGAAAAAAAGCGTTGTTCTGTTCCCCATCCAGAATTTCCTGTTTAGGTTTTCAACCGTCTTCTTAAATTTCAGGGAAATGCTGAAAAATTTCTTCTATATATCGACAGCAGTTTCCTCCACAACGCTTTTTCAAATGAAACACCAGTCGCCCTACATGACCTATGTTAGAAAGGTGAAAGTATTATTTAATGTCTCACCGACACAATATTTATGACAGAGCACGAACTCGTTTAGAGCAGGATAGCGTAAGTCATGAAATAATGGTTTGTGCACTAAGCATCCTGCTCTGTAGCGTCCGAACTAGAAACTCTTCGCTGGCCGCGGTGGTCTAGCGGTTCTGGCGCTGCAGTCCGGAACCGCGGGACTGCTACGGTCGCAGGTTCGAATCCTGCCTCGGGCATGGGTGTGTGTGATGTCCTTAGGTTAGTTAGGTTTAAGTACGAGGGCAGTTCAATAAGTAATGCAGCACATTTTTTTTTCTGAAACAGGGGTTGTTTTATTCAGCATTGAAATACACTAGGTTATTCCCCAATCTTTTAGCTACACAACACTATTTTTCAACGTAATCTCCATTCAATGCTACGGCCTTACGCCACCTTGAAATGAGGGCCTGTATGCCTGCACGGTACCATTCCACTGGTCGATGTCGGAGCCAACGTCGTACTGCATCAATAACTTCATCATCCGCGTAGTGCCTCCCACGGATTGCGTCCTTCAATGGGCCAAACATATGGAAGTCCGACGGTGCGAGATCGGGGCTGTAGGGTGCATGAGGAAGAACAGTCCACTGAAGTTTTGTGAGCTCCTCTCGGGTGCGAAGACTTGTGTGAGGTCTTGCGTTGTCATGAAGAAGGAGGAGTTCTTTCAGATTTTTGTGCCTACGAACACGCTGAAGTCGTTTCTTCAATTTCTGAAGAGTAGCACAATACACTTCAGAGTTGATCGTTTGACCATGGGGAAGGACATCGAACAGAATAACCCCTTCAGCGTCCCAGAAGACTGTAACCATGACTTTACCGGCTGAGGGTATGGCTTTAAACTTTCTCTTGGTAGGGGAGTGGGTGTGGCGCCACTCCATTGATTGCCGTTTTGTTTCAGGTTCGAAGTGATGAACCCATGTTTCATCGCCTGTAACAATCCTTGTCAAGAAATTGTCACCCTCAGCCACATGACGAGCAAACAATTCCGCACAGATGATTCTCCTTTGCTCTTTATGGTGTTCGGTTAGACAACGAGGGACCCAGCGGGAACAAACCTTTGAATATCCCAACTGGTGAACAATTGTGACAGCACTACCAACACAGATGTCAAGTTGAGCACTGAGTTGTTTGATGGTGATCCGTCGATCATCTCGAACGAGTGTGTTCGCACGCTCCGCCATTGCAGGAGTCACAGCTGTGCACGGCCGGCCCGCACGCGGCAGATCAGAGAGCCTTGCTTGACCTTGCGGCGATGATGACACACGCTTTGCCCAACGATTCACCGTGCTTTTGTCCACTGCCAGATCACCGTAGACATTCTGCAAGCGCCTATGAATATCTGAGATGCCCTGGTTTTCCGCCAAAAGAAACTCGATCACTGCCCATTGTTTGCAACGCACATCCGTTACAGACGCCATTTTAACAGCTCCGTACAGCGCTGCCACCTGTCGGAAGTCAATGAAACTATACGAGACGAAGCGGGAATGTTTGAAAATATTCCACAAGAAATTTCCGGTTTTTTCAACCAAAATTGGCCGAGAAAAAAAATGTGTTGCGTTACGTATTGAACTGCCCTCGTAGTTCTAAGTTCTAGGGGACTTATGACCTAAGATGTTGAGTCCCATAGTGCTCAGAGCCATTTGAACCATTTTAGAAACTCTTCTGAGTAGATTGTGGTGGAAAACTATAAAACAATGAAAAATCAGCAAGAACTAGTCATTGGCGAAGTCAGCGCTCTGTCTTCATGTTTAAGGAGCGAACAGTGCTTATTATATTTTCTTACGTTTTGCGACCTGTTTCGTTGCAACTATGCAATTTTCAGATTTAACGCTTAAGTACAGGTATGTTGCTACCAACGTCGTCAGCTAATGTGTGTTGTTGAATTGTTGCAAAGCACACAAGTTGATGGCAGTAGCAGCAACAGGTCTGTATTTTATTGTTAAACCCTAAGACGGCCTAAATCAGTATACCCCGCTTAACAATTAAAAAACCTTGATATAGTCGGTTTTGTGCATTAAATGTTTTAGTTACTGTAGGATTCGTCGTTTGCCCTTAAGTTCTATTCTTCTGCTTCCTTTTATATCCAAATCCACGAGTATTTCACTGCAGCACGGGGCTACCTCAGTATTTTCTACAGCACTAATAATGGTGAGAGCTACAGCTAAAGCTACTTTTGAATTAAATAATTTTTATTATTGCTACTTGTTCCGTAACCGTATGTGGGAATACTTCTTAGTCAGTTCATTCCCATCAGTCGGTACGAGCTCTCTAAAACTACTGCGTGGGGTAAAAGCTCTTACCTTTTAGAGTTTAACAATGCTAGATGAATTTTGTTCCTGTGTAAGTTAGACTTTCAAATGTACATTACTCTCTCCCATGACCGTAATCCAGTATTTGTTAAGCTTCATCGAGAGATTTGTGGGGATTCGTCCATTCATAGTGACTCATATGAACACGTAAATCGAATCAAAAATCGGATGAAGGGAAGTACTACATTGGTCAGCAGCTGATGAAATAAATATAAAACTTGGTTAATACAGGGAAATTTTGTGAAAAAGTTTTTCTCTGTTAGAATTTCCTCTGCTTTTAATTTCAAATCTACGTTTTATGAAAGACCAGAGAACCCGGCAGTGCTTCACAATTGCTAAATATGTTTGGGTATCCGATATATGTCGTAATCTGCTTCTCCCTCCTCTCTCTGTCCACCTCCTGCTCCTCCTTCTCTCTTTGTCCACGCCTCCACCACTCTCTCTGTCCATCACCTCCTCCCCAATCCATCTCCTCCTCCCACCTCTCCGTATTCAGCTTCTCCTTCCGCTTCTCTTTCCTCCCTTCCTCTCTATCCATCTACACCTCCTCTCTGTCTCTGACCTGCAGCACTTTTTGTAAATATTCCTAATTCAGATTCCTTAGTAGTATTCTAATCATAAGGCGATTAGCCGTAAATGCAACTTTCCTTTTCATATGAAAACTGATTGGAGGAATCAAAACAAAACCGCACGTTTTCACAGCAAAACACAGCGCACCATTTTCGTTCTCATAATCGCTTTTTACAGAAAAAAAACCGGCACGTTGATTTAAAAAATATGTATCCTGTGTATCCGAATGTTTATTAAAGCACCATGAAAAATTTCAAATGAATTGGTCAAGAACTATGTCCAGCCGAACATTTATTTAAGATACGCATAAAAATTTTAAGTACATCGTCAAAACGTTTTCGAAATATTTGGTAACAACATTTTTCTCTATATTGTAACAGTTGTGCTACTAAATGTAACTGGGTTCTCTCTTTTGATGCTGTCAATTGTCAGGATCAGCATTCTAAAGCATTCTGTCAGGGTGAAAATATTAAATAAATTAACTTTTCTCTCTTAACAACATGTGGGCAGGGTGGGTTCTTCCTTGGCGCGGGTATGAGGTAGAATGAAACAGCATTTTTACATAAGATAACTTTTATTGAAAGTTTCGTACAACTGTATCTTACTGAATGTTCTGGTTCGGAGAGCGGCAGCTGTGTCGTTTGTGAAGTCTTCTGCTGTGGCAGCGGCGGCGGCAGCGGCGGCGGCGGCGGTGGCGTCTGGTTACGCGTAGCGGTGTGTATCTCGAGTCGCCGTCTCGCCCAGTTGAGTGGAGACGCGCAGTGCGAGGTGGCCCGTTTAATTATTGCGAGCAAAGTCGTGCATCGGATGGTGATACCTTGGATGTGGCGTCCCAGTGTTTCTCTTCTCTAAGCGGCCGCGTGTGTTGTGCGTCGGCCAGCGGAGCGGCGCGGCGGGGGAAGGCCAGGGTTCCGGCCTCGAACAACGGACTCTTGCTTGCCGGTCTTCCGCTGTCAGATCTTCATCCCACCTCACAGGTGACTGCTGATGTGAGGCCGTCTCCTTCCCGTCCTCACGAGTCACCCGGGTACGTAAAAATCAGACTTCAAATACCTTTTAACTTCTGTCTTCTGGCGCTGAGGCTGCTGCTTGCTATTCCATTACAGTGGCGGACTTGGCGCGTCTGTGCATGATGTAGTCTCTTCTTGCATGACGGTCTTCAGCACCGAAACTGACATAAAACAACTGCTATGCTTCTTCACTTCTTCGTCTTCTTCATCGCTCGTCTCTGTCTTCGTCTTCGTCTCCGTCTTCGTCTTCTTCTGTCGGGCCCACCGCGTCTCGCGTATTTATTCACTTCAGTTCACTGGAGGTGAACGACTTCACGGCCATTGCCTCTTCTGTCACGTTGAAAAGCTTCTCGAAGAATCTTCTTAACGTCGGTCATTGGCTCTTGGGATGTAGGCGAGGGCCTTTGCTCACATGCGACAACTGAGAAACACGTGAGCCGGTCGGGCGATGCCCTGACGGCTGAATCGACAGCGCCCGCTTATGTGGAACTTGCTGACTTCACGGTCATTGTCTCTTCTGTTCTGCTGTTCTGCCCGCTGAATGCCAGTATGTAACTCTCTAAACTAAACCAAGTTTTTCATTTATATTCTAATTTCTACTTCACTTTGATTTCACTAATTTATTTACTGAAGTACCACTCAACAATATAATATATATACATATTGATACATCCTGTAGATTAAAAGAATGTATAGCCTACACCCGACCGAATGTTCATTAGCGTATCGTATAATAATTTGAAACAATTCAGTCCAATATTTCCCGAGATTTTTGGTAACTATGTTTCCCACCCTATATCTGTCCGAATGTTTACGAGAGTTTACGTAAAAAATTTAAGCAAATCGGTCAAAAACTTCATTTATACGTTCTTCTCAACTTTTAAAATACCACGAATCACGTAGCTGGCGTTGAGACAAGCAACTTAATAAAAGGTACATGGGGCCGCAAATGTGGAGAAACATCCCAAAAGTGGATGAGAAATTTTGAACATGTAACGTCTCTAGATGACGTAACTCGCAGCAAGTGCAATGGTTCGACTTGTCGATGCTGCGCTCTCCCGAGGGGGTGCAGTGCTGCCCATCGCTCCTCTAGGCTACTCTTTTTTCTGACACCATTTGTAAATGTGATCTGTTGTAAACCTAGAAATTATGAAATTATTGTAATTATTGTCCTCACTGTAACCAAGCACAAACTGGTCTTCTTCATTCCTTTATTTAGTAAAGAAAATTTAGGTCATTTAAAGGTAGCAACGCAGTTCGGAAACTTATACTCATTTACTCGTGACGCAATACGTTTCGTTTTTGTACTAGTATAATTTGCAGTAAAGCTGTGGAGAACGCGAGACCGATAAGTACAACAGTAAATCTTACCTCAATATAAAAACAGTAACGCAATGCAAAAATAAGGGAAAAAAATACTGGCAGCCACATGCAAGGCTCGGACACTGAGCCCTGCGCGCTAAGGTCGTGCACGTGGGACCAGAGACACACCGACGTGAATACTTTCATTGTGTTGGGATGACCACGTCCGCGAGATCAATAGGTTGTAACGGTGCATCTCTAGCGTGTGACGTCACGTGTTCAACATTTGTCAGCCACTTTTGGGGTATTTGCCGACATTTGCTGCCCCGTATGTCTGTTAAACTGGCGTAGCGGCTGCTGGATTTATCGCGTTGACTGTATAGTCTGCACTGATTTTTTTTTTCTCTTAATCGAAATTTTATGAGTTCAAAAATCGCAACATCTTCTAAACTTTGCACGCTAATTACGCACATACAAGCGTGGTCTTCTTCGAAACTACATCTGATCAAAAAGCGATTGTAGCAGCAAGAGAAGGAGGTCTTTGTTAATCCCGCCTTTTGAGTTCTTGTGGTGCTATATCCGTAACTCATATGTCTCTAGAAGTCAAATTCAAATTTTCGTAGCTTTAGCCTAACAACAGTCTTACTATAAAGAAATACTGTGATAAAAATCTTCATCCCTGTAGCACCCACTTAAGGGTAAACTTTCCAAAAAACACCGAAACACTCTTTGTTATTTATAAGCGAGAACCCGAATATTAATTTCCAGAGATTTCGTTTCAGAAATTCTTTCGTAACGAAATATTTCCTTCGAAACTTTCATCTCCTATTTTATTCTCGCAGGATTTTAATTTCCAGGAACAGGAACACGTATGTTTTTTTAAAAAAACTTCCACCCACTACTTTACCTCCTTAGTGGTTTACTTAGTGGTTTAATTTCCAAAAATTCTGAAGACAATTTTTTTGTTTCTGTCAAGAAACCAAAAATGAATTTTCGTAGTTCTGGCTTCATAATTTCCTCAATAGTGACTTATTTTCAAAAATCCTCTCATCAGCTACTTCACAAACTCAGAGGGCGGTGTTTCGAACAAATGGTTCAAATGGCTCTGAGCACTATGGGACTTAACATCTGAGGTCATCAGTCCCCTAGAACTTAGAACTACTTAAACCTAACTAACCTTAGGACATTACAAACATCCATGTCCGAGCCACGATTCGAACCTGCCACCGTAGCAGTCGCACGGTTCCGGACTGAAGCGACTGACAAACAGACCCGAACTATTTAAAACAGTTAACGCAGAACAGGGAATCAGCGATCATAAAGTGGTTACTGCATCGATGATTTCAGCCGTAAATAGAAATACACTCCTGGAAATTGAAATAAGAACACCGTGAATTCATTGTCCCAGGAAGGGGTAACTTTATTGACACATTCCAGGGGTCAGATACATCACATGATCACACTAACAGAACCACAGGCACATAGACACAGGCAACAGAGCATGCACAATGTCGGCACTAGCACAGTGTATATCCACCTTTCGCAGCAATGCAGGCTGCTATTCTCCCATGGAGACGATCATAGAGATACTGGATGTAGTCCTGTGGAACGGCTTGCCATGCCATTTCCACCTGGCGCCTCAGTTGGACCAGCGTTCGTGCTGGAAGTGCAGACCACGTGAGACGACGCTTCATCCAGTCCCAAACATGCTCAATGGGGGACAGATCCGGAGATCTTGCTGGCCAGGGTAGTTGACTTACACCTTCTAGAGCACGTTGGGTGGCACGGGATACATGCGGACGTGCATTGTCCTGTTGGAACAGCAAGTTCCCTTGCCGGTCTAGGAATGGTAGAACGATGGGTTCGATGACGGTTTGGATGTACCGTGCACTATTCAGTGTCCCCTCGACGATCACCAGTGGTGTACGGCCAGTGTAGGAGATCGCTCCCCACACCATGATGCCGGGTGTTGGCCCTGTGTGCCTCGGTCGTATGCAGTCCTGATTGTGGCGCTCACCTGCACGGCGCCAAACACGCATACGACCATCATTGGCACCAAGGCAGAAGCGACTCTCATCGCTGAAGACGTCACGTCTCCATTCGTCCCTCCATTCACGCCTGTCGCGACACCACTGGAGGCGGGCTGCACGATGTTGGGGCGTGAGCGGAAGACGGCCTAACGGTGTGCGGGACCGTAGCCCAGCTTCATGGAGACGGTTGCGAATGGTCCTCGCCGATATCTCAGGAGCAACAGTGTCCCTAATTTGCTGGGAAGTGGCGGTGCGGTCCCCTACAGCACTGTGTTGGATCCTACGGTCTTGGCGTGCATCCGTGCGTCGCTGCGGTCCGGTCCCAGGTCGACGGGCACGTGCACCTTCCGCCGACCACTGGCGACAACATCGATGTACAGTGGAGACCTCACACCCCACGTGTTGAGCAATTCGGCGGTACGTCCACCCGGCCTCCCGCATGCCCACTATACGCCCTCGCTCAAAGTCCGTCAACTGCACATACGGTTCACGTCCACGCTGTCGCGGCATGCTACCAGTGTTCAAGACTGCGATGGAGCTCCGTATGCCACGGCAAACTGGCTAACACTGACGGCGGCGGTGCACAAATGCTGCGCAGCTAGCGCCATTCGACGGCCAACACCGCGGTTCCTGGTGTGTCCGCTGTGCCGTGCGTGTGATCATTGCTTGTACAGCCCTCTCGCAGTGTCCAGAGCAAGTATGGTGGGTCTGACACACCGGTTTCAATGTGTTCTTTTTTCCATTTCCAGGAGTGTATTAAAAAAAATGGCTCTGAGCACTATGGGACTTAACATCTATGGTCATCAGTCCCCTAGAACTTAGAACTACTTAAACCTAACTAACCTAAGTACATCACACAACACCCAGCCATCACGAGGCAGAGAAAATCCCTGACCCCGCCGGGAATCGAACCCGGGAACCCGGGCGTGGGAAGCGAGAACGCTACCGCACGACCACGAGATGCGGGCATTAAAAAAGGTAGGACGATTTTTCTGTTTAGCAAAAGTGACAAAAAGCAGATTACAGAGTACCTGACGGCTCAACACAAAAGTTTTGTCTCAAGTACAGATAGTGTTGAGGATCAGTGGACAAAGTTCAAAACCATCGTACAATATGTGTTAGATGAGTATGTGCCAAGCAAGATCGTAAGAGATGGAAAAGAGCCACCGTGGTATAACAACCCAGTTAGGAAACTGCTGCGGAAGCAAAGGGAACTTCACAGCAAACATAAACATAGCCAAAGCCTTGCAGACAAACAAAAATTACGCGAAGCGAAATGTAGTGTGAGGAGGGCTATGCGAGAGGCGTTCAATGAATTCGAAAGTAAAGTTCTATGTACTGACTTGGCAGAATATTGGGAGAAATTTTGGTCTTATGTCAAAGCGGTAGGTGGACCAAAAGAAAATGTCCAGACACTCTGTGACCAAAATGGTACTGAAACAGAAGATGACGGACTAAAGGCCGAAATACTAAATGTCTTTTTCCAAAGCTGTTTCACAGAGGAAGACTGCACTGTAGTGCCTTCTCTAGATTGTCGCACAGATGACAAAATGGTAGATATCGAAGTAGACGACAGAGGGATAGAGAAACAATTAAAATCGCTCAAAAGAGGAAAGGCCGCTGGACCTGATGGGATACCAGTTCGTTTTTACACAGAGTACGCGAAGGAACTTGCCCCCCTTCTTGCAGCGGTGTACCGTAGAGCGTAGCGTTCCAAAGGATTGGAAAAGGACACAGGTCATCCCCATTTTCAAGAGGGGACGTCGAACAGATGTGCAGAACAATAGACCTATATCTCTAACGTCGATCAGTTGTAGAATTTTGGAGCACCTATTATGTTCGAGAATAATGACTTTTCTGGAGACTAGAAATCTACTCTGTAGGAATCAGCATGGGTTTCGAAACAGACGGTCGTGTGAAAACCAGCTCGCGCTATTCGTTCACGAGACTCAGAGGGCCATAGACACGGGTTCACAGGTAGATGCCGTGTTTCTTGACTTTCGCAAGGCGTTCGATACAGTTCCCCACAGTCGTTTAATGAACAAAGTAAGAGCATATGGACTATCAGACCAAATGTGTGATTGGATTGAAGAGTTCCTAGATAACAGAACGCAGCATGTCATTCTCAATGGAGAGAAGTCTTCCGAAGTAGGAGTTATTTCAGGTGTGCCGCAGGGACCGTTGCTATTCACAATATACATAAATGACCTTGTGGATGACATCAGAAGTTCACTGAGGCTTTCTGCAGATGAAGCTGTGGTGTATCGAGAGGTTGTAACAATGGAAAAATGTACTGAAATGCAGGAGGATCTGCTGCGAATTGACACATGGTGCAGGTAATGGCAATTGAATCTCGATGTAGACAAGTGTAATGTGCTGCGAATATATAGAAAGATAGTTCCCTTATCATTTATCCACAAAATAGCAGGTCAGCAACTGGAAGCGGTTAATTCCATAAATTATCTGGGCGTACGCATTAGGAGTGATTCAAAATGGAATGATTATATAAAGTTGATCGTCGGTAAAGCAGATGCCAGACTGAGATTCATTGGAAGAAAATCCCAAGGAAATGCAATCCGAAAACAAAGGAAGTAGGTTACAGTACGTTTGTTCGCCCACTGCTTGAATACTGCTCAGCAGTGTGCCATCCGTACCAGATAGGGTTGATAGAAGAGATAGAGAAGATCCAGCGGAGAGCAGCGCGCTTCGTTACAGGCTCATTCAGTAATCGCGAAAGCGTTACGGAGATGATAGATAAACTCCAGTGGAAGACTCTGAAGGAGAGACGCTCAGTATCTCGTTACGGGCTTTTGTTAAAGTTTCGAGAACATACCTTCACCGAAGAGTCAAGCAGTATATTGCTCCCTCCTACGTATATCTCGCGAAGAGACCATGAGGATAAAATCAGAGAGATAAGAGCCCACACACAAGCATACCGACAATCCTTCCTTCCACGAACGAGACTGGAATAGAAGGGAGAACCGGTAGAGGTACTCAGGGTACCCTCCGCCACACATCGTCAGGTGGCTTGCGGAGTATGGATGTAGATGTAGATGTAGACTAGAAACGCTCGGTCACCGCGGCCGGCGGTGTTTCGAACAATCCCTTAATAAACGATGCCTATAGTATAGAACCAACATCCTCTTTCATTAACAGTTTCTGGGCCAGCCGGAGTGGACAAGCGGTTCTAGGCGCTACAGTCTGGATCCTAGCGACCGCTGCGGCCGCAGGTTCGAATCCTGCCTCGGGAATGGATGTGTGTGATGTCTTTAGGTTAGTTAGGTTTAAGTAGTTCTAAGTTCTGGGGGACTGATGACCTCAGAAGTTAAGTCCCATAGTGTTCAGACCCATTTGAACAGTTTTTGATGGGGGATGATGCGTGAATTACTACACTCATGCTCATAAATTAAGGATAATTGCAGAATGTGGTGCCACACAACGTGGCACAACACAAATCTGGTGCTAATTGCATAGTAGGGAACACACACAACACAGATCTGTAAGTCCACGGTATTGGTGATAAGTTGAGAAAACCGCCCCGAAAAACAGGTGCTATAAAACGTCACTGTGTCCCGCGCATGTACCCCGACATCAGTATGGGATATGATCACCATGCACACGTGCACAGGCCGCACAACGGGTTGGCATACTCTGGATCAGGTGGTCGAGCAGCTCCTGGGGTGCGGACATACTGGTGCAAAATGACACCACGATACACCTAACCTGTTACAGTGCCTCTGTCAAAGACATTCCGGGGTGTACGTGCACCAAACATAACCCCACACCACACCATCAAACCGCAACCTCCATACAGGCCCCTTTTAAGGACATTACTGGTATCTGGTTCCTAGTTCACGCCGATGAAAACCTTGCTAGAATCACTGTTCAGACTATACCTGGACTCGTCCGTGAACATAAACTGGGAGCATTGTTCCAATGACCTAGCACTGTGTTCTTGACACCAGGCTTTACGGGCTCTCCTGTGACCAGGGGTCAGTGGAATGCAGCTTTCAGGTCTCCGGGCGAAGAAACCATGTCTGTTCAGTCGTCTGTAGACTGTGTGTCTGGAGACAGCTGTTCCAGTGGCTGCGGTGACGTCCTGAGCAAGGCTACCTACATTACTCCGTGGCCGTCTGCGGTCACTGATGGTGAGATATCGGTCTTCTTGTGGTGTTGTACACTGTAAACGCCCGGAACTGTAGCGCCTGGACACGTTTCCTAACTGCTGGATTCGTTGTCATAATCTTGAGATCACACTTTGTGGTACACGAGGGCCCGTGCTACAACCTGCTGTATTTGACCAGCCTCCAGTTGCCCTAGTATCCTACCCCTCATAACGTCATCAATATGTGTTCTTTGAGCCGTTTTCAACACACAGTCACCGTACGTACGTCTGAAAACGTCTGCACACTTACTCGCTACACCGTACTCTGACATGCACCAACACACCTCTGCGTATGTGGACTGCTGCCAGCGCCACCGTGGGACGACCGCAGGTCAAATACACCGCATGGCTATACCCCGAGGTGATTTAAACCCGCAAACAGCCCACCAGAGCTTTTGTTTCACTATGTACCAGCATTTTCCTTAATTTATGAGCATGAGTGTAAATCAGGCCCGATTTCACCCCTTGGATGTTGAACTTCCAAAAACACTGAAACACGTTATTGTTATTTCCAGGAGAATTGCCAAATACAAAATTTCATTGATTTAGCTTCAAAAATGAAAGATTTCCATGACATAATGAAAGATTTCTTCCAATTTCCCCCCCGCACCCCAACCCCCCTATTTCACTCCCTTATGGGTTGAATTTTCTAAAATGCTGAGACTTGTATTTTTTTATTTCTAAGAGAGAAGCCAAATACTATTTTGAGAGATGTAGCATTAAAACGCTCTAATTGTTCTATAATAATCATTTTCTTTAAAAACAATTTCAAGAACTATTTCACCCCCAAGGGATTAACTTTCCAAAAGTGCTAAAACAAGTGTTACCTTACTTCTTACCGAGAAACCAAATACCAATTTTTGTCGTCCTAGCTTCAAAATAACATTAATAGCGACATGGTGCCAAAAATATTTTATCCCCTATTTCACTCTCTTAGCGGTGGAATTTCGAAAAATCCCTTCTTAAACGATCCCTGCAGTATAAGCTCGACACCCTCTCCTAACAACTTCGTATCCATAGTAGATTGGGCTGGGCGATGATGAGTCATTCTGTCAGGACTTTGTATTTTGTAGAGATTGTTTGTCTCAACGTCGTCTATGTCGCTTCGGGAGTTTTTGAACCTAAATAAGAATTACCTTGCACATTTGCATATTATATGTATATGAAAGAAATAGCCTTTGTCAGTCGCAGTATTTATTAGAATATTGTGTAAACCTTTATAGTAAATTGGTCAAGTACATTTCCAGATGTTTGGTAACAACATTAACCAACGACCTGCATATATACAGCAGTAGTATCTAATGAACTATTTTTCTTCGAGACGTTGTGCAATGTTGTCTACAAACTACGCGATCGCTCTAACGCGTGTTGTCGTGCAAAAATTTAGTTTGGCGGAGTGTATACTATAGTCTAGCGATGGCGTTTTGCATATACCTTATTCCATTTGAAGTTGATGGATAGAATACGTCAACTATGAACATGCCTCAACATAAACCCATAGTCCTCTAATTTTGTTTCAGAATGATTACAGTTGGGAGAGGTTTTTGCGCCACATCTTGGAAAGAACTATGTACGAATTTTAAAAGAAACCCAATGATCAACCACGCAATATGCGAGTGAAAAGGGATTATTTTGCGGGTGGTTTAGTATTCGTAATGCCGTCAGGTTCCATAATGGGATTCGCCACACATATCGTAAACGCCCAGGTGGAAGTCCAGAAATTTTTGATCTGCAGAACGAGAAACCTCTGTGAATTTGGGGTACTATAGTTTGTTCAAATCAGCAGTGGGTGGATAAAAGATCATACGGCGAATTGAAATTCACAGTGATCTTTATGATTAACCCTTTATCTGTTTGATCGTGTGTTGTGGCATACACATTCAATATAGTACATCATAGATTAAAATTAATTTGTTGCAAGACAGCACTAATTCAGAGAGATGAGAATTTGGTAATTTCATTCTGATATCAATAATTTTTGTTTATTTTGATAGGACGAAGATGTATTTTAAATTATCAGAAGGTGGTCATTTTAAAGTCACATGTGTCTGAACGATTTCCCATCCGTCGGCACCTTCGTGGCACATATGGACAGCACAGAGTGTTTCAGAAAGAATTTACGTATTATATAGTCGGAAATGTCGGTAGTTGCGCCATGGCTCGGTTGTAGCAACAACGAGTATGTTGTTTACTAAATATTCATTGGCACTAGATGTCGGTTGTCTCCTGTTTGCATGGATACCGTCATATGTTGCAAAATGGCTACATTACAGCAGAAATCATGTTGCATCTCGAGTTTTCGAAGTGTAATTCCGTGATCACAGGCAAAGACGTACCAGGCTGAGGTACGGAAATGATCTTCCGAATGAAGAGAACATTCGCAGAGTGTATCGACTGTTTGTAGACTCAGGAGGCGTATGGAAAGGAAAGAGTCATGGCCGTCTTCGTGTTTGCGATGAAAATTTCGCATGAATTCATTCCGCTTTCCAGCGTAGTCGTCCAAAATAAACTCATCGTGCCCATAGGGAGTTACAACTGCCTACAATAAAAATTTGGTGTGTTTTGAGACGTCTGTTGGCTTTGAAGCGGTACAGGTTACAGCTGTTACAGGCTCTACTTCATGACGACAAACGCAAACGTGTGGCATTTTCTGACGAACTTCTGAACGCTACTGACAATGCAAACACTTTCACGCAACGCATCGTTTTCTGTGGTGAAGTGACTTTCCAGCTTAGCGGAAAGTAAATAAACACAATTTTCAGTTTGCGGCCTACGGAACTCACAGGCGCACACTGAACATTACGGGATTCATCCATCCGTTTACGGCCCAGTCTTCTTTGATGGAAACGCCATTAGTGGTCACCAGTATCTTTCTGTGTTACAAAACTAATTGTTGCCGAGGCGCACGAAGACGATATAATTTTTCAACATGACAGGGAAACGCGTCACTGGAGTCGCTAGGTGTGTGAATACCTGAATTAAACTCTACCGAGTCGCTGAATTGGCCGTCAAACATCCGGCGACGTAGGACTTCTCAACTAGCCCCCACACTTACTGGAACTGCCGCCCTGACTTCATCCTGTGGAATTTCATTAAGGACATCGCTTACGCATCAATACTGCCACAGAACATAGAAGAGTTTGAGAATTAGATCCGTACTGCCATGACATCAGCAACGAAGGACAAGCTTTCCCGAGTATGGGAGGAATTCGAATATCGATATGGTATTGTTCGTGTTGCTAAGTGTTAAACATATGTAGTCTAAACCTGAGATATTCGTAATACATGTCCCAAATGTAATAGGCGCATGCCAACAGACTAATAAATATATGCATTCGATATACCTGTATTTCTTATACGTATTTCCGTTTAACAGAGTTGTCATCAGTCAGCAAATTCCAGATGCTGAGGCAGATATCAAATTCCAGATGCTGATGCAGATATCATGGAGTTTCGTAAGAGTCTAGAAAACACGTTTTGGGCTTGCAGGTGTAGTAAAAATAGATTTTTATAGGTCATCAGTATTCTGAATGGATTCATAAACCTCGATTTTCTCGTTTTCTCCAAACTATTCATCTCAGGTTACATATAACAAATTTAATTTTTATTTCACTTTTTGCGTGTATTCCAACATGTGTCTCACGTACAATATTGCATTTCTGGGCTACCTCGAGCACCATGAAAGTCCCATATAAATCACTATGCGGGTCTAAGTCTTACATTCAGTCCCTTGTTGACCAGTTTGGTGTGTCAGCTGAAGATAGCAAGATGAAAGCCGAAGTTTTAAATTTCACGTTCGAGAAATCGTTGAAAGTTGAACTTTGTACAAACATACCGCCATTTAATCGTCGGTCAGACTCCCTTATGGACGACACAGTAATTAGCTCCCTGACATAGAAAAACAACTGAAAGATTTGAAAGCAATTAAATCATGAGGCCCGGATGGAATCTCCATTCGGTTTTGGAAAGAGTACGCTACGCCATTGGCTCCTTACCTAGCTACAGACACCAAGATTTCTTAAGTAACAGAAGTCATTATGTTGTAGCCGACCGCTAGTGTTCATTAGAGACAAGGATATCGTCAAGTGCCACAGGGAAGTGTGATAGGACCGCTGTTGTTCTCAATATACGTAAATGATTTGGCAGACAGGGTGGATAACAATCTGTGGTTGTTTGCTGATGATGCCATGGTACACGGCAAGGTAACGAAGTTGAATGACTGTGGGAAGATAGAAGACCACTTACACAAAATTTCTGGTTGGTGTGATGAAAGGCAGCTAGCTCTAATTGTGGATTAATGTAAGTTAATGCGGATGAGTAGGAAGAATAAACTTTGTAATGTTCGGATACAGTATTAGCAGTGCCTTATTAGACACCGTCAAGTCGTTGAAACACCTGGTCGTAACGTTGCAAAGCGATATGAAATGGAACACGCATGTGACAACTGCGGTAGCGGAGGCGAATGTCGACTTCGGTTAATTGGAAAATTTTTACGAAAGAGTGTTTCACCTGTGAAGGATACTACGTGCTGGACAGAGTTGTTGTTAAGTACTGCTCGAATGTTTTTGACGCGTACCAGGTCGAACTGAAAGAAGACATAGAAGCAATTCAGAGGCGGGCTGCTAGATTTATTACCGGTAGCTTCGAGCAACACGTATATGTTACGGAGATGCTTCGGGAACCCAAATGGGGATGCGTGGAGTGAAGGCGACGTTGTTTTCGCGAAACACTATTGAGCAAATTTAGAGTACCGGCATTTGAAGCTGACTGCCGAACGATCCTACTGCTGCGAACATAAATTGCGAGTAAGGGCGACGAAGCTAAGACACAGGAAATTCAGGCTCACACGGTGGCATATAGCAGTCGTTTTTCCCTCGCGAGTGGAACAGGAAAAGAAATGACTAGTGGTGCTATAGGGTACCCTCCGCCTCGCCCTTGTATAGACCCTCTATATACTCCTTCCATCTTTCTGCTTCCCCATCTTCGCTTAGGACTGGTTTCCCACCTGAGCTCTTGATATTCATACAGGTGGTTCTCTTTTCTCGAAAGGTCTGTTTAATTTTCATGTAGGCGGTATCCATCTTACTCCAAGTGATACATGATCCTACATCCGTTCATTTGTTCTCTAGCCATCAAGCCATCCCTGCTTAAGCATTTTGCACTTCCTGTCGATCTCATTTTTGAGACGTTTGTGTTCCATTTCGTCTGCTTCATTTATTGCATTTTTATATTATCTCCTTTCATCAATTAAATTCAATACGTCTTCTGTTACCCAAGGATTTCTACCAGCCCTCGTCTTTTAACCTACTTCATTCTCTGCTGCCTTCACTATTTCATGTTTCAAAGTTACCCATTATTCTTCTACTATATTTCTTTCCCCTGTTCTTGTCAACCGTTCCCTTATGCTCACTCTGAAACACTCTACATCCTCTGGTTCTTTCAGTTTATCCAGGTCCTATCTTCTTAAATTCCAACTTTTCTGCAGTTTTTTTTCCAGTTTTAATCTACAGTTCATAAAATTGTGGTCGGAGTCCACATATGCTCCTGAATATATCTTACAATTTAAAACCTGGTTCCTAAATCTCTGTCTTAACATTATATAATCTATCTGAATCCTTGAATCCTTTCAGTGTCCCCAGGTCTCTTCCACGTATACAACCTTCTTTGATTATTCTCAAACTAAGGTTTAGCTATGATTAGACTATGCTCTGTGAAAAATTCTACCAGGCGGCTTCCCCCTTCATTCCTTACCCCCACTCCACATTCATCTACTACTCTCCCTTCTCTTCTTTTTCCTACTGCCGAATTCCAGTCTCCCATGACTGTTAAATCTTCGTCTCCCTTAACTATCTGAATAATTTCTTTTGTCTCATCATACATTTCTTCAATGTCTTCATCGTCCGAAGAGCTACATGGCATATAAACTAACACTACTGTGGTAGGCATGGGCTTCGTGTCTATCTTGGCTACAATAATGCGTTCACTATGCTGTCCATAGCTCCTTATCCGCGCTCCTATTATTTTCTTCGTTATCAAACCATCTTCCGCATTACCCCTATTTTATTTTGTATTTATTACCCCGTGTCCACCTGACCAGATGTTTTGTTCCTCCTGCTACCGAACTTCACTAATTCCCACTATATCTAACCTACCCATTTCCCTTTTTGAATGTTCTAACCTAACTGTCCCATTAAGGGATCTGACATTGCACGCTCCGGACTGTAGAACGCCAGTTTTGTTTCTCCTGATAATGACGCCCTCCTGAGTAGCCCCATCCCGGAGACCCGAATGGGGGACTATTTTACCTCCTGAATATTTTACCCAAAAGGATGCCATCACCATTTAACCATACAGTAAAGCTGCATGTCTTGAGAAAAATTACGGCTGTAGTTTCCCCTTGCTTTTACCCGTTCGCAGCACCAGCACAGCAAGGCCCTTTTGGTTAATGTTACAAGGCCACATCAGTCAGTCATCAAGACTGTTGCCCCTTCAACTACTGAAAAGGCTGCTGACCCTGTTTAGGAACCACACGTTTGTCTGGCCTCTCAACAGATACCCCTCCGTTGTGGGTGCACCTACGGTGCAGCTGTCTGTTTCACTGAGGCACGCAAGTCTCTCCAACAACGACAAGGTCCATGGGTGACGGGGGGATCAGTATCTTAAACACTCATAAAGTAACAGGTTTAACAATGAGTCGACGACGGTATCTTTAGAGACGGAGTGCAAGCACGTGTTGGTGAAGGACTGTAGAGGGCAGCATCCTCTTCATGGAAACTATAGTAACATTTGCGTTAAACGACTTAAGAAAACCAAAAGATATAGCAGCAAGCTTAATAAAAATATAAAACAATAAAAATCACCACCTGGGGGGGGGGGGGGGGGGCGGATCTGGATGACTGACTGGGTATTTGAATCACCATTCCAGAATGCGAATGCAGTATGTAACCCATGAGCCACCTAGAACGTCTAAAACCAAGTGAAGGGTTACTCAAAATTCCCATATAATCTCAATGCCACGACTTTTAGAGTACTTTAGATATCAGAGATGATGTACACTATCCAAAGTGTGGCATAACGGTCATGGTTATCACACGTATCGTTTGCACAAGAAAGTGTTCTGATGAGGAAAATTCAGTTAGCTCACGACCGAAAAATGAAAATGACGTTTCACTCTTGATATTTCACTCCATCATTGATCTCGAATGTTATGACGCTGAGCAGTGTGCGGCTCGCGTTGGTGCCTTTGGTAGGTTGGCATCGTGTAATAGGGATAGTGGCGTCTCGTTTTCTTCTTCTGTTTACTGGCGCCACTGCATTTGTTAGCTTTGTCTGTCCGCGAGTGCCAGCAGCAGCGTTTATCGATATCTAGTACCCATACTATCTGTGGAAGGACGTGAAGTGTCCTCCGGGTTGGGTGTGTGCGACAGTTCGGTTGGGACGGAGCAGCAGAGAGGTCTAGCAGCGCGAGGGCACGCCGGGGCCTCTGGCGGCACGCAGGCATTGCCGGATCATGGGACTGTAGTTGCGAAGGTCACAACCACGTTGTCCACCGCACCCAGGACGCTGAGCTGAGTGAACATTAATCCAGAAGTGAAACCTGCACTATTTTGCGATCACGCCGTTTGTTCGTGCGTTGCTGCTCGCAGGGTCGCCGTGAGACGAACAGCAACAAGTGGAGCGAGTCGAGTTGGCGGAATCTATTAGCAGTCTTGTACTGCCTGTTATTAGTTTTTGAATTTTGTGTTATTTTCGGTGAAGTGCAACCAGCGGTATTCTACTGCTCAGTGGTTGCTAACGCTCTAGTTACCTGCCCTGGAGGTTATTGCATTTTTGCGCCAGTGTACTTTTCCTCGTCTTGCCGATACTGTCCGGCATGACTTGTAGTTCGACAGCCTCCTTGATTGCCATGTAGATTGCGGTTTCTTTCGTCTACCTTGGTTGTAGTGGTTCCTTGTGCCTTTCTATGTTTTAAACACCGGATTCTGAAGACGCATTGCTGTCTGTCACTTCGCCCTGGCTTGAATTATTCCATTGTTGTACTGGCTATCACACGTTTGATGGATTTGGTAAGAGGATTGACCGGCGTTTAAACTGTCCGTAGTTAGTTGCCATCCTGTTAGGTGAACATAACTCTTGGCTGCCTGTCTAACCGCATATGCAGCTGTAGGGACTTTTCTCAGGTCGATCCTTGGAGCACTGTCTGTGGACCGCTCCCTTCTTTATTTGGTCTGATTGTGTAAATTGTTTAAAAATTATATTTTGTTTAAATTATTCCTATTTCTTGTGACGTTCAGCCGACAAATAATGTGAATTCTTTCTTAACAAGGCCATAGGCCGTCAGTGTAGCTCGTGTTCCAGCCAATTTTTGTAAAATTGAAAATAAATGTAAATGTCGTGTGACTAGAGCCTCCCGTCGGGTAGACCGCTCGCCGGGTGCTAGTCTTTCGACTTGACGCCACTTCAGCGATTTGCGCGTCGCTGGGGATAAAATGATGATGATTAGGACAACACAACACCCAGCGGATAAAATCTCCGACCCAGCAGGAATTCGAACCCAGGATCTTAGGATTGACGTTCTATCGCGCTGACCACTTAGACACCGGGAGCGGACAGTTTTTTAAAATGATTGTTTTTAATAAATTATTTCCTTAAATAAGGTGTATGTGTTTATTGTGCCACCAATTTTAACTGAACAGGCCCCGTTCACACCTTTTCCAGCTTACCCTACGTTTCAGACAGTTATGTGTCGTTTGCTGTCGCTTCTGAACAATGTATGAGCATACTTTCTTCACCTAGTAAACTTTCACATGTGTATATCCGGAGATAATGAGACATTGACGGATACCATAACTTTGGTGGAGGAGGAGTATAACTGCTCGTCTGCTGGCTAGACACGGAACGACCATAAACATATCTACTCAATCACATGCCAGTTGGATCTCACATGTCTTTTGTTACCAGTACTAAAAAGACACCTTACTACAGCCATCACTTAGGCCTGAGAAGATTTAGCGAGAATGCACCTACCATTCCGTAGTGTTAGACGTAGGCACAGCACTGAGTGTATACTCCAGTGCTAGAGCTTCAAAAATACCTGTTTCAAATTGCCTTCCATTGCTTCTGAAACAAAAAACTTGCTTACGATGAGGTGAAGGAAGTCATTACGTAACGATAAGCAAGTATACAGATGGTGGTAGTATCATGAAAACAAGGTGTAAAAGGGCAGTGCATAGCATAATTGTCAGTTGTACGCAGCTGATTCGTGGGAAGACGTTCCCGACGTCATAATGGCGGCACGACGGGAATTAACAGACTCTGAATGCCGAATGGCAGTTGGAGCTAGATGCTTGGTACATTCCATTCCGAAAATCGTTAGGTAGTTCAATGTTCTGAGAGCCACAGTGTCAAGAATGAGCCGAGACCACTACATTTCCAAAAAAATGGTTCAAATGGCTCTGAGCACTGTGGGACTCAACTGCTGTGGTCATAAGTCCCCTAGAACTTAGAACTACTTAAACCTAACTAACCTAAGGACATCACACACATCCATGCCCGCGGCAGGATTCGAATCTGCGACCGTAGCGGTCGTGCGGTTCCAGACTGTAGCGCCTTTAACCGCTCGGCCACTCCGGCCGGCTCACTACATTTCAGCCAGTACCTCTGACCATGGAGAATGCAGTTGCCGGCGGCTTTCATTTAATGACCGTGAGCAGTGGCGTTTGCTTATTCAGTCTAACAGACAAGGAACGCTGCGTGAAATAACCGCAGGAATCAATTTGAAACATACGAAGAACGTATCCGCTTCTATTGTATAGCGACATTTGGCGTTAATGATCTATGACGATCGACGTGAATGCCTTTGGAAAGAGCACAACATCGCCTGCAGCGCCTCTTCTGGTCTCATGACCATATCAGTTGGAAACTTTTTTTCTAGTCTTTATCTTCTGACTGGTTTGATGCGGCCCGCCACGAATTCCACTCCTGTGCCAACCTCCTCAGAGTAAAACTTGCAACATACGTCCATAATTACTTTTTGGAAGTTTTACAGTCTTCCTCTACAGTTTTTTCCCTCTACAGCTTCCTGTGGTAACACTGAAGTCATTCCCTAATGTCTTAACAGATCTCTTCTCATCCTGTATTTCTCCTTGTCAGTGTTTTCCACAAATTCCTTCCCTCTCCGATTCTGCGCAGAACCTCCTCATTCCTTAGCTTATCAGTCCACCTAATTTTCAACTTTCGCCTGTAGCACCACACCTCAAATATTTCGATTCTCTTCTGTTGCAGTTTTCCCCCAGTCCATGTTTCACTGCCGTACAATCCTGTGCTCAAAACGTACATTCTCAGAAACTTCTTGCTCAACTTAAGGCCTACGTTTGATACTAGTAGGCTTCTCTTAGCCAGGAATGCCCTTTTTGCCAGTGCTAGTCTGCTTTTGTCTCCGTCCGTCGTTGGTTATTTTGCTGCTTAGCTAGCAAAATTCCTTAACTGCATCTACTTCATCACCATCAATCCTGATGTTAAGTTTCTCGATGTTCTCATTTTTGCATCTTGTCATTACTTTCGTCTTTCTTCGATCTGCCCACAGTCCATATTCTGTACTTATTGGATTGTTCATTCCATTCAGCATATCATTTAATTCGTCTTCTTTTTCACTCAGAACAGCAATGTCATCAGAGACTCGTATTATTGACATTCATTCACCTTGAATTTTAATTCCCCTCTGGAACCTTTCTTTTATTTCCATCATTGCTTCTTTCATGCACAGATTGGACCGTAGACGACTGGAGTGCAGTGGTCTAGTCAGATGAGCCCCATTTTAGTTGGTAAGGGCTGATGGTAGGATTCGAGTGTGGTGCAGACTCCGCGAAGCCATAAACCTAAGTTGTCATAGACCTGTACAAGCCCTTGGTGGCTCTGTAATGGTGTGGGCTGTGTTTACATGGAATGGGCTGAGTCCTTATGTCCAACTAAACCGATCGTTTACTAGAAATGGTTATGTTGGGCTACTTGGAGACATGTCCCCGAACAACAACGGAACTCCAATGGATGACAGTGTGCCATGCACCGTACCACGGTTGTTTGCTATTGATCTGAAGTACATTCTTGACAATTCGAGCCAATGATTTGGTCACCGAGATCGCCGGAATGTAATTCCATGGAATATTTATGGGAGATAATCCAGAGGTCAGTTCGTGCATCAAATCCTGCACCGGCAACGTTTCCATTGTTACGGATGGATATAGAGGCACCGTGCTCAATATATCTGCAGGTGACTTCTAAAGACTTGGTGAATCCACGTCACGTCGACCTACAGCACTAAACAGGGCAAAAGGAAGACCGAAACGATATTAGGAGGTATCCCGTGACTTCTGCCACCTCAGTGTATAATCACTGTACTAGAAGTGCTTACTGTACTCTAAAAAATTAAAAGAGTCTAAAGTCAAAAGGACTAGCTACATTCCTAATAATGAATATGAATATTAAAAAGAAATTCATGTCTTGTACAGTTTATTTACCTTCTACGTTCCATCCTCAAATAGTTATATTCTCAATACATGCCGCATCGAATTGTCATTTCCGTAAAAAGCCATTGAGATACCTTGCGACTGGTAGGTAAAACAACAGCTTCCAATCAAAAATAATAAATAGAATGTAAGCAAACAAATTCAAACATTCGAGAAAAGTAGAGCAACATCTGACACGGGAATTTCCCTGTCTCAGGAAGGCGAGGTAGTGAAGGAAACGAAACACGCCTCGGTATGTGTATTGCTACCGTACATTAGTGAAACCTTGAACAAAATTCCAGCAGTTTAAAAAAAAAAAAAAGTTATTATCGGCTTCCGTACTAAGCACACACTGGACAGGTCGGCTCACACAATCAACAAACTAGATCTTCGCCAAGGACTGGTATCCATTAAATTTACTGTGACACATGCCAGAAATTTTACGTACGTCGGAGGGAAGGTGCTTTAGCATTAGTTTGGCTCACAACAATAATTCTGCAGTGGCAACGCATTTGAAAGAGACCACCCACAGTATTTCAGAGGCCACCAAAGCCCTACAAATACTACATACACGTAAAATAAAGACAGGTTATGGATGCACTCCGCGAAATGGAAATACAGGTGAAAATTATTTAAAGCGACGAAGTCTGAGAGGTTGTACGGGACATCGAAACAAATACTTTTCTCTAATGGCTTACTTTCCTGAGAGGTTTTTTTTTTTAAACTAATAGACGGACCTTTCTCAGGATGAAACTTAATTAAACTAACAGGATCTGGGAGGTTACATGGGACAATGGAAATACTTTTTCTAATGTGTTCTCCTGTGAGGACAAAAGGTGACACAAACATGTTTTGTGGCCGTGCGGTTCTGGGCGCTACAGTCTGGAACCGAGCGACCGCTACGGTCGCAGGTTCGAATCCTGCCTCGGGTATGGATGTGTGTGATGTCATTAGGTTAGTTAGGTTTAGGTCGTTCTAAGTTCTAGGGGACTGATGACCTCAGAAGTTAAGTCCCATAGTGCTCAGAGTCATTTGAACCATTTTTGAAACATGTTTTAATTCGTTGCTTCCAACAGACAACAACGTTAACACAGCTCAATTACTTCAGTTACACTAGAGGTTCAAAAACCCCTCCATTGTCTTGTAAATCGAAGTTTCAGCGGTGGATAATGTTCTGTCTAAAACAAAGACTGCAGGAGTGTCCTTAGTTCCTACTACTGCTGCTACTCTGTGGGCAACCAGACCCTTTTCTGATTCAGCAGGTGTTTTGTAAAAAAGGAAAAGATTGTCCATCTCTCTTCACAGAAAAGTGTCTAGAGAGGTCAAATAGGGAATCGAGTAGGCCACGGCATAGGACCATCTCTGCCGATTCACTTTTCTGGAAACTGGCGGTTCAGGAACTGGCGAACAGGGTGATTGAAATGTGCAACTACATGTGTTGTCTTGTATCGAATGACACGTCATCCAGCAACTCTGGTAATGGTGTGGCAAGGAAATAGTAATAATGCCTACCATTTGATGGTCTGGGTAGAACATAAAGCAGAATTAAAGTGTCTCTTATACAGCTTGTGTAGCCACATTCACGTAGGATGGCAATAGATGAGCGCGAGTAAATATGGCATGTATGTTAACCTCACTCAAAACTTGCGAATTGTGGATACTGAACAAACCCGAACGTTGCTTTATCTGTAAACAGTACAGAGGACGCAAATGCTGGTGCCTCTCCGAAAACTGTGCTCTGACTGGGTAATCATTTGATTCCAGGTTGTGCATACGCTGCAAGCGAAATGGATTAATAATTGCTCATGAAGGACGTTACCTACATTCTTCCGATTCGTCCCCACGTAGTGAACAAATGCACGACTGCTGCGAGCGATTGCGCCCTCTGTCACATTGAAAAATGTTCACATTACAGAAAAAAGTTTTGTTTTAGTGTCCCCTGTAGCCTTCCATAGTTTATCGGTTAAAATAATTTTCACAATTTTCACTCTGTATAAGCGAATGCTGAACGAGAGAAGGACAATATGTTGAATGAACAAGCAGAATTACGTAGCATAAGGATTTTGTAGCATTTTATCCGAGTGTATGACGAAATGTAACATTATAAATGTTGCAAAGAAGTGCCCAGAGAGTCTGTAATTACATGTGTATTAGTATATGGCAATTAAATACTTATAGATTTTTAAAATGGGTTACTGTATGACATGATGTAAGCATGAAATATTTGTGTACTTTAAATACACAGCCGAAATGTGTATAATAGTGTAGCATCGACAGGTGTGATCCTCTGGTCAGTGGGGACTGTTAGTCCGTATTTCTTGCAATAGCTATTTACTATAAACTGCACAGTATAGAGTTAACCTGAGTGGAGAACGATACCAGTGCGCTAGATCGTGGCTTTTTATATTTGCGCTGGGAAGCCACTACGATGGTAGTTCTCTTCTCAATGTACGACGTGTTTATTTTAACTGAAGACATTGAAATGCCTCGAAAACTACAAATTGAATCAAAAAAAGTTATAATTACAATTTGTTTGGCTCGGAGGTGGACTCTAATGTTACCACACTCGACTGCCTCCCCACCCTGTGCGTGGGTGGCGAGGGGAAACTTTGAAATCTTCAATGGGAACCCATTTTTTTCATACCGCAATTCCACTGAAAAATCTACATACGTTTTGTCTGAAGCATTTTGTTCGTTTCGCCATAGATAGCGCTGTAATTGGAGGAGGCGCACAATCTTAGTGTACGACATGCCGCTCAATGGCCCTTAAATATCCATTGGCACGTGGGACACGACCTGCATGCAGCGAGAGTAGGGCAGGCCTGTATTTCATATCAATTAATTGATACCCCCTTCGTAAAGCTGTATTCCTCCGACACATCGGACAGGGAACTACTCGAAGCGCCACTGTGGCCGTGGCTGGAGTCGAAGTGTTCAAAAGTAAGTGTTCAAACGTAATACTGCCAATTTAAAAAGCTTAGTTATCCGCTTTTCAAGTGACCGAACACGGAAGATAAGCATATCTGCGGGAATGTCAGCGTTTGTGATGATGTCGACCATGTCTTCACAGCCTATTGGCATTTGCTGGTACAGATTATCTTATAAATATCCCCACGGAAAGAAATCCTGCGACGTCAAACCCGGCGACCTAGCAGAACAATTAACCTCTGCCGATCCACTGACCAGTGTAATCACGGTCTAATACCTCCCGTACTTCAACTGCGTAATGCGCTGGGCAACCGTCATGATGAAACCACATACACTCCTGGAAATTGAAATAAGAACACCGTGAATTCATTGTCCCAGGAAGGGGAAACTTTATTGACACATTCCTGGGGTCAGATACATCACATGATCACACTGACAGAACCACAGGCACATAGACACAGGCAACAGAGCATGCACAATGTCGGCACTAGTACAGTGTATATCCACCTTTAGCAGCAATGCAGGCTGCTATTCTCCCATGGAGACGATCGTAGAGATGCTGGATGTAGTCCTGTGGAACGGCTTGCCATGCCATTTCCACCTGGCGCCTCAGCTGGACCAGCGTTCGTGCTGGACGTGCAGACCGCGTGAGACGACGCTTCATCCAGTCCCAAACATGCTCAATGGGGGACAGATCCGGAGATCTTGCTGGCCAGGGTAGTTGACTTACACCTTCTAGAGCACGTTGGGTGGCACGGGATACATGCGGACGTGCATTGTCCTGTTGGAACAGCAAGTTCTCTTGCCGGTCTAGGAATGGTAGAACGATGGGTTCGATGACGGTTTGGATGTACCGTGCACTATTCAGTGTCCCCTCGACGATCACCAATGGTGTACGGCCAGTGTAGGAGATCGCTCCCCACACCATGATGCCGCGTGTTGGCCCTGTGTGCCTCGGTCGTATGCAGTCCAGATTGTGGCGCTCACCTGCACGGCGCCAAACACGCATACGACCATCATTGGCACCAAGGCAGAAGCGACTCTCATCGCTGAAGACGACACGTCTCCATTCGTCCCTCCATTCACGCCTGTCGCGACACCACTGGAGGCGGGCTGCACGATGTTGGGCCCGCATCTCGTGGTCGTGCGGTAGCGTTCTCGCTTCCCACGCCCGGGTTCCCGGGTTCGATTCCCGGCGGGGTCAGGGATTTTCTCTGCCTCGTGATGGCTGGGTGTTGTGTGCTGTCCTTAGGTTAGTTAGGTTTAATTAGTTCTAAGTTCTAGGCGACTGATGACCTCAGCAGTTAAGTCGCATAGTACTCAGAGCCATTTTGCACGATGTTGGGGCGTGAGCGGAAGACGGCCTAACGGTGTGCGGGACCGTAGCCCAGCTTCATGGAGACGGTTGCGAATGGTCCTCGCCGATACCCCAGGAGCAACAGTGTCCCTAATTTGCTGGGAAGTGGCGGTGCGGTCCCCTACGGCACTACGTAGGATCCTACGGTCTTGGCGTGCATCCGTGCGTCGCTGCGGTCCGGTCCCAGGTCGACGGGCACGTGCACCTTCCGCCGACCACTGGCGACAACATCGATGTACTGTGGAGAACTCACGCCCCACGTGTTGAGCAATTCGGCGGTACGTCCACCCGGCCTCCCGCATGCCCACTATACGCCCTCGCTCAAAGTCCGTCAACTGCACATACGGTTCACGTCCACGCTGTCGCGGCGTGCTACCAGTGTTAAAGACTGCGATGGAGCTCCGTATGCCACGGCAAACTGGCTGACACTGACGGCGGCGGTGCACAAATGCTGCGCAGCTAGCGCCATTCGACGGCCAACACCGCGGTTCCTGGTGTGTCCGCTGTGCCGTGCGTGTGATCATTGCTTGTACAGCCCTCTCGCCGTGTCCGGAGCAAGTATGGTGGGTCTGACACACCGGTGTCAATGTGTTCTTTTTTCAATTTCCAGGAGTGTAGATTGTCGAACGTTCAGGGCAACATCCTGCATTAGTACCGGTAGTTCGTGTTCCAGAAATGTTAGACATTTGCTTCCATTCAACGTGCCGTCGATAAAATACGGACCACTGAGTTTGTTTCTCATGATGCCACACCATATGTTAACCGACCAAGGACGTTGATAGTCAACCTGCCGAAACCAGTGGTGAATTTATACACTCCAGTAACGCGTGTTATGCCGCTTAACCACGGTTTGTGAATGTGGGCTCGTCGGAGATTTGTACCTCAGCAAAGAACAACTGGGTCGTTTGCATTTGTTGACGTGCAAAGTCATAAAACAGTAACCGGTTATAGAAATCGGCACCATGAAGTTCTTGATGCAGTGATATGTGATTTGGATGATACTTACGACGACACAGTATTGTGACAATAATACCTACGGACTTAGCGGAATCGTGGTGTAATTGACGCGCGCTTGTCTGTGGCTTGTGGTGCACTGCCTCTAGCACACCTCTTTCTTTTGCTTCTCCTGTAAGACGTTTGCTTCGTTTCCTTTGCCAGTCTGTACGTTGCCATTAGACATAAAGGCGTTCACGGCCTTATAAAAGAACGAACGGGAGCGACCTTTCTCGGGAAAACGCTCGGCACACAAAGCAACAGCAGTCGAAACTTTTCTCCTACGGTCTCTGTAGATCGATATCATGTCAACTTTTTCTTCTGTGGTTGGCAACATTCATCATCCACTTGCACGTCTGTCCTCAAAACGATAGGTAGGTGTGCAGGCAATAAAGGCTACCCAAGTATTGTAACGTTTGGAGCCGCTATCTGCTCTACGTCTGCACGTTACGTGAGCTCCGGTCGCAATGTACTGTCTCATCCGATACGTCGTAGTTCGCTACAAGGCCACGGTGGCGATTCGAGCAGTTGGCTGTTCGATGTGTCGCAGGAACAAAAAGTTGCGTATGGGACATCCAATTAGAAGCTATGAATTACTGACCTGTCTTACCCTCATGGCATATGGCATGAAGGTGGTGTCCCATGTGATATTGGCTTTTCAAGAGCCATTGTGTAACATGTCTTAAGTTATGATTGTGTACTCATTTCTACTCCTCCGATTACAGCGCCATTTGTGGCGAAACGAAGTGCTTCAGACAAAACGCTAAACGTATGTAAATTTTGCGTTAGAATAGCAATCTGCAATAAGAATCGAGGATTCCCATTGAAAATTTCAAAGGTGCCTTTCCCCCCCTTCCCTCCAGCAACCACGCATGGCGTGGGATCACGGATCGAGTGTGGTATCGTTGGATGTACCCCTTCGAGACAAACAAATCGTAATGATAACATTTTTCGATCAGATGTGTAGTTTTCGAGATATTTCAATGTCTTCAGTAGAAATGAACGCGGTCCGCAGCGTTGAAATGCGTGTTGTTGCAACGTGTCGGTCATACAAAGGGCGGTCTTGCCGCCGCGGTGAGCACCAGTCTCTCTCAAAATACAGATTTGTCGCCGTATTTTTTGCCGTGTTCTCACACCAACGGCGGAGCCAGCAGTGGCAGTAGGCAGATCTGTCGTGCACTCAGTGAAAATCATGCAGACAGCTTCTTGTACGACACGGGCGATACAAATTATAAGAACATTTTGAAGAAGGCCGAATCATGGAGGGTTATAGCTGTTGAACTGGTTCAAAACGGTAAACATTTTTGCAAATTTTTAATTTTCACACATGCCGTAAGTTATATAAAAATGAACTATTGTACAGTGTTAAGTACTGGCAACCAGTTAGTGTATATCGCATCTTAAACCATCTGAAAGATACTGCAGCGAATACGTAAACAACCATCCGGTCAAAACAAAGAATACACGTAGACAATTACGTGTCGCATTCAAATGAAAATTGTCTAGCCATGAGGCATGGTATTTATGATGTCAAAAGGAATTATTTCCATGCTTGTTTCTTACACTAACAATCGAAGATATTATTACATGCATTGATTGTATAATACAGTTTAAAGCAATACCTCCTGTATTAACATTTGTAGCAAGTCTGATGCTGTTCCTAGTTACGCACCCGTGGCAATGGGTGGAGCGCTTCATTTTATTTTTGACTTGACTTGACTTGACCTCCTCCATGCCAACCAGTACGGATTTCGAAAACATCGATCATGTGAAACCTAGCTCGCACTTTTCTCACATGACATTCTGAAACATAAAGAAAGACAGTCAGGTAGATGTAGAATTTCTCTATTTATAAAAATCGTTTAACTCAGTAACACACCTACGCTTATTACAAAAAAGTACGGTCGTATGGGATATCTACTGAATTTTGTGACTGGATTGAGGAATTTTTGTTAGCGAAGATGCAGCAAGCTATCTTGGACGGAAATTCATCAAGAGATGTTAACGTAAATTCGGGTGTACTTCAGCTAGTGTACTGAGACCTTTCCTATTCATGTTGTGTATTTATGACCTTATGGACAATATTAATAGCGGCCTCAGATAACCACGTAATTATCGGTTGCGGATTACTGTCTGAAAGAAGCTGCATAAATATTCATTGAGGTATTCTTAAAATTACAGTGTGGTGCACACATTGGTAACTGGGTTTAAATGTTCAGAAATCTAAAATGGTACCCCTCACAAAAGGCGAAATCGAGTCGCAGTTGGAATCAGCGAAATACCTGTTTCTAATGCTTTGTTCAAATTCAAACGGCTCTGAGCACTATGGGACTTAACTTCTGAGATCATCAGTCCCCTAGAACTTAGAACTACTTAAACCTAACTATCCTAAGGATATCACACGCAGCCTTGCCCGAGGCAGGATTCGAACCTGCGACCGTAGCGGTCGCACGGTTCCAGACTGTAGCGCCTAGAACAGCATATCCAGACACTCTGGGATGATAATGGCATTGAAACAGAGGATGACACGCGTGAAGCTGAAATACTAAATACCTTTTTCCAATGCTGTTTCACAGAGGAAGACCGCACTGCAGTTCCTTCTCTAAATACTCGCACAAACGAAAAAATGGCTGACATCGAAATAAGTGTCTAAGGAATATACAAGCAACTGAATTCACTCAACAGAGAAAAGTCCACTGGACCTACGGGATGCCACTTAGAATCTACACAGAGTACGTGAAAGAACTTGCCTCCCTTCCAACAGCCGTGTATCGCAAGTCTCTAGCGGAACAGAAGGTTCCAAATGATTGGAAAAGAGCACAGGTAGTTCCAGTTTTCAAGAAAGGTCGTCGAGCAGATGCGCAAAACTATAGGCCTATATCTCTGACATCGATCTGTTGTATAATTTTAGAACATGTTTTTTGCTCGCATATCATGTCATTTCAGGAAACCCATAATCTACTCTGTAGGAATCAACATGGATTCAGGAAACAGCGATCTTGTGAGACCCAAGTCGCTTTATTTGTCCATGAGACCCAGAAAATGCTATATACAGGCTCCCAGGTAGATTCCATTTTCCTTTACATCCGGAAGACGTTCGATACAGTTCCGCACTGTCGCCTGATAAACAAAGTAAGAGCCTACGGAATATCAGATCAGCTGTGCGGCTGTATTGAAGAGTTTTTAGCAAGCAGAACACAGCATGTTGTTCTTAATGGAGAGACGTCTACAGACTTTAAAGTAACCTCTGGCGTGCCGCAGGGGAGTGTTTTGAGACCACAATATACATAAATGACCTAGAAGATAGTTCTATCCGGATGACGCTGTAGTGTACAGAGAAGTTGCAGCATTAGAAAATTGCAGCGAAGTGCAGGAAGATCTGCAGCGGATAGGCACTTGGTGCAGGGAGTGGCAACTGACCTTTAACATAGACAAATGTAATGTACTCCCAATACATAGAAAGAAGGATCCTTTATTGTATGATTATATGATAGCAGAACAAACACTGGTAGCAGTTACTTCTGTAAATTTTCTGGGAGTATGCGTACGGAACGATTTGAAGTGGGATGATCATCTAAAATTAATTGTTGGTAAGGCGGTGCCAGGTTGAGATTCATTGGGACAGTCCTTAGAAAATGAAGTCCATCAACAAGGGAGGTGGCTTACAAAACACTCGTTCGACCTATACTTTTGTATTGCTCGTCAGTGTAGGATCCGTACCAGGTCGCGTTGACAGAGGAGATAGAGAAGATCCAAAGAAGAGCGGCGCGTTTCGTTACAGGATTATTTGTTAAGCGTGATAGCGTTACGGAGATGTTTAGCAAACTCAAGTGGCAGACTCTGCAAGAGAGGCGCTCTGCATCGCGGTGTAGCTTGCTGTCCAGGTTTCTAGAGGGAGCGTTTCTGGATGAGATATCGAATATATTGCTTCCCCCTACTTAAACGAATGTAAAATTACAGAGATTCGAGCGCGCGCGGAGGCTTTACGGCAGTCGTTCCTCCCGCGAACCATACGCGACTGGAACAGGAAAGGGAGGTAATGCAGTGGAACGTAAAGTGCCCTCTGCCACACACCGTTGGGTGGCTTGCGGAGTATAAATGTAGATGTAGATGTATATGTAGAACCGTTCGGCCACTCCGTCCGGTTCTAATGCTTTGTAGAAATATGTAGTGAAACGACAACATATGCTCAGTGATGGATCGGCCAGGGCACGTATGAAACTTCGTTTTATTGGGAGAATACTGGGGAAATTCAATCAGTCTACAAAACAGATTGCTTACAAATCAGCCGGCCGCTTCAGTCCACAACCGCGCGAATGCTATGGTCGCAGGTTCGAATCCTGCCTCGGGTATGGATGTGTGTGGTGCCCTTAGGTTAGTTAGGTTTAAGTAGTTCTAAGTTCTAGGGGACTGATAACCTCAGATGTTAAGTCCCAAAGTGCTCAGAAATCACTCATCTGACCCATCCTAGAATATTGCTCAAGTGTGTGGGATCCATAACAAACAGGACAAACAGTGGATAGTGAAAGTATGGAGAGAAGGGCAAAACGAATGATCACAGGTTTGTTTTTCCTGCGGGAGAGTGTTACACAGATGTTGAAAGACCTGAACTTGCAGATTCTTGAAGATACACGTAAACTGGACCGATAAATCCTACTTACAAAGTATGAAGAACCGGCTTTAAGTGACGACTAAAGTAATATACTGCAACCGCCAACGTATCGCTCCCATGTGGATGGTGTGGACAAGGTCAGACTAATTACACCTCACACAGAGGCATATAAACAGTCATTTATCCCGCACTCCGTACGTGAATGGAACGGGAAAAATTCCTTACAGCTCGTACAATAGAGCATACCCACTGCCACGCAATTTACAGCGGTTTGCCGAGTATATACACTAAAAATCAAAAGACGGTTTGCCGAGTATATACAGTAAAAAGCAAAAGACACTGATTCACTGCCTAATATCGTGTAGGGCCCCCGCGACCTCGCAGATGTGCAGCAACACGACGTGGCGCGGAATCGACTAATGTCTGAAGTAGTGCTGCAGGGCAGTGACGCCATTAATCCTGCAGGGTGCTCCGTAAGAGTACGAGGGGATGGAGCTCTCTTCAGAACAGCACGTTGCAAGACATCCCAGATTTTCTCAATAATGTTCATGTCTGGGAAGTGTGGTCGCCAGCGGAAGTGTTGAAACTCAGAAGAGTTTTCCTGTTGCCACTCTGTTGCAATTCTGGACGTGTGGGGTGTTGGATTGTCCTGCTGGAACTGTCCAAGACCGTGGAAATGCACGATGGACCTGAATGGATGCGGGTGATCAGACAGGATGATTACGTACGTGTCACCTGTCAGGCGTATCTAGACGTATAAGGGACATGTCACTCCAACTGCATGCGACCCACACCAGTACAAAGCCTCCACCAGCTTGAACAGTCCCCTCCTGACATGCGGGGTCCATGTATTCGTGAGGTTGTCTCTATACCCGAACACGTCCATCCGCTAAATACAGTTTGAAAGGAGATTCATCCGACCAGGCAACATGTTTCCAGTCATCAACAGTACAATGTCGGTGTTGACGGGCCCAAGTGTGGCGTAAACATATGTACAGTGCAGTCATCAAGAGTACACGGACGGGCTATTGGCTCCGGAAGCCAATATCGACGATGTTTCGATGAATGGTTCGCACGCTGACAGTTATTGATGACCCAGCATTGAAATCTGCTGCAATTTGCGGCAGGGTTGCACTTCTGTCATGTTGAACGATTATCTTCAGTCATCGTTGGTCTCGTTCTTGCAGAATCTTTTTCCGGCCGCAGCGATGTCGGAGACTTGATGTTTTACCGGACTCCTGATATTCACGGCACACTCGTGAAACGGTCCTACGGGTAAAATCCCCATTTCATTGCTTTCTCGGAGACGCTTTGTCGCATCGCAACTATAACACCACGTTCAGACTCACTTAAATCTTGGTACCTTCCATTGTAGCAGCAGTAACCGACCTAATAATTGCGCCAGACACTTGTTTTCTTATATAGGCGTTCCCGACGGCAGAACTTTTTTTTTCGCCTGTTTAGATATCCCTGTATTTGAATACGCTCACCTGTACCAATTTCTTTGGCAATTCAGTGTATGTAAATGTAGGATTACGTGCAGATGCATAAAAATTGAAATTAGATCTAGGGTACAGTTTCGCAGATGTGTCGCTTGGTTTTCTTTCCTTTAAAGGCATTCATTTATTCAAATGTAGTACTGTAGTAGTCTACGAAGTACCCTTTACTGAAAATACAACATAGCTAGCTCTGCAGTTAACTGCGTTATGAGATACTACAGAGAATGTCTCTGTGGCTACGACTGGCTCAGCTTGATACGTGTTGACACAGTTCAGATAATTTGTTATGTAGTTATGCAAAATGTTCCATATTTTAAGGTAAACTCGCTTTACTGTCTTGAAGACGGTAGAATGATCTACCTGAAGTGAAAATGCGACTGTGCTGCTTTTGTTCGTATGTGCCAGGTATGTGGAAAAACACCAATTACAACAGAATAAATGATAAATAAACTACTGCAGTTTTAAGAGGATTTTGACTGTTCTTGCTTTAGTGTTACGGATAATTTCAAGTCAGGTGTTTTTGGATACAAATATCTATTTCATGAATTCTTCCCGAAAGCTTCTTTGACCGGATGAAGGAAATAGGTGAATTGACAGATACTTAACCTGAAGTATCCACAGAACTTTGTCTTCGTTTAATAAATAGCTATTGATGAGTGTCATAAACGAAATGTTTGTGAATCCTTGTCTTAACGATAGTATATGTTTCAACATTTCTGTTATGCAAATGTAGGAGTAGAATGTTGAGCCTTGGCGACTGGCGCTAGTTATGCTCCACTTGCGTCGCTGATATCGACACTGGACTGGTCTTGTATCTCTGACTGTTCCGCCTTTGGTTGTCTGGCTTGACGTGTGGCCGTGCTCTCTCGCTGGTCAGCGTTCAACGAGGCAACACGTTCTGAAGGCAGGGCCTCACTGTCCTCGCCGTTTCGCCGGGCGCCACATGTAAGGTGCTGATCAGCCGACGCGTTTGCGTGCGAAACGGTGGCGGGTCCGTCATCTCATGCTGGACATCTTCTCATTGCGTAACTGGAAGCAGAGCTAATAAAGGGGGCGGGGGGTTCTTTCCTACCCTTAGCGTTGATGGACAAAGCTTGTGATAATAGTGTCCGGTAACTTGGCTAAATCGTTTTACTGTTTCAGGAAGTTGCCCAGCGTGAGTGGACGGACCTGCCCAGGTATTTCATATTTGCGCCGCGAGCATTTAATTTACGAGCTACGCGTAAGCGATTTTGACGGGTTGGCGGCGTAGCTCCGGGCGGGTTGGCGGATACTCGGGTCTCCCTTCCTGCTGATTACCTCGCTGACGTGGGTGAGTGGCTTGCACGCATTAAAGTGTCGGTGGACGACATTGGTCGTACACTCGACTTTTTAAGATCATCTCAAGTTACGCAGAGGCAAATTTGCCTCTTGCAGTCTCATCTAAATCACTATAATAACTTAATTACTTTTGAATACATTATGGGAATGACAGTGTTCAATGTGATACAAACGTTTGCTATTAAAAAGAATCTTGATCACGATTTATTTATTAATGTGACCGGTTTCGACCACGACTGTGGTCACCTTCAGATTACTGAGTAGGGACATCTTTCTGCTGGAGAATTACTACTGCAGTAGTGATTCTCCAGCAGAAGGAGGTCCCTACTCAATGGTCTGAAGATGACCACAGTACTTGTCGAAACCGGTCACCTTAATAAATAAATCGTGATCAAGACTCTTTTTAATAGTAAAAACTATAATAACTGTTTAACGGTTTTATCGACTTCGAAACCAAATTGTTTGTCACGTTCGCGATTTGTAAGCTTCTACCGTCGCGCTTGTTTTGGGTGACGGAGGTTTCGGAGACGAGCCCATTTTACAGAGTAAACATGAAGGTGTGGGAATGCAATGGAACAATGTTTATTCTGACTGGTTTTTGAAATTGCGGAATCCTATTGAAATATTGTTTGAAGGGATTTCAGAATTACGTATTGAAACCTTAGGTCATATTCAGGATTTGCTGTGGTTGTTAGTCCGGTTGCAAGTTCATGTTGATGCACTGGGGGTGGAACATTACGTAATTTTGTCTTTGATGTATCCGATGGTTCGAGGGTGCTTTGGTAAGATCTTACCGGAGGAGTTGCAGAGTCGAGAAACATTGGTTGAAACTTTTAGGAAGAAAGCTCTCGCTTCGCATACCTTTACAGTTGGAACGTGATTTCTATTGGAGGTTACAAGCAGATGATGAAACGCTACCCAAGTATTTGGATCGAGTGCGTACTGCAGTTGTTGTTCTTGACATGGTATCAGAAATAGACAATCTTGAACACCTGCTTGAGGGGATGCGTCCTCCAGATCGTTTGTGCTTAACTTTTGCGCAGTGTCCAACTTCATTGGCACAGTTCCAGCAGCCAATTGATTACGTAGAAAAGGTCTCCCTAGTTGATGATCAACGTCCGCAATGCCAAAATTAAACGACCTTGCGTGGTAACTTCTAGTGGTGATAGAGAAAGGGGGTGTTATTGTCCTCGCGTGTTACGATATTATCGTTGCCGAGCTACCGATCACTTAGTGCGGCGGGGTCCCGCGTCCAGGACCCCTAGGCCGAATCGCTGGTACCAGAGGCGAGGTAAGGGTAGCAAAGATCGTAAATGGCCTTTGAATTGTAAGGCGATTAAGGGTGTGAGTCGTTCTTCCTGGCCATATGTTTGTGCTCGGGTTGGAGATGAGCCGGTTTGTGCTCTAGTTCATTCCGCTAGTTCGGTATCTCTAATTGACCGAACGTGGTATCTAGAATTCCAAAATCTGTGTCAATTTTCCTTGCCACTCCCTCCTGCGGAAAGATATCGGGTTGCAGACAGCCGTGAGTTGCCTTTGACAGGGGAGGTGCGGGGTTATTTGCACATTAATGGGTTTACCCGGCCACATAACTTTAACATTGCTAGTAGTCTGAAGATTCCCGTGATGTTGGGATGCGACTTTGCCCGACGTACCGGGTTGGTTATTAATTATGCGGCCGGTGTTTCCTATTTTAAATTTGCTCCTGATTCTGTCAAGTCGCTTTGTTTGTGCAATCAGTCAAGGGGGACCAGTGTCGACTATTTTGGTAATGTGCAGGTGGAGATGGGTCATCTTTCCACCGAGCAAGTGCGGGGTTTGAGACAGCTCCTTGAGCGGTACCCAGAGGTGTTGTTCGAGCGGTTAGGCGAGACGAAGCTGTTGGGATACGAGATAATCTTGACTGACTGTTTTCCTGTCCGCCAGGCGCCGTATAGATTATCACCTCCGAAGATTGGGATATTAAAGCAAAAAATTAATAAAATGTTTCAGTAAGGGGTAATTAGACCATCTACCTCACGTATTTTGAACTCGTTTTCTTGGTCCCGAAAGAAGAAGGCAAAGATTTTCGTTTTGTTGTAGACTACCGTCGTCCTAACAAGAAGGTAGTCCTATAATTTGTTTCACCTAGTTTTCTAACGCAACCGTGTTTACCATCCTCAATTTAAACTAAGCGTATTACCAGATTCCCCTATCGGAAGTGTCGAAGCCGGTCACAGCATTTTGCACCGACTGGAACCTTTTCGAATTCAAACGGGTGCAACTGTATTATTTCGTTTACTAAATGGGCGATTTGAAAATTGTCTGATTGTACCTTGACGATGTAGTGGTCTATTGTCGAACCATAGAGGATCACGTAGATCATCTAGACGAAGTTTTAGCCCGCTTACGTTCGGCAGGGCTGACCATCAAATTCTCGAAGATCACTATTTGTAGGTCGCAGATTTCGTTTTTGGGACACTTGGTCTCGACTAAGGGGTCAGCATTGATCAGGGAGGAACTAAGGTTTTGCGCGAGCTCCCCCCCCCCCCCTCCCCCTCCACGAAGTAAGAAGGAAATTGCCCGTTTTGTGGGAATGGCGAATTTCTTTCGCAAGTTCATACCGAATTTTGCCCAATTAGCTGCTCCACTCAACGACCTTCGTAAGAAGGATAGGGAGTTTGTTTGGGTGAGGCCCAGCAAACTGCCTCTCAAGAAATTAAGGCTGCCATTTCTAGTCCAACCTTATTGGTTGTACCGAACTTCTATAAAAACTGGGTCGTTAAAATGACACTTCCCGTACGGGTATTGCATCAACCTTATTCCAGGAGGAGGGAGAAAGAAGGCGCTTAGCCTACGCGTCACGCCGTCTGCTCGCGAGTCTAATTATTCTGTTTATGAACTGGAGGCCCTGGCAGTTATATTTACTTTAGAGAAGTTCAAAAAATGGTTCAAATGGTTCTGAGAACTTAAGTTCTGAGGTCATCAGTCCCCTAGAACTTAGAACTACTTAAACCTAACTAACCTAAGGACATCACACACATCCATGCCCGAGGCAGGATTCGAACCTGCAATCGTAGCGGTCCCGCGGTTCCAGACTGTAGCGCCTTTAACCGCTTGGCCACCCCGGCCGGCCTAGAGAAGTTCAACTTATTCCTTGAGCATAAGTACTTTTTCCTGGAGACAGATAACCAGGTTTTGAGCTGGGTTCTGGCTAAGCCACGAAAAACCAGTCGAACTGTTGGTCTGTGCGTATTCCAGCATTTCGTTTTGCGACACACATATTATGGGTTCCGATAACGAGGTCGCTGACGCGTTACGTCGTATGTTTACTGAGGAGCCCTCCGAGGCCTAAAGATCTGAACCGCTGTCTGTGGTGGAAGATATATTGTCGGATATTCCCGAACTATTTTGCGACTTGCAAGAAAAGCAGTCAGAGGACCCTGTCAGGGGACCAGTGAGGGAGAAGTTAATGTTAGGGGAGCTTTCTCTGGGTTTTTGTCTTAGTCGTGGTGTCCTTTGCAAGCAGGTGGGCAAGGACCACCGGTTGAAGATTTGCTTGCCCAAGAGTTTGGTAGCTAGGATATTTAAGTACTTCCATGAGTCTGTAGTTGATGGCCATTTAGGCCTCTATAAGACCTTAGCCAAGGTAAGTGAAAGTTTTGTTTGGCCCTCACTGTATCGCAGCGTGCGTCGTTTGGTTGCAAGTTGTCAGGCATGTAAAAGGGCGAAACCCAACTCGAGCGCTCCTCATGGGCTGTCACAATCTGAAAGGGAACGTTACCCTTCCTATAGTGTCTTTATTGATTACATCGGACTGTTGCCGCCAACTAGAAAGGGCAACAAATATGTACTGGTTGTAGTTGATGCCTTCTCTCGCTTTGTATGGTTGCTACCGACTCGTGGGGTTACGGCTGATATTACCACTCACCAGTTGACTAGAATAAATTCATGGGTTGGACCACCTAAATCCTTGGTGAGTGACAATACCCCGGCCTTCTTATCAAAGACCTTTAAGACCTTTTGTTTCAACCACGGGATCAAACATAACACCACCACTCCACATTATCCGAAGGCGTCCTTTGCGGAGAGGGTCAACCAGAATTTAAAGGCGGCCTTAACTATATATCATTCTAATTCATCTAGTAGATGGCTTAATCAAGCATTTAATTCCGCGAGACATGGGGCCACTGGTGTCGCACCCAATGCGTTAATGTTCACGTATTCTGTTAAATCTCCTCTCTTGAACTTGTGGAGTATCAGTGATTTCTTGCCGGCATCGATTACTCTTGACGGTTTGAGAGAAAATTTGCAGCGGGCTAGGAATAATATATATTTATCGCACAGTCCGCAGGCAAAGAGGTACGATAAAGGGCGAAAACCCTTTTCGGGAAAAATTGGTGATTTGGTATTTGTTCACAATTTGGCCGCTCCCGTGGGTCACGATGTAAAGGGAAAGCTTAAGCCGACATATCGTGGGTTGTGCAGAATCTGTAAAATTCTTAGTCCAGTGAATTTCCAGGTAAAGGAGCTTAGCTGGGATAGAGTTTCCAGAGACACTTGAGCCAGGTTAAGTCGGCGTGAAAGAATTTTTTTTCTTGGCGTTAGCCCCTCTGGCGGGTGATTCTCGAATAGGAGGACAAGGTTGAGCCGTGGCGACTGGCGCTAATTCCACTAGCGCCGCTGATATCGACACTCGACTGCTCTTATATCTCTGACTGTTCCGCCTTTGGTTGTCCGGCTTGGTGTGTGGCAGAACTCTCTCAGTGGTCGGCGTTCGACAAGACAACATGTTTTGAAGGCAGGCCTCGTCTCTGTCCGCTGTGCCTGGGCTCCGCCGTCCTTGCAGTTTGCTGCGCGCCTGGTGTACGGTGTTGATTACTCGACGCGTTTGCGTGCGAAACGATGGCGGGTCCATCAGCTCAGGCTGGATATCTTCTCATCGCGTAACTGGAAGCATTAAGCATTATGATTCATATGCTGCTTTTAACGTGTGGAGATTTGTGAAACTTATGGTGGCATGTTGTTTTGCCGGTGATCGGCTAAGGACGGTTCTGAATAAGACCGTGTTATACTGAACTTATGAAGTCCAAGTCTTCCAAGTGTTGTTTACTGCTTGTTTTAAAGGTTCCTTGCTGTGTTAATTTGATGGAGTATGTTAATTAGTGTGCGTTCTTCACAGTTTTATTTTTAGGCTTTCTTTTAATATGAAAAGCAAAGCTTTGTAAGTCAGTGTAATTTTAATTTTTCATTTATTTGGTAAATGTCTCTGTTTGGTTGTCAGTTATGTCACAGATTGTCATGTAGATAGTAAGCCTTGCATGGCCTTGAAAACGCTGAATCTGCCGCGTGAATTATTTGTTATTGCAGAAATGGTCTGATATGTGTGGCAGATGGGGTTCGTCGCTTTGGCGGGCAGGCTGAGATCGTGTGTGTAGATGACGTGTTTTCTGCCCTGGCTTGCAGCCTGATCATCTTCGAAATTGCTTGGCGGTTACTTGCTACTCGTTTGTTCCGAGTAAGACCGCGTGTAAGCCGTGATCCCATCCATTGGTTAAGTAACCGGCCTGTCCGCCGGGACGGACGAGATCTTTAATAAGTAACTCAATGTGAATCATTAGTGTTGTGCAAATTTTCGTTACCTAAGTAGTGCACTTAACAGTGGGCTTATGGTGTTGACTGTCTGTGATCCTTTTGCAATCAGATCTAATTATTATCTTTCAAATACTGTTTGTTATATTAATTCATGGCAGATGGTTAAAGTCAGTTGTATATTCTCTTAAGAGGACAAAGGTCTGAGTTAAATTTCATGTCGTTAATCCAATTTTGTAACTCCGTAATAATGAAATTTGTTCTTTAGTGGAAATTAAAATTATGTGCCAATTACAGGTTTGTCCATCAGCAAAGATCCGTAGCGTCCTATCTCCTTTGAGTAGCTGTGGTTAAATTGCAATTTTGATTACATATGTTGATGGTGTTGGGACAGCAACCAGCCACAAATTTACTTTCAGTTCCTTTATTCAAAGGCTACCGTTACCGGTTTCGAATCGGTGTGATTCATCCTCAGACTGCTTACATGCTTTCTTTACGACATTTGGTGTGTTTTTTACAGATTAATTGTCCTAAAATATAAATAATACATAATGATAAACACGCCACGCACAGATGGTTGCGTTACACATTTTCGTTGCATGTGACTTACGTGAAACGTCGGTTTCGAGTATTTATTTTCATAAAACTCGTCCAGCAGATCTAAATGCATTCCCACTGCATTGTTATTGTTGCACACGTAAATTGTTCTCACTGAACACTTAAGATTTGTCACTGAGATGATTTCTACCACGCACCACATGCTTTGATACATACAAAGAGCTTACAAACATATGAGTATCACAGATGCTATGATATATCGTAACATGTGACGGTGATGTCCTACGTTTGGAAAGGACCATATATTCATTTACACAACTGTAATGCCTTTTACACTAGTACAGAGACATTGAATTTCTTTGTGTGTTTTGATATTGCTAAAATAATTATAAAGTTTTCTATAGAACTGTGTAGGTAAAATAGTATATTATTTAATTATATTTAGCATCATGAGAATTATAGTAACATATAAGTTTACTACTTGATCTGCAGATAGGTGTACTAAAATTATTTGCCTTGGAGCCTCGAATAGCCTTTGAATAAAGGAACTGAAAGTAAATTTGTGGCTGGTTGCTGTCCCAAAACCATCAACATTTGTCTTCAAACAACAGCCACGGTCTCCGTCATGTCATAATATGACAAAATTGCAATTTTGATTTTTCTAGCACGTAAGTTGAGCCGTCACACAGCTCATATGACTTCTTCTTCAGTAGTGTGCACAAGAATAATTCGAGACCGCTAATTTGAAAAAGGTGCTTGTATTTTCACGAAATTTTCTCGACTGAGCTGCAGATTTCATATTTGGCCGCGGTGGCGCGCTCAGGCAGCGCGGTCGGTGCCAGCGCACACAAATAAAGTACTTCTATCTTCTACACTATAATGAGCTATGGCTTTCTTTCCAACTTTAAAACAATTTTGATATATTAGATACATTTAGTTTACAGCAACCGAAAGAAACGTAAAGTAGCAAGCGACCTCATTTTTAATTGCAATCCCTTCAAAATTTATGCTACACACTACTTGTAAATTGTGTATCACAATAAGTATGAGAACATCGACCAAATAAATAATTGATAATCAAGCTATAATGTGACACTATAACACATGCAAATGTGAGCTTTTTGTAGCAATTAGTTTCTTCAGAATTGAATGAGAGGTATTTCATAGTGAAGAAAACGCACAATAATAAAAGAAGTAGTTTTTAATGTTTTAATGGAATCTCTACCAGAAAACTAATTACAGGAGTGGACGTAGTTTTTCTTAATTTACCTACAGTATTTTCTACAGCAATAAATTCGGGAAACTAGTTTCCCTCGTGCACCGCTGTCAGCCGCTGTCAGCCGCTCTGTGGGGACCGTTTCCTGTGTGGCGTCCTTCGTCTCTGAAAGACGCTGCCAACCGCCGCTGCGTGAACCGCAACGCCAGACGGGTTTCTGTCTGGCACGGCCTTTACGAAGGGATTCTTCGAAGTTCCCAACCTAAGAGGATTAAATAGGGATAAAGGTTGTTTTTTTAAAATATCGTTATTAAGGCAATTTTGAAGCGAGACCTACGACAATTGGTATTTGGTAACTGGGTCATAAATAAAGAAATGTATGTTTCAGTTTTCCTGGAAACTTAACACTATGGGATATAACAGTGGGTGAAAGCGTTTTTCGAAAAATATCATTATTAAAGAACTACTGAAGTATTATAAAGCCACGTCTATGAACATTGGTAGTTGACTTCTCAGTGTTTTTGGAAACTGAACCCCTACGGGGATGAAATAGTATATCAGTTTTTTAATGAAAATATTTTATTACGTAAGCATTTCTCATATTACACCTATGAAAATCTAAATTTGGCTTTTCAGTTTAAAAAAAAAATACCTGTTTCAATGTTTTTGGAAATTCAGCCCCTTAAGGGTGACATGGGGAGTGAAAAGTTTTACGAAAATATTTCATTGCGCAAGCATTTTTAAAGCTAAATCTTTGAAAATTTATGTTTGGCTTCTCAGTTAAAGATGAAAATATATGTGTTTCGCTGTTTTTGGAAATTCAACCCCTAATGGAGTGAAATAGGTTCAAACTGATTCACTGACTCATCATCGCCCAGCCGAAACCGCTAAGAATATAAACTTGAAGTTCGGAGACGGTGTGGATCTTATATTGTAGGTGTCTTTGAACAGGAGGTTCTTCAAAATTCCACTCTTAAGGGGGTGAGATATGGGATGAAAGGCTTTTTGAAAGTCGCTATTAAGGGAGTTTTGAAGCTATAACTACGAAGAGTGCTATCTGGTTTCTCAGTCAGAAAATTTTTGGGAATTCAAAGACAAGTGTTTAAAAGAGTGGGAGAAAGATTTTTTTTTAAAAAATAAATAATTACTGAAGAACTACAGAAGGATCTTTAAGGCCACATCTGTGACAACTGGTATTTGACTTCTTGGTTAAAAAGAAGAAAATACGTGTTTCAGTGTTTCTGGAAATTCAACCCATAAAGGAGGAAACAGGGGATGAAATTTTTAAGAAAATATTTAGTTACATCAAAAAAAATTTTAAGAAAACTACTCGGTTAGATATTAAGAGATATTTGCTAGAAGATGAAAGTTGCTAAGGAAATATCTTCACAAAGGCCACGGTTAACAAAAACTCTGGACTCCATGTAACAGAAGTCAAAAGTACATTCAGGAAAGACCGTCGTTATAAGGCTTCAATTGACGCAAGAAGCTTAGAAGGTATTGTAATTTGTGATCAATATAAAAATTTTATTAAATAAAAACGAAAAAAAGAAACTTGCTGGCCATACAATATACGACAATGAAGCAGCAGGTGCTATGCTAGTGTCACTATAAAGCGTTGAAGAACATAAAACAATGTTCTCGCTCGTGTTTACTACAGCGATTATTTATTAAATAGAGAGACGTACGTTTGCATACACCCAAGAAGGGTGATGGTGTCGATTTACGAGAATAGGAGTCCGCACCTAGAAATGGCAAACGACCGAAATCAGCTGATCATGGTACGAATGACATTATTACATATCAACCAGGATAAAAACGGGGACTGTACGAGGGCAATCCAGAAAGAAACAGACGTTTGGTTTATCACGGTGGTAGGCGGGGCTGCAACCGCGATCTTGATCCCATACGGTTCCCACGCATCCAGCAGTGGTAGCGTGTGGTCTGTGTCTCAGCTACTTTGCGTTCTGTGACGTCTTAAAATGTGCGCCGCAATAGAAAATCGAGACGCTTGTGCGGTGAGTTTTGTGATTAGGTGTCTGTTGGCAAAAATCTGAAATCAACTGAAACTTATCGCGGTCTCTGTGATATGCACGCTAAAGGAAAAATGAGAGAAAGCCGTGTGAGGCAGTGGAGCACTTATTCTGAAAATGGCCCCTCCCGTGTTCACCTTGACGACCACAGTGATAAGCCCAGGCTTGTGAGGGACAAACTGGCGATGAAAATAAACGACAAAATTTGTGAAAATCGTCGACTCACGGAACTTCAACGTCCCTCTCCACCACAATTTCATGGAGTTTCGGGCATGACATTGTGGCGGAGAAGCTTGGCTACCATGAATTGTGTGCTATGTGGGTTCACAAAATCCTAACGGAAGACCACGATAAACAGAAGCTGGTTCTGCAGCACTAACCTTCCTCGAAGTTTACGAGAAAATGGTAAGGAAGTTTTTTTTTTTTTTTTTTTTTTTTTTTTTTTTTTTTTTTTTTTTTTTTTTCATCAGTCTACTGACTGGTTTCATGCGGCCCGCCACGAATTCCTTTCCTGTGCTAACCTCTTCATCTGAGAGTAGCACTTGCAACCTACGTCCTCAATTATTTGACGTATTCCAATCTCTGTCTTCCTCCACAGTTTTTGCCCTCTACAGCTCCCTCTAGTACCATGGAAGTCATTCCCTCATGTCTTAGCAGATGTTCTACCATCCTGCCCCTTCTCCTTATCAATGTTTTCCACATATTCCTTTCCTCTCCGATTCTGCGTAGAACCTCCTCATTCCTTACCTAATCGGTCCACCAATTTTCAACATTCGTCTATAGTACCACATCTCAAATGCTTCGATTCTCTTCTGTTCCGGTTTTCCCACAGTCCATGTTTCACTACCATACAATGCTGTACTCCAGACGTACATCCTCAGAAATGTCTTCCTCAAATTAAGGCCGGTATTTGATATTAGTAGACTTCTTTTGGCCAGAGATGCCTTTTTTGCCATAGCGAGTCTGCTTATGATGTCCTCCTTGCTCCGTCCGTCATTGGTTATTTTACTGCCTATGTAGCAGAATTCCTTAACTTCATTGACTTCGTGACCATCAATCCTGATGTTAAGTTTCTCGCTGCCTCATTTCTACTACTTCTCATTAACTTCGTCTTTCTCCGATTTTCTCCCAAACCATACTGTGTACTCGTTAGACTGTTCATTCCGTTCAGCAGATCATTTAATTCTTCTTCACTTTCACTCAGGATAGCAATATCATCAGCGAATCGTATCATTGATATCCTTTCACCTTGTATTTTAATTCCACTCCTGAACCTTTCTTTTATTTCCATCATTGCTTCCTCGATGTACAGATTGAAGAGTAAGGGCGAAAGGCTACAGCCTTGTCTTACACCCTTCTTAATACGTGCACTTCGTTCTTGATCGTCCACTCTTATTATTCCCTCTTGGTTGTTGTACATATTGTATACGACCCGTCGCTCCCTATAGCTTACCCCTACTTTTTTCAGAATCTCGAACAGCTTGCATCATTTTATATTGTCGAACGCTTTTTCCAGGTCGACAAATCCTATGAAAGTGTCTTGATTTTTCTTTAGCCTTGCTTCCATTATTAGCCGTAACGTCAGAATTGCCTCTCTCGTCCCTTTGCATTTCCTAAAACCAAACTGATCGTCACCTACGCGCATTCTCAATTTTCTTTTCCATTCTTCTGAATATTATTCTTGTAAGCAGCTTCGATGCATGAGCTGTTAAGCTGATTGTGCGATAATTCTCGCACTTGTCAGCTCTTGCCGTCTTCGGAATTGTGTGGATGATGCTTTTCCGAAAGTCAGATGGTATACCGCCAGACTCATATATTTTACACACCAACGTGAATAGTCGCTTTGTTGCCACTTCCCCCAATGATTTTAGAAATTCTGATGGAATGTTATCTATCCCTTCTGCCTTATTTGACCGTAAGTCCTCCAAAGCTCTTTTAAATTCCGATTCTAATACTGGATCCCCTATCTCTTCTAAATCGATTCCTGTTTCTTCTTCTAACACATCAGACCAATTTTCAGCCTCATAGAGGCTTTCAACGTATTCTTTCCACCTATCTGCTCTCTCTCCTCTGCATTTAACAGTGGAATTCCCGTTGCACTCTTAATGTTACCACCGTTGCTTTTAATGTCACCAAAGGTTGTTTTGACTTTCCTGTATGCTGAGTCTGTCCTTCCGACAATCATAACTTTTTCGATGTCTTCACATTTTTCCTGCAGCCATTTCGTCTTAGCTTCCCTGCACTTCTTGTTTATTTCATTCCTCAGCGACTTGTATTTCTGTATCCCTGATTTTCCCGGAACATGTTTGTACTTCCTCCTTTCATCAATCAACTGAAGTATTTCATCTGTTACCCATGGTTTCTTTGCAGCTACCTTCTTTGTACCTATGTTTTCCATCCCAACTTCTCTGATGGCCCTTTTTAGAGATGTCCATTCCTCTTCAACTGTACTGCCTACTGCGCTATGCCTTATTGCCGTATCTATAGCGTTAGAGAACTTCAAACGTATCTCATCATTCCTAAGTACTTCCATATCCCACTTCTTTGCGTATTGATTCTTCCTGACAAATGTCTTGAACTTCAGCCTACTCTTCATCACAACTATATTGTGATCTGAGTCTATATCTGCACCTGGGTAAGCCTTACAATCCAGTATCTAGTATCTGGTTTCGGAATCTCTGTCTGACCATTATGTAATCTAATTGAAATCTTCCCGTATCTCCCGGCCTTTTCCAAGTATACCTCCTCCTCTTGTGATTCTTGAACAGGGTATTCGCTATTACTAGCTGAAACTTGTTACAGAACTTTCATTCCTTGTCCCAAGCCCATATTCTCCTGTAACATTTTCTTCTACTCCTTCCCCTACAACTGCATTCCAGTCGTCCATGACTATTAGATTTTCGTCCCCTTTTACATACTGCATTACCCTTTCAATATCCTCATACACTTTCTCCATCTGTTCATCTTCAGCTTGCGACGTCGGCATATATACCTGAACTATCGTTGTCGGTGTTGGTCTGCTGTCGATTCTGATTAGAACAACCCGGTCACTGAACTGTTCACAGTAACACACCCTCTTCCCTACCTTCCTATTCATAACGAATCCTACATCTGTTATACCATTTTCTGCTGCTGTTGATATTACCCGATACTTATCTGACCAGAAATCCTTGTCTTCCTTCCACTTCGCTTCACTGACCCCTACTATATCTAGTTGAGTCTTTTCCCAATGGAGAGATCATCATGACACTTCTTCAATTACAGGCCACATGTCCTGTGGATACGCGTTACGTGTCTTTAATGCAGTGGTTTCCATTGCCTGCTGCATCCTCGTGTCGTTGATCATTGCTGATTCTTCCGCCTTTAGGGGCAATTTCCCACCCCTAGGACAAGAGACTGCCCTGAACCTCTATCCGCTCCTCCGCCCTCTTTGACAAGGCCCTTGGCAGAATGAGGCTGACTTCTTATGCCGGAAGTCTTCGGCCGCCAATGCCGATTATTTATCAAAATTGTGAAACAAAATGGCGTTCGATGGAGCGATGACAGACAAATTCTCACAAGAAACCGAGGAAACGTTTGCAAAAGCCGTCAGCAAGAAATATCATATCTGCTACGTTTTAGGACTCTAACAGAGTCATTCTCATAGATTTCATTAAACGTGGTACAACAGTTAACTCAGAGAGGTACAAAACATGCGTCGTGGAAAACACAGCGCAAACTAATCAAAATATCCACGGTTGTACTGCCGGTCTACAGTGTCCAACGGGCACAATATTTCGGCGATCGTACATGTCGCCATCATGAGGTGAACTGACGGACTGAGCTCCTGTGAACTTGCGGGCACGGAGGTTTGTACGCTATGGCCGCTCAGAGGGAACTTTTTTTCCCTCACGACAACGTACGTCCACATGCAGCCAATCGTACCCGAGAGCACCTACAAGGTTTGGAATGGGAGGTGTCTGTTCATCCACCATATAGCCCAGATTTGGCGCCTAGAGACTACCACCTTTTCCCAGCAATGAAGACATGGCTCTCTACATAACGCTTTGATACTGTCGCCGTACAAAGCAATGGTTTCAACCGAAGGCGGCTGATATCTACAGAGACGTTATTGAAAAATTGTGCCACGGTATGATAAGAGGGAATAGTGAGAGAGGACGACGAAGAACGAAGGGCCCGGATTAAAAATGGTGAATGACACGAATGTAGTATTTCGCTCCTCCTGTTCACTCTGTATATCGAAGAAACAACGATGGAAATAAAATAAAAGTTCAAGAGTGGGATTAAAATCCAAGGATGTCAGTGATACATTTAGCTCATGACATTGCTATCTTGAGTGAAAGTGCAGAAGAATTACAGCATCTGATGGAGGGAACGAATAGGCTAATGAGTATAGGACGTGGATTGAGAGTAGTTCGAAGAAAGACGACAGTAATGAGAAGTAGCAGAAATGAGAACAGCGAGAAACTTAAAACCGGGTTTTAAGGTCAAGAAGCAGATGAAGTTAAGGAATTCTGCTACCTAGGCAGCAAAATAACCAGTGACGGACTGAACAAGGAGGACATCAAAAGCAGACTAGCACTGGCAGAAAAGGTCTTCCTGCTCAAGAGAAATCTACTAGTATCAGATACAGGACTTAATTTTAGGAAGAAATTTCGAGAATGTACGTTTCGTAGGGGAACATGGACTGTGGGAAAACCGGAACAGAAGCAAATCGAAGTATCTGGGATCTCATGATACAGACGAATTTACAAAATTTGGTGGACTGATAAGTTACGGAATGAGAAGGTCCTACGAGGAATCGGAGGGGTAAGAAATATGTGGAAAACATTGACAAGAAGAGGGGGTAGGATGAGAGGACATCTGTTACGACATCAGGAAATGACTTCCATGGTACTAGAGGGAGATGTAGAGGGCAAAAATTGCAGAGGAAGCCAGGGATTGGAATACTCCAGCAAATGATACTCTGAATGAAGAGTGTTCCGGAGTAACGATAAGCGACGGCACGAAGATGAAGAAGGCAAGAGCAAAGAAGGCTGTGAGACTACGTCAGCCGATCGTCCGCTGACATGGAACGCACCACGAAAGTAGTGGCCTCTATACGAAGAAAATATTAGCGCCGCTCCTGCCACCCTCGGGCAGAGTACCAGACCGGGACGCACAGTATTAGCACAGCGCTAGGAGAACACTACGATATCAGTGAAATGTGGTCCATATCAACTGTTTACATGGACCTTGTATGCAGCGAAGGACTTTGATTGTTTGCTTGGCGCCCATCGCTTCCGACACTGTTGTAATTTCAAAGTTAATATTATCAATCTTCTTTATTGTAATAAAATCTACGAATGTGACTTGCTTGAACTGTTGTATAGCTATCCGAGTACGCAGCATCCTTCAATCACCCCATAAGAGACGAGTTAGCTGGGCCCTACACAGAGGTTGGCAAAGGAGCGGAATTTGTGGCGGACTGCATGAAACCAGTCAGAAGAAGACTGATGACTCAAAAAAATGGTGTGTGCTTCAGTTTGAATGGCGATCATGCAGAAAAACTGCTTAAGAGTGTAACTTCAAAGTTTATGTAATAAAATTTGGTTTTTCCTTGTTATTAATATTTTATTTCTGAACGTCTGTTACTTTCTGGGCGGCCCTGTTTCATCAGTACTTAAGCAGGTGGTTGCTGCACTTCAGTGCTGGCACTGCACTCTACAGTGCAGCGTTCTATTGGCAGTAGCTGATGGGGTTCCGACATGGTGTAGCACAATGCAGCGTTTACACAGTCGACTGCGTGATGGGGACCTACGTTGTGTCCCGACACACTCTGGATTCAGTGAGAATAAACCCTCCCAACTCAACCTTTAGCAGCGTTGATCGTGCGTCGTGCATTCGACCGGCACACCATCCGGGTCATTCTCTCTACGTGCGTACGGCTCGGCCACTGCAGCCTCGTCGAGCAGTGTCAACAACTAGGCGAAGCCACCGGTCTGCGCACAACTTGTGAACAGCCTTCTCTTAATTATGTGAACTGCGAACAGTGGTAAACTGGGGACATGCGAACTGCAGACAGAGGATTAGTCAAAAACCAATTACCGTTAACAGAGAGAAACCTCGAGGAGGCTGAATGATCGTCTCCCATTTCCGTTACCGAAATTACAACTAAATCATCAATCAACAAACATAATATCGACAAACATCGAATCGTCAAAAATAAGCCGTCCGGTTTCGCCTTCTTCAGTTCTTGAGGCAAAAACCTGAAGTTTTTAACAAAGCCGAACCGAACGATCATTCATTTCCTCTTCCATCTGCTACCGCAATAATGCTTCCTTCCCAACAGTTGTTTTCGCCACTGTTCATACTCCTGATATTCACGTATGTGTCTGCTTGTACCTCAAGCAGAATCTCCGCAAGAGAGCAAATACAAGAATGGACAGAATAAAACAAACTCTTCGGTTTACAATGAAGAGCGTCACAGCTGTTGGTGGTACTGTTGCAGTTGGGTGAGTATGCGGAAACACGGCTCAAGGAGGGGGGGGGGGGTTAAAACTTCTCGAAAACGTACCCGGTAAATTTTCCTATTGCAAGATTCTGTTTTAAGCCGTTCTCCATGTCTTCCCTCACCCAGTCACCAGGGTAACTGCCTTGAGATCGTCAATGAAGCACTCCATCACCCCATCTAGACGAAAGAAAGGTAGCCCGATGAAGTTACTCGAGCACAGGCTCTCTGGCGTGTTGCAATTTGCCTTATACGTCCATTATAAACAGTAGATGCTACATTTATGTGTACATGAAATCTGTAGTTACTTTCATGACTCTGTGAACGGAAAAAATTTGGAACACATGTATGAGAGGTTTAATTGTAAATTGTTATAAGTTACTATTTAGATATTGTTGGTCAGATGTATGTATCAATGTTAAAATTATCATTTGTATTTTCACTTATTTGGTGTCTCTTGGAGCGCGATCGGCGGCTCCTGATACACTTGGTTGGAGTTCTGTGGCGGCGCTACCGGAAGAGGCGTGGTACATCCGCGTCCAGTGACTGGGCGGCGCTTGCCGTTGTGTCTTCGTCTAGCGGCCGATGCTGAAATCTTCATTGACAACATCTGCGGCCGAATCGATTGCCTCCTTTGTGGTATTGATGGTCTATGATACCACAAATAGGACAGATGAAGCGGATATGTGAAACACCTACATGAGTAGTGAGTAAGTAAAAGTTAGTGAAACCGATTGCATGAGGAGAAAGGCGTGTTTCTCGAACGCGACTAAATGACTGTCCGTATTTCACAAGTTTCGATAGAGAGAGTCGAGGAGCGATAATACGATTAGTCGATAAACCGATAAGTCTGCTCGGTCCGCAGTTCACATGGAAACGTAATGAAGTGGAACCCCGTGTACGTAGTTCGCATGCAACCGACCTACTAGCCATCGGCTAACGCTGATGTTTGCCGACTGTGAAGTGGATTCGCTGAAATGAGGGGCCCAGTCTGTGCCATCGTCTAACACCCCAGCCATTTTTAGGGCCCTGGGTTCGGAGTTGGGCCTGCGCACATCCTACCCAAATCATAGAGCGCCGGCGGAACTGTTCCTGGTTTGGCCTCACCATACTTGTCGGACAGAACGGGGAGGGATTAGTGTTTAATGTCAACAACGAAGTCATTAGAGACGAAGCCCAAGCACGGATTAGGGAAGAATGGGGATGGAAAGCGGCCGTTCCGTTTCAAAGGAACCATCCCGGCATTTACCAGAATCGAATTAGGGAAATAACGAAAAACCTAAGTAAGGATGGTCCGACGCGGTACTGAACCGTCGTCCTCCCGAATGCGAGTCCAGTGTGCTAACCACTGCGACACTTCGCTCTGTGTCATGGCGGCTGGCGTCTGCGATGCCGCCAACAGCCACCGCTGTGTCGGTACACCGCCGAGGATGCCACAGGTTGCCTACCAGTTCTGACTGTCGCCGGGGTCGCTGACAGTAGTGTTCTGTACAAAAAGCATCGAGTAATAAACAGCGTTCCTGTTTAGTAAGCCTTCTTGACACTGCAAGTGCTGCGGTACTGAACAACCCTACCACAGCTTCGCACACACACAACTCTGGAGCCAGAATCGGCCAGCTAGTAACACAGGAATCAAAAGTGGCTGCGCTGCGTTACTGTATTAATATGTAGCAACTTTCAACCAAAATAGATGTTTAGTTTTGAAAGCTGCTCTACTTTGTAACATTTTCCCATTCAATCTCTGAACGTAACCACGCAGCCTCCAGTTTCCAGCAGCTACTGTAAGATCATCATTCCATTTTTATTTAATATTTTACTTGGAATGAATTATACGCTACAAAACTACACTCAGAGATTTCGAGGAAATGACCGTCCACAACAGATTTCGGACCCGATGTTAATCTTACGTTATCCCGACCTCACCCTTATTTCACTATTAGGCACAAAATTTTATTGGGTATCTCGTCAATCAGTCAACGACCGTGAATGCCTTTTGTCGATTCTTCAAATATAGTATGGCTACTTTCGATGTTACCGTCATCGCAGCACCAACCTTCGCCAATCGGTGGTAGGTCTTCTCCAACCAGTGTGTTTCCATATGGCACTTGATGTATGTACGGATGCTATTTGAAATCGCTCCTCCCATTACATACTTACGGATTGCATGGCCTTCCATTTCCAGTTCCACAATCGCTTCAACCCCTGTGGGTTAAGTATCGCCGGAACTGTCAGCAGTCAGCACAGCAACCTTGAATATTACGAATCGGACACAAATACAGTTCATTTACTATTATCTTCATGGACTGACAGAACGGGAAGTGTTACATAGGCAACACGTTGAATTAATGCTGCCAAATTAATATTCGAGTACTTCAATGTGTGTGATATATGTTGATCACAATTTCTTTCCTATGTGAGCTTATTTTCATTACCACTACACAATAAAGAGAAATACACTACCGCATATACATAGGGCAGACCATTCGTACCATTGAGGACCGATGCCGAGAACATCAGCGCCACATTAGACTGAAACAGCCCAGTAAGTCGGCAATCACTGAGCATTGCCTGTCGGAACTCCACAGCATGGATTATGACCAAACCAAGGTTCTGAGACAGACTTCCAAATAATGGGACTGTGTCATCAAACAAGCCATAGAGATCAGAGTAAGGGAGCCACAACTAAATCGTGACAGCGGTAACTTCCTAAGGAAGGCGTGGGAACCCGCGATCACCCGGATTAAGAAGAAAAGGATATTTCCCAGAGTGTACCGACTTCGGGGGAGCAGGGAAGAATAACGAGAGCGGTGCCGGCAGACCCTCCTGCACGAGAAGACCTAGGACGCAGGGCCCAGACGGCGGGAGAACGGACGCTGTACCTGGACCGCGCGCGGGGCGCGGACCGCGCCGACTCATAGGAAGCGCTTGGGGGAGGACGGGGATTGTCCTATATATACCTGGCGCCGGCCCACCGCTGGTCAGTACATCAGCGCACCTGATGATGACAACGTGGTCGATTGCAGAAACATTGGGTCCTATGCACACTCACACCAGGTTGTTCACCCGAGATTTATTTCGTCATACAATACGCCTGGAGAAATTGAAGAATCACATGTGAGTACATGATGGCTGTTGCATGTGTCTCACGTTAATGGAAAGATTCAGATCGAGATTGTAACACAGCCTTCCCAGCGAAAGCGCACATGCATCTTATTTCCATGTTTCGGTATTTGAGAAAAGTCTGATAATTGGCACGAGGGATATTGAGCATCATACCAAAATATCGCTATGACAGTTGGATGTAGTGCAAAGACCACAGGACGAGAGCTGAGGACAGTCTCAGCGCCGAAGTGTGGTAGGAAAACAAGGCACATGTCCATCTGAAATGAGGACTGCTTTCACGAACAGACGGATAACAAGAGCTGAAATCCCGGCAGAGGCTACAGGCAGTCACCATGAACCGTTGGGAACAGATTACTGGAAGCTGGGCTGACATTTCGAGCTACCATACGTCGCTTACCACATATACTGTATTACAGAGAGTTCCATACTGCAGAGCGAGAGTCATTTGGGGTATGAAGTGGGGTTCTGTGGGGTTCGCCGATGAGCCTCCTTTTCTTTATTGCTGCCAGGTGGGCGCCATTGTGTCAGTAGGCGATGTCGTGAAAGATCGAGGGAAACAGTGCTTCTCACGGCCCATTCTCTGCTGTTCCAGCAATGATGGTGCGGGGAGATCTCTGAAACGATAAGAGGTCTGAGCTGTAGGCTAAATGAACGATAGTATGTAATACGAATGATACGCCCTGTTGCGAAACCTTTCATGATTATGGTACCAAACGGCATTTCCAGTGGGACATTGCACGGCCACGCCATGCAGTTCACACCAAAAAAGCCTTTGCCAATTTACCGACCAATTATTGCTCTACCCAGTCCACTTATTTGATATGTCACCCTCACACTATGTCCAGGATGCGATGAGAAACCGAATACATTTTAAGACTTCCCTGGTAACTGTCTTCATGAAGTGATGCAGCACGTTTTCTAGGTCTGGCATGAAATTCTACAACATTGCACTTGGAGACTGTACGAGGGGCGTTTGAAAAGTCCGTGCAAAAATAAACCAACTTTCGTGTTTGGGGTAGACCTATTTTATTTTTCGACATAGTCTCCTTTAAGACTTATATACTTCGTCCAACGCTGTTCTACTTTTTTGATCCCTTCCGAATAACAGGAATTGTCCAAGTATGCAAAATAGCTAGTAGTTGCTGGAATCACCTCCTCGTCTGAATAAAATCTTTGTCCCGCCATCCATTTCTTCAAATTGCAGAACAAATAGTAGTCCGAGGGAGCCACCTCTGGAAAATAGGGGGGAGGGGGGGGGTATGTAAAACGAGTTGGAATCCTATTTCCATTAATTTTGAGACCAAAACTGCTGAGTTGTGTGCTGGTGCCTTGTCGTGATGGAAAAGGACGGTCCAATAACGATGAATAATATTCACCTGTAATAGTTTTACCCCTTCCGAGATAGTCGATGAGGATTATTCCTTGCGAATCCCAAAAGACAGTCGCCACAACCTTTCCGGACGAAGGAATGGTCTTCGCCTGTTTTGGTGCAGATTCTCCCTTGATAACCCATTGTTTGGATTGCTGTTTGGTCTCAGGAGTATAGTAATACATCCATGTTTCATACACAGTGACGGAACGACGCTTAAAGTCCTGCGGATTCTTCCTGAACAGCTGCAAACCATCCTTGCAATATCTCACACGACTCTGTTTTTGGTCAAGCGTGAGCAATCGCGGAACCCATCTTACGGATAGCTTTCTCATGCCCAAATGTTTATGTAAAATATTAAGTATCCGTTCATTCGAGATGCCCACAGCACTAGCAATCTCATGCACCTTAACTCTTCTGTCGTCCATCACCATATCATGGATTTTATCAATGATTTCTGGAGTCGTAACCTCCACAGCGCGTCCAGAACGATCAGCATCACTTGTGCCCATATGGCAACTCCGAAAATTTTGAAACCACTTATAAATTGTTCTAATCGAAAGTGCAGAGTCATCGTAATGTTTATCAAGCTTCTCTTTAGCCTGCTGAGGCGCTTTGCCTTTCATAAAGTAATGTTTAATCACCACACGAAATTATTTTTCTTCTATTTTTTGACAATCACTCGATTACCTTGATTCACACGAATGCCAAACACAAAGAAATAGACCAATGTGGCTGAAACTTTCCATCTTGCAGATAGCTTTCTCATGCCCAAATGTTTATGCAAAATTTTAAGTATCCGTTCATTCGAGATGCCCACAGCACTAGCAATTTCACGCACCTTAACTCTTCTGTCATCCATCACCTTATCATGGATTTTATCAATGATTTCTGGAGTCGTAACCTCCACAGGGCGTCTAGAACGTTCAGCATCACTTGTGCCCATATGGCCACTCCGGAAATTTTGAAACCACTTATAAACTGTTCTAATCGAAAGTTCAGAGTCACCGTAATGTTTATCAAGCTTCACTTTAGCCTCCTGAGGTGTTTTGAATTTCGTAAAGTAATGTTTAATCACCACACGAAATTATTTTTCGTCCATTTTTTGACACTCACTCGACTTTCTTGATTCACACGAATGCCAAATACAAATAAATAGACCAATGTGGCTGAAACTTCTTGTGCGATATTTTCAAAGATGCTACTAACTAAACATGACCTCTATACGCGCCGGTGGTGCCATCTCTCGGACTTTGCACGGACTTTTCAAACGCCCCTCGTATGCTTGCATCGCAAAATGAATATTGTTGTTGTGTTGTTGTTGTTGTGGTCTTCAGTTCTGAGACTGGTTTGATGCAGCTCTCCATGCTACTCTATCCTGTGCAAGCTTCTTCATCTCCCAGTACCTACTGCAACCTACATCCTTCTGAATCTGCTTAGTGTATTCATCTCTTGGTCTCCCTCTACGATTTTTACCCTCCACGCTGCCCTCCAGTACTAAATCGGGGATACCTTGATGCCTCAGATCGTGTCCTACCAACCAATCCCTTCTTCTAGTCAAGTTGTGCCACAAACTCCTCTTCTCCCCAATTCTATTCAATACCTCCTCATCAGTTATGTGATCTACCCATCTAATCTTCAGCACTCATCTGTAGCACCACATTTCGAAGGTTTCTATTCTCTTCTTGTCCAAACTAGTTATAGTCCATGTTTCCCTTCCATACATGGCTACACTCCTTACAAATACTTTCAGAAACGACTTCCTGATACTTAAATCTATACCCGATGTTAATAAATTTCTCTTCTTCAGAAATGCTTTCCTTGCCATTGCCAGTCTACATTTTATATCCTCTCTACTTCGTCCATCATTAGTTATTTTGCTCCCCAAATAGCAAAACTCCTTTACTACTTTAAATGGCTCATTTTCTAATCTGATTCCCTCAGCATCACCCGACTAAATTCGACTAGATTCCATTATCTTCGTTTTGCTTTTGTTGATGTTCATCTTATACCCTCCTTTAAAGACACTGTCCATTCCGTTCAACTGCTCTTCGGAGTCCTTTGCTGTCTCTGACAGAATAACAATGTCATCGGCGAACCTAAAAGTTTTTATTTCTTCCCCATGGATTTTAATACCTACTCTGAACTTTTCTTTCGTTTCCTTTACTGCTTACTCAATATACAGACTGATTAGCAACGGCGAGAGGGTACAACCCTGCCTCACTCCCTTCCCAACCACTGCTTCCCTTTCATGTCCCTCGACTCCTATAACTGCCACCTGGTTTCTGTACAAATTGTAAGTAGCCTTTCTCTCCCTGTATTTTACCCCTACTTCCTTTAGAATTTGAAAGAGAGTATTCCAGTCAACATTGTCAAAAGCTTTATCTAAGTCTACAAATGCTAGAAACGTACGTTTGCCTTTCCTTAATCTTTCTTCTAAGATAAGTCGTTGGGTCAGTATTGCGTCACGTGTTCCAACATTTCTACGGAATCCAAACTGATCTTCCCAGAGGTCAACTTCTACCAGTTTTTCCATTCGTCTGTAAAGAATTCGCGTTAGTATTTTGCAGCTGTGACTTATTAAACTGATAGTTCGGTAATTTTCACATCTGTCAACACCTACTTTCTTTGGGATTGGAAGTATTATATTCTTCTTGAAGTCTGAGGGAATTTCGCCTGTGTCATACATCTTCTCGCCAGATGGTAGAGTTTTGTCAGGGCATGCTCTCGCAAGGCTGTCAGTAGTTCTAATGGAATGTTGTCTACTCCCGGGGCCTTGTTTCGACTGAGGTCTTTCAATGCTCTGTCAAACTCTTCACGCAGTATCATTACTCCCATTTCATCTTCATCTACATTCTCTTCCATTTCCATAATATTGTCCTCAAGAACATCGCCCCTGTATAGACCCTCTATAAAGTCCTTCCACTTTTCTGCTTTCCCTTCTTTGCTTTGAACTGGGTTTCCATCCGAGCTCTTCATATTCACGCAAGTGGTTCTCTTTTCTCCAAAGGTCTCTTTAATTTTCCTGTAGGCGGTATCTATCTTACCCCTCATGAGACAAGCCGCTACATCCTTACATTTGTCCTCTATCCATCCTTGCTTAGCCATTTTGCGTTTCCTGTCGATCTCATTTTTGAGACGTTTGTATTCCTTTTTGCCTGCTTCACTTTCTGCATTTTTGTGTTTTCTCCTTTCATCAATTAAATTCAGTATCTCTTCTGTTACCCAAGGATTTCTACTAGCCCTCATCTTTTTACCTACTTGATCCACTGCTGCCTTCACTATTTCATTCCTAAAAGCTACCCATTCTTCTTCTACTGTATTTCTTTCCCCCATTCCTGTCAATTGTTCCATTATGCTCTCCCTGAGACTCTGTAGAACCTCTGGTTCTTTCAATTTATAAAGGTCCCATCTCCTTAAATTCCCACCTTGAATACAAAATTGTATTTGTGTCTGTGTGCCGGCGGCGGTTGCTGTGCGGTTCTGGCACTGCAGTCCGGAACCGCGAGGCTGCTACAGTCGCAGGTTCGAATCCTGCCTCGGGCATGGGTGTGTGTGATGTCCTTAGGTTAGTTAGGTTTAAGTAGTTCTAAGTTCTAGGGGACTTGTGACCTAAGATGTTGAGTCCCATAGTGCTCAGAGCCATTTGAACCATTTTTTTGTGTCTGTGTTGGTGACACATAGTACTGATACTGATGATGGACTTTAGTTGAAACGGGATTAAATTTTAATCGTTTGATAAACACCTCCACGAAGATCGATAAATCGCCCCTTCACATTCCTTCAGTATGTACTATTGCAAAGGTAAGATGCGAATTAAACTTTAGATGCCCCATTGATCAGAATACCTAAGATATTGTGTCGTTTACGAAACTCCGATCAAGCTTGCTCAAAAGATATAAGTGGTCCAGCCGGCCGATGCAACACGTGCACTAATCTGTCGCTAAGACGGGTGCGAGCGCGGCAGTAGCGTAGTGTAGGGTAGGGTAGGGTACGGAGTTGGATGCCGGCCCCGGCGCACGCGCAGATCGGTCGCAGCCGCCGGCGGCGAAGCGCTCGCCGCCCAGAGCGGCAGTGTGGCGCTGACGCGACGCGAGCGCAGAGAAGCGGCGCTGCCCAGCCCGGCCCAGCACGGCACGGCACGGCTCGGACCCACGGCGAGAGGCGCGCGCGCTACGCGACGCCACTGTCCGTCGCGTACCCTACCCTGCCCTGACCTGAACCGAGGACCTCCGCTTGCAAGTAAGTGCTGGTGCCGTCTCCAGGCACCTGCCCACCACAACAACCTTTCTCTACTACAGAGCGTTTCCCTATTTATCCCCCTCTTGCACGAAAACTTGAGAAAATATTAGTCGGCTGCAAATGTTGTCAAACATGCTCTTGACGTAAAGTTACACATCTCACGAAACGTAAAGGTGTGGCTACCTATGACTACCTGCTTAATCTGAGTCTTAACGTTGAACAAGTGTCTGTCAGTAACAATGAAGACTCGAAGTGACACCTTCACACAGTCTCAGCTGTACTTACAGGTAGGCCATATTCACTGCTAATATTCTGGGATACTGCAGTTTGCAAGAGAGACTAAGGGTACGAAAGACTGAGTGTAAAACTACTGCGCTTTTAAATGTAAAGGACGACACCACGAGCGATCACAGATTCATCTGAAAGAACACTGTGCTAGAAACTCTGCTAAATTTTAACCTTGCAGCCACTCAATTAAAGAAGCCTAGTATCTCCTGCAACTGACTACCATAGTGATGTCTTATCCTCCTTGTACATCATAATTGCCCATATTGACAGATACAAGAGTTATGATTGTGATGAACCAGATTAATGGTTAATTACTCATTCTACTACCAAACACAAACAATCATAATCATATAACACATTAGACAACATTACAACGTGACTTTCTTGCATTGTTTTCCGTCAGTCTCGGGCGCTATGTTGCAGAATTGTTACATTTCTGTTTGCTGAGCTGAAGGCTTAAAGCGATATAAGGATTCCGAAGATACTCAGCTGACGACGAGTCCTGCGGAACGTATCACATAGTAATGTTATTAAGCTATGATGTTATCATAACTGTACGTACCTGGTATCAAACGTTACAAATCACAATAATGCAAATCCAGGGACATCGTCCACAGAATAATTTATGTGACCATTTCTTTTTTACGCACCCTTCAGTCTATATTCATCCGTATTTTCAAAAATTGCAAGAGCAATAGTGTAATAAACTGATTGCATATGAAGATTGTCGCTCAGAGCCCAACCTGCTATTCTTACTGCTAATTATAAAACTATCTTAAAGAGTGCTCTCTATCATGCTCCTGACATTGTATAAACACAGTAACAATTTAAATACGCAACAGTTAAAGGTAAGATGAAAACATTTCGTTTAGCGAAAGCTTTTACTGAGAAATGTAGTTTCGTTCGAGGTCACATTGTGATGAACAATCGATGACACAAAAGCTACTGTTCACAACATTTTTTCCTGTCGCTCCACAAAGCTTCGCAATATGAACAGTCCTTGGCTAAAATATCACAAAAAAGTGCTGATGTACCTGAAATGAAACACATCCATATGATAGTCAATAATCTTCCACGAATTGTTAATTTCACAGAACGCGATAGCTCATACGAATAGAAGATGCTCTGAATGCGAATGACAATGAAAGAATAGCGGACTTCACGAATTTTCCTTTATTTGCCAGTTCCATGTATCCACACTGCTCCGTGGCTGTCACAGATTTGTACCGTCAAGGACTAAGTTACTCATCCCTGCAAGCGTGATTAGTTACGACATGTCTTACGCGAATTCAGTTTCTTCTAAAGTAGAAAATGTTTATTGTACAGTAAGTACTTATAAAAGTCATTGCTCGGCACAAATATGCCGAGCATTACTGTGTCGTCGTAATTTAAATTATAATTAAATTATAATTATTCCATTGGAGAACAATAATTATTGTTCTCCAATGGAAAGGGGACGTCGGTTCATCTAGGCTGAAAACACTTAGGATTTTTTTGTAATGTACAACACTTATAACGAATTCATTTGGAAGGAATATTCGGTTAATTTTATGCAAAATGTCCTACATTTTCGTTGCTTCATGTGTGAAATGAATTAGAGACAAAGAGTGTCTACCCTTTTGCAACTGTCGCTCCTTTACAATACTTTTTATTGGTATATTAGATGGAATTAGTACATTGGAAAGGGGTGCTTTAAAATGTCGTGATTTCTTATACGGCGCTGTAGACATAATTATAAGAAAACTAATTGACAAAATGTGGTGTTAGATACAATACAACTCAGCAATTTCTGGATGATATTCGACGAAATGTAAAGACAGACGGGTTATTGGCCTCAAGTTTTACGAAGTAATTTGGTAAAGCCTCAGTGTAATCTTTCAGATGCTATCAAGGAATGATAAAAAGTCTCCGTTATAGATGCTTCAGCCGAATTTAGTTCCTCGTCTCCGCCTGCCTGCCCTAAAATGTTTCTGAAATTCCTATACCTCTTTGTCACCTTGCGAGATACAGTAATTAGTTTTCCACAGATCATAATTAAGCGCTTTTGGGGCAGACTCATTACGAAACTCGTATTAAACTTCGACCTACGGCTCGCTGGTGTTGAAAGCAAACAAAGTACACGCAGCAAGACGAGGGAAGCCGCAGACGTTCCGGAATATAGGGAACTCGGTTGGCAAAGAGCTCTTCGCCAGCTTTGATGCACTACTCGTGGCCTTACACCTGGTCGGGATCAACGAACGGATACGCCGTTTCATTGCTTTTACGGCTCTGACGCGATCAAAGTATTCCGCGTCAGTGAATGAAACAAAACCTGACCTTCTAATTACTTTCAAAGAGTATTCTCTCCAGACGAAATTAGCATTTAGCTCCTAGCCGAAGATTTTTACACTGATACCAATGATCTAGGCCTACGAATTAGTAAAGAAGAAACAGCTAGTTTTACAAAGGCTTTCATTTGTCAGTAGTAATACATGATTACAAGAGTAATGCCTTATTTCTCATAAGTATTAAAACTTTGATATGTTGCTAATGATCCCGCGGGACTTCATTATTTCGACGACAGTAAATAAGATGCCTGCACAGTAAATTTCTTCAACATAAAATTAATTGGAATAAGGCATGTGTCATTAGAAGTTTACCGATCTGTCTATCAGTAAAGATATCACTGCGAGATTTTGTTTCAAGGAATAGTGAAAAACTCGTCGATATTCAGTACACTCTCAAAAATAAAAGTTCCAGAAGGCTTTTGACACATACACTGAATACATTTCCAATTTATGATGGATATTTCATTAAGTTATTATCTATTTGTACTACCCTTAAATATTTCATTTTTTTAAACATCAACACAGGTGTCTGGACTGTACCAGTTGTAAGTTATTTGACAGTAACATTTAAAATCGTTCACTTTTAAGCCACTGATAGATGTAAAAGTTCTTTTGCAGCATGTGAAAAAATTTTTTTGTCAAACGAATTTGTAAACAGTACTAAATTTTTGAGACCACTGAAAATGTTCATGTTCAGTAACATTTAACGTTAATTGAGTAGATAGTGCCGCAGTGAGTGAACTGGATTACTCAACTTTATACACTTATAATGTAGGGGTTCCAATAAGTTAATGAACAGTTATAGTGTAAGGGTTCCATAAAGTTAATGAACAGTTCAATCGAGAATTATGACTGGCAATAGCATAACACCCGTGAGCTATTTTTAAATTGTTCAAAAATACAGTGCATGTGGAAGGACTCTGTAATTGGGGAAGTTGACTAACATAGCCACCCGTTATTCCTTTGGGTTTACGCTTTCATACCTATAACTAATTCTACCATATATTTATTTAATTCATTGTTTCAAGCGAATAATTGTTTTCTGATTTACATTGAAGGACACGTTTACGGTCACTGTGGCTTTACGTAAATAACTCCCGCGTTTCGGCTTCTCGCTGTGCTCGTATCAGCTTCAATAAGGGGAATACCGTTATGAAATTTTCCAAAGACACTGTAGATTTAAAATATTTATTGCAAATTTCGGCTGTTTTTTGAAACAAATATTTCTATTTCTTGCAGTCTGCACAGGTAATTTAACATTTTGGATCTGAAATATTCGTTAACATGTTACATTAAACGTCAAGAAAGTTACTATTTCACGTACTGTGCAAAGATGTAAAATAAGTTGTGTAAGAAAGAATGTTTAGCAGCCATTCCAAACTAAACAACGCAATAAGACAAGAAATTAATTAGACTCGAGAATCCGTAAACTGTTATCTGTAGTTTTTTGTTATTACATGTTTCTTCGTTTTTCATTCAGCTGTCATGTACCGTAGTACGCATTATTACTGAGGTGAATTGTTTGGTGGTACACATTCCGGATTGAAGCGGTTTATGCTGTAAACAACGTGCACAGTGAGTGGCGCGGAGAGTAAATACTGCCGTCGTCATGCGCACACGTGGGGTTGGGTTCGATGCCAGCATTGTTTACGCGTTTCCATTGTACATCACAAGCAGTGCCCATAACCCCAGGTGCGTACTGTGCAACGCTTTCGGCTGCTGTCTATTGAGTCCTCAATTCGACATCTGTTGTGAAAGTTGTTCGCCTGTAGAAATGTAGTTATATTCCACACGGGTGTTTCTTTCTCACAGACAAGCTGAGGTATTTGGAATCGTGAAAGAATATTTTTGATTTGAGGTATTATTCGATGAACGGTTGGACCAGAGTGAAACATTTATGAGAGTAATTTGAACTGAGAGCTGGAGTCAGTTTTTCGACGGGTGTTAAAAACAGTAATATATTGACTTTAAAAGTAAAAAAAAAACAAACTTCCAATCCTCTTGTATCGTTAATGGCTGAGAGATTGTGTGCTAAATATAACTTCCTATTATCACTGTTTCTGACTTCGTCGACTCCATAAATGTATCCATATTGTAACGGCTTCGCTAACTCTCCGTCTCGTATCACTGTTGCTACTTGAACGCTATGGAACTGTACCATTGTCAGAACCTCCTTTTAAATTGTTAATACTTTATCACCAATGATGTAAAATTCCTAGTTAAAATAATGAAGATAGACGTCCGGTGTTCTGAGAACTTTTCATAACATAATTTAGTGGTTCAAATGGCTCTGAGCACTATGGGACTCAACATCTTAGGTTATAAGTCCCCTAGAACTTAGAACTACTTAAACCTAACGAACCCAAGGACATCACACACACCCATGCCCGAGGCAGGATTCGAACCTGCGACCGTAGCAGTCCCGCGGTTCCGGACTGCAGCGCCAGAACCGCACGGCCACCGCGGCCGGCGATAATTTAGTGTTTCTTTTTAATTTAAGTATTATGTCCTCTTATATTCATTCCATTTTGCGTCGAACTGATGTCTATTTGCAGTCGCTATGCATTAACGAAATTTGTCAGTGAAGTGATGAAGACTTATGTCTTCAGACGCAATATCGCCTAGTAATATGGTCTATTAAAAAATCGCTTTATGCGTAAACTGTAACCTGCCAACAAATGAATTCTAGACATAAAATTAAACAAAATTCAAGAAAATTAAAAGGAAATATAACAATGTAACGCCTGGTTTAAAAGAAGAAAACTTGAGCTTATCTAAAGATGAGCTGCTTTCCTTCCCCAGTAATGATGCTAGACGTAAGTTCAAGTAATGTCAGAACTTTAAAACGCATATAAATCAGTTGCAAAATCGTAAAACTTCTGAATGTTTCTGTCTTAATCGATTTCATGACGGGTCTGCAGAAACGAAAAGTAATGTGTAGTTTTAAATGATAATGATATGGATAATGGTGTTGGTGGTGGTTGTGGTTGTGGTGGTGGTGGTTGTCATGTGGCTATTGTCCTCAGAGCAATCCATTCGACCTGTCCTGCCTCGGGCATGGATGTGTGTGATGTCCTTAGGGTAGTTAGGTTTAAGTAGTTCTAAGTTCTGGGGGACTTATGACCTAAGATGTTGAGTCCCGCCGGTCGGAGTGGCCGTGCGGTTCTAGGCGCTACAGTCTGGAACCGAGCGACCGCGACGGTCGCAGGGTCGAATCCTGCCTCGGGCATGGATGTGTGTGATGTCCTTAGGTCAGTTAGGTTTAATTAGCTCTAAGTTCTAGGCGACTCATGACCTCAGAAGTTAAGTCGCATAGTGCTCAGAGCCATGTTGAGTCCCATTCGACCTGATGCCATTTAGATTGACGGTCTGTCCCGATACTTATTTTATCAAGCAGCTCCGCATTTGGTCTAATGAAACTGTGACGTATTACAAAACTTTGTACAGCAAAAACTACTAGCGGCTGAGTGGAGCAGGCTCGTCTGGGCAGTTTACTGAACGCATCGTGCCGTGCCTGGTCGCCATACTTCTGCTAGGTTGTCGGCAGAATTGGATTTAGTCTTTAACATTACATTCGACAACCAGACCATTTGTACTTGGTAAATGCATGGTAAACACTGCGCTGTCTTACAGTATATTCGTTCACAACCGGTCTCGATCACTGATCATCTTCAGAGTGGAAAAATGTTGTGACAGCTTCGCATGTCATACATGCTATTTAACCAGAAAAGATGACATAGCTGACTTGCAAACAACACAAAGAGATACTTCACGCCTTATACCGGCTTAATCAAACAGCAAACATTAAAAATGAAGCCACGCGACAGCAGTAAGAGCACAGCCCCATTGCTCAGGCACAGCAACATCCAGCAGGTTAACACAAACCCAAATTATTATAACGCAAAATCAACTGTAGTCTGTTTGTCGAAGTACCTACCGCTTCCCATGACAGATTTTAAAGAAGGCAGTCTTTTTGAGGTAGTGGGCAGCTGCGACAAATGCCCCTGGAAGTCGTAACAGTCTGTTCGGGGCCAGAGGTGCGTAAATCTCGTGGACTGGAGCCATTGTGGCTAGGGAACAATAAGCGTGTTCTTCATCAGCCAGGTATGGCCAAGTAAAACTGCCGCCTTTTACTGCGCCAGAGGTGCGACACAATCGAGAAAATAACTAACAGCAGTGCGAAGAACGTCAAGTCCGATACACGAGGTATTTATAACTTGCTGAATGAGAGCTGCAGTTCCTGCACGCCGCACGTAAAGCAACGTATGTCTGAAGCAACGATAAATCTGCCGAGAGATACCGGCAGTTCACAGCGGCTTTTTCGCCGTTTCCTTTAACAAAATCTTCGAAGGAAAATACGCGCACGTCACCCGAAATTTTTGGTCTTAGTTCAAGGACACCGTGCATAGGCTAATCTGAAGTTTTATCAGGCTCCATCACGGAGTACCTGCGAGCAAGACTACATGAAACAAATAGAGCGCCGGCGGAGTGTTGTGAGACTAGTGTCTTGAGCATTGACGTCGTTAGCTTCCTTGGCAGACACAGCTTTAACTGATTCACGATCTTTAAAGAATTCTTCTGCTCGTAAGTGATGTAGTACTTCGTTTTTGATGTTCTCGCTATCAACACGGTATAGTCCTCTGTTACCTTCATATTTTTTAATAACACAATACAACTTCAAATAAAGCGATCGAGAATTGTGGAGTTGTGGATTAGACTCTGGTTTCGCACTCGGGAGGACTAGGGTTCACTTCCTCTTGGCTATCCAATTATACGTCTTCAATGACTTTCCTAAGTTGCTTAACGCAAACGCAGCAGTTTCTTGCCCCAATAATTTCTCTGTACGAACTTGTGTATCCTTTACAATAACGTTGTCGTTCACGGAAAGTTAAAGTCCAGCTCTATAAACAGAAGATGATTAGAAATTTCCTTTCAAAAATGCAACCAAGTATGTAATCGTTATTATTTACTCTGAATAGAAAACGTTTTCAGTGAGACTTACAGTTCAGCAACATATAGTCCTCCGTCCTATTTTGCAGTATCAGTTATTTTGTTTCGGACATCCGTTTTTATCCAGTCAGATCAATTGTTTGATTCTAATACAAAATTGTTTGCTTTCATTTTTTGGGAGTGATGCATTTGCTTACTCATTTACTACGATGAAATAATTCCTATGGCACATTACCTCTTTGATTTTGTGGTTACTGCCTGGCTAACGTACAGACAACGTTTGAACTGGAGACCGTTAACTATCAGAAGCCTTTTGCGTCCCAATAGTCTTACGTTCACTAACTTCTGAAACATTTTTGTGTCAGTTTCGATTTTTCTATGCTGTTGCTTGGTCTTTTCTAAGCCAATACACCTTTATTTTAGGAGGGAGAATGGTGGGGCTATAGGGCTGTACAACATAAACTAGCTACAAAGGGCTCTCTGACACACATTAGTTGATCTAATACAATCGTGTTGTAGAAAGAACACGTGAATATTTTGCTGAATCAGTGAACATGATCGCCGGCCGGATTGGCCGAGCGCTTCTAAGCGCTTCAGTCTGGAACCGCGCGACCGCTACGGTCGCAGGTTCGTATCCTACCTCGGGCATTGATGTGTGTGATGTCCTTAGGTTAGTTATGTTTAAGTAGTTCCAAGTTCTAGGGGACTGATGACCTTAGAAGTTAAGTCCCATAGTGCTCAGAGCCATTTGAACCATTTTGAACATGATCATCCGGTGAAAATTGTGTAGCATACTGGAGTTCTGGTCCAGGTTAGCAGCTGCATATACTGCGTTACAGATTGAAAGTTCCAGTTCAAAAACTGGAACTGAGTATGACTTACAATTCTTCACATTGCACTCTGAGAGTTAATCGTTACACAAATTTTTCAGGGGACCTTTTTTTGTTAAGATTGCTATGGAAAACGCACAAAAAGTTGAGTTGAGTATGGCTGCCGGGTATGGTGTGTGTGTTCCAGCATCTTCAGCATTGTCCTTGGTCTGTGCACGAGTCCCGATAAACCCCGCCGTTTCAATTCGTGACGCGCACGAACGAAAGTTAACCCTCCGTTCATAAAATATCTTCCGTTCGTTAGTTATTTTGGTGAAATTATATATCCTTTGTTACAAAACTTCCTTGTACGTGAACATTGTTTACACAGTCAGCAGATACTGTTTCTAAAACAGTGCAGTGTCTCAGAAATTAATGGCCTGATAGCATGTTTATTAAAGTGAATATTTCAAGTGACTGACAGCTGCTAAAAGGAAGACCAGTCTTTAACACCGCATTATGAGGCCCTCTGACTTGTCATGCTACTGTTTCCGCTTCTATTCACTTTCTTAACGTATGGCTTACTCAACAGTAAGACACCGAATCAACTATAAACGCAGCAGACGCACACTGAATACAAATCAAACCTTCGCGGGCAGCTGTTGATGGTTGTGGCTTATGGGAACTCAGCGACGAAGTAATGAGCGTTTTGTTGTTTGATTTCGTCGTCCTCGTTGTCGTCTTCGTTGCCGTCGACGTCTTCTTCTTCTTCGTATGCTTCTGTTTCTCTTTCTTCTTCTTCTACTTCTTCTTTTTCATAACCCTCTTCATCTTCAGTCCGAAGACAAATTACACTCAGCGCATGCTCGGCTATATTGTGCAAGACGTTTGCTCTCTGCATAACTACTGCATTCTACATCAATTTGAACCTGCTTACAGCATTCAGGCCTTTGTTTTCCTCTGCATGTTTTATTCCCCTCTTCTCTCCCTCACCACTTACTTCCTTCCACTACCGAATTAAGTATTCGCTGCTGCCTCAAGATATGTCTCATCAGTATTCACTGAAGTGACGAAAATCATGGGACACCCCCTAGTATCGTGTCGGATCTCCTAGTGCAGCAGCTCGACGTGGCGTGGACTCCACAAATCGTTGAAAGTCCGCTGAGGAAATATTGAGTCACGGACCCCTCGATAGCCGTAGATTATTGAGAAACTGTAGCCGGCGAAGGATTTTGTGCACGGACTGACCTCTTGATTACGTCTCATATTGGGCTGTCTGGTTCGTCAAGACATTCGCTCGAATTGAAGAACGTTCGTCACTCCAGTCAGCCAACCAGTTGTGGCTCGATGACATGGCGCACCGTCATCCATAAAAAGTTCCATCGTTGTTTCGGAACATGAAGTTAATGAAAGGCTGAAAGTGTTCTCAAAGTAGCCGATTATTACCATTTCCAGTCAATGTTAGTTTCAGTGTGACCAGAGGACCCAGTTCACTCCATACAAACTCAGCCCACACTATTACTGAGCCAACACCAGCTTGCACAGTGCCTTGTTGACAGCTTGGGTCCAGGGCTTCGTGGTATCTGCGCCACCCTCGAACCCTACTATCGGCTCTTACCAACTGGAATCGGGACTCATCTGACCAGATCACTGTTTTACAGTCTTCTAGGGTCCAAACGATATTGTCACGAGCTCAGGAGCGACGCTGCAGGCCAAGTCGTGCTGTTAGGAAAGACTTTCGCGTCGGTTGTCTGCTACCATAGAAAATTAACACCCAATTTCGCCACACTTACTAACGGCTAAGTCCGTCGTACGCTCCATCCGTCGTACGCTCCACATTGTTTTCTGCCGTTATTTCACCCATTGTCGTCTATTAGCACCGACGACCCTACACAAACGTCGCTGCTCTCTGTGGTTTAGTGAAGGTCATCGGCCACTGCGTTGTCCGTGAAGAGGTAATATCTGAAATGTGGTATTCTAGCCACACCTTTGACTCTATGGATCTTAATATTGGACTCCAAAACGATTTTCGAAATGTAATGTCCCATGCGTCTAGGGCTCCAACTACTATTCCACCTCCAAAGTCTGTTAAATCCGTCTTGGCCGGCCGGTGTGACCGAACGGTTCTAGGCGCTTCAGTCTGGAACCGCGCGACCGCTACGGTCGCAGTTTCTAATCCTGCCTCGGGCATGGATGTGTGTGAGGTCCTTAGATTTATTAGGTTTAAGTAGTTCTAAGTTCTAGGGGAGTGATGACCACAGTACTCAGAGCCATTTGAATTTGAATTCCGTCTTGCGTCCATAAACACATCGGACACCTTTCCGCATCAGTCACCTGAGTACAAATGACAGCTCCTTCAGTGCATTCCCCTTTTATACCGGGTGTACGCGATACTACCGCCATCTACGTATATATACATCGCTATCCCATGTCTTTTGTCACCTGAGTATACATAATTTTGGAATTAAGTAGTAGCATAAAGCTCTTTTCGTACTGTTTCTATTCATTAGTTCTAATCTTTATTAATGCTAATCTTCAGTATCCCAGTGTAACCTGTGGGGCCACGGCGCCGTCTGTTTACGAGAGCCTGAAGACTATTGTTGTTATCAGCCAGAAAACGATGGAGAACATACTGACCACAGTTCCCGTCTGCAAGTCCACATTCTTCTTTTTCTCACTGAAAGAATTGCTTCTACTCTCTATTTAGTCAACACGATCAGGAACAATTATTATAGATGAAATTTTTGAGTTCTACTTCGTCGACATATTTGATAAACTTTCTCAAGCAAGTATAGTAATATTCCTGTTCATAATAATAACATCTCTATCATAAACAGCAATACGAGCAGTTCAGAGGCGACCTCTACGGTAAGTTCCCATTAAATGGTCTTTCGCCCTGACCTCTGATGATCAAAGTTAATTGCTCGCCACAAAAGTGGAAAATAGTGTCACCACTTGCCACGCGGTTTTGTAAACATTACTGGAGACACAAAAACAGTTACTTCCGCGAAATCAAAGCGATCCAGGACGCTGTGCAGTCCTCGCGAGTTCACTTCCTATTTGTACTGTAAACATGCGTTGACTGATGCGGTCCAAATGGTAGCTGGGAGAGAATTGAAGTCCTCTACAGCCTCTCTGCCTCTATTTATATATATGTACAGTGGACGGCCGAAGAGAACACCTGTCGTCACCCGCTCTATCCCCAGGTAGCAGCATCTACATGGCCGCTCTCTCGAACTCATTTTATAACACTATTGCGCATCAATTTACAATATTCGTAATTTTTCTATCAACGTAGTTAAGCAGGCTTTAATCGCAGAAAAACCTTTACTACATATAAACTTCACCGTCTAGAATTTTTAGAGCGCAACCGACGTAGAACATGACCTCTGAACTACAACTTTAAGAGACCTTGTATTGATTGTTATTTACATAACAGTCTTTAAACTTGTTATATCTTCATTATTTAATGTGTTTAATTACATGCTGGGCCGGCCGGGTTTGCCGAGCGGTTCTAGGCGCTGCAGTCTGGAACCGCGCGACCGCTACGGTGGCAGGTTCGAATCCTGCCTTGGGCATGGATGTGTGTGATGTCCTTAGATTAATTGGGTTTAAGGAGTGCTAGGTTCTAGGGGACTGATGACCTCAGAAATTAAGTCCCATAGTGCTCAGAGCCATTTGAACCATTTACATGCTGTAATCATAATTTTCTAGCATTAATATAACAGCTACTTAATCTACTACAAATAGGGACGTTTTTGTTTCAAATTCAGTTTTCAGTAAATTACCCGGAAAAAATTAGAGGTCGCTTAACGGGGTCACATAGTTACTGTTTTTATGTCGAACTGAAGTTTCATACAAAGTTTCATATTTCTAAGCCTAATATTTGGCGCCTTCAATTTCTCTTAAAAACTCCGCTATTGACAAAAATAAGGTTCTGATCAAGTTGAAACTTGTAACGATTAATTTTGACATATATTTGCACATTCTGACCAACTTTTGGCTTTCAAGTTTTATTATTTAGCGCTACCTGTTCTTTTCTTAAAACTATGTATTTAGGGGAAAATATTCATCTGATGACTCAGAGATTTAACAATTTAGACATTAATATACTGAAGTATATGTTGACAAAGTCTGGTGAAGTAACTTTTAACTGTTAATTTCATCCTTAGATTATGGCACAATACTTTGTAAGCTACGCACAGGCACGTTATGATGACCTAGACTCTAATAGCACTGAACTGGGGTAAGTTCCGGCACACACGCTCTCCTCTGTATCTCTCGAATGATACAGCGCTTGTTTCTCCACAAACACTCATTTTGGTATCTTCTATTCTCCATTTGTCTGTGCTGGTCCATGACCATGTTTCATTTTCATGTGAGGCTACGTCCTCAGCTAGCGGTCTAGTGGCTAACGTTGTTGCCTCTGGATCACAGGGTCCCAGGTTGGATTCCCGGCCGGGTTGGGGATTTTCTCTGCGCGAGGACTGGTTGTTTGTGTTGTCCTCATCATTTCATCACCATCAGCACCACTCGTGACAGTGGCTGATTGGACTGTGTCAACACTGGGAGTTTGTACGGGCGCTGGTGACAGAGCAGTTGCGCACCCCACAAACCAAACATCATCATCATCATAAATGATGATCAAACATCATATAAGGCTACACCACAAATAAGTCCCCCCCCCCCCCCCATTAAAAAACTTGTTATTACTTAAAGATATATCGGATGTGAAGAAACTGGTCTTTTCAGGAAGTCTTCACTTGGTGTCATCATCTTTAAGTCTGTCATCGGTTACTTTTCTGCCAAAATACGAAAAAAAAGTGTTCACCTTTTCTTATTCAATTGCCCCTGTGATACATTGCATAGGCTGACTACACTCCATTACCCTTTTTCGTTTTTATTGACGTTTATCTTTCAACACTATCTAGACTTCAATTGTTATATAGGAAGTTTTCAAGACTGCGAGAGTACTGTAAATTTATGAAGTAATTTCTACTGCTTCAGTCACTTTTCACTAACATTTAATTACCACGCCGCTTTCCAGTACAGAAAGATACAGGGTGGTCAGAAACAATTTAAAAAGCTTGTAAGCGTCTTGCAGCGTAGGTTGTCCTAAGAAATAGTGGTTAAGAAAAAAATTCGATACCGTGTGCCGTTTACGAGCTAATTAGCGTTGGAGTTAGCCAGTCATGCAGTTACGCACGAAAATTCAAGCGACCCGCCGGATACAAAGGCTGTCAGTTGTTCTCATAGCGTAAATGATACCGCACGATACTGCTCCGCCTTTGTCTCGGTTTCGATCCTTTCTGCCGTCTCATGTCCTACCTTTGTATTGCTTTTTTGTCAGGTTCCAGGAAACCAAAAGAAGAACACGTTTGGCGAAACAGCCTTTGGTGTGCCGCTTGAATATGCTCGCGCAACGGCAAAATTGACTAACTTCAATGTTAATTAACTCGGAAGGGGGGCAACGTGTTGAACCTTTTTCTTAACAGTTATTTCTCAGCACATCCTACTGTGCAACACAGTTACAAGCTTTTCAGACTGTTTTTGACTACGTTGCATTTTATGTGTACGTTTAGTGATTTGCATGTTAGATAGGGATTGTTTGTGATACATAACGTCAGTGGCACACACATCAATTGAACCTAATTAAACTTCAGATTAATTTAATGCACATGTAACTGGAATGCATCTGATGATGACAGCATTCTACCGAAACTCCTCGTGCTACTTAAATTTTTGTAAAATGTGGATGAAACAGTAGAAATGGTTTCATAATCTATCCAATATGCTCCACTGAATTTTACCTATGGGTTCACTGTCAGAAGTAAAATGTCATTACACACTGTAAACCGATAAAACTTCAATGTCTTCTTCCAGTACTTTTCCAGATTTCTCATTGCTTTGCTTTGCTATTTGTACCCAGTTCACCAGAAAATATTTTGGACAACTGCAGCTCTACTACACTTTCTCGTTTACTGTCTACCGTTCACGTTCTTCAACTCTTAGAACTGTAACCTGGGTTCTCTTAAAGCTGAAAAATCTTTCGGTTCCTTGAATTCTATTCCAGGTAACATCATCCGAAAGAAATCATTGCAGTTAACGTCGTATTTTTTTCCATTTCTACCAATGCTATGAACGTAGGTTCGCTTTTTGTTCTTTTCTAAATTTATAAATCGTTAGGTCACTACAGCTCTGTTGTTGCCACACTTCTCCCCAAACCTAAGACGATCTTTCTCCAGTTCTGTTTCGACACCTACAGCTAGAACGGTTAGCAGCGGAGTGCAGCAGAGCATGGTGCAAAATTGCTCATGATGCGGGCTTTGTGAACAGCTCTTAAATCAGAATCGATTTCGAGTGCCTGTAACATAATCATATGACTGCTCTATTAAAATGATCGAATATTACGGTGGAAAGGTAAAACTATGTTAAGTATAACAGGAACCCAAAAGCAAGGTGTCCCGTCAGTGGTTGGAGGCATAAGATTCTCCAACTGGAAAAGCTGAAGCATGCGCTTTCAGTTAACGCTTACTGCGTGCCATTGTTGTCATTTCTAAAATCGCTTAAGTTGCAGTTCCTGTCTGAACTGTGACATCTGGCCTCCGAAACCTCCAGTCCGTCTTTGCAGCCTTTTAAGACAATTATTTGGAACTGTAAATATACAGCAGGATATAAGGAAAATGGGAGCTTAATATAAAACAAGAGCCAAATTAAATTTTACATATACATATTACCGTTTTAAGTTAAATACGATAACAGAAGACAACTTGACCTTGTTAAATGCGGGTTGTTTTTTAAGTATCTGACATAACATTAATAAGTCATGTTATTAGAGCGCTTTTACAACAATGGAAATAGATTGACCTAGGCACCACAGCCTTCCACTGATTCTTCTTCAGATTACTATCTCGGAAGCTGTTCCTCGTTTTCAAACGTTAACTTCGCCTATTGATGTAATGTTTATTAAGACTGGAGTGAATTACTTTCACGTATGTTCATTTCTATCAGACTTCGATACGGTTACTACTTCAGTTACCATAAATTCACAATGAGTGTACTATTTCGTTTTACATTCTACGGTTACAACTTGAGATATGTAATTGCCTTGATGGTCAAAGTACCGTTTTACTACGTTCAAATGGCTCTGAGCACTATGGGACTTAACATCTATGGTCATTAGTCCCCTAGAACTTAGAACTACTTAAACCTAACTAACCTAAGGACATCACACACATCCATGCCCAAGGCAGGATTCGAACCTGCGACCGTAGCGGTCTCACAACACCCAGTCATCACGAGGCAGAGAAAATCCCTGACCCCGCCGGGCATCGAACACGGGAACCCGGGCGCGGGAAGCGAGAACGCTACCGCACGACCACGAGCTGCGGACCTGTTTTACTGCGTGGTTCATGGAGCTTTTCAGTGAAGTTAGTAAAGAGGGGAGGGGTGACTACAGGGAAGCTGATGCTTCATCCACTCACCTAGACAATGTCATCAGCAGAATGCTGATTGATCTAGGCACCACTGCCTTCCACTCATTCTTCTTCAGACTACTATCTCTGAAGCTGATCCTCATTTTCAAACGTTAACTTCACCTATTGATTTCATTGATTCATTTCGATCCGACTTCGATACGGTTACTACTTCAGTTACTATAAATTCACAATGACTCTACTATTTCGTTACACATTCTACGATTTAAACTTGACACACCGCCAAGCCAAATTATTCAACGATGGAATGAAAGTTAATTTGAATTGATCAGTTTTAAATTATCTGTTTCAAATGAAACTTTTCATCGTCGACTGTTGTTTGTTTAACGCTGGGCTGCGGCCGTTGGCTTACGAAGCAATCGTCATGCGGAGGTCGAATTGTAATTTTTATTTTGTTCCGTGATGAAAGCGTCATGTATTCAGGTACGGGCTCCTATTCAGAATGATCACTCATTACAATCCACTGTAAGCCGTGAAAATAAGTAGAAAGAATCAGGGACTCACTCTACACGTTTATTTGCGATGTCTGTGTCCGCGGCACAGAACGGCGAGTACAATCACTAACTACAATAACCCCAATATAACTTACGTAGAATATTTTCTCTTAACATAAAGAATCTCAGAAGACACAATATTTCCGATTGCTTATGAGTTTACACAGCTGATAGAAAGCATCACCACATAGAAATCTGTATACATAAAAATCAATTGCCACATCTATGAAAGATCGTCACATGAGAATGGCTTGACTGATTTGGTTAGCGCATTGGACTCGCATTCTGGAGGAACCCGCATCCGGCAATCCTGATTTAGGTTTTCCTTGGTTTCCCTAAATTACTTCAGGCAAATGCCGGGATGGTTCCCTTGAAAGGACACGGCCGACTTCCTGCCCCATCATTCCCTAATCAGAGTTGTGCTACATGTCCAATGACCTTGTTGTCGACTGGACGTTAAACTCTAATCTCCTCCTCCTCCACCATTTTTGTTCTGTTCGTTATGTTTGCTTGAAAGAAAACTGTTGGAGAATTCACCGGAAAAGCCAGAAATTAAAATCACTTGTGAAATATCATCACTTGAGAACAGCTAGACCAAACTGATCGATTTTTTTGTTATTTTAGTATTTGCTATGACAAAGAAAATAAAAAAACTGCATCCAGTTTCATAGTACTGCTGCCACATGTTTTCATAACAAAAAAGAATCAGTTTTACAGTTATATATATATATATACGCATGTAATACGTAAAGAAGAAACGTTGTTACCAAAAATCTCGAACATTTATTGATCGATTCACTAGAAATTTTTACAGGACACACTAACGCACGTTCGGACGAACATAGGCTATATATTTTTCCCCTTTCAATTTTTACACAATATGTAGTGAACATTCAGACAGATATGGACACAAAGGGAGGGGAAGGGGCGAAGAGGTGATAGACTGAGAGAGGAAGAAGAGATTGTTAACAGGGAGAAGGGAGATATGAATTTAGGATGATATATATGTATATATCCCATACTTAGCAAATGCAAAGCATTGCCGCGTCGCTAGTATAATACAATACTTTTGTCTGGCTAAATGGCCATGTACAAGTCTGTCAATTAGAGCCACTTCACTGACGTGCAGGTCCCCAAACGACCCTTCTTGTCGAACCGTGAAAAGAGAATTTACAGTTTAACGTGGTATCTGAACCACGTGTCGTTCCTGGTGACTCCTCACATCATTTAGAGATGAAGGCTACATTAAAGGCTGAATGAAAATTTCCTTGGTCCGTTCGGATTTCGCAACCGCGACCTCTCGATTTCCAGGCACACGGTTTATCGCTAGAGCACCAGGCACGTCATAATGGCAATACAGACCAACAACGTAAAGTACCATTCTATGCAGAAAAACACCTAATCATATTCGCAGAGTTCAAAGATAACAAGTAAAATGTGCTTGACATTCCGTTTGTAAAAATGGAATCTTTACCACTGCAATGAAAGGAAAGTACCAAAGCGAGAGGCATCGAATTGTGGAGGTCAGCTGTCTCGCAATCCAATTTTCGATTCTCCGAGATTTTCCCAAAACCCTTAAGGGAAACACTGAAATGATTCATCTGTAAGGGCATTGACGATTTGCTTCCCGAAATCGAGCTTGTGCTCTGTTTCTAGTGACTTCTTCGACGTGAAATTAAAACCGTAATCTACCGTAATCTACATTCTTATTGTCAGTACAATATGCAATTCAGAAAGAAACAGAAATATTGTGGGAATTGTAACGCACGAGGACTGTTATCTGCAACTGTTTCTACTATTGACAGCAAGAAATATTCCAGTATAAAGGCATTAATTTATCCTGTATTAATACAATGTGTAGCAATAATGTGGAACAGAATAATAATCATTAAATAACAGAAACACTGAACTGCATGTAATGCACACGCCAGCAGAAGCGTAAGCGAGTGTGCATGATCCCTTTACCACATATATGAGAAATTCAGTAAATACAATTTGTTGATGTGGAAGTAAATAGTACTTGCACACAATTGTCGCAGACTTCAGAGTGTAATTCTATAACACGTGTTTACAGGAGACGTGAAACACGAAATTGATGAACAAATGATACTATCCTCTCGGATGCACGTACACTGTTCAAGTATTGTCCTTCGTCTTCTTATGTATAGCGTTGACTTAATGGAAATGGATATAACTACCTGTATGACACGGATGTGAGGCTACGTGCGACTACTTAGTGCTACTCAAATTATTTTGAATCGTATGTGGGGACATGTCGGATTCAATTAATTACACCGTAACGTACAGTGGTATGAAAAACTTGAGGAAGAAAGTAACTTTCGCGTGAGGTGTAACTGACAAGTACCGTAGCTCAACGATACTTGTACCATGCACAGAAGGAACTGCTACAGTATGAACGGAAATGACACTGTAATTCAAAGACAAACATTACAATAAAGCCACCGTGATTTATGATGGTCCCCTGGACTTGATGAAAGATGGGACATGGTTCGTAATATGGAATGTGATCATCAGGGACGGCAGTGCATGCGCTGCAGTGTGCTGCCATGCTGGCCACAAGGTTTGTAAGTTCTTATGGTAGGGCGTTTCATTCTTCTATCTGCGTCGCAACTGCTGTAAGATCGTTGGTCAGTGCAGACGTGCAGCAAAACGTGTCTCACTCGATGGGATTTAAGTATGGGCAACGGGTATGCCAGTCCATTTGCCGATTATATCGCGTCGTTCCAAAAGCTAATCCACCTGCGCTGTTCGATGCGGTCACGCACTGTCATCCATAAAGTTGAAGACACCGCCGAATGCATCCCAGAAAAGACGCACATTGTGAGGAGTACAGCATCAGAATAAGTCCACTGTTGAGTGTACCGTGTTCCAAGATTTGGAGGTCAGTACGCCCACGCAACATTATGGCTTCCCAAACCATAACACCTGCACCACTCAAACGGTCGTGTTCGACAATGTTCCTGGGTGTACTACGTGTACCTACCTCTCGCCATATGAGATTACGTCCTGAATCTGCTCTCGTTCGAATGGCTCTGAGCGCTACGGGACTTAACATCTGTGGTCATCAGTCACCTAGAACTTAGAACTACTTAAACCTAACTAACCTAAGGACATCACACACATCCATGCCCGAGGAAGGATTCGAACCTGCGACCGCAGCAGTCGCGCGGTTCCGGACTGAGCGCCTAGAACCGCTAGACCACCGCGGCCGGCTGTTCTCGTTCGAAAAGAGTACAGAGAGGAGCGCACTATCCCACTTCTCGTTGTTCCAGTCCCTATGCTCCTGCCAATCGCTGACAGTGCCGGCGATGCGTGGACGGCAACGGAACTCTACTAATTGGTCACTGAGCAGAAGCTGCCTTCATGCAGTTGCTGTGCCACTGTAGACCGCGAGACTGCGTGCCTTGCAGTCTTGTTAAATGTGGGTGCAATTTCACCCGCTGTCGACGTGGTTCCCTACTTCATTGGTACACAATGTAGCGGTCATTGGCCACTGCAGTTGACGGTGGTCGACCACCTCCAGTCAGCGTAGCAGTACCTGCGATTCGGAACGCCTCCCATGCGTATGAAACAACGGTGTGAGTAGTGCCACACTCCTGGGCTACATTTGTCACACTTCGTCCTTCTTGCCACTTTCCGAAGATACTTCACCGCGTGAAGTCATACAAATGTTGCCTCCGGGCCATTTTGTAATGAAGAACGTCATCTCAGTCCACCGTAACTACTGATATTCACACACACACACACACACACACACACACACACACACACACACACACACAGTCTTTTCCGTTCCTTCGACTCATGTCACTGGGTCAGACTCGTGTGGCGCCACGGTCACACTGACCTCACACCACTTGACGTGCAGTTGTCTGCGCAATACTCGGAGACATCTGGCAACATTCCACGGCACTTTCATTCATTTCTGTCTTCTTGTTAATATGTTATGTTATTATTTTACCTACCGCGTTCTTTAGTTTTGCGGAGCAGTGGAGATTTAAATTTCATAGGTTTAAAAACGTCATTCTGCCAAATGCAATGTACACATAACGGTCACAAAACAGATTAAACGGAAAGGTAACTACTTGCTACTTCCGTTTCTCGCTTCCCTCTCGTGAAGTGATGTAGCTGAAATTTCCTGATGAAAGATGAATACGATCCAAACGTTTTTTTCTGCGTGCAGGGAATCCGCAGAAAGTGCAATTATCTGTCTCAAAAATGGCTCTGAGCACTATGGGACTAAACATCTTGTGGTCATCAGTCCCCTAGAACTTAGAACTACTTAAACCTAACTAACCTAAGGAAATCACACACATCCATGCCCGAGGCGGGATTCGAACCTGCGACCGTAGCAGTCGCGCGGTTCCGGACTGAGCGCCTAGAACCGCTAGACCACAATTGTCTGTCTCTGTGTTACAATTTCTGCGTTATACGTTCCTGTATATTTCTCACTTCCATTACCTCCTCTTCCGCTGGGTCATTTGTCAAAGGAAATGCACTGTCAGTAATTATACCTGAAGCATTTAGATCCCGATACAATATAGTGACTTGTCATGCGTGGGCTCATCCTGTACTGGCAGCTAAATCTAGCGAAGCGGAAGAATTGAGGTGCTGAGAACCATAAGGAACAAAAGAACATCATCGTCGATTGTGAGATTGTAGCCTTTATTCATACTTCCGACAGCTGTTGATCTTACGATGAGTCAGGTTTGTCTGTGGTGTAGGCTAACAATGTGTGTATGCACATTCACGAAAAATTGTCGCACTGGTTTCTCTGATATTCGCTTATATGTGGGCTCAACGTCGGTGTGCTTTGGACCCTTAAGGCTTTCCGCGTCTCAATTACTTTTCACGTGAAACAGTAGCACCTACTGTGTAATATTGTTCTCAGGTGGTGTTTGTCGATCACTTTCAGTAAAAGTTTGATTCCAGAAAGCAGTTTTTCATTCTGATGAAGAAACTTCCTGACATTAAAAATGTGTAACGGACCGGCAAATTATTATTTAGCGTTAATTGAAATGAATGGTGACACAACAAGGCAGATTGACTTGAATCGATATATTTTGTCCTCCAAATTATTTAAATTCTTTTTCAGTATTCAAATTATCTTTTTAATATTTCCTTATTCAACAAATTTTCTTTTAGTGTTATGTAAGTCCGACATTTGGTCCATGATGTTTATCAACGATCCTTCTTTAAAAAAAAAGAAAACCTTAACTTTTTTCAACCTTCATACCATCCTCTAGCTGTATTTCTTTAGATGTGCAGCTGTTGTGAGAGTGGTAGGTAAGCAAATGTAACATGAGGCGAAGCAGGACCGACGTTCAGAAGCAAAGGGCTCAATATCTAGGTCAACAGGATAGCTTATGAGCATAGTAGAGGTGATATGGAGTTAAGTTCTTGTATACTGCTTACCTCAGATTTTCTAGTTAGAGTACATCGGACGGAAAATTAAGAGAGAAATAAATTTTAAAAAGCAACAAAGATTTATTGCATTTGATATTCAGTTAAGTACAAGTACCTGTCACAAATTTTGGAAGGAGGTATATTGTAAAATAAAGCAAATACCGTTCTACGTTGTTAATTTATATCTGAATGAGCTTTAATTATACATCTTCCATTAACGGAAACACACGAAAAGAAAATAGGCTTAAACTAAACAAACTCCGGATCAGGTAATACAACATTTGAAACAGAATAGGCGACAAGCAATCTATAATGCAAATTGTGATCGCAAAGGATATCTTCAACACACTGCTTGTTGATAAACTATCGTACGTGATTTAAATCAATATACATCACAGTTTGTAGCACAAATATCGCTACTTTATGAATAAGAATGTTTTCTCTTGACGTTTCATTGTAAAAGCAGGTTTTTACAACTTAAATGCCTCTGTATGATAGATCTGTAACTCCAAGTACACAGCGAGTGCAGTGTTGAGATAGCGGTTCATCTGAGACTCTCTGAATGTATTAATTCTGCATTATATTATTGTGCAAAATGTTACAAATCTGTGCGGTATTTTTTTCTTCATGAACAGGGCATTGTGAATTATGTATGAATTTTGTCTACGGGACGTCCGCCTTCGTAGCTGTGACATCAGTGTAGATGCCAGTCACTCAGAGGACCCGAGTTACATTTCTTATAATACAATGCATTTATCCTTGATGTGAGGGCTGGACACGGGTACACTATCCCTTGTGATGCCAACTGATGATCTACTTCAAGGAGAACCAGCAGCTCCAAAGGCTGCATCGCCGACAACTGTAGCGAGGGTGGGCTCTGGCCGCACGCCACTCCATGCCGCACCCAAATGACACTATTGGCTGATCATGACCCGGTAGTCGATCGATCCCCATTGGCCCATTTATGGTTAGATCGACGGAGGTTTTCTGTTGGACGTAACTTTACACAGTTTTCCTTTTTGCTAATAAATCTGATTGCCGTATATTATTGTACGTAGTGTAGAGAATTAGTTACAAGCTCAGCTAGAGTTCTCTGTTCTTGTTTCCCTCTGATGTGTAAACTAGGGCACCCAGTTGTTACTGGGTAGAACGAATGTGTAATTTAGATTACTCTACTGTACTCTCAAAAAGCTCAGAAGAGAGTTTTGTTCTGATTTCAAATCGAAGACTAATAAAGTGGAATGTATTGCCTTTATTAATAAAATTAGCTTTTACACAAGACTGATTTCTAGCTTATTAGCACCATGTGGGATGGTGCAATACGATTCCTCACATAATGATGTTACGAATGATTCATTTCGTTGAGTTCATAGGAAGTGAATTCATAGGCTTATATTATGGTGGCTATTTGTTAACTTCACAATTTTTGGTCGTGAAACAATAACACTTACTAAACTAATCCGTGACAACATGCGCTGATCTTCTTTTAATCATTTTTATGCATTAGTAATTAATAAAGAAAAGTGAAGTTACAAGTCTGATAAAGCAGTTACCGGGAAGAGGCAAAAGTTAGAAGGTTATGATGTTCAGACGTACTTAATCTGTTTCCGGAAGGAATAGCTGAAAGGGAAAATTGTAACAGAAGACCAAGTCCAGAAAAAGAGAAACAAATTATAGGGGAATCTGGATATAATACGTACGTAGATATGAAAGGATAGGTACATAACTGACTGGGGAAAAATGCAGCAAGGTAGTCGAAACATTAATGACTAAAAAAATTCTGTATTTATTCTCAGAGGGAGATGGAAGAATAAGGTATCCACAGGGTAATTTACGAGGAGCGTTCAATAAGTAATGCAACACTTTTTTTCTAAAAGCAGGTCGGTTTTATTCAGGGTTCCAGTACACCAGATTATTCCCCACTCTTTATGCTACAAAACCATATTCAACATGATTTCCGTTCAATTTCACAGCCTTTTGCATCTTACCGGCCTTACGCCACCTTACCCTCTGTGACGTCTGCATCTCCTTAGAGTTGACACGACTCGGTGGTGATGGTTGTTCCAGTCAGTATGACGTGGAACGGCGTCCGTCGCTCACGACAACGCCACCTTGTAGCTAGTGAGAGAACACAAACTGCTTGCGTGGTTTTCTTTTGTTGTGAGTCCGCGGCAGCCTTTAAGCTTGCGTGATCTGGCTAACTGAAGCTTAACTTAAGCACTCGGAAGTATTTCAACTTATTGCTACACGTGGTTTCATTGTGACCGTTGGTCACTTCCGAAGATTACTACGATCCCCTTAATATTACCTGCCTGACATTTAATTCTCCCCACAGAAGTTCCTGAAATTGAGAAATAATTATTCCCAACTACTCTTAAGTATCTCACATGCATACCATGTCTCCACTCTTTTGTATTTACGGAGCACACCTAAGACAGGTCTTACCAACACTAGATCAAGCGGCAGAGTGCTGAAACATGGCCGTTCTTCAGGTCATCTCGCACCTCTGTCGAGGTAGGGGAAGATCATGCTACCCATTGGTCAGCCACATTTCAGGTGCTCAAAGCTCAGGTAAATTTCATCTCTTTGGGTCCACCAAAGGTGACTCCAGTACCGTCTCAAAGATGATCATATATTGCACATTCACTATCTGTGGTTAGCAGACGACCATACATTCATTCATTTCGCGGATCTCACCAAATTGGATGTAGGGATTTATTTTGTAGGAGTGCACATGTGATCAATTAAATAAATAAATTGTCATTCTTTCCTACACTCGTATCCGGCTTCGGTGTATTAAGTGAAATTGAGTTATTATTACAAAAAATATATTGTTTTGACAGGAACAACGAAGAATGTTGTACCTATTTCCAATGTCGGTGTTACTGTACCCTTTCAACTTAATACAAACCCGACTCCACAGTACTCGTGCAGATAAACGGGCGCTTCAGATGATCCTCGTCAAGAACTTGGCGTAAGACCAAACATGGTCGCACTGAAAACAGTATACAGGATTACCAAATCATCGAATCCGCTGCTGAACGTGGGAAATTGGATTGCAATAACAACTGACTTCAGTTGCTAGATGCTACCCTAACCCCTTCCGAGGCAACGCCACGAGGTGTTACGGCGCTCAACACGACTCAAATCAGGCATTTTATAGGATCAGAAAGCTACTTACATAACGTAACTTCTCCCGAGAAGAAGCATCAGCAAATTCAAACAGCCAATACCACACAAATGTTCCGTCTTTTGGTAACAGCCGTGCCCAAACTATTAAATAGCTAAAACGTGTAAAGGGCTATTAATCCATGGTACGTCAAATTCGCCCGGACGGAACATACCACCCACGGGGCCCTGTGCGGCTCACCCTCCGATCCGGCTCCAAAATACCAACTGCCCGCGCGATCCACTGCCGCTCCTTGCCCCCTAGCGCCACTCCACCATGCCCCTGGCGCCACGAGCTCCGAGCCGTTAGGCGCGCGGGGCGGGAGTTCAAAGACGGAGCTGAACTACCAGTCAGAATTCGCCCCGAGGCTCTCTGTCGAGATCTCTGCTTAGGAGATTTAGAACATGCTCCCCGTGTTCGGCTCCCTCCCCTCCTCCCCCTTGTTAGAACCCAGAACCCCTTGCCGCCCCTCGCCCAAATCATGATCATTCAATGTCTGGTCCTCTCAGTTCTTCAGGACTATCAGGGTGCTGCCATCATTTACACTGATGACTGTAAAACCGTCGATAGGATGGGATACCCTTTTACATCTCCGATCCGTCAGGAACAACAATAGTTGCCAAGAACCTATAGTGCTTTTTACGGTGGAGCTGATAGTCATTAACTGATCCTTTTAAATTGTAGTGACTCACTGAGAAGTTTCCGTGCTGCTGATCTATGTTACTCATATCATCCTCTCATATCTGCTATTCTTGATCTTCTTTCTAACCTCAGTCGTACTGCCTGCTCAGTTGTCTATCTCTGGATCCGAAGACATGCATGTCTCCTAGGAAATGAATGGGCCAGTCATTTGGCTAGATGAACGATTATTTGTTCAACATTCGATTTGGGCAATTCCATGTGAGGATTTGTGGATGCAGATAAGACTTTTCACTCGGAGCATCATCTCACGAGCTACTGCCTCTTTAATAAACTCCGCACTTTCAAGAACTGCTGTGTGACGTTCATCCTTTCGCTCCTGCTAAAAGGAATCAAACGTCCGATGCCGCCTCCGTATCGGTCACACCAGGTTAACCCGTAGGCTTATGTAATAAGCCGCCCTACGTTGTGGTAAACGAGTCTTACAGGCGACAGCTCACATATTGGTTCTCCATGATGAGCAAGGTCTTCCAGAGACCTTGCTTTTAATGTTTCCGGAGATTCTGGGCCAGTTAAATTGGTTCTTTGTTCTCGAATATATGGTTTTGAACAACTTTTGGTTCCCCGGTCAGAGTAGTTGAGTTTGCATGCCATGTCTGGGAGACGATCTTACCCCCCTTCCCAGTTATCTTGGTCACACCACATTTACTCTGTTTTAATTGCTTCTACATGTAGTTAGCCTTTCTTCTTCCGCACACTATTTTCCGTTTTACAGTAGCAGTCCGATGAATATTAGGTGATGTTCCCATCTTTAATTGGTATAATTGGTCGGAGGTGGGTCAGCTGTGAGAGGAACAAACCTGTCGCAAGCAGAGACGCATTATATACTCGACTCGCCCCACCCACCTACCTTCCTAATTATTTCTCTCATCATAGTGTATTGCTATTGGTTCTACAGATGCCCATTACGTTTCAGGCCTTCTCACTTTTATTGTTAAGAATGTCTCAGCTAGAAAGCATTCCTTACTCTGTAACTGGTTTAGCCCTTAAAACAATTTTGCTAACGAGGGAAACTAGTATCGGAGGTATGAATTTCTATTATTGCATATCGCTAGCAAACAGAGAGTGACCATCTCCAGTGCAGTACTAAGTCTAATGGTCTCATTGTCGTGTACAAAATACAGCTTCAAACACGGCATGTTCTTCACTACAAACACTTACGCTTGAAGTTATACAGGGTGTTTCAGAAGTGATCGCCACTAGTTCACACATAGAAAGTACACGCCAAAACTGACTAAAATGCTCCATTAAAACTGTGTCTACAAACAAACCATTGTCGACATCAGTGTCTAGGAACACGTGGTATCTCTAAACGCTCACAGTAAGTGTTCGAAATGTTGTCCATACGTCTGAATGCAACATTGAACTCGCCTCTGAATCGCGAAACATCTCAGGCAGTCCTGGGGAATTCTGTAAATGTTAGAAGGCTACTTCAACCCGAAAGCCTAATTCCTCAAGAGTTGACTAGACTTTCGACATGACCCCACAAGCAGAAATCCTAGGGATTCAAATCCGGAGATCTTGGAGGGCCCCCTCTACCTATCCAGTGTTTACCATATGTCAGAGTTACAAACCGGCACAAAAAATGTGCTGGAGCACCATCATTCATGAGCCACATGTTCGGGCGTTGATTCAATGGGACATCGTCATACACATCTGTAAGTATAGTCCGCAGAAATCGCATGTACTGCTGTGTGGTTAGTCTGTATTGTGGGAAATGTGGTTCAATTATGCGGTCTCTGAGCAGTCCTGCCCAGACGTTCAATAAATAACGCTGCTGATGTCGTGAAGCGTACGTTACATGAGGATTGACATCGACCCACAAGTGACAGTTATCGTAGTTAAAAATTCCGTCATGGGTACAACCAGCCTCATCCGTTAACAGAATACTGCTTACAGACAGGGGATTCAGGGTACACTCTTGCTGCATCCACTGACAGAAATTCCCTCTATGAGGGAAGTCTGCATCGTTGAGGGCTTGAACTCGCTGGAGATGATATGGAAAAAGCACTTGCCGTTAATGTACAATGCGTAATACTTTCCTCACAGCATCAGATGTTATGGATCTGGGTCGATCTTCTAGTACATGGTGTGCGAAACTCCCAGTTTCTCTAAGGATCTGATAAATGTACGCCTGTCGCTCTACCTCCGAAGATGAAATGCTTCTCCAAACAATCGCGCAGCCTCAAGGGCACTGCAATTCGCCATACACGAAGTGCATGTCAGCGTAATCTTCATTGGTGTAACCTCTGCCCATGCTGCCTTCACGTTCGTACCTGATTGTGTGGTCCGTACGCCACAGTGAACGGAGGGGGAGAGGGAAGTATTTGTGTATCCGTGAACAGACACATAGTCGATCCCAATCCTCGAGATACCAACGTAAATACCGCGGTATACAGGGCAGTTTACAGTTTGTTCCAAACTCGAATTAATGTGATACCTCGGCAACGGTTGATTTGCGGACCCATCTTAATGGAAGATTTTTAGTTACTTTTGGTCTGTACTGTATGAATTATTGAGCAGCACTTCTGAGACATCCCTTATTTTGTCTACGGTTATAAGTTCACTGGGCTTTGTCTCACATTGAAGATGATCACTCTGTGATTGAAATCTCTATGCAAGAACAAGAAAATGATTTGAAATGTTTTTATATTTATATGATCGATGCGGGAGTTTCCCTTGTTGGCAATACTTGTTGTGTGGTCGTGGTGCTAAACTGCCAATCTCTTAATCAGTTAGGCAGAAGGGTGGGGTTGAAGGAGAGTGTTAGATGTCGAGTGGTGTTTCTTTATCCTTAGATAAATCCTGCCGGGTGCCCTCGTTTTCTCACTGACCTACGTGCCAGCCCGACCCATATACCTCCAAAGTATGGGCCAGATGCGACCCTCAGCAGACAGCCCAGACAAAATAGTCGCCTCATACCAGGACTAGGAAAGGCACGCACCAAAGGGACGACCCAGGGCTTTCCCCCACCCGTTACTTGTATGTCTGAGCAGTCCGTGATGGACCCAAACACATATTGTCAATCTGAAGCGAAAGCAGATGTTGGCAAATACATAGTTTCCCAGGAGGAATGGTGAATATTCCGCGATATTTTACGAATGATAATTCGAAGCAAAGAGATCTAGTAGACACGGGCTCTAAAATGCTCACCTTAAGAGCTATGAGCACTTGTTCAGACGAAGAGATGCGTTTCACAGTAGCGTAGGCGAACAAGTACTTCCAGCTCTTAAGGTATGGACATTAGAGTCCTTATCTACTGGTCATTTGTTTACTTCTTTGGTCCATGGTACTTCGTCCCAAGATACAGAAAGCAAAGGGCTTAGAATTGTTTTTGTATGGAAGATGAAGTAGTGCTCATAGTTCTTAAAGTATGCGTTTGAAGAGATATTGCAATAGAAGAGGTTATGTAATAGACGAAATTTATGTCACAGTATGGAAGATGAAGAAGTGCTCAAAGCTCTTAAGGTATGCATTTTAGAGGCAAGGTTAATTAGAATTTTTTACTTCGAATGATCGTTCCTACCATATCCCTTAATACCGATCATTCCTGTTGGCACATCTTGTATAAAGACAGAGACGACAAATAAGTAAGTCCGCGGGACGACGTTTCATTTGCCACGAAATGGAATGTCTTCCAGGATGGATTCTTTCGAATTTGCGTCGTGTATTTATGCCTGAGAATTCTCGACAGTAAAAAATAGTTAATAAGGATATTGTCCACTAATCTGATACTTCATAAGAAGAACATGAGCTGGCCAATCGGGTGTATGGTCACGCTCAGGGAGAGAGCTGTAGAGAATGTTAAGAGGATGTCCCGCGGATGAGAGATATTACTTATGGTCTGCAGAGGGTGCACATCCCGGCGAGAGTCGGTAGTAGAGACAGCAGCCGCAGACACCAGAGTAGACAATGTGATAAGATCATTGATGATCTAGCATTCTGCGTGGTGTCTGTGTTCTATATCGTGTCTCCCTACCACTTTCGCGCAACGACGCTCTGAGCGTGTTTTTTAGGGAATTGACTAGTTTGAACCTCGGACCTGTTGCTGGTAAGGAGACGCCATACCACACATGACATGTAGAGTTCAGAAGAGTTCAGTGAGACTAGCGATGATATAACCAAATTTTTAATGATTTCAGCGTCAGCTCCACTGCACTCTCTGTAAAAGAATCTTAATACTAACTAAATTTAGTGGAAGGGGTTCAAGGCTTTCCAATTTTTAGTTAGCTGGTAAAGTAACGTCGAAAAAGCAGTTAAGTTTACCATTGGAAATTCTATTCTACTCACAAAACACTGTTTATAAATTGCACTATTGATAAAAGGATATGTTTTAATACAGGATGGTAAAAACCAACTGCGTACAACAAAAATGTGAACGAATATTCCCTGAGTGGGTTTCCAAGTTCTACAATGGATCGAAGGATGACCTATGCCATATCACATTTATAATCTAGGTTTAAATTAAGTTTCACAAAAGAGAAAACTATCAAAATGGTCTACGGTACCCTCAATTATCTTTAATTACTTATCTAACTTGTCGTAACTTACAGTGTCTGGTGTGGCTTCTCAATACTATATAACAGAAAAATCATCGCGTTTCAGATTTTTACTTAAAGTGGCAAATGTCAACACCATGAGCTTTAATTGCCGATCGACACTAGTATTACGCAAAAACGGGGTGTAACAGATGAGACTTCTGCAGTTCTGAGTGAAGCTTTATGCGCTGTTATGCGGCATCGCGTACGTTCATTACCTTGTCGGTGTTCGCCACGGGGCGGCGAGCAGCACAGCTCCGCTCACCTCGCCGTCTCGGAAGCAACTCTGTCCTAACTTCTCCTTACTACAATTTACCGAAGTTGGTTTAAAAAAACTAGTTGGCTGTGTTTTCATCTGACCAATCAGGGTCTCAATGTTAACCTTAAGCTCCGACTACAAAAATTCTGTCCATCCAATGAGAAACGTTATACTTTCCGTGGTGGGGCAATGTTTTTAAAGTTTGCAACGTAACAGAGACGCGAAAAAGGCTCACGCTAAAACTTGCAGCTGGTGTGGTCCTTTTAGTGTTATCGTAAGATCTATACTGTTCTTCTGGAGGGCTCTATCTTTTAACATGGGCTGGGGGGTGGTCTTTACGTAACAGAGACGTGAAAAAGTCTCACGCTAAAACTTGCGGCTGGGGCGGCCCTTTTAGTGTTATCGTAAGATCTATACTGTTCTTCTGGAGGGCTCTAGATTTTAACATGGGCTGGGGGGTGGTCCTACCAGTTAGCTGGCGGTGTGGGTTTCCGTCCCTTATCGTTGGGCCTTCTAGCTTAACACGGTTCTGCTCTCAGCTTCTGTTTTCATTTCTCCCCTCGGAACTGCGTCTGTCTCACAGTGGGAAGGTATGACATGCATTTAGGCATTCTTGTGCTAGTCTGTGGTATTCCATTTGCTCACTCGTTACTCGTATTACTTTGGTTAATTTAATGTCACGATTTATTCGGAGCTATGTGACATACTTCTGGATTTGCTTACCATGTCAGGGTTTTCATGGAAGGTGTAGGATTTGCCTGACACCCTACATATCACCACCCTTCGAATTTAATTTTTCAACTGAAGTTAGGCAATGATTGCATCGCTGTCTAAGCCAGTCAAAAATTATTCCGTTATCTAAATTTTGTTGCGTACTGTTCATCCATGTTATTCTGTTCTATGCTAGTTTGTACTACTAATTTATATTTTTATATCTTCCACGTTATTATCAATTTTTTTATCAAAAATATGTTTATATTGACAAGGGAAGAATATTTTTATTCTATTATAATCATTATATTTTAATTGTTTTATTTCATTATTTAATTGTGAAGTTTGTTTTTTAAGAAGTTTGTTATCGGAAGTGAGGAGTCTTTCACAACGATTTGCTTAGAAATATTGTTTTTATAAATGAAGTAATTAAGTAAAATCAATTCCTAACACATTTTCTAAATATCATGTACAAGTAAAATGTTTTTGTTTCTAGACACTCATTTCAACATCGTTACACTAACAAATAAGAATTATTTCCAAGAATTGCTTTGACAAAGAAATATACATACACAAGTATTGAGATATTATCCTAACAAATGGTACAAATGTTAAAAAAAAGGGAAAACATCCAACACGATAATTTTTTATTCTTTGTTTTTATAAGGAGAAAATAAGTAAAATACAGTTATTCTTTTATTTTTTATGAGGAGAAAATAAGTGGCATATAGTTTTACTGTTTATTATGCCTTACTTTCATTCTTTATATACTGCCCATTTCTGAACTAATGACTTATTTTTGTCGATAGTCTATTTTTTACTTAAGTCCATAGTCAATGACTATTATTTTGTAGTTTATTAGCTGTCTGGTGTGCTTAACTTATTTAGTTTTTCACACGTTTCTTTTGCACATTTCCTACATCACATAATTTGATTTCACACATTCACACAATCCTATGAATGTTTAAGCATGATGTTGGTGAATGTTTTTTTGCACGAAGGTGATGGACTTGAGCGAGATGGGTGTGGGCAAGTATTTGATGTACAGCTTCGTTCATCGTTCCTTGTTGGCTTTGCAAGTGTGTGTTGCTGTTGTGGAGGTCCCATAATGGAATGCAGCTGTGAGTGCAGAATCTCATGGTTTACTGGCTTTGTTTGCGTGAAAGTCATCGTTATGTGTCGCAGAAAGCAGTCGTTTTTCGTTGTAATACTTCACAGACGACTAGTTTACAATAGGATAGGGATTTGGGAAGGTATGTTATCTATTCTTCACCCATCTTCTTTCTTGGTCTCAATCGTGCGAATCTTCAACTTCTGTTCTTCCTGCTTTTTGTCTGCTTCTTACTTGCTTCCTGGTTCTTCTCTGGGCAGGATATGGAAATATTTATTGATAACTAGTCGCTTTGAAGTTCTCCTCTTAGTAACAGTTTGATAAATTGTTTGGGCGTGTTATTTTTATTTTGTAAAAGTTTTCTTCGGTTTTGCACATCAGCGTGCTGTTTAATAGCAGTAGTGTGACTTTTACACATATTTTTTTGCCAGTGGTGGCTTGCCCAAGCGGTCTTCTCATCGGGCCGTTTTTTGCTCGCTCCGCTGAGTCGGGGCGTTTGGAGACCCTTCTGGCGTTTGGTGTCCTGTCGTGTCTCTGCAGGGTTCCACCACTGTGTGGTTCCGTGTTCTGACCCAGCAGGGTTCTGCCACCCTGTGGTTCAGCTTGGCAGCAGATTTATTTACTACCCACTTCGGCTGCAAGGGCCTTCTGTTGGTCTCACTGTCCATTCCCTTCTCTCGGCGCTTCTGCCTTGTAGGAATCGTATCTTGCTAATTACGTCCTTCCCTTTCTTGATACATCTCGCTTTCAACTTGTTGGTCGTTGCTTCTCGTCCTTGCTGGAGTTTTTACAACGGTTCTTAGAAAAGGTTTTACTTATAATCATCTAACAAATGTCTAGTACCTACATTGTTTTATGCCTTCTTAAAAGCTTTACAAATTTCGGTGTCCTTTCCATGTTACAATTCTAAGATATTTTGAGTCTAAACGTTTGGGAAGCAAAATAACTGATGATGGTCGAAGTAGAGAGGATATAAAATGTAGGCTGGCAATGGCAAGGAAAGCATTTCTGAAGAAGAGAAATTTGTTAACATCCAGTATTGATTTAAGTGTCAGGAAGTCATTTCTGAAAGTATTCGTATGGAGTGTAGCCATGTATGAAAGTGAAACATGGACAATAAATAGTTTGGACAAGAAGAGAATAGAAGCTTTCGAAATGTGGTGCTACAGAAGAATGCTGAAGATTAGATGGGTAGATCACATAACTAATGAGGAAGTATTGAATAGGATTCGAGAGAAGAGAAGTTTGTGGCACAACTTGACCAGAAGAAGGGATCGGTTGGTAGGACATGTTCTGAGGCATCAAGGGCTCACCAATTTGGTATTGGAGGGCAGCGTGGAGGGTAAAAATCGTAGAGGGAGACCAAGAGATGATTACACTAAGCAGATTCAGAAGGATGTAGGTTGCAGTAGGTACTGGGAGATGAAAAAGCTTGCACAGGATAGAGTAGCATGGAGGGCTGCATCAAACCAGTCTCAGGACTGAAGACCACAACAACAACAACAATGTCTACAAGAATCCTCAAATTCGTTGTTTTATTTTTGTGTAGTGTCATGGTGTATAGCATCTTAGTATTTCATGCTGTTAGACTATCTACACTTTATCCCTTCACCTTAATCTATAGTACTATTGCTGTTAATTTTATTTTTGTTTTTATTGAAACTACTTTCTTTTTCTTACCTTCCTCTCTGTTCATTCTTCTTTCTCCTGACGATCTTATCTGCAACATAATCTTGAAATATTGTGCTGATTATTTACCAGTAATAAAATTAATCTTCAAATTTTTTGATATGGCTCACATGGTGAAGTCCTAAGTTTTTGCCTGTTTTTGGGTTCATTAGATCCACAACATTATCATGAGCAATTCGGCTAATTATGTCAGGCCCTTTGTATGCAGCATATAACTTATGTATTTTGTGTTTCTGTTTCTGGAGAGATGGTGTGTTTTTACAAATACTTTCTGGGCTATAAAGAATGTTCTTTTAATTGCTGTTCTACCTCCTCTCTCTTTTCTTTTAATGGCTGCCTTTCTGTTGTTGGAGAGTGCTGTTGCTATGACCTTTTTGTGCTGTCTATGTGGTACAATAGGATATCCAACATCTTCTCTGGTTATGTTTGGGGATTCAATATTTTTGAGTACAATAACTGGAGGTAGTAGTGTAGTGCTATGTGGCATTTCATTTATTACTTCTTGAAAATCTTTAAGGTATATATCCCAAGTGGTGTGTCTTTTGCCTGCATATAATCGGCATAAAGTGCCTATGTTCTTCATAGATCGTCTGCTGGATTTACGCTAGGTTTGTACTTAGATATGTAGATGGGTTTTATTTTGTGTTGTTTTAACGTGTTCTGCCATTGCACTGATTTGTATTGTGGTCCATTATCCGAAATTATTCGTTCCACTCAACCTACTTGTCTGAGAAAATCTTGTCTAAATACTTTACTTATAGTAAGACCTGTTGCCCGTTTTAATGGTGTCAAGGTAACATATTTAGAGGTAAGTTCCAAAACGACAAATATGAAAATATATCCATCTTTTGTGCGTGGGAGGGGCCCCATCAAATCTGTTGCAGCTATTTGTTTTAATCTCTTAGGGATTATTGGAAACGTAGGTTGTTTGGTTTGGAAAGTGACGTGTTTAGCCCTCATACATTTTTTCCATTTGACTAATACTGTTCTAATTCGTCCTTCCATATTAGGAAAATGGCTTGTTTGTTTTATTTTTAAAAAGCATTTCTTTGGTCCAACGTGGCCATTACTTTAATGTGTATACCATATGTACTTATTAATTAGTTTATCTGGGATATAAATTAATCATTCATTCGTTGCAACATTTCGTCTAAAAAGTAAAACATTGTTTTTTACGAGATAGTGCTGTCGAATGTCTGGAAAATCCTTACTTCTCCAATTGTGTTTGATTCCTAGTATTTCGGGATCCTTGTCCTGTTCTTTGGCTATGTTTTTCAATGCTGTCGTAATGTAGTTTTCGAAAGGTACTTGTTTCATATAGTACATTGTAAACTGGTCTTCTGCTGCTTCCAAATCTATGTTATTGGATGCACCCTGTGGACATCGTGATAAAGCATCTGCTAATACATTCGCTGGTCCTGTTATGTGTGTAATAGTGAAGTCAAATTCTTGTAGTATTAACATCCATCTGGCTAACCTCCCATGAGTTAGTGTGCCGGATAACAGAAATTGTAATGCTTTGTGGTCAGTGTATACTTTTGTTTTTCTTCCGAATAGGAAGTATCGAAAACGTTGGAAGCCCCATACAATGATCAATGCTTCCAGCTCCGTGACTGAATAGTTTTTCTCGCTTTTTGTGAGTACCCGACTGACAAATGCAATTGTTCTATATAATCTTAGCCCTGCCTGTTCGTATTCTTGGAATAAAACAACTCTTAAACCTGTTTTCGTGCTATCAGTGGCCATACAAAAATTTTGTGTTAGATCAGGATGTGCTAAAATCGGTGCTGTTGTTAGTGCGTTTTTCACTTTTAAAAATTCTTCATTGGCTTGTTGATCCCATACCCATGGCGTGTTTTTTCTAGTCAATTTACATAGGCGTGGTGTTGCGAGAGAATCGATCAAAATAATGTTTTCATAGAATGCGGTGAGACCTAGAAATCCTCTGAGAGTTTTCTTATTATATGGAGTACAGAATTCTTTGACTGCCCTTAGTTTTTCTAGGTCGGGCATTATCCCTTTCTTTGAAATTATGTGTCTTAGAAATTTGACCTCTCGCCTTCCAAATTTGGATTTTGTTATATTTACTGTGACCCCATGCTCTTTCATGATCTGTAAAAACTGATTTAATGTGTCGTTGTGATGTTCCCAAGAGGGATCTGCTATAATCACATCATCAACATAACAAGTAATTTTTTGTAAAACTTCAGGACTGAGTATAGTATTAAATCCCCTAATAAACGCTGCTGATGATATATTTAAACCAAATGGCAATCGTTTAAACTGGTAACATCTACCGAATACGATAAATGCTGTAAATTTTCTACATTCTGGGGCTAATTCTATTTGCCAGAAACTACTCTGTAAATCAATCGTTGAAAATATCTTAGCACCGTGGAAGTTTTGTATCAATTCCTCTAATTTTTCAGGACGATCTGTCTCAGTGATTATGACTGTGTTGATCTGTCTGGAATCAAGCACTAACCTGATGCTCCCATCCCGTTTTTGTACAATATGGAGCGGGCTGTTATATGTGGAGGTAGCTGGTCCAATAATATCATCATCTAACATTTCAGATATCTCCTTGAATACTTTATTCCTGTAGCTTAATGGGATTGTATAGGGTGGCACTCTAAATAGTTTTTGCTGTTTTATTTCAAACTTGTACTGAAAGTGTTTAATACTGCCAGTCTTAGGTAAACCATATCTCTGCTTTATCTCGTAAAATACCCTCTAATTCTCTTTTACTGTGTTCCGAAATACCTTGAACTTCTTGCAATTTTTCGTCGATTTCTTTATGGACTTCTAACACGAGTTGAAGCGATTCCCCTTTTGTGCATACCATTCTAATTCTTCATTATAACTGGTATTTCTTCTAATTTTAGCTTTCCCTCAAAGAGAAATGTGACATTCCCGAATGTTACGCTACCTTTCCCCATATCTATTATCGCTCGTCTCTCATTTAAAAAATCTGCACCTATAATCAAATCTACCGTTAGTTTAGGTATAATCACGAAGTCGGCTTCGATCTTTTGACCTTGACACGAAAGAGTTAACCTTGTTTGTCTCGTAACTTCCGCAGCATTGTTTCTAATTGGTCCTCTTACTTTAATCTTACGTGTTTTCAGTACTGGCAATTCCTGCATTACACTGCATGAATAAATTTTCTAAGATCGCAGTCAGTTCACTTCCGCTATCAATTAAAATGTTGACTGGGATATGCTTTACCATGGCTTTCAAAATTGGTTGAATTTGAAAGGCTTGGTACTGTTCTTCTTCTTCTTGCGTCAACGAATCCTCCACTGCATCATACATGAGTCTTTTTAGGAATTTCCCTTGTGAATTTGAATTTTCTGTAGGATAAGCTTCGACTGCAACTTCTCTCTCTTTTATTTCCTCTTCTCTATTTCTTCCTTCATTTACGCTTTCTTCAACATCCTCTACTTTTTCCTCATCCTCGTCTATCTTCTCCTTCATCGTCGCTACTTCCACATAATCGCATCTAAATGCTCTAATTGTAGCTTCATAACTTCCTTCATTATATGCGTTGGGTTGTGTGCCCACTCGTAACTTATTTTCAACTTCTGTCGACTGCGCATTATCCTCATTGAATTCGCTTTCCCTGGTTTCCATCTCAAATAGCTCTGCAATACTCATTACTTCGTCCTTTCCTCCCACAATCGTTGTGCATGCCTCTGGTAATTCATCTTCCTCGTCAGTATTCTCCCAATTAATTTCGTCCCATCACGATATTGTTATTTTCCTGTCTTCGTTTTCATCTGGTCCCTGCGGATTTGTTTCTTCCTTCTTCTCTTCTCGTGATAAGGTATTTACTTCTCTGTTCAAGGTGGTGCAATTGTCCTGGGTCGGTGCGTCATTCTCTTTGGCATGGGCGCTTAGCTGTCAATTCGAACGTTTATCGGGGTTTGGTGGGCTTACCTCCACCTCTTCTATCTGTATACTCTTTTCTTGTTCAGCTTGTTGATAGTGGTTTCTTTGTTGATAATTTGTCGATCTATTGGTTCTCCAGTACCCGTTCCGGTTGTCATTATTCCCTCTGTACTAGTTGTTGCCGTTCCTGGGTGAATTATAGTTATTGCCATATTCTCTTCTAAATCCATAACCGGTTCTTTGTTGAAATGTACTGTCGTTTCTTGGTGCGAAGTTATCACATGGTTCGTAATTATTGTTTCTTCGTACTGTGTCTTGTGGATTCCACTGCTATTTGCTTTCGTTTTCAACTGCGTTTCGTCTTCTTCTTGCGTCATCTTCCGAACATATGAACTCTAGCTCCCTTAGAATACCTTTAAATGCTTCGACGTCATTGCCTGCGCGACCTACTAATGATTCCTGGTATTTCAATGGTAACTTCATCGCGCATAATTTAATCAACTCCCCGTCACTGTATGGTACATCTAAGCATTGATTTTTCTTTGCCATTAATTCGAAAAATTTCACTGGACTCTTCTCTCCTGAATTTTCAAAATATGGGTTCTGTAACAATTCGTACTTCACTCTGTTCTGTGCTTCGCTGGACCAATATCGTGAGAGAAACTTCTCTCTGAAATCTTCGTACGATCGGCATGTCGCTGCAACATTCTGCATGGTTTCTGCGACTGTTCCTGGCATGTGTGCACATATAAAGTCTAATTTGTGTGCTAGCGTCCAGTGTTCTGGTAATCCTACTCGGAATTGATCAATAAAAGTTCGTGGGTGTAATGAGTTTCCTGCTCAAAAGTGCTGAAATTTTCTGACTATGAGGAAATGATCGTTGTCGTACTTCGTCATAGTTCCATAAGAAATTCGCGATTCTTCGCCACTTTTGTTTCTGATCATTTCTCCCGTCGTTCCTTCCGGTTGTGGTAGATCCATTGGATATTGTCCACTGTAACTTTCGCCTACCCTTGCGTAGTATCGTTGGAGTGGCACGCAATAATTTTCTTACATTGGTTGTGAACGTGTAGCTGAATGCATTGCACTGTACTCTTCGCGACCTGGCTTTCCATTGTCAGGTGTTGGTTCGGTATCTTGTCTGGCTAACAACCTTGCTGCTCCATTACACGATCCAAACTGTCTTGAAACATACATTTGTGGTTCCGCATGTGTTTGTGATGACGTTTGTTCATCAAGAATTTTGAAACGTGTTTTTTGCTGTGCAGGCTGTCTGATTTCACGTATGTTACTTTCCGCCTGTGATTGGAATCGCAAATGCGTAATATCTTCGTTAATTGCTTGTTTTTCCGCTGCTTTTACAGATACTGATGTGGTTGCAGACTCTGTGCTTGTTCGATTCTGATCACTACACTCTTCAATGGTTTGCAACAACTCTGTTCGCAATTTCTGAAATTGACGCTTGTTTGCGCTTCTATTTTGACTATGCGGTTATCATATCTTTTCAGCGCTGCTTTTGTGATACGTTTGTGCAACACACTGTTTTCAACAACTTCACGCGCTGTACCTGCTGCTGGTCTAGTAATTTCGTTTATCTGTTTCTCTAGTTTCTTGACTTCTCCCTGGGTGTTGTTACGTAATGTTTTGATCTCGTCCTGAATGTCATTACTCTTGTACCTTGTCCGTGTCTGCTCTCAATTGATTGTGACTTGTTATTAAGTTTCCTATCACTACTCGAGATTCTTTTGCCTCGTCTTCAATATGACTTAGGTGTAACTGAATTTTTTGTTTTGTTCTTTAATCGCACGCATTTGTCTCGTGGTTTCTGCACTCTGAATTTGAATTTGGTTCGCTATGTCCTTATTTTGCCTTGTCATGGTTTCCGTAATTTGTTGTAATAATTCTGCCACAATGGTGGGTCCTATTGCGTTTTCTTCCGACGTCCTACGCTCTGTGTTTTCGTCCAAGTGTTGGTTCGCAACCGAATGCATTCAACTGTACTGTGACACGTTTCTGCTCCCATTCCTTGTACTATGTGGTGAGGGAGCTCTGATTACTTGCACTATGGGCTCTCCGTATTCAAGACGCAAGTTAGAATCCTCATCGACTGTCTCTCTACTTTCCTGCTAATCTGTCGTATGCTGACTTACGTTTTCTGTGCCTTGACGTGCATTATCATCGTTATGGTGCGTTATATGTCCTATTTCTCGCGATACTGCATCGTCTGTTGTACTGTCTTCTATTCTCTGTCCATTTTCAAGCTGGGTCTCTACCTCAATTCGGTCAAGGTCTCGATCTGCCATTACTAATCTTTCCGAATCCCTTATTTTCTGTTTTAAAAGCAATTCACGCGCCCTACTTCGAGTCAACATGCGCTCATACGATCTCACGCGTTTCATAAACTTTTTGTTCACACGACTTGACTCTTACTATACCCAAGACTGACAACCCATTCACTTACTTGTTGGTTCAGAACCAACTTGTCAACGATGTATCCGCCACCTGTGCGCTTGCATTGAGGAGAAAACTTAATTCTAACAATTTTTAAAATTCATAACTTAATTATGCTATTGTCTCTGCTAGAATGTCTCACTTTTTATTGAATACTTTCTTACTATCTATCGCTGCAGCTACTGTTTTCAAATATTTACGCCTTTCAAAAAAAAAACCTTTTTTTATTACGAAAATTTTTAACAGGATATTTTTCTGACATAGTTAGGATGTGGTCGACCTTCAATCATGGTATTTTACCTTTCTGGCAGGATCGCCATTTTCTAATATTCTGCGTGGTGTCTGTGTTCTATATCGTGTCTCCCTACCAATTTCGCACAACGACGCTCTGAGCGTGTTTTTTTAGGGAATTGACTAGTTTGAACCTCGGACCTGTTGCTGGTAAGGAGACGCCAGACCACACATGACATGTAGAGTTCAGAAGAGTTCAGTGAGACTAGCGATGATATAACCAAATTTTTAATGATTTCAGCGACAGCTCCACTGCACTCCCTGTAAAAGAATCTTAATGCTATCTAAATTTAGTGGAAGGGGTTCAACGCTTTTCTATTTTTAGTTAGCTGGTAAAGTAACGTCGAAAAAGCAGTTAAGTTTACCATTGGAAATTCTATTCTACTCACAAAACATTGTTTATAAATTGCACTATTTATAAAAGGATATGTTTTAATACAGGATGATAAATACCAACTGCGTACAACAAAAGTGTGAACGAATATTCCCTGAGTGGGTTTCCAAGTTCTACAACGGATCGAAGGATGACCTATGCCATATCACATCTATAATCTAGGTTTAAATTAAGTTCCACAAAAGAGAAAACTACAGTACCCTCAATTATGTTTAATTAATTATCTAACATGTAAATTACAGTGTCTGATGTGGCTTCTCAATACCATATAACAGAAAAATCATCGCGTTTCAGATATTTACTTAAAGTGGCAAATGTCAACACCATGAGCTTTAATTGACGATCGACACTAGTATTACGCAAAAAGGGGGTGTAACAGATGAGACTTCTGCAGTTCTGAGTGAAGCTTTATGCGCTGTTATGCGGCATCGCGTACGTTCATTACCTTGTCGGTGTTCGCCACGGGGCGGCGAGCAGCACAGCTCCGCTCACCTCGCCGTCTCGGAAGCAACTCTGTCCTAACTTCTCCTTACTGCAATTTACCGAAGTTGGTTTAAAAAAACTACCTGGCTGTGTTTTCATTTGACCAATCAGGGACTCAATGTTAACCTTAAGCTCCGCCTACAAAAATTCTGTCTATCCAATGAGAAACGTTATAATATTCGTGGTCGGCAATGTTTTTAAAGTTTGCAACGCGAAAAAGTCTCACGCTAAAACTTGCAGCTGGTGTGGTCCTTCTGGAGGGCTCTATCTTTTAACATGGGCTGGGGGGTCGTCCTAGCGGTTAGCTGGCGAAGTGGGTGTTCGTCCCTTATCGTAGGGCCTTCTAGCTTAACACGGTTCTGCCCTCGGCTTCTGTTCCCGTTTCTTCCCTCGGAACTGCGTCTGTCTCACGGTGGGAAGGTATGACATGCCTTTAGGCATTCTTGTGTTAGTCTGTGGCATTCCATTTGCTCACTCGTTACTCGTATTACGTTGATTAATTTAATGTCACGATTTATTCGGAGCTATGTGACACACTACTGGATTTGCGTATCATGTCAGGGTTTTCATGGAAGGTGTTGGATTCGCCTGACACCTTACAATGAGACTTGGCTTTATCAACGTCATTGCTGCTAAAGTTGGTCCTGAAATTCTGACCCCAACTGTAAGACTCGCACCGCGTGGCACGTCCAGACCACCGCCTTATTCAGCAGAGGTGGTGTGCCACTTTACACTGTCACGTCGATTCAGTATGTAGCCGTGACGTTGCAGACCGTCGTGAAATGGAAAGACCACGTATTGATTGTAATAGGGAAGGTGAATGGTCGACTTCTGTCTGTTGGCAGAATTTTAGGAATGAGTGGGTCATCTGTAAAGGCAACCGCGCGTATAGAACGATAGTGCCACACATTCTTGAGTACTGCTGGGGTGTTTGGGATCCCCACCAGGACGGAGTAATGGAAGACGTCGAAACAACAGAGTCGGGATGTTAGTTTTGTTACCAGTATGTTCGATCACCAGGAAAACGTTATGATGCTTTTGAAACTCAAGTGGGAATCCCTGGAGAGAACGTTTCTTTTCGAGAAACGTTCCTGAGGACGTTTAGAGAACTGACTTTTGAAGCTGGCTGTCGAAAGATTTTGTTGCAGTTAATGTAAATTTCACATAAGGACCACAGAGATAACAGAAATTAGGCATGTACGGGGTCTGCAGCTCGTGGTCTCGCGGTAGCGTTCTCGCTTCCCGAGCACGGGGTCCCGGGTTCGATTCCAGGCGGGGTCAGGGATTTTCACCTTCCTCGAGATGACTGGATGTTGTTGTGTCGTTTTCATCATCATTAATCATCTCTATTACGGATGGAGGAAGGCAATGGCAAACCATCTCCGTTAGGACCTTCCCTAGTACAGCGGTGCGGGTCTCCCGCATCGTATGGTATATCACCATCATCATCATCCTCACGGAGAGTCACTTCTCCTTCGCTCTGTTTGCGAATGGAATGGGAAAGGAAGTGGCTAGTAGTGGTGAAACGCACCATGGCCTGCAGAGAATGCGTATAGATGAAGATGTGGAATCGTTGAGCTATCGATACCACACAAGTGGTTCTCATCTTCGATGTCTCGTAGTTGGCAGTACAAGTGGCGCGATCGTACATCAGCGGTCGCTACTGCAACGGGCGCCGTCCAACCCCGCCGGCGCCAGGTCCACGCCCCTGTGCGGCGGCACAGGCGTCGAGTCCCAGTAGTCGTCACTCTTCTACTCATAGTCCTACGTCACGGCGACCCCTGCAGAGACACTCCTCAGTACAGTGACGTATATCGCCATTCAGTATTTACCTATCCTCGGAGACGTCAGCTCATGGTTAGGACAGTCAGATCTGCGCAACGTCGACTTCAGTCAGACGCAACAGAACTGTTGTAAAGTGATTTACAATTGTGCATGTCAAAGCAATCCGTGGCCAAAGGACTTCGTACTGCACCACATGCAGATCTTCACTGTGTAATTTCAGTGTTTACAACATATCTCATTTACGGTGATGCTTGTTTATTCATTACATACTTGATTCATGCTTCAGTTCCCGTGCATCTTCTGAACAGAACTGTATTTAGTACGCGTGTCTGCCACTCGGACATGTATCGCTGACGCAAACGCTCAGCACCGTAACTATAGATGAAGGTCTTCAGCTTGTGGACTGCCATACCGCCAGCAACTCAAACCTTCACCTGGTAAATGATTTTCCTTGCGGAATTCCCATAAAAGTCCGCCTGCCAGTTTATTAGCAACCACAATGCGAACACTGGTAACGACCTTTAATTATTTTTTGTTGTTAATGAGCACATTATTATTTTATTTTATTTTTAACAATGAAAAGATGTCAGAGTTTTTAATACACATTTGTTACGCGTTTATAGCCGAAGTCCGACACACTTATTTGTAAAAATAAATGCTTGTGATAATCTAATTACACTCTTGCGGCTGGCACTCCCAATACCTTTATATGGTATGCAAATGTCACATTGAAATGCCAATAAAATCAAAGTATTATAATTAGTAAATGCCAATTCGGCCACTACAGCTTTTGCTTCTCAATAAGTAATTTCTCAACTCTGGCATCAGTATTGTTTTCAGTGCTTCGATTTTACTATTCCTGCATGCTTTCATAATTACATATTTATGGCTGACTTCACTAAATGTAGATGAACTCACTCTTGACTGAGGGACTGATGACGTCCCTTTTCACTCCGTTAGGTCTCCCAAGCAACCACCCAATCGGTTCAATCAGCTCTCCATTATCATTAAATTTTGATGTCTGCTCTTGGGTATGGCTTACAGTCCAATTTCTGATTTCTAAATCGCTGTCTGATTATAATGTAATCCACTTCCATGTTTCCGTGTAATTTCCAAATACACCAATTCCTCTAATGATTTTTGTTCGGTGTGTTCGATTTTACTACCAGTCATTCTCCTTTCTTATTCCTACTACGAAGCACATACAGTGCCGTATCTTTCTTGTACTCCTATCCCTGCTAAAACAAATGAGTCACCAATGGTTATTAGATTTTTAATCTCCCTGTACCTACTGTATTACTCGTTAAAGTAATCATATGCTTTCTTCTCTAACATTCCAGCTTTCGCTTATGACGATGGCATGTCTATATGAACTAATTTGGTTGGTAATGGTTTACTGTGCAGTCTGATGAGAATAATACCACCACTGAACTGATCACATTAATTCAGTCTCTTCAAATGGCTCTGAGCACTATGCGACTTAACTTCTGAGGTCATCAGTCTCCTAGAACTTAGAACTAATTAAACCTAATTAACCTATGGACATCACACACATCCATGCCCGAGGCAGGATTCGAACCTGCGACCGTAGCGGTTGCGCGGTTCCAGACTGAAGCGCCTAGAACCGCTCGGCCACACTGGCCGGCATCTACGTAACACTTACGTGTACTTCGAACTTACCGGTAACAAAGCCAGCAGCCTGCCTCTGAACTGCTCCGATGTTCCCCTTCAATCCGACCTGGAACAGATCCCAAACGCTCTAGCAGTATTCAAGAATAAGTCGCACCAGTGTCCCGTAAGCGGTCTCTCTTACAGATGAAGCAGACTTTTGTAGAATTCTCCCATTATACCGAAGTCGACCATTCGCCTACCATACCTCAGTCCTTACATGCTTGTTCCAATTCATATGGCCTTGCAACGCTACGCCCGGATATTTGAAAGATTGTGTCAGGCAGTAGACTACTAATGGGCTACCAATGCTGTATCCGAACAGTGTGGATTTGTTCCTCCTACACATTCGCATTAACTTACATTTTCCCACTCATCACATAAACAAAGAGTTTTGTTTAAGTCGTCTTGTATCTTCCTACAGTAATATAACTCCGCCAAATCATGTATGTGTATAGGTAACAACAGCGGTCCTATCACACTTCCCTGTGGTACTCCTGATGATACCCCTCTCTCTGATGAACACTCGCTGTCGAGGACAACATTCGGGGTTCTATTACTTAAGAATTCTTCGAGCCACTCACATACCTGGGAACATAATCCGTAAGCTTCTACCTGTTGTAACAGCCGGCAGCGTGGAGCCGCATCAAACGATTTCTGAAAATCTGGAAGTACGTAATCTGCCTGTTGCTCTTCATCGCAGTATACCATGTGAGAAAAGGGGAAGCTGGGTTTAGCACGAGCAGTGCCTTCTAAGACCATGCTGATTAGTGACCTAGGATTCTCAGCCTCAAGGACGTTTTTATAATCGGACTGAGAATATATTCAAGGATTCTGGAGCTAACCGAACTAAGGAATATCGGTCAGTAATTTTGCGGGTCCGTTCTTTTACCATTCTTTTATACAGGAGTCACCTGCGCTTTATTGCAGTTGCTTGGGACTTTGTGCTGGGTGTGAGATTCGCGAAAATGCAATGTGGGTAAGGGACCAGTGCCGTAGAGTGCTCTTTGTAAAACCAAACTGGTGACTTACTTGCTTTCATATCTTCCAGTTGATTCTCTACGCCAGGGATGCATATTATTACGTCGTCCATTTTGGAGTTTGTCCGATGGTTGAATGACGGTATGTCTGTGCGATTCTCCTCAGTGACGGATTTCTTGAACGCGAAATTTAAAACTTCGGCTTTCGTTTTGCTATCTTCAACTGCCTGGTCAACAAGGGAGAGAATGGCAGTCTTAGATCCGCTAAGCTATTTTAATTAGGACCAGAATTTTCTCGGCTTGTCTGCCAGATCTTTTGCTAAGGTATGATGGTGGCAATTGCTGTGTACTTCTCGCACAGATCTTTTCACAGATGCATGAATCTCTACTAGCCTTTGCTTGTCGTCTTCCGTGCGTCCTGATGTGAACCGAGAGTGCAATAGCCTCTGATTCATCTGCATCTTCCGAAATTCGTAATTAAACTGTGGTGGGTTTTTTGCCACTTACTAGGCACATAACTCTACAGACCGCAATATACACTCTTCTTTAACTTGGCCCATAATTCCTCTGCTTTCATCTTACTGGAAGTAAGTGATGCCAATTCACTGTATAAGTGAGATCCTAGTAAAAGCTTATCTGTTCTACCTTTCAGAAACAGTCTCCTATTCTACCTGATTTATTAACGCTCATAATCATAGTTGCTTTGATGACAACATGATCGTTAATATCCGTTTCTGTACTGACACTGTCGACAAGATCAGGCCTATTTTTAGCTATAAGGTCTAAATTATTTCACTGCGTGTAGTTTGCCGAGGTAGCTGCTCAAAACAGTTTTCAAAAGAAGTGTTCAGTAGTATCTGTCTGTACGCCCTGCAACAAATCTACAGACATCACAGTCTATACGTAGTAGGTTAAAGTGACCTCCAAATAGCATTGCGTGATCTGGGTATTTATGCGCTACTGAACGTAGACTTTCTTTTAATTACTTTGGAACTCTCATAGTGGAATCGGGTGGCCGTTAGAAACATCTAACACCTAATTTGGTTTCATCTACATTTGTTAAACGGAACCAGATAACTTCACTGCTGCACTCCACTTCTACCTCACTAGAGACAACATTTTTGCAAACTGCAGTGAACACTCCTCATGTGCCCTCTCCCGCGATAAACGTTCCACGACTCGCCAAATATCTCAGAGCATTTTGCTTCAGGTTTTAACCAGCTCTCGGTTCCGAGAATAATTTGAACGATAAAGCTTTCCTGTAGAGCAGTAAATTCGGGAAGTTTGTTATGAATACCTCGACGGTTTACTGATAGAAATTTGACAGTCCAAATGTCGTTACTATGAAAGCGATCTGACTTCCTTTGCTGCGTATCAACTGACGAGTGTTCATTAGTGCACTTCAAACTATCATCCAGCCTAAAAATACCTCATGCGCATTCCGGAAGTCCTCTTCTACACGAGTAGCTGCTTCCTTCTGACCTATCAACGGGAGTCATATAAATCTCCACCTGATAACGTAGTTCTAGAAAGCTGAAGCCAAGACCGTAACAGATTCGACGAAACCTTTGGTTGAGACCTTGCACTCGACTCCAAACCAAAAGACCCCGATCAACTCTGGGACCAATGCTGTAAATTGTGAGCTCAGATTGCATCCCGCATGTTGGGCCAGCAGTCTTCACCGCCTCTCTCAGCTCCCTATATGAACTGAGAGTGGTCTCAGAACCCGTGCTACAGACATCGTTTGTGCCAACGTCAGCCATAACTTGCAGACAACTGCACCCTGCACATGTCGGATGAGGCCCCCTGGCAGACATACAGAACGCACATTGGTTTTCTTTCCAGCCCCGAACGCTCTCTAAGGGGCTCCATTAAAAGCCTAACGCTGGAACTCCCAGTAACTACTAAGCCCGTCTGCCCCTGTGCCTGCTCGGACCCTGCTAAAGCATCAGATACATATCCACTCAGAGTGAATGGGCGAGGCCAGAGGGCCAGTCTCCACATTGCCCTCTGCCTCGAGCAAGGCGAATGCGTTACCTTCCGCCACTCACTGAATCAGATACACTAGGAGGTCTCTCGGCAGCAAATACCGTGGACAAAACGAGCGACACCTAAGGTGTTTCATGCGACGCATCAGGTCCTCCGCCACGCTACACCCCAAGGCAGCAGCCTGAAGATGACTGACTGTAGCCAAAAGGGCATTCAGCTGTTGGCGAGCTGCGGCCAGCTCCACCTGCGTCCGCACACTGCTAGGAGACATCCTAACATGCCAGCAAGACTGAGGAAGTAAATTATAAAAGCAGACGGAATCCCAGATACGCTACTTACTACGCTCCTAATAAGTCACCAATGGACGCTGGTGGGTTAATGAGCTAAGTAGCTGGCTGTTCGGTAAGGGACTACGGTAGATTAAACCTCTAAAACAGATCAACAAGTGCGAAATTTAATAAATATACTTCGAGGATAGACAGAAAAAGATAAACACCTGACTTGACATTCTGTAGATGTATATCACCAGAATGAGGGAGACTCCTTATAATGGAAGTCTTCGGCCGCCTTTCTTGAAAATTGTTACTCATAATTTATTCAGTGGTTGCGACGAAAGCGGGGATCCAGTACGTATTGATAACTAGTCGAAAACACCTCACCTACAGACCTGTGAAAGAAAATAGAAAGCAATGCGTTGGACTAAAACGTGTTGAGACCTTAAGAATGCTCACACACACATTTGTGCACTGGTATGGAGAGAAAATGCGGATGGAGACAGAAGGATTTAAAAACTGTGATCAAAGTAGGATGAAACATGTAAAAGAGCAATATATTATAAATTTCTTTTGCTATCTCAGCGAAAATAATTTTGAAACATTACCATACATAGTAGTGCAGGGTGTGAGAAACCTACACTACTGGCCATTAAAATTGCTACACCACGAAGATGACGTGCTACAGATATGAAATTTAACCAACAGGAGGACGATGCTGTGATATGCAAATGATTAGCTTTTCAGAGCATTCACACAAGGTTGGCGACGGTGGCGACACCTACAACGTGCTGACATGAGGAAAGTTTCCAACCGATTTCTCATACATAAACAGCAGTTGACCGGCGTTGCCTGGTGAAACGTTGTTGTGATACCTCGTGTAACGAGGAGAAATGGGTACCATCACGTTTCCGACTTTGATAAAGGTCGGATTGTATCCTACCGTGATTGCGGTTTATCGTATCGTGACATTGCTGCTCGCTTTGGTCGAGATCCAATGACTGTTAGCAGAATATGGAATCGGTGGGTTCAGGAGGGTAATACTGAACGCCGTGCTGGATCCCAACGGCCTCGTATCACTAGCAATCTAGATGACAGGCATCTTATCCGCATGGCTGTAACGGATCGTGCAGCCACGTCTCGATCCCTGAGTCAACAGATGGGGCCGTTTCCTAGACAACAACCATCTGAACGAACAGTTCGACGACGTTTGCAGCAGCATGGAGACCATGGCTGCGGTTACCCTTGACGCTGCATCACAGACAGGAGAGCCTGCGATGGTGTACTCAACGACGAACCTGGATGCACGAATGGCAAAACGTCATTTTTTCGGATGAATCCAGGTTCCGTTTACAGCATTATGATGGTCGCATTCGTGTTTGACGACATCGCGGTGAACGCACATTGGAAGCGTGTATTCGTCATCGCCATACTGGCGTGTCACCCGGCGTGATGGTAAGGGGTGCCATTGGTTAAACGTCTCGGTCACCTATTGTTCGCATTGAAAGTACTTTGAACAGGGGACGTTACATTTCAGATGTGTTACGACCCGTGTCTCTACTCTTCATTCGATCACTGATGTCAGTTCTAGTACAATATATTTTTCCAATGAATACCCGTTTATCATTTGCATTTCTTCTTGGTGTAGCAATTTTAATGGCCAGTAGTGTATAAAACACACACGGATCAAGTAATGAGACTCACACGAAATTCTTTCTAAGCCTGCATATTTAGAGAGCTCATTTTATAAGGAAAAGAGCTGATAGAATATCATGGACACGAACAGAATTTCATGGACACGAGCTATTTGAGAGAGAATATTATCGCGAAAGAGGAATAAAGCATACCTTGACTGTTAGCGCAGCAGTGGATTGACTTGGATATATTCACTCTACATTCTACAAGGAATAGATAAATGAAAACGTGACAGTTGGAACAATGTAAGTAAACCATTTATTATTTGTAAGGTACTTGTCATAATTTTTAACATATCTTTCCACTACATGAAAATACGTTTCGTGGTTTCCTACAGAAGTATGATTGTTCCTAGGCGTGCACCTTTTCGTCCGAAGCATATTAACGGCCAGAAGTATCTTTCTTCAGGGGTCTGAAAATATGTAAATGGCATGGTGAGACATCGGGACTGTATGGAAGACATGTAAGAGTTTCCCAGCGAAATTTCTGCAGCGTGTGGCCCCACCCACAAGTTCCCAAGTTTGTGTCAAGTACACTCCAGAACTATTCTTGGAAATACCGGATAATAGGAAATGATAAGCGCAACTACAGTAATCCATAAGCAGAGGAAGCTGTGTAAGGCATCCATTAAAAAAAGGGAACGAAACGGCCCTCATATCAGCGGGAATTATACATATATATACACTGATCTCCACAAAGTAATATGTATTTAATAAAGATTCATTGTATTTCATGATACTTAACTCTAGCATCCATCAAGGATCCACGGACCAAGTGTGGCCAGATTTTGGCGACTAGGAAGGCAAGAAAGATTCGCGGAAGATTAAACCGTTTTCCACAACTTTAATCAGGATAGCATATTCCTTCGTCTAATAAGCTGTGCCTTCAAGTGCAATGGATGGCATCTTCTGTCTTCCATCTGACTGTCCACTGCAGATTCAGCCTGTCTGTACTGCAATAGTCAAAGTCAAGGGTGCAGAAGAAACTTTTATCATATTAATTAGTGGTGATCCCTCAAAAGTAGTAAGCTCATCCTCAATGAATGTGGACTTTGAGTTAATATAAAGACCTTTTAATCAACTGTTCTTCTGGATCAGAAGCATAGAAACGTATCAGTAACTGCAAACATGTTTGCGGGAAGAAATAAAATACGAGCTGGCTGCGCCTCTGGTGCACGTTGAATGGTGCTCACGCGTGTTCCGACTGTTTCCTACCCTGTGACGTGTGGAACGTGTTTCCGTGTGTGTCACGTGCATCCGTGTATCACATACAATGAAGCCAATTTACTGTCACGCCATGACTTCAGAATAAATTATGTTTACTGGTTTAGCTGCGAGTCGTGCTTCGTGTTATTAACACGGGTGTTTCCCATGCTTTATGAACGAATGTTCTCTACGTTTGCTGCTTACATTAGAGTTTGGGGTGTTACCGAGTTACGTAATTTCCGTCCTGTTGTCCGTAGTAAGAGGAAGAGGGTAACTTTGCGGAACTCGCGATTGCTCACAGAACTGGAAATCTGTGCCGTCTAATTGCAGTCCTGTGATTACGGAGCAGCTCTAATATTTCTTACCTCACAGTTAGAAATCGCCTCCTCCTTGAAGAGGAACTGGCAATACAGATAGCTTAGTCCGGCGTTATTAAACCCGGTGGCGGCGGCGATAGAATCCCGACTGCATACGTACATGTTAGGTTCCCTATCTCCTTTTTAACGGTTCTGGTAATAAACCTCGCGTGTTCTCTTAATTTTAAGTCATTTTTCTTCATAAGTAATTGGTCTTCGACGTACAGGTATCTGAATCGACGATATCGTTCATATTTCTATTACTGGAATGCGTGATCTCAGAGTAGAATCCAAATACAAAGCAAACTTAGTCCACTTGTCTATTTTTCAGTACCTTCTGACACCTACTGCTGTGTTGTGACACCCGCCACGTATTCACAAGGACGGTGGTTCCGACCATGTTCCGGCCATCACCTAAAAGTTTCCCGTGACTTCCTTTAATCCTTCAAGGTGAATTTCTGGACGTTTCCTTTGAAAGGACACGACAAATTTCATTCCGAATTCTTACCCAATCCAAGCTTGTTCTCCGTCTCTAATGACTGAATAGTTAATTTCCTTTATGCGCTCAGACAAGTGACAAACGTCCTAAAAGTGAGATCACTGTAACAACCCACAATCAGAAGTTTATCACCGAGCGAGGTGCCGCAGTGGTTAGCACACTGGGCTCGAATTTGTCAGGACGATGGTTCAAATCGGTTTTCGGCCGTCCTAACTTTTTTCCGAGATTTCCCTAAATCGCTTCAGGCAAATGCCGGGTTGGTTCCTTTGACAGGTTACGGCTGACTTCCTTCCCTAATCCAATGTGTTCGATGACTTTGCTGTTTGCTCCCCTCCCCCGAATCAACAAACCAACCAACCATATATTTATTCCTATGAGTTCTTATAGTTTCCGGCAGTGCGGTTCTAGGCGCTACAGTCTGGAACCGCGTGACCGCTACGGTCGCAGGTTAGAATCCTGCCTCGGGCATGGATGTGTGTGATGTCCTTAGGTTAGTTAGGTTTAAGTAGTTCTAAGTTCCGGGGAACTGATGACCATGGCAGTTAAGTTCAAATGGTTCAAATGGCTCTGAGCACTATGGGACTTAACAGCTATGGTCATCAGTCCCCTAGAACTTAGAACTACTTAAACCTAACTAACCTAAGGACATCACACAACACCCAGCCATCACGAGGCAGAGAAAATCCCTGACCCCACCGGAAATCGAACCCGGGAACCCGGGCGTGGGAAGCGAGAACGCTACCGCACGCCCACGAGATGCGGGCAATAGTTAAGTCCCATAGTGCTCAGAGCCATTTGAACCATCTTATAGTTTCCCTGTTGGTGCATCATGGATACGGGAAAGAAGGCGTTCATATATTTACCAAACAAAAATCACCAAACAGCCGTAAGTTTTCCGAAGCTATTTCATTTAAATGATCGATTTCAGTATCTCATTAATGCCGTCTTCAGGCCCCTTTCCATTCCAAAACTTGGACTGGTGGTGTGATCAGTTGTTGTGAAGTCTTAGAAGTACACACTCCACAAGAAATTCACGGAGTAAATGTGTTAATGGTTTCTGCTATGCATGCATCGATGTATATGACTCTCTATACATCGAGTGCATAGGGGTCTGAAGATGCTTCAGACGTCGAAACTTGTACTGGTAAAAATGTTATGATTTCAGTTTTCAATGCTATATGAATGTTCTATTTTGAAGTTTTGCACGTCAGCCACACTACTTTCGGCTTAGGTTTCTCTGTTTTACTTATTATTCCACTTTTATATTTTTCTCAAATCGCAAAGAAAGTTGCTGTTTCTGCCCTAAGAGGCAGAACCAGTACTTAACTGTTTCTTCTTCGAGGAGTATGCACTCTGCAATGTAACGTATAAACAATTTCTTCCTATTTAACATAATGGCGATAGAAAGATATTGCAGCATTGTTGAGTGGCCTTTGAAGATACTTTCGTAAGCTAGCCAGTAGAATAATCATGAAGGTACCGGATGGTGCTTTCAGTTAGAGAAATAAACACATACACATTGTATATGTCGTCTCTCCTAAGAGTAGTTAGGCGCATTTGCTCTGGTCTTTCGGCAGATAGTGCAGTTTCGCTTTTGCGAAGTGCAGCTGCAGCCAGGCACACACATACTACTCGCAACATCTTTCATGTGACGCCTAGAGTCGACGGAAAGCGTAGCTTTGTTTCCCGTTGCAAGAAAAATGTTTTTTAAACCGGAATTTTACCCATCCATTCGACAGAGCGGTCCGAAATCAATCGAGTACGTTATTTGTTTCATCGCTATGTAATAACAGGACAGTAAAACACAAAGAATAACCAATGTTCTAGCAGCGACATCAGCGCTCTGCCCGTGCTGACTGCTACCGTCAGGTAGGCATGCAGGAGCGCTGCCCTGTAGCTTCTGGAATTCTGGGTTCTTTGTCGCTTTTTATTGTCCCTGTTAATACCTATAGCGCTAGACTAATCCGGGACCGCTCTGTCAAACGGGCACGTAAAATTCAATTTTAAAAAACAATTTGTTTCTAACGGGGAACAAGCCAGAGCCTTTCGTCTAAAATAGGTATCACATGAGAGACGCAATAAGCAGTACTTGTTCGAGCTGGCTCCAGCCACACATAGCAAGAACTGAACTGCAAATAACTCCTGAAATAAAGTCAGTGGAATAACAGTCATGATCGCGATGGTTATTTTATTTAAAATGGCCGGTTTAGTCTTAGTCTTAGGCCATCTTGAGAATAGCACCATCAGCGCAAGTTGACGGTGTCAGGAACAGTCAGTACAGCCCAGTCACTGAAGTCGTGGGCAGTTTCAGAGGTTGAGGTCTACCGACTGACTCTGGACATCGTCAACTTCAGCTGATGGTGCTATTGTGAAGATATCTGAAGACTAGGCAGAAACTGGTAATTATAAGTAAAATAACCGTAGCCAACTAGACTGTATGTAGCTTACGAGATGTTACCGAAAATTTTGGCCTGCTGAAACACCACTTCAAATGCGCATGACTATACGGGTGAGATACTCGGTGTACATGCCGTAGTGAATCAGGATGAGAGACCCTTCGGCAGGGTTTTACGGTGTGGACATTCTTTCAGAAGTCATTATTCAGATAGCTGAACAGTGTGGCAATCCGTCTGATGGACAGTACTGTATGAGGAACGTATCAGCAATAGCTTTGAAGACGCAAACCGATACTACGTGAAAATCTCTAAGACCTCAGATAATGTGGGATCAGAGCTACAAAACTGCATTTCACAACAAAATATGCAATTGCCAATATTTTATGTTTTACTTCTTTTTTGTTGTTGGTAACATAAAATTACGTACCTGGTCCACAACATAACTTGGCACTGGTTTAAAATGTTTTTGATTGGTAATGCGAGCAAAACTCAATATCAAGTCATCAAATTGTTTCTAAAATTTATAGTTATAGAGTATCAAAGGTACGGGAGATCTGCAAATTACTTTCTGAAGGGAATCAGTGCTGAGGTGTTTGTTTTATTGAAAATATGATTTTTATTTCTCTTGACCCGTCCAAGCTTCACCGGGAACCAGCATATACGGGCGGACGACTTGTCAGTCATAGTAAACCTTCCTCGTGAGTCAGTGAAAATAGTTCCAAAATCCCTGCAGTAGGTTATGAGGTCAGCATTCACGTTCAGAGAGAAAAATACGGCGACAGACTTAATGTTATGTACAGTTATGTACGGATCCTGGTGAAGCTCCGCTGCCCTCTGGTGTTGCGGCTGCGGTTTGCTTTACTGCTTCTCCAGATTCAACCGCCTTTGTAGTTGACCAGTCACGAGATCTCACTCCAGACGCTAGTGAAACATGGAACAGATAACAATACATACGTTGCACACTCGTCGTAATTATAATTATAACTTATATACAAATCTTCCTCGTGAATTGGACCATATGTGAAAACGGATTTAAAAGCCCTACAGTAGCTCCTGAGACCAGCCTCCACTTACAGACTGAGAAACGTAGTATAGTGTGTGCGTGTGCGTATGCGCGTGTGCGTGCTTGCGTGTGTGCGTATATGTGTGTGTGTGTGTGTGTGTGTGTGTGTGTGTGTGTGTGTGTGTGTGTGCGCGCGAAGACTCAACGTATAGTGTTCAGAAGGAAAGGAGAGGAGTCTATGTCATAATAAAGCTTTGGGCTGGTCTTTTAGTTCTGTCCAGGTGGCGTATTGGTCCACTCACTCGCCACAAAACTCTGTAATCAACTTTCGAATCCAGGTCCGGCAAAGATTCTACTCAACACATGTATCCAGTGCAAATGCCGAAATTAAATAGATGATAGACAATCCTAAACCAACAATTTTGAGACAAGCTATGGTGAACCTGTTGACGTCAGCAGTCCTCAAGCATAATTACTAAAGAGTGTTTTCCGAAATTCTTCCACCCAAGCAAATGTAATAACTACTTCAGGATCTGTGTCTGGAACACAAAATTAAGCAGTTTGGAAATAGTTACCGCGGTGTACCAAGGAAACTAAGGCACTCAAAGGAAAGCCTTCCAGTCCATACAATGTACTAGTACGGTTCTTTCCAGAGCGGGTTCGTGAAACAGCTCCGTTTTTAGTAATAACTGTTCATTCCACAATAAAGATGGACCGGCAGTGGAGATGTTAAGTCGAAGGGCTGGGAGTTGTAGGAGTTTTAGCCAAGAAATAAAGCTGAATTATCGCTACATTCCCCTTAGACACACGAAATGTGCCTAGTATTGAGGTACACCAGTAACAAAATATAAAATATGCTCAAAGGCAAATATTCAGACAACGCAATAATTAAAGTAAATGGAAGCCATGAGTCACGTCACTGTCTTCAACAGGAAATCTGACTCACAAGCTACAAACTCATATAGTGAACTGTGACACACAGTAATTTAACATTAAGCCCTGATGGAGGATTCATTCAGCTAATTCAGTGCCACCTTCATTAAAGCAGAGGACTAGTAGTTATCCAGGAATTTACTTTAGGGGAGAATCTTAAGAACAGAAATCAAGATTGTTAATTTTTACAGGTGAAATCAATACACAAGAAAGAAAATACCACTATGATGGCCACCGATTTGTAGTAGAGTTTTGGAACCTACTGAAAAATGGTGATGTTACTCGAAGGAAACGATGTGCTGACGCATAACGACCAAGCATTCAGGTAATACCATTCTTGTTAAACACAGCTAGCTCATTATTCACACGAATTAATGAATGATACTGACAGGGTCTCAAGTTCATTCCATATTTATAGAGTTTCTTACAAGAAGCTTCTGATCAAATTGAGTGGTTATTAAGTGATCAGCCGGCCGGAGTGGCCGAGCGGTTCTAGGCGCTACAGTCTGGAACCACGCGACCGCTACGGTCGCAGGTTCGAATCCTGCCTCGGGCATGGATGTGTGTCATGTCCTTAGTTTAGTTAAGTTTAAGTAGTTCTAAGTTCTAGGGGACTGATGACCTCAGAAGTTAAGTCCCATAGCGTTCAGAGCCATTTATTAAGTGTTCTCAGCTGTGCTGCTGGAAATATGGTTTCCTGTCAGAAGAGACACTGTTCGAACTAACTCACAGGATGTCATCTAGTGAAACAAAAGTTACTTTTGTAGTTCCCAAGAGAGCGATATACAACATCTGATAAAAAACTATCCGGGCACTTTTATTCTCGAATCAGAAACATACAAATTTACAGTTGCCATACACATCAATAAATATATATACACAAATTGTATTTATATTACAGGTGCCCAGTACTTTGCAACCTCCAAGGCGCTTGGAGTGGCTTGCAGGAGATCAATCTTCGTGCAGGATGTAGGGCACAAAGGGCCCTGGAGCATGTGGCTTGTGGTTTGTTCTTGTCCACAATCACAGGACGTATCTTCTGTTATGAAGCCCCATCTCTTCAAGTTGTCTCTGGATCGTCCAACTCCTGATCGTAATCTGTTTAAAGATTTCCACACCAGCCAACTCTCGTTGTGTCCAGGTGGTAGTTCGTCAGCTTCTTTCGTCTGCAAGTGAGGCGTCGACTCCTTCCATAACTCCAGCCTTGGCTTCTTTGGTGAAATGGTGAGCTTCTCCGATGTTCTCAGGAAGCTCTTTTGCGATCTCAGCCGTTGCTGTGGTGGATTATGGCCATGCAGTGGATGGGCACTGTCCTGTTCCACTTTCAGTCTCTCCTTGTTGGCAGCCACTGTTCTGCGTATCCATGGTGGCGCTATTCCAGCCAGGCATTAGAGCTTATCAGTTGGGGTAGGTCTTAAGCTACCTGTGATCAACCTGCAGGTTTCGTTGAGAGCAATGTCTACTTGTCTGGCATGAGACGACTTGTACCAGGCTGGAGAAGCATATTCAGCAGTAGAAAAGCACAGTGCCATTGCAGAACTGCGAATAGTTTGTGGATGTGATCCCCACTGTCCCCCCGCTAGTTTGCGAATTAGGTTGTTTCGAGCGGAGATTTTCATTTTGGTGTTCTTGTAGTGAGTTTTTAATGTCAGAGTTCTGCCGAGAGTGACTCCCAAGTATTTTGGTGTGTGATGATGCTGGAGTTGGATGCCTGACCGTGCAATATGTAGCTCACGATTAGCTTCCCTGTTCCTTAAACGAAAGGCACACACTTGTGTCTTCGAAGGGTTTGGTCTGAGTTGGTTCCGATTGTAGTAGCTTGACAGTGTTCTAAGTGCTGTTGTCAGGTTTCTTTCCACTCTTTCAAAGCATGAGCTCTGTGTAGCAAGGGCTAGGTCATCTGCGTATAAGAATCTACTTGCGCCCGGGGTCAATGGCTGGTCGTTGGTATAGATGCTGAAAAGAAGTGGAGCCAAGACGCTTCCCTGATGTAGACCATTTTTCTGCACTCTCCGGCGACTGCGTTGTCCTTGAGATTCAACAAAATACCTGCGGTTTTGGAGGAGGGCGCTGAGTAGTCTAACGAGGGGGGCGTTGTTGATCATATTGTATAGTTTTGCATGGAGTAACCGATGATGGACAGTATCGTACGGTGCTGTGAGATCCACGAAGACCACGCCCATTACTTGACGGGTTTCAAAACCATCCTCTATAAACTGAGTGAGATTCAGAAGTTGCCCTGTGCAGCTTCTGTTTGGTCGAAATCCTGCTTGTTCGGGTACGAGGAGAGGGTCTATTACTGGTAGGATTCTATTCAGAATCATACGTTCGAACAGTTTATAAAGGTGACTCAAAAGGCTAACTGGTCTGAAATTCTTTGGATGATTTGCTTTCGCCAGATCTTTGGTATTTGGCACTGGTTCATGCAGTTGTTGAAAAGCTACAGGATCCACTTTCTTGTTTCTGGGCCGAAATTCTTGATTTGCTCCATACGGATGTCATCTGGACCTGATGCTTTACCAATTTTACTCTCCTTAATAGCCTTGTTTAGTTCAGATATCTCGAATGGGAGTCAGATCCCTCGTTTGTTCTTGGGCCTCTTGCTGTACTTTTGGATCTTTGGTTCTATGGCTTCCTTTCCCATTCATGAGCATTTGGTGTGCTATCTGATCTGCAGTAATGTTGCAGTGTGCTGTGGATCTGATTGGGTCATTATTGAGGCGTCTCAGTAATCTCCACGCTTTATGACTGTTTCTGATGAGATCAAGTTCTTCCATTGTTTTAACCCAAGAATTCCTTTTGGATTCTTTCAGAGATGCAATAAGTTTATTCCCAGCCAATAGCGTTGTCTCGCCGAATGGATCTTCTTCGAATAGTACCTTATACTCTGTAAATTGAGCACTGAGTTCTGAAGTTAGACCAGGAATTTATGATGTTCGCCAACCCTGAGGAATTGCAATTCTGGAGCACCTCTTTACAGCCCTCACAAAAGTCTCATACGAGTCAGGTGAAGGTTCAATATTGAGAACTGCAGCGTCCAGCGTTTCTGTAAACTCCGGCCAGTTGGCTTTCCTGAAGTTAAATCTCCTTCTGAACGGAACTGTCTGTGGTCTAACTGCTGCGTAAATTTCGCACATGATCGGTCTGTGCTGTGTATTTGGAATAGGGTTGCAGACAGTTTTTATGCACTGTTGTGAGATGTTCTCGCTGCAAAATATCAGACCGGGGTTGTATCAGCGTTTCCATCTGCCACTGTTGAAAGATGCAGGTTGCTTAGGGTCATGTATAAGGCTCAGATGATTGCCTTCCGATCCGGGCACTTATTAGTCGACATTAATGTGAGCACAGTTCACCTTTATGAGGGCTTATCACTGTTGGAGACACTGTTTTTGAGGTGTCTGAATGTAGTTGGAATAATGGCAGTCCATTCTTCCTCAAGCGCCGCAACCAGACAAGCTAATGGTATTGGGTGCTGCTGGAGTCTGGAGCGAAGTCGACGCTGTAAGGTGTTCCATGGGCATAAGCTCGGGACTATGGCAAGGCTAGATCATTTAAGGAATGTTATCGACCAAACGATTCCCTCACAGGACGTGCTTTATGACAGTGTGCATCGTCATGCTGATAAACATAATGATCGTCTCCGAACTGTCACTTTATTGTAAGCGGTACACAATGCTGTAAAACATCTTGACGCCCTTTTGTCATTTAGCGTTTTCTTAAGCAAAATAAGGGCCCTCATCCGAGCCACGAAAAGTTTTGTGGCGGCGTTCGTAGCGACAAGCAATTCGCTGTAGAAACGGCTTACGAAGTCACTGCCACACTTTTAATAGCGGGCCGACCGGTCCGCTGGAACAGGGAACAGAAAGATGAAAACCCAAACACTCTGATTAAATAAAAGTCGGTATTTATCTTTATTAACGAAGATACAGAAACACAGTAGTGAACTCCGTGTCTACAGAAATTTGTCTAGTTCGAGTCGGAGCGGCTAGGTCAGCGTCGGCTGACGACAAACAACAACTCTGCTGCAATGAACACACAACTGACTAGCAAGTACACAATTCGGTGGCGAGTATACAACTGAGCGGCGAATACAGAACTGTCCTAGCGCTCGCGACTCCAGCGCTTAAAGACACCAGAAGCCAGCGGTGGCGCGCGCAGACTTGCGGCGATTTCCTGTCTCGCTGGCGCTGCTTATGAGGACGGCGTCCGGACTTTGATGCTGCCAACCTTTTGGTAGCGGGCTCGGGTGGCATTACTGGCTAGGATATAACAAAAAGTACTCTCATACCGTAACACCCTCACCTCCGTATTTCACTGCTAGCACAGCACATAATGGCAGGTAACGTTCTTAGGACATTCACAAAATACAAATCCTTCCATCTGACTGCCACGTAGCATGGCGTGATTCATGACTCCAAGTCAGGCGAAATTTAATGACCAGTCCACTTTCGAAGTCACTGAGCTCTTCTGAGTGACCCATTGTGCTGCCATTCCTTCTCTGTTGACAACTCAACACTCCCCAGGACCTTTTTACTGGTGGTTCCGCCTCTCTTGACATCTAGTGGTCAATTCCGCATTACGCAGAGGTATACTGGTAGTTTTGGTGACACCTAACTTGTATGAATCACTTAGCAGACGGGTTTAGAGGCCTACTTAGCTCGTTCGAAAATGTTGATGTCGTTTACACTCTACTAAATGATCAGAAGATCTGAAAGATTCATAAAACGATTCAAATAATCTATCTGCAGCAAGCGACAAATGGTATTTCATTTTTAAGAATGAAAAGTGCGAGATCCTCCACATGAGAGCCAAACAAAAAAAAAAAAAAAAAAAAAAAATCCGTTAAAATTCGGTTAAACGGTAAATCGCACAAATTAAATGATTGGCCTTCACTTACATAGGGGAAAATAACCATCGTGATACGATAAAAGAAATCGGACTCCGATAGAAAAATTTAAGGTGCCAATTTTCTCATCTCTAATCCGAGAGTGAAACAACAGAAAGAGATACTAGAAATCTTCAGCAAACATGGAAATGTGAACTGCAGATCAGTCATGTAGGTGTACATGTAGAAGAAAATAATGTTTATAAATGAATGTTTCTGGTGTTATATGCTCAGAGAGCAAGGCATATGAACAACTAGACTATGAACTGCTTATGTTTCGTAACCTACAACTGTCCGCCCCCAAAGACGTAGACAATGCTACCGTGACGAAACGGAATCGCTCTTGAGGTGCCCACAGTAGTGTTTGTCACTGCTACTGTGACATAATGTCGATGATGGAGTATTATGAGTCGCAAGAACTTCCAAAAATGCGCTTAATATATTGTGCAGCAATAACGTCGAACGGACATAGAGAACGTCGCCCTATATTTAAGAAATGTATCGCCGTGCAAAGTGAGCCGTTCAAGACACACAAAGCTGCTCAAGGTTTACAACAGTGAATTCCACGCTGTCGGATTCGAGGAGACTGTTCAGCCATATTGTATGTACGTTTGTATTGAATCGGGGGCCTAGAAGCGATGGAGAGACTTCGTCCCGCCATAGCCCTCAGTGCTTCACAGCCCCACAACAGGCCACAGCAGTCCACCCACCCCACCGCTGCCCCACACCGAACCCAGCGTTATTGTGCTGTTCGGCCCGAGTAGACCCCTCCAGGAATGTCTCATACCAGACGCTGTAAGCCCAAATGTTTGCATGGTAGAGTAACTATGGGGTACGCGTACGTGGAGACAGTGTTTGTGCAGCAATCTTCGACATAGTGTGACTGAGGCGGAGTAAGGGGAACCAGCCCGCATACGCCTAGGCAGATGGAAAACCGCCTTAAGAACCATCCACAGGCTGGCCGGCACACCGGACCTCGACACTACTACGGGGGCGGATTCGTGCCCGTGACCGGCACCCCTTCCCGCTCGGGAAGCCGCATGATGCTAGTTTCTTCGGTAACTTTCAACCTGCCTGTGAAATACACGATTCAGAGAATAACGTATGTAAACTTCCCTTGGACCAGTTACACGGCCGTCATAGACAACATTAGCAAGCAGCGATTCTGTGAATTCAGTTCTGACTGCAAATTATGTTGTCAAACATGTGTTGAGATTGATAACATTCACTTTCGACGGGTGCTGTGAACTTATTACAAGAAGATATAGGCCGTTAGTAATTGTGAAGAAACTAAATCTTCTAATTTATTCCCATTAGTTCCGTGCTGACAAGAACTCGGTTTAGAAACCGCAACCATCTGCACAATATTGACCCTAAAGATCTGGAACATTCTGCATAGGCAGAAAAGAACAGCGATATCATTCTCGCTGACGCTATAGCACAACAAAGGGTTTGAATCGACACATGAAATTCACTCGGGTTTGGATCATCTTGGTGTAGCCCCAATCAGAGAGTTCTATGCATTATTCTGTACCAACAGGTCTCACTTTTAAAATTCTATTTTTATTTCTGTGTTAATCCATTAATAGGAAGCAACTGCAATGGTATCCTCATTTGTCGATCTCGACCACTGTATCTCAAATTCTGAAACGTGCATTTCGTCCTATCTCAAAGATTCCATCCCATTTTCAGCTGTGGCCGAAACCTAACCGCTCTTAATAAGCAGTGCGTGAGACCCAACGTACAGGTCCACTCGACATACAGGGAAACGTTTACTACCGAAAACATATAAATTCTTCGAACTGATATTCTGCTAAAATCAGTCTAAACATGAGTCGAACTTCCCGCTTTGACCCGTGACATAGGCATAATCTCTTTTATGGCTGTAAGTCAATAAATAAAGCCCTGTAGCTATTTAAGGAGGTTTAGAAATATTCCGATTCCCGACCACTCGATTGGAAAACGAACACTGCTGACAGTTCATACACCATTACTAGCTGGCTTTCGGATATAATCGCTGCAGGGTTAATTGGTCAAAAGGAAAACAAAAACCCCACATCCCAATTTTCCACAGAAACAAATAGCACCTCAGAAACTTCCTGGCAATTAAAACTGTTTGCGGACCGAGACTCGAACTCGGGACCTAACCAACTGAGCTACCCAAGCACGACTCACGCAACGACCTCAAAGCCTTACTTCTGCCAGTACCTCGTCTCCTACCTTCCAAACATTACAAAAGCTCTCCTGCGAACCATGCAGAACTAGCACTCCTGAAAGATAGGATATTGCGGAGACATGGCTTAGCCACAGCCTGGGGGATGTTTCCAGAATGAGATTTTCACTCTGCAGCGGAGTGTGCGCTGATATGAAACTTCCGAACCTATTGCCTTTCGCGGGCAAGTGCTCTACCAGAGCTCTAGGAGACGTGGTACTGGCGGAAGTAAGGCTGTGAGAACGGGGCGTGAGTCGTGCTTGAGTAGCTCAGTTGGTAGAGCACTTGCACGCGAAAGGCAAAGGTCCCGAGTTCGAGTCTCGGTCCGCACACAGTTCTAATCTGCCAGGAAGTATCATATCAGCGCACACTCCGCTGCAGAGTGAAAATCTCATTCTGGAAATAGAACCTAGTCAGTAAACACTAGATAGCAACATGACTCCACAGACTCAGTAGTGGCTTGTGTCCTTTGAGCATGTGGGGCGCTCGCTACAAGGCCACACTCACCTAACAAACCGGAAATGTCTCAAGAAGAGTATTCCACACCCGCGCACGGAACCTACTTCAGATTCTTGCAGTTATTCCGTATTTTTGAAAAATAGCTAGGTTGGTCACTTGCAATTACTAACTACCACTTTCAGGAATACGACTCGGAAGAAAAACTTCAGCGCAGCCTCCGTGAGGGCTGTCGGCTGAATCCTCGATTCCCCAGCTCCAAATCGCGAAACTATATGAAAAACCCTTTTCGCCACACAGTCCCTAGAACAGAACTCAAGCATTGCCATTGGCCGTTTCCTGCTCTCACTAACAGACCTTCTCTAGAAGTAGCCCCAACCTTCCAGTACGTTCATATGTTCGTTTCCGTCATGTGTGTGGAACGGATTAGTGAGCCCAGACTGAAGCGTGCTTAGAATGGTTAAGGATAGATCGACCAATGGTCTCTAGAATGACCCTAGCGGCCACATCAGACGGCCAGAAAATGATTCATTGCAATTTTGTTCAAATACTGATACGTACACTAGTGTTCCACTTATCCACAAGAAAACTGTTGAGCCGAACGAAAATGCACTCGTCTGTACAGCTGTAGAGTTTTCGTTTTCGGCCGGCCGAAGTGGCCGTGGGGTTAAAGGCGCTGCAGTCTGGAACCGCACGACCGCTACGTTCGCAGGTTCGAATCCTGCCTCGGACATGGATGTTTGTGATGTCCTTAGGTTAGTTACGTTTAACTAGTTCTAAGTTCTAGGGGACTAATGGCCTCAGAAGTTGAGTCCCATAGCGCTCAGAGCCATTTGAACCATTTTTTCGTTTCCCTCCGGTAAGAGTTAGAATATTAACACTCTTTATTACAAGAAAGAAAGCAATAATTACCTAATTTCGTACAATCCATTTCCACAGGAATATCACGAGTACTTACAGTTGTGTCTGTACATTCACGTACTACGTTATGGAGACAAAGTACAAGTGTATCACTAATAGCGCATTTAACAATAACTTTCACGTAGATACATTGATCATACAGCTGATCTACTAAAAGACGATGCTGTCGCTTTAGTCGGTGAGCGATACTGAGCTCGGCCATAAGGAGAAGAGCCGTTGAGATGGAGCAGCGAAACGTTGGTGGGCGTGGTCTCGCCGATGTCCCTAATTCGTCGATGCATCTTGCTGCGACTATCTTTTCTTGCTGTTGCGCTGCAAGGTACCCACCTTCCTTTGGCACCTTGCTCTTTGGGCGACACGAGAAAAACAACATGGGTTGCTGATTCATTTATATTCGAATGAATCTTTAGTAACTTAACATTCTTCCTATACAATTCTTAGTATTTGTTATATACTGAGAGTATTTTTCTGTACAAACATGCCCATCAATTTTCACACTTTGCTCAACATCTCCACATTATTCTGGCTTTAATTTCTCGTGTTTTACTTTTTGAGAGAATTTACTTGAATTTTGCAGATATGATGACATCTAGTACTTTTCTTTCCGGCGACAGTGACGACAAAATTTGGCTATTGTATGTCTCCTGTCCACGGAATCTGTGAATATGTGACGATCGTTGATATCTTTATTCCAGCTGTCATCTCACTTCTGTCCACAAATTAATAAACTGTCTTGATATTATTCCGCGAATTTACGAACTTTCTTCATATTATTACAGTTAGTTTTTACTGTTCATAGTGGTATTCGTCTAAAATTTTGACATTCACATTCACTGTCACGGCCATTTCATAAAATATCAAATGTTCTATTATAGCGCATTTGGTGCCATTGATAGATTATCTACCAAAGCACGATACTGCCTCTGAACACAGCAGCATATTACTGGAGACCATTTACTCTTGACATAAAGAAATATTTTTGTTTCTCCTCAGTCATATTTTAGCAGACTATAGCCACAAGAAATTTGACCTACTAGATACAAGCCGTTACCCCAGTCTGAGACGGCTAGTCGGAAAAAGTCGATTGTCTCATTAGCGTTAAGTGCACTAGAAAAATTAAGTATAACAGTGGTCAGTATTATAATAGCTGACCATGGACACGAACCCATTATTAACAAGAGGAACATTTGATTATGATTCTTTTTCGCAGCGACAGTAAAATGTGTACACTTCCTGTCATCTACATTCGTGCTATGTGCCCAATTAAAGAACTTGAAGAAACGTAAGCAAAGAGGATGTTGCGCGTTATTAAGCCTCAGAAGATAAAGTGCCATATACGCAAAGCGGAATTGATGGTGCGGCTAATTACACGTAGTTTACTGGACTGTGACATTTTTCATTAGACTAAATAAATTGGATACAATCATCTCCGCTCGAATTCGAGATTATACAGGTATGCCTCTGCACGGTGGCCGTGATATGCGTTCATTACCACACCGAACTCGCTATCTGTTTCTGCTTGTTATTTACTTATGCCCATCCGAATATTCGCGAGATACAGCGATGATTTAATGCTGTAAATTGGCCCAACAGCTTTCTGATACTGCCGTACGATAGTAGAATCTGTCTGCAACTTCTAATTAGTACCTAATGCAATCAGTTTGGATTACAGACTTTGGCTTCAAATTCTACCCACTAGATACGCCAGAAAGTTGCAACACGTTGTGATCGTTGTAAAAATGTACCAGATCCTTCCTGCGTAAAAGTGGATATTTTATTCCTCTTGTTGATGTTGTCTTCTGCCATGAATATGAACTTACACAAATCTTCGTAAAGCAGTATTAATTCTGTGATAGGAAATCCTATATCCATCATCTAACAAACAATTGTTACTCCAATTTCTGTGTGGATTTCGTCGCTAGCTTATTTAGTTCCCGTTACATAACTCGATTTAAATATAAGTGTGCCTTCTCGCCGAGAATTGGATAAAAGAGACAACAAATAGTGAACTCAGAAAGCACGTAATTTTTCTTTCTTTATTCACAGCACATGGAATTATAGGATACTCTTAACAGATGATTCCTCGTAAGGAAGCTCGAAATTATATGTAGGCAGCTACAAAGACATCGGTTTACAGTATACTAAAATTCATCAAAAGTTACAGGAAAAGTTATCGTTGTCTTTATCTTGATTTTTATTTCAAAGCTGGATACAAATATTGTCATGTGAAACAGCACATAGCCCCATGTGCGATATACAGGGTGAACTGGAAATACTCCGACAAAATTTCGCAGGTTGCTGAATAAATTATCATGAGTATATTGGTATAAGCGATGACTGGTCTCCATGTTCGTTTGCAGGATGTCTCTTTTTGTTGTTGTTAGGTCATCAGTCTTCTAACTGGTTTGAAGCGGCCCGCCACGGATTGTTGTCCTGCATCAAACTCTTCTCAGAGTAGCACTTGCTACCTACGTCCTCAATTATTTGCTGGATGTACTCCAAAAATCTATCTTCCTCTACTACAGTTTTCGCCCTCTACAGCTCCCTCTAGTACTATGGATGTCATTCTCTGATGCCTTAAAAGATGTCCTATCATCCTGACCTTTCTCCTTGTCAGCATTTTTCACATACTCCTTTCCTCTCCGATTCTACGCAGAATCTTATCAGTGCACGTAATTCATTCGTCTGTGGCACCACATTTCAAGTGCTTCGGCTGTATTCAGTTCTGGTTTTCCTACAGTCCATTTCACTACCATACAATGCTGTGGTCCAAACGTCAAGTCTCAGAAATTTCTTCCTCATACTAATGTCTATGTTTGATACTAGCAGAACTCTGTTAGCCAGGAATGCCCTTTTTATCAGTGCTAGTCTGCTTTTGATATCCTTCTTGCTCCGTCCGTCATTGGTTACTTTGCTGCCTAGCTAGCAGAATTCTTTAACTTCCTCTACTTCGTGACCATAACTCCTGATGTTAAGCTCCTCGCTGTTCTCATTTCTGTAACTTCTCATTATTTTCTCTGTCTTCGATTTACTCTCAATCCGTAATTCTGTACGCATTAGACTGTTCATCCCATTCAACACGGCCTGTAATTCTTCTTCACTTTCACTCAGGATAGCAATGTCGTCAGCGAATATTATCACTGATATCCTTCCACCTTGAATTTTAATTGCACTCTTGAAGCTTTTTTCTACTATCACCACTGCTTCTTCGATATACAGATTGAACAGTAGGGGCGAAAGACTGCATCCCTCTCGTGCACACTTTTAATGTGAGCATTTCATTCTTGGTCGTCTACTCTTATTATTACCTCTTCACTCTTGTTAATGCTGTATATTACCCGTCTCTCCCTATAACTTACCCCTATTTTCCTCAGAATTTAGAAGATCTTGCACCATTTTACATTTTCTAACTCTTTTCCAGGTCGCAAATCCTATGAACGTGTCTTAAGTTTTCTTTAGTCTTGCTTCCATTATCAGTCGCAAACGTCAGAACCGCCTCTTTGGTGCCTTTACCTTTCCTAAAGTCAAACTGATCGTCATTTAACACCACCTCTATTTTCTTTTACATTATTCTGCATGTTATTTTTGTCAGCAACTTGGATGCATGATCTGCTAAGTTGACTGTGCGATAATTCTTGCACTTGTCAGCTCTTGTGGATGATATTTTTCCGAAATTCAGATGGTATGTCACCAGTCTCATACATCAACGTGATTAGTCATTTTGTTGCCACTTCCCCCAATGATTTTTGAAATTCTGATCGAATGTTACCTATCCCTTCTGCCTTATTCGATCGTAAGTCCTCCAAAGCTCTTTTTGAATTCTGATTATAATATTGGATCCCCTAACTCTTCTACATTGACTCTTAATTGTTCTTCTTCAACAGTTGGTGGGGCGTCTACTGAAACACCTGAGAACACTAGTTGTGGCAAATGAAGAAGCTGTATGGCTATAAAACAAATAGGACCAGAGAGCAGGCAACAAATGTAGAAAGTATCGAGCCTGGAAGGATACATTTTATCATTACTTCTGAGCTTTCCCTCTGTTATGGAAAAATATAACATGGAACGCACGATAACAGCTCTTTCTGCCATAAAATTAAGTAACGAATAGACAGTTGTCTGTAAATTATTCCTGGTAGATAAGTTAACTGCAAAAACGTAGAATTTTGAATCAGGGTGAGCGTTTATTTCGTTACAATATATCAGATTACATAAACGATCAACACCATCTCTTCTCGACCATGGTTCGCCTCTATGTAGCTTTATAGATGTCATGTGACTTCTATCACTCGCATGAGGCTGGGACATTGGTGCCACCCCACGCACCTATGTCAGTTGAAGATTATCACGTCTACACATAGCGATAAGGACACAAGAGCAGTAGCAGATCTTACCGCATCGTACTGACATGTTATAAGTACACGACAGCATAATTGGACTTGTGTAAGAAACTAATTGCGAGAGATTACCCACTCCCTTCCACAGTTCCTGTTTTACTCAAACTTTTTGATAAATACAACTTGCTCACAGATTATTTGAGAGCACTGGCATCCAAATTTAATGTATGAGTTGCCGAGGTCTTCATTTTTCACACGGTATCAGTTCGGTTTGTAATCAAGTGCGTAATTTGCGTAATTGTATAATTACATTTTCATTGTTGCTCTCTTGTGTATTTTATGTTGTTGTTCTACTGGCACTATTCTATATATCGTTGGTTGTATTGTGTTTGTCATTTTGGGTTTTTCTTTTATCTTAAATACGTGTATCTGTATGCTATAATTCTCACATTGTTATATGACGTTATCTGCAATTCTGTTCTTCAGATATTGTTGAACTTGTTGCATGATGTACGGTGTTTGCCCTTTAATCATTGCCCTAATCTATGAGAGCATATGTACGTTTGTAATAATGTTGCTGTATAGTCCTATTTGTAATTCTGCTCCAATGTCATTGTCAGCACTGCCGTCAGATCTCTGGTGTTTCTCTAACTGCGCTTTTATCTTTCTTTAAGACTGCGTTTACTTGCTAATTTCATAATTTTGTGCTATTCTGCTTTTTGCGATTATGTTTCTTTGGCACTTTATAACCGTTGCTGGTTGTATGATACTTGTAACCCAAAGTCAAAATAAAGAAATTAAAAAAAATCAACACGTGAAATGAAGAATACCATGTTTTTGTGCCCCGTATATCCAAAACTCTTGAGGATTGTCTGTTTTAATCCAAGGAGCCAGAAATCATGTGACGCTAGAGTGTAAATGGGTTTAGCCTAGATGTCAATCTTCCGAAAGTAACGAGCAAATTCCTTTGTTATATGAGGCTATAATCGACATCTTCCAACATATGGTACGATATATACGATATTGTAGTGCCTGTGTTATTCTGAATTACGATGTAAAGTTCTTTCTGATATGCAAGATTGTCCATAGGATCAGGCACTGCAGTTTCTACAGCCGTTATGAACTACCTGAAATGTACTCGCTGCTGCGAAAATGGATAACCATCAGATGTGCAATGGAATGACAACGGTGAAAATTTGTGCTTGAGTGTGACTCGAACCTGGATTTCCTGCTTACCGCGAGTGCTCGAGTCACCATTTAGCTATCTGCCCACGACCTGCGGGCCGACCAAAACTTCCGTATGTCGCCAACCATGCGTCTACAACCTGTACTCGAGATCCATTACGTACAGCGCACATTTACCGAGAAAATCTCGAAACCATGACGTTGGCATTCTTGACACGCTCAGCTACCTTTGCGTATATACGTCATTAGCACTGGAGTGACGACGACTGGCTTCTCACGTGGTGACTTGAAAACCATGAATGGATGGTAGCCGTTAGATTCCATATTTCTAGACTTCGGAAAGCGTTCGAAACGATGCCGCATTGCAGACTGTCGACGAAGGTCCGAGCGTAAGGTTTAGGTTTCCTCATAAGTGAGTGTCTGGAAGGCGTTTTTAGGTATAGAAGCCGTTACTTTGTGCCCAACGGCGGCTGTTCATCAGGGATAAAGGTATCGCCAGGAGTGCCTCAGGGAAGTGTGACAGGTCTTTTCTTAGTTTCTATATAAGATCTGATGTACATAGTAAGCAGCAATTTACGGCCGTTGGCTGATGTGTTGTGTGCGGGAAGATATTGTTGGGTGCCGGAGGATAAGAAGTTACTACGGCAGACTTTCTACTTGTGTGATGAATGGCAGCTTGCTGTAATTGTACAAAAATGTAAGTTAATGCGATGAGCAGGAAGAACATTCCCGCAAGAGGTGCTGCTTGACAGAGTCATATTGATTAAATATCTAGGCGGAACGTTGCAAAGCGATATGAAATGGAACGAATAGTTGGTATGGTTGGTGGTAGGGAAGGCGAATGCTTGACTCCAATTTATTGGGAGAATTCTGGGAAAGTGTAGCTCATCTATAAAGGAGATAGCTTAGAGTATGCAAATGCGACCCATTCTTGATACTTCTCGTGTGTTAGGGATCTGACGACGTCGGATTAAAGAAATTTATCGAAGCATTTCAGACGCGTGCTCCTAGCCCACTTGCCTTTAGGTTCAATCAGACCGTAAATATTACAAAGAAATCAAATAGGAATCCCTGGATGGAGGCCGACTGGTTTCGCGAGGCATTATTGAGAAAATTTAAAGAACCGGCATTTGATGCCGACTGCGGAACGATTCTCCCGCCGCGAACGTAAGTTTCGCCTAAGAATCACGCAGATAAGAGAAATGACAGTACGAAGGCTTGTGGACAGCTATGGAGGCTTATATACAGCGTTCTTCTTCCTCCATATTTGCGAGGGGAACAGGAGAGCAAATGACTAATAGCGGTATGCGGTACCCTCCACCAAGCACCGTGTGGTGGCTGGTGGACTATGCCTGTAGATGCGGCTGTAGACAATGCAGAGATGTATACGACGCTAACAGTTAAAGGGTTAATGTTCATTGTTTGCCCTGGAATTTTAAAGATTATTAGTGGATATTGGTCTCGTGGATAATGCGAACCGTGCAGTTTGATATCTTGCACAGTGAAACTCGAGTCTATTATTAATCTAATTAATTTTATTTCTTACATTTAGATAAATCATTTCAGAAATTCATAACACTTTTTTAAATCACATTTTTATTGCTATATACCTCTCACTCCAACCAGATAGGGTAATACTTTTCAAACTGCAAATATGTACTCCGGCCGTTTCGTTACATTCATGAATTCTACTCGTTAGAAAATAAGAGAGATTATGATTTTACTTTCCATTAGCGATTATATAACCAATGTAGAAGAGGAAGCTTAGGTAGGACAAAGATGGCCAATAAAACTGGCCTCGCCATCTTAAAAGTAACCCTTCCGGAATCACTGGTTACGAAAGCCGCGAAGAACCTAAATCAGGATACCCGAACGACTATTCACGCGATTACGAATCTGTTGTGCTAAACGACAATCGCTGACGCATCTTTCTCGGAGGCTAGATTTTGAGAACAGCTATGAGCGACTTTCCCTTTAACAATAAAAACGACGCTGTTATGAACACATTTATTTAAGGAAAACAGATTTTCGAACATAGTGACGCGAAACATTTGTGTATCTGAATAAGACAGGAATGCTATTCTCCGGATGCTCAGTTTCAGTTCCCTGAATATCTTGTGAATGGTACTCACTCTTTTGCTTCAGCGCACTCTGCACTAGTCTCAGCAGGCTCAATTTGAAGATAATTGTTCGCTATCGGTGGTGACGCCGTTCGATTTCCCTCCTGGCAAGCAGTTGTACCTCGACATAAATGGTCAACGTTGAGCATACTCAGAGGACCAAAGTACTGTGTGTTTCAAAAAAATTCGTCGCATTTTACAAGACCATGTCGCAGCTGGTGAAACTACATCATTTATATAAATGAAGACAGCGAATCTTCCAAGCTTCTTGTATTTTGCTACCCTCGCCGAAAAATGATGTACGCCCCGATCATTTTGGCGGAAGAAAATGTTACAGACATCACGTACCGAAACCTCCTGGCAGATTAAAACTGTGTGCCGGACCGAGCCTCGAACTCGGGACGTTTGTCTTTCGAGGGAAAGTGCTCTTCCGTCAGAGCTACCGAAGCATCCAAGCACGACTCACATCCCGTCCTCACAGCTTCCAGACTTCACACAGAAGCTCTTCTGCGAACCTTGCAGAACTGGTACTCCCGGAAGATAGGATATTGCGGAGACATGGCTTAGCCACAGCCTGAAGGATGCTTCCAGAGTGAGGTTTTCAATCTGCAGCGGAGTGTGCGCTGATTTGAAACTTTCTGGCAGATTAAAACTGTGTTGCGGACTGAGACTCGAACTCGGGAACTCTGTCTTTCGCGGGCAAGTGCTCTTCTGTTTGAGCTACCCAAGCACGACTCACGCCGCGGGCTCACAGCTTCAATTCTGCCAGTATCTCGTCTTCTATTTTCCAAAATTCACAGAAACGCTTCCGGGAACCTTGCAGAACTAGCAGAAGTGGAGCTGTGAGGTCGGGGCATGAGTCGTGCTTTTGTAGCTTAGACGGAAGAGCACTGGCCCGCGAAGGGCAAAGGTCCCGAGTTCGAGTCTCGGTCCGGCACAAAGTTTTAATCTGCCAGGAAGTTTTATATCAGCGCACGCTCCGCTGCAGAGTGAAACTCTCGTTCTGATCACGAACCGGTGTATGGCGGGGAGCTGACATGCTCCACAATTTCGAGAACGTGCCGAAAATGTGCTATTTCAACAGGACAGGTCACAGCCGGACTGGCACCTGCATGTCGAAGCGTTTCTCAACAATGAGCTGTCTGAACGATGTATCGGCTGTAAGGGGGTAAGGGATGTAAGCTTTTCTCATTGCAACATTGGCCTCCCAAGGTCAAATTATCTTACGGTAAGTGATGTTTGGCGAGGGTCTGTAAGAGTATCTCAATGCGCCTCCTCTTCTAACAGCCTGTGATGTCTAGTATCAGTAGCAGCGAATGCAGTAATTGCAAAAGTAAGACATGAATTTCACTACCGCCCTGATGTTAGTCGTGCTTCTTTTGCAAACATACGAAAAATTAGGAAAAAAAAGAAGGGAAACTTTGATCCTGAACGTAACAGGTAGCCCGAGACTGTAAGACTAAACATTTAATAGGCACGGGGTGGACATAAATATGCAAGCACCGTAAACACAACATATTACATTGCTTAATGAAGAAAAGCCGCTAGCATTCAAAACAGCTTCCAGTCATCTTGGGATGGGTGAATATAAATCCCGTATTTTTTTCAAAGGAGTGCTCTTCCTGCAAAATAACGGCAAGTTCAGGTAACGATGATGGAGGTGAATAGCTATCAAGCACACTCATAGACTCAATAGTGTAGAGATCTGGTGCCTGTGGTGGCGACAATTCATCCTCGTGGTCACGAAACCAGTGTTGGACGGTGCTGTCTGTGTGAACAGGGCCCCTGTCTTCCCGGAACACAGCATCACTATTGGATAGAAACACTGCACCATATGATGGGCCTGATGAGCCAAAGTGGTCACATAATCAACTGGCTGAAATGGCACTGATCACTATGGGACTTAACATCTGAGGTCATCAGTCCCCTATAACTTAGAACTACTTAAACCTAACTAACCTAAGGACATCACACACATCCACGCCCGAAGCAGGATTCACCTGCGACCGTAGCGGTCGCGCGCTTCCAGACTGAAGCGCGTAGAACCGCTCGGCCGCAGCGGCCGGCTGGTCACATAATCCTTGGCAGTAATACCACTTTGCAGAGTAACCATGGGGATTATGGAATGGCGTGATAAGGCTGCCCAAATCATCACCGAACCCCTGCCATGCTTTACTCTTGGGACGTAAACTCGGTCAGTAGTTGGAAACAGTGCGAAAAAAGACTCACCCAACTAAATTAATTTCTTCCATTGCTTTATAGTGCAAGTGTTATGAGTTCGTTTTACTGGCATTTGCTTCACTGATGAGTGGCTTTGGAATTCCAGCTCGCACTGCAATTCCCTACTTATGGAGCTATGTTTCCAGAATGAGATTTTCACTCTGCAGCGGAGTGTCTTCATGTTGTTTTGGTGTTGACAGGGTTCGCGAATGCGATTTCAGTTTTGCAGTGACTTTTAGAGTTGTCGTCCTCTTATTGTTGGTCACAGTCCTCTTCAATGACCGTCCGTCATGATCACTCAGCAGGGAATTTCGTCCGCGTTGCGATTTTGCGGATGACTTTTTCCGCTTTCTCTGTGTGCGGTATAAATCATGGATACGGTTGCTCTTGCAACATCAAACACTTCTGCTACCTTGGTTGTGAAAGCATCCAGAGATCCGATAATTTGTCCAAGTTCGAATTCGCTTTCCTGCGACGTAACTCACTCACAACTACATATAACACTGCTTTGACTACGACTGACACTTATAACGTATTGTGGACTTTGCGCAGGTACCGTTCGTAGTCAAATACAAGAGCGCAACCAGCAGGTTTGGTTAGCGTCTGTATTTATAGTCAAGCATGCATTTCTCGTGGTGTTTCCATATTTTTGTCCACGCCTGTACATATTTTTCTAAAATCAGATGATTTTTTTGATAGTTAAAATTAACCGCAAAGTTTCTACTCCCGTTCACGTATAAGATAATTTATAGTCCTGTAAAATCAGGTACATATTCAGGAAACACCATACATTTCATCTTAAGATTACATTTTGTAGTTGATTTTGGACTATATTTGGACACATGAAAAGAATTATATGATGGCCAGTCCTTCTGTATAATGAGATGACGTCTATGAAAACTTTGTCGGACTGCGACTCAAACCAGGATTTCCCGCATATTGCGAGACGTCGCCGTACCATTAGGCTATCCGAGTACGACGCATCGGCCACACCCAAACTTTCGTACGGCAATACATTTGATGCACTTCCAAAGGAACATGGCATTGTATTTCTGCTCAACATAGGCACTGCAATGTCGTATATATCGTATAAAAGGAACTGGTTGACGCGAATCTTCAAAGATTTCAAGGTGGTTGTATGTTTTCTATGGCAGCCGAAGAGGAAATTGTTATTGATGTTCATGAAACGTGTAGACATTCTGATTCTACCCCGGTTATTCTGTGTTATTCATACCCTCTCTCATTCACGAACAAAGTATTTAAGCGCCCATAGGGTCCATCAATGGCCCATCTTGCGACTGCTGTGCAGTTCCTATTTCCTTTTCTTGGCACATAACTCCGCCGCGTGCACCTCGGCAGTATGCCAGAGTTAAAGACAATGGGAGGCTACATTCGCTCCACAACGCGCACTGTCGTGCACACCGCCTACTTATACATTCAAATCTATACTCCGCAGGCTACCTAACGGTGTGTAACATAGGGTACTTCCGGGTGCCATTGGCTTTTTGCTCCTTTCCTGCTCCGTTCACGAATGGAGCGAGATGGGACTGTTTGTAGGTGAAGCACCGTATGAGCTTTAAGTTCTCTGATTAGCTCATTGTGATCATTTTGCGAGACGTATAAGGCGAGAAGTAATGTTGGCCGACTCCTCGTGGAACGTACGCTCCTAAAATTTCAAAAGTAAACTGGTCTGTGATGCATAATGTCTCTCTTGCGGGGTCTAGCAGCTGAATTTACTTGGCAACTACGGAACGCTCCCGCGCTGAATAAACGATCCCGTGACGAAACGCGCCTTCTTAGTTGGATCTTCCGTATCTCCTCTGTTAAATCTACTTGTTAAGGGTCTCAAACTGACGAACAAAAGAATTGGTCGAACAAATCTTTTGTAAGATATTTCTTTCGTGGATGAAATACTTTCCGTTAAATTTGTTTCCAATGAATCTCAGTCTGGCATTTGCTTTTATTTTTTATGTGGCCATTCCACTTTAGGTCGTTCTGGATAATTTCTTCTAGGTATTTTACGATATTAACCGTTGCCAACCGTTTATCGCCAATCGCGTGTTCTTACACCAGTGGATCTCTTCGCCTGTTTATGTGCAATACATTACATTTATTTACGTTCAGAGTCAACTGCTAATCCCTGCACCATTCGTCCATCCTCTGCAATAAACATTCCTATAGTTAACACGATCGTCAGGGAGCAGACTGTGGAGAACCTAAGCCGCGTGGCATATAACGGGGCACGTATGTCTACGGGTCTCCATATTTCATTTACAAACGCCGCGGAATGTAGCTCACAATGTTACTGTATGCAAAATCCATATTGCGAGCTTCAAATTTTCCTGGCATAAAGAGTATTCCACGAAGTTACGGGATTGCAGCCCGATCTCGTCGATTTATTATATTTCTGCTGACAACCATTCAACCATGTTAAGGTGAGTGATTTTCCCTGGAGATTGCTAGTTCACATCGCTAACCTTACACCACAAATTGCAAAGCCTACATTGATCAGAAATAGCTCACAGTGCATGGAAGGTGTGTTGAACGTGATCGGCACACTCGCCTTCCAAAGCCCAGAAAGTCATCCGTAGCCTATCTTCAAATGAGATTCCACAGATTATTCTGCAGTAGAAAGTATGGCCTCGACAAGATTCTTCTGGGATTCAGTTATTAAGGAGTCGGTGGAAATACGTTTGTCGGAAGATTTGATTTATCGTGATGGCGGCTTTCACCTGGATATGGTTTGGGACCCGGTGATTTCTTCAATACGTCCAGAAAGAAAACATTTTGCGACTAATGGCACGTCTAACGACAGTTAATTTTAATAATTTGATATCTTAATTTCAGCTTTGCGAGGCCGCATCCCGACAGAAAGCGGGTATGTAGTACCACATTACGCATGCGTCTGCGCGCCGTAGATGGAGAAAAGGATGGATGATTGGGTTCAACGTTCCGCTGACATCGAGGTCATTAGAGACGGAGAAGGAGCTCGAACGGCGTCAAGGATGGACAAGGAAACCGGCTGTACCTTTTCAAAGGAACCATCCCGACATTTGCCTGGAGCGATTTAGCGAGTAACGGTAAAATAAATCAGGACGGTCGGGCGCGGGTTTGAACCGTTATCCTCCCGAATGCGAGTCCAGTGTACTAACCGCTGCCTCACCTCTCTCGGTAAATATTCGAAGAGGGCACGAAACAAGACAGACGTCGCCCAAGTAGCGGCTGCTCTTGCGCATACCTTTCCTCGCCAAATTAAGGAATAAAGTAAAGTATCTGCGCTAGCAGAATAGAAATGCGGAAAACCCAAGTCCGGAAACTACTGTATTTACTGGACCCAACAAAACGAAACAAGACTACAATCCCCAAAAGAACAACAGACTCGATCCAACTGCGGATCGACACAAATATAAAATAATAACATAATAATAATAGAAACGACCTGACTCTTCGCGGGGAGCGATAACAAACACAATTCTACAATCTAAAAAGGTTCGTCGACTATACCAGGTCCGACTACGAGAGATCGAGCAGCTAGAAGAGGCGATTGGCCGTGGCTGCACGTGTCGCAGCTATGTACACTTCCAAGCGATAAGTCGAACTATCTTTTCTCGGCAGTGCGCCGCCTTATAAAGCCCGTTTGGTGGATGTATCTGCTGGAACTATTTGCCATCACGTGCCGGGCGTTCCTGCGCTAGCTGCGACCTCTAGTGAAGCTGTTGTACAGGCTCCGCTAACGGGTAGCTATCCCTGGCGGCCGTAGGTGGAGATTTGGTATTTTGTTGTGGCCGCCATTAAATATTTGTTGACAACACAGACGACATAGGTTTTCCTGGTTAATATTCGCCCTGTGATGTAGGCACCCCATGTTGGTTGGACGTTAAGTGGGATGCCAATGCAGTAGGCGCCATGATGTATGAAGTGGGCGGCCACAGCATAAAGTTAGCGATGTGAACTAACAATCTGTTTCCGCTTGTTACCACCACCTTACCCACACACTTTCAATTTCCTTGGCTGAATAATGGAATATTGTACCGCTGACAGCTTTCCCCCATCCCCAAATGGGACCAGGGGGATGACATAACAATAAACGAAAAAAAGCAATCTCCAGTGCAAAACACTCTCCTGAAAATGGCAGAATAGTTGTCAGCAGAAAAACCGTAGCAAGAAGTCACAATTCCGATACTTCATGGAAAATCATTACTGATTTTTACGGAAGAGATTTTCGTTATCCCAAAATGGCATAATCCTTGAGCGTAGAACGTGTTCTATAATTCTCCAACAGATTTGTGTCAGCGCTATGGTTCTCTAATAATGCGTGACTGTCTGACGACCCTATTGAAAACTAGAACAACATGCACTTTTTTTCAGTTTCTACGTACTCTTCATTGCTCCACTGATCTATGATAAGCCACTACTAAGAGAGCAATTTGTTTCGCCTAATCTTAGTAGCACCGCACAGCTATATCATTCGGCCCAGTTACCTCTTCACTGATGATCTGCGTCAGTTGATTATGAATTCTGGAACTGCTTATTTCAATATCTGTCGTGGAATGATTAAAAGGAAGACCCGTATTATGACATTCCACAGTGAATATGTTTCGTAAGGCGGAACTCAGTAATTCGCTTTCTTTCTGTGATAATCTACTTCGGTGTTAATATGGTTGTTGAGCGACTGAGTAGGTTACTTCGACGTTTACTGTTTCTTTCATAAGATCAAAAGAATTTTATTTTCATTCAGATCGTTCGGCAGCTGTTTTCTTTCAAATTCATTGAAGGGTTCTCGGATAACTCTCCTTTCACTCACGTTGTCCACATTTCGGTTTTCTTTGTTTTTTACGCTTTGACAGCCCTGAAATCGAGGTGAAACTAGGAGATACTCTTCCTAGGTTTGCAGCGGGATCCGCGCTCTCCAAGGCTGTCTCCTTTGGAATTGTTTCTATTCTGGAGCTGGCATCCATGAGAGAACTCACTGCATGCAGCAAGCTTTATGTGTGCTACCTCCACACTTGAAACGCCGCTGGTGAATGAGTATGAATAGAAATAAAAACGAGGTATTAATGCCGTAACTAACCCACAATTTTTTTTACGCGTTGGGAACGTCTAGTTTAAATGCAGGCCACCACTGGATTCCACGACTTTCTCTGAGGATAGCGCCTCTCCCTGCGAATTATCTTAACAGCCAGCATAATTTTATTGGGTTCTTTCAAAACACAGTTCCAGTAACGAGAAACGGCAGTAACGACATATGTCTCATCATAATTCGTTACATGTCACTCGGCTAAGCAACTCCACGCAGCCGTTGATCCCCATGTTGTTGTAACCTTGCGTAGTGGTGACGTTCCACACACTTAAACATAGTCTGAGCAATACATGCTTTCCCAAAGAGGCGTGGAACGTTGTAAACACCGAGCTCTCCGTCCTATACAGGATGATTCAGTTGTCCATACCAATGTTGTGTTATGCAAACTGCAATGTGATATCTGTCCTTCAGAAATTTCTTATTCTCTCGCTCTCTACGTGCAAACAATCAGTCCTAATGAAAAAAAATGAACAGGACCTTTTTATAGGAAATTTAATGTACTTGAATTTTGTAATGGGAATCGTTTTGTACTGAGGCTCAGGGAGTACCTGATGAAGACTGCGACTTACGTGATCGAAATATCGTGAAAGGACGACGCGTACTCCCGACAGAAAACCAATTTTTCCAGGATGACGACGCCTCAGCGGGAAAGCCTGAAGACCAACAATTGCTTTGTTGAATTCGTCCCGTCTTCTGACGTAAACTATTGTGCTTTTAAGGATTAAATTTGAATCGAATTGTCAAGGTAGTTAATTTTGGAGTAATGTTCATAAAAGTCGTTTTTCTTTCATTGCCCTCACGGGCTCGGTTAGATTAATGATGTTAAAGAAATAGCCGGTTATGCCGGTGGCGTAATAGTCCAATCAACAGAGACCAAAGAAGGTCGAATGTCAGGGAGAGTTCCTGTATAGTAGTAGGTGGAAGTGCCATGAACAACATACAAGAAATCCTGACTATTGGGGGATGATTGTAGTTTGAAGGTCACTTTCGTAAGTTTTTCTTTAAAAACTAAAAATGTTGGCGTCCAGCAAAAACGTACCCAGTACAAAATTTAACTACATCAAATCTCCTACAAAAACGTCTTGTTCATTTTTTTCTCTAGGACTAGTAGTTTGCGCGTACCAAGCGAGAGAATATGAAAACCCTGTCCGTGGTTTTTGAAGGCCAGAAATAATATTGCTGGTTGTATAAACGTTGCTTTGTGCAGCTGAATCGCCCTGTGTAACTCTTCCCACATCTGTATCATGACTTCACGCACTGACTGTCAGCATCAAATTCTCAATCTAGAAATTGTGTATATAAATTTCATATACGATAGGGTTTCCAGCAGTGATTAAAAGTTATGTGGAGAATGGCACGGGACTTATCTTCCGATCTCAGCAACCATGGACCCCTTATCGACACAGTCAGTGAAACAGTAATTCTTATTCGGGACGTCGGCTGTTCGATTTAGTCTATTTCTCTCACCTAGAATGATGGCATCAAGAAACCATATGAGAATGCTGAACAGGCAATTCAGCACCTAAAGCGAAATTATAAACTAATAATTATGGGGGTCTAGAATGCGTTGTTAGTGATCAGATTAGCAGGAGTTAAGGAGAATGCATGCTTGGTAACAGTGATATTAAAATTGAGTAATGCATTAACTTCGGTTAGTAATTGCGGATACACTGTTGAGGAGGTATACTTGGAAACGCTTGGAGAAGCCCCAAGATTCTGGCTAGATTACATCATGGTCTCATAGAGGTTTCGAAATCAGATACTGGGTTGAAAGTTATACAGAGGAGGAAATGTAGACTCGGATCACAATTTTATTATGATAAAAAGTAGAATGAAATTTAAGAGAACATCCGGTAGAATCAGTGTTCACTGTTTACTGAATTACTGAGGAATGATGAGATGCATTTGAAGTTCTCCAATGCCGTAGATGTGGCAATAATGAATACCACAGTAGACAGTTCAACAAAAGAGCGATGGATACCGCTAAAAATAACAATTTCAAAAATTTGGCGGAGAAACACTGTTACACGGAAGGAAAGTGCCAAGAAACCTTCAGCACCAGATGGAACACTTCAACAGATATAGATAAGAAGGATGTACTACTACCTGAAAGTTAGAGGAAAACACTAATACATAAAATTACTTAGGAATGAAACGCATAATAAGAATATGGAAGCCAAGGCTAAGTGGCTGCAGGAAAAATGCGAAGACACTGAAAAAACATCTGTCCGTCTGGAGGACTGAACCAACATATAGAAAACTCAGAGCAGCCATAGGTTAAATTAAAAGCAATGGCGTCAAAATCGAGAGTGCAATTTGAATTCTACGGTTGAAATCAGAGGAGAGAGAGAGAGAGAGAGAGAGAGCAGAAAGATGCAGCCATTACACAGAAGGCCCCTACGAGAGGGAAGAAATAGTAGTCGATAGGAAAGCCACAGGGGATCCAATACAGATCTTAGACGAGTTTTGAAAGACATGGAACCAAATAAGGCAGCATGAAGGATAACATCCTTCGAAGTTTCTAAAATTATTCTGGTAACTGACAACCAAACGACTGTTGACGTTGGTCTATGAACCTATGAGACTGCGACACTCCGTCAGTCTTTCGCAATTTCGAATATATCAAAAGCTCATAAGTGCGAGAAATATCGTACAGTAAGGTTAACAGCTCATTCATCCAACTTTCTGACAAAGATAATGTACTGAAAAATTTTTAAAAAAATACAGGAACTGTTAGATGACATCAGTTTGGCTTTAGGAATGCTAAAGGCAGCAGAGTGGCCGTTATGTCGTTGCTAGTGATAATGGAAGGAAGCGTGAAAAGCAATTAAGACACGTTCATAGAATTTTTCGAACTGAAAATTGCATTCGCCGATGTAAAATGGTGCAAGTTGTTCAAAATTATGAAAAATAGTGGTAAGCTGACGGAGTGATGATCAACAATATGTACAAACTACAATAGGAAACAATAAGACTGAAAGAGCAAGAGGCAAGAGGGAACAATAAGATTGAAAGAGTAAGAAAGAAGTGTTTGGATCGAAAAGGGTTTAAGGTAGAGCTGCAATCTTTCGCCTCTTCTATTCAAAATTTACGTCAAATGAGCAACGACGGAAGTAAAAGAAAGGTTCTATACTTGGATTAATATTTCTGATGACTTAATGAAACCGAAGAAATGCAGCAGCAGTTAAATCGAATGAACAGTGTAATGAGTAAAACAAATGGATTGAGAGCAAACCGAAGGAAGATGAATGAGATGGAGAATAGCTGATACCTCTACAGCTATGAAACTCGGTGATCCCGAAGTAAATGAAAGATTTCTTCTAACTTGAAAGCAAAATAACACATTACGGACGAAGGAAGGAAGACATAAAAGGCAAAAGTACCACAAGCAATCAACACGCAAGGCCCCGAAGTGGCGTCAACGAAAAGGACTTGTACCAAACTACCAATGTAACAGACGGGAGGCCTAGCCACATGCACATTTCATACGGCACAGTCAAAGAAGACGTTACTGGTGATAATAATTCTAAAATTTACAAGGAGGTCAAATACAGGAGAGATCAGATTGAAGTCACTGAGAAAGGAACTGTAGATCAAAATGGCTCTGAGCACTATGGGACTTAACATCTGAGGTCATCAGTCCCCTAGAACTTAGAACTACTTAAACCTAACTAACCTAAGGACATCACACAAATCCATGCCCGAGGCAGGATTCGAACCTGCGACGGTAGCGGTCGCGCGGTTCCAGACTGAAGCGCCTAGACCCGCCGGCCACTCCGGCCGGCGGAACTGTAGAGAAAGGAAACATCGAGAAAAAAGGATGGTCATGAGGCCTTGAGCTGGCAGATCCATCATAAGATTTACTCTGCTAAAGGTTGGTAAACTATGCAGAGGACATCCAGAATTACTTGTGAATTTCAGGTAGAGAGAAAGCGGCTGGAATTTGATGACAAGGTACCAAGCAGGAAAAGGACGACAGACTTGCCATGTAACGAAAAACTAAACTAGCTATATGAAACTAAGTGGTTTAACTACAAAGAATAAAATTAAAATTAAAAAAGAAACTTGATGTAGTCACGATAACCGATACAAATTAGAAAATAAAAGGTAGAGTTATCAAGAACGGAAGTGCTCCTGCTAGAGTTGCAATGATATATACAATTCATTGAAATCAGAAATAGTTCTGCCTCTGAAAGAATTGTAACTGTAATATTAGAAATAGTTAGAGGCCATTTGACTTACTTGACTTTCTCCGGAATTTAGGTCCCATAAGAAAAAACTAGGTTAAACTATAACATTCTCTGACAAACTCCAGAAGGTACTGAATAAAATAGTAAAAAAAGATTATGTTTGCACTGCATGAGACTTCAATGCTAGAATGCGAAAAATCCTTATTGCTAAGGTGGTGGCAAGTTCAGGGAAGTAGCATTAACTAGAAATGGACAAAAAATGAACATAAGGCTCTATTTAACCAACTGAAAATAAGAAATACCTTTTTTCTGGAAGAGAGATATTCAGAAGTACACGTTGACAGCCAGAGGACAACTATCACTCATTAACTGTGTTATTATCAGTAGTAAAATGATTGGTTGTTAAAGTGACGAGAGTATGTAGAAGTACCGAAATGGGTTCAGACATCTTTTTGGTTAGTTCGCAAAGTAGGTGTTAGAAAGATTGAAGAAAACCGTACTAAAATATAACAACAATGCAGAAATATATAAAGTGTAGCTTAAAAGGTGATCATACAACTTTAATACCGAAGAAGTATATACAAGTAGCTCATGCAACAAAGAAAGAAGATTTAAATAAAGAATGAGAAAGTAGATACACAAGTGTATAATGTACAAAAACAAGAAGTTTTGTCTCGGGAGAAGAAAGAAATTTACCAAAGGTAAGGAACGAGGATACTGATAAAATTACTAAATACTGTGCGACTGTTCTACAAGAAATGGTGTTCCACCTGCAGCCATCTAACATGGTGTCAGAACAGGATCTTAAACTTTTCCCGAGAGAACCTTGTTTTTTTTTTTTTTTTTCTTTCTTCTGACTGGTTTCATGCGGCCCATCATGAATTCCTCTCCTGTGCCAACCTCTTCACCTCAGAGTAGCACTTACAACCTAAGGCCTCAATTATTTGCACGATGTATTCCAATCTCCGTCTTCCTCTATAGTTTTTGCTCTCTACGGCTCTCTCTAGTACCATGGAAGTCATCCCCAGACGTCTTAACAAATGTCCTATCATCCTGCCCCTTCCCCTTGTCAGTGTTCTGCACATAGTACTTACATCACCGATTCTGCGCAGAACCTCCTCATTCCTTACCTTAATAGTCCACCTAAATTTCAACATTTGTATGTAGCACCACATCTCAATGCTTCGATTCTCTTCTGTTCTGGTTTTCCACAGACCATGTTTCACTACCATACACTGCTGCGCTCCAGACGTACAGTCTCAGAAATTTCTTCGTCAAATTAAGGCCTATGTTCGATACTAATAAACTTCTCTTAGCCAGGAATGTCCTTTCTGCCAGTGCTAATCTGCTTTTGATGTCCTCCTTTCTCCGCCCGTCACTGGTTATTTTGCCGCCTAGGTAGCAGAATTCCTTAAGTTCATCTACTTCGTGACCAGCAATCCTGATGTCATGTTTCTCGCTGTTCTCATTTCTGCTACTTCTCATCACTTTCCTCTTTCTTCGATTTACTCTCAGTCCATATAAGGTACTCATTGGACTGTTCAGTCCATTCAGCAGATCATGTGATTCTTCTTCACTTTCACTCAGAATAGCAACGTCATCAGTGAAACGTATCACTGTGAATTTTAATTCCACTTCTGGTCCTTTCTTTTATTTCCGTCATTGTTTCTCCAATGTACAGGGGCGAAAGATTATATCGCTATTTCACATCCTTTTTAAGCAGACGCTTCGTTCTTGGCCGTCCACTCTTACTATTCCCTCTTGGTTCTTGTACATATTTTATATTACCCGTCTCTCCCTATAGCCTACTCATATTTTTCTCAGAATTTGGAAAGTCTTGCACCACTTTACGTTGTCGGGTGCCTTTTGCATTTCGACAAATCATAGGAAAGTGGCTTCATTTTTCTTTAGTATTGCCTCCATTATCAATGGCAACGTCAGAATTGCCTCTCTGCTGTCTTTACCTTTCCTAAAGCCAAATTGATTGTCATCTAACTCATCCTCAATTTTCTTTTCCATTTTTCTGTGTATTATATTTGTCATCAACATGCATTAGCTGTTAAGCTGATTGTGCGATCACTCTCGCAGTTGTCAGCTCTTGCAGTCTTCGGAATTTTGTAGCTGATATTTTTCTGAAGTCAGATAGTATGTCGCCAGACTCAGGCTTTCTATACAGCAAAGTGAGTAGTAGTTTTGTTGCCGCTTTCCCCAATGATTTTAGAAATTCTGAGGGATTGTTATCTATCCCTTCTGCCTTATTTCATCTTAAGTCTCCAAAGCTGATTCTAATACTGGTTCTTCTATCTCTTCTAAATCGACTCTTCTGTCATATCAGACAAATCATCCCCCTCATAGAGTCCTTTAATGAACTCTTCCCACCTATCCGCTCTCTCCCCTGTATTTAACAGTTGAATCCGTTGCGCTCTTAGTGTTACCACCTTTGTTTTCAAGTTCACCGAAGGCTGTTTTCAGTTTCCTATCTGCTGGGTCAGTCCTTCTGACAAATATTTCTTTTTCGATTTGTTCGCGTTCTTCATGCAGCCATTTCGTCTTAGCTTCCTAGCATTTCCTGTTTATTTTATTCTTCAGCGACTTATATTTCTGTATTCCCGAAATTCCCTAAACATTTTTGTGTTTCCTTCTTTCATCGATCAACTGAACTGATACTAATGGTTTCTTCGCAGTTATCTTATTTGTGACTATTTTTTCTTTCCAACTTATGTGATTGCCCATTCTACAGATGTCATTCCCTATACTGCCTATTGAGCTGTTCCTTACTGCTGTATATCTAGCCTTAGAGTACTGCAAGCCTATCTCATGTTAGTACTTCCTTATCCCACTTCTTTTCATACTGAGTCTTCCTGACTAATCTCTTAAACTGCAGCCTACTCTTCATCGCTACTAAATTGTGATCTGTGTCTATATATGCTACTGAGCACGCCTTACAATCCAGTATATGATTTCGGAATCTCTGTGTGACCATAATGTAACCTAAGTACAATCTTCTGATATTACCCGGCCTTTTCCAAGTACACTTCTTGCTCTTGTGATTCTTGAACAAAGTTTTCGCTTTTACTGGCTGAAATCATTACAGAACACAATTAGTGTTTCTTTTCTCTCAAAGCCCATATTCTCTTGTTACTGTTTCTTTTACTCCTTCCCCTAGAACTGCATTCCAGTCTACCATGACTATTAGATTTTCATCTCCCTTTATGTACTGGTTGTACTGTATTACGTTTTCAGTATCCTCATATACTTTATCTCTTCATTTTCAGCTTGCGACATCGGCATGTATAGCTGAACTGTCGTTGTCGGTGTAGGTTTGCTATCAATTCTGCTAAGAACAACCCTATCACTGATCTGTTCAGTCACACACCCTCTGCCGTACATTCCCAATCATAATGAATCCTACTTCCGTTGTAGAATTTTCTGCTGCTATTGATATTAGTCTATACTAATCTGCCCAGAAATCCTTGTCTTCTTTCCATTTCACTTCACTGACACCCACTGTATCTAGGCTGAGCCCTAGAAATTCTCTCTTCGAATTTTGTAGCTTCCCTACGATGTTCAAGAGTCTGATACTCCACGCGCTGACTCGTAGAACGTTACCCTTTCGTTGGGTATCTAATCTTCTTCTCGTGGTCACCTCCTCCTTTGGCAGTCCCCTCCCAGAGATCCGAATGGGGAAGTATACCGGGATCTTTTGCCAATGAAGAGATCGCCATAACACTTTTTCAGTTACAGGCCACATGTTCTGCCTATACAAGTTTGTATCTCTAATGCAGTGGTTTCCTTTACTTCTGCGTCTTCATGTCGTTGATTATTCCTGCTTTTTTCGTCCTTAAGGGCAGTTTCCCACGCCAAGGATAAGAGAGTGCCCTGAACCTCTGTCCGCTCCTCCGCCCTCTTTGGCAAGGCCGTTGGCGGAAAGAGGGTGACTCCTGATTCTGAAAGCCTTTGACCGCAATTGCGGATTATTAATCAAAAATGTAGTGCGAATGTGTTTAGAATCCAGACCGACAACGTTTTGATTACAAATCAAAGTAGCTACCAGTAGACCACGGGTGCAAGTTAAGTGTATGTAATGACACGTAAGACTGCACTTTTTCAAAGGTCCAAACAAAACAAAAGTTGGACTGTAGCTGACTGGTGATACGTAATGTGGTCTGATGAACTGCAATTTTCTCGTTTCAAACGATGCATTTCCTGGTGTTCGTCGATGTTTCAATGAGTCGTTTAAACCCGCAGTGTGTGCCGCGTGTAATTCAGATCGGACGTGATTCTGTGGCTTTTTCGAGTTGTTTCCCGACCATGCCCCACTGATTCAGATTATCATGAATATGAATCGCAAAGTTTCTTACAACATTCTCTTCTTCCACATTGTGATGGCGAGTATGTTGTGAACACTTCCGTCTTCGAAGACGAAAATAGCAACATCATTTCCTTGAAGAGTCCTCTGGTACCTTGTCGCACTTCGACTGATCCACTGAATCGCTCGATCTTAGTCCCGAAGAGAATGTTTCCGATCGTTTGGAACAGCCGTTTAAAAGAATCATTCAACATTCCTGAAATTTACAAGCGCTGCGATATCTAACCTTCAATGAATGGATTTTGTTGGATGTGACATACCTGAAGAAACATTTGGACTCTCTTCCGAGCTGCCGGCTGGAGTGGCCGAGCGGTTCTACGCGCTACAGCCTGGAACCGAGCGACCGCTACGGTCGCAGGTTCGAATCCTGCCTCGGGCATGGATGTGTGTGATGTCCTTAGGTTAGTTTGGTTTAAGTAGTTCTGACCTCAGAAGTTAAGTCCCACTGCGCTCAGAGCCATTTGAACCATTCTTCCGAGCTAAATCGAGGCCTTTATGAAAGCTAGAAGCCATGTTACACGCTGTTATTTAGGTTTGCTGGCGATAGTAATTGGTTGTCCGATTTGTTGCCAGATTTGCTTGTATGAGTTTACATTATGGTATACGGCATCAGACTACCAGTATCGGGTTCATGCTTCTGTGACTCAATCATGTAACAAGTCGAGTGATTTCATCTGTTGAAGGATTTAATTAAACAGTGGTTTAGCCACAATGAATCGACGAATCTGGTTGTTGCTCCATTAGCTCGCAAAGACGTCGGCACAGCTTCCTTTATCGTCACATCAGTATCTCCGTTTGGAGCGTCTGTCCACGACTGCTGTTCTTCAGCACGTTCAATAAAGTCCATACAAGCTTCTGTGGTTCCAAGTAAATATGTCTGGCGTATAACATCTGTGGCCGCTGCTCACTGGTTTAAATGGGCGGTCGCACATGCTGCAGCTTTAGTAGGTTGGCTCATTCGCAAGACAGAGTAGACGGTCGCAATATCTGTGCTAGAAATGAATTTTCTGCGACTTCACGCCAGAAAAGTGGTGAACGAAATTTTATCATAATTACAGACTTGAGACTTGTTACACATAGACTCACACTGAAGCAGCTGGGAATTCCGCATCTGCACCACCGGTAACCTCTCTCACGTATGGGTTTAAATTCTCCTACATTGTGCTAACTTACGAATGACAAAGACTGTGTATACGCATCGAATTAAACAGATGTTACAAAATCAGATTAATCTTTGTATTGTCAACTGTAAAATCCACTTGCTTTCGCCATTTTAACTATCGTGATGAAGAAATTTCGTTAGTTAACAACTACTTTTCAGGAAATGTCCCAAGTCAGTCTCTCTGTGTGTCATGAAAGGAGCCAACATGCGCATTTTCTATTAAAATTTTACGGAAAAACCAACTCCACAAAAGGTTAGTTAAAATATTCGTCTAACAGTACATTATTTACACTGAGTCCTCAGAATAACCTGAGGAAGAGTACAGACGAAGATTTGTAAATGGTCGTAAAATGTAACCCAGAGATAAGCGGAGTCAGTTTATAATAGTAAGAGATGTGCATTTCCACAAATAGCTCTTTATATCTCTCTTGTGAGAAGCTTAGAGGCATTCAAATAACCAAACGGTACGACAGTGGGTAGTAACGGAATAACGTCCGACTCTCAACTGGCTTATTCCTGATCAAAAGAAACCTTAAACGTATCTGTTATTACCATTAATGTGAAATTTTTTAGTGTTTTGAGATATTCAAGGGAAATCGAAGTTAATGGTACACATTTGGATGGGAGCATATATCAAGGGCAAGAACGTTATAATAAAATCTAGACACAAGAATTTGTCACACTTAAAAATTCAAACGAAGGTACTCAGAAGTATGACGCACACATGATACAGGTAAAAGACTATCAGGTATCTTGATGGAAGTGTTCAAGAAAATTTTCAACAACTTTATCGATATTTAAATTTTATTTTGCTTGTTATGAGAAACGCTTGTTAAAAGTAGTAGACATGCCAAATGATTCCAGAGGTGACGTACAAGACGTTAGTCATATTTTGCTTACATGTAAGAAGGTTGTGTATTCACAACATCTCACAAGTTTGAATTACTAAGCACAAATGACAACAGTCCTAAGCAATATTAGGACCTATATGGTTTTTGTTCAGAAAGCAAAATAAAAAAAAGTGTCTGAATACGTTTTCTGGGAATAATATCTTCTCTAACAAGAGTACCATCAAGATAGGTGCAGTACTTTAGCTGCTGCTTTTCCGAAACAGCTTACTACCACGTAAAGTGGAATATCGATCTACTTCTTTTGTTAGCGTACAGTGCGTAGTATCAGGAATGGTCCACTAATGGGATCAAGATAAAGTGAATGGCTAAACAGGCTGATGGCCAGGTGTTTTTCAAACCACTTATCGAGGGTCCATGTTGCCGCAGTACATGCATTACGCAATGCGTCTGGTTACCGTCGCAACGCGAAACGAAAAAACAGTAATGACACTTACTGTCACATCTTAGTACTAATATTACAAATGCGAAAGCATATTTGTCTGTTACGCTTTCATGTTTAAAACGTTGAACGGATTTCAATGAAATTTGGTACGGAAATAGCCTGAACCCTGAGGAAGAACGCAGATTAGAAATTAAAAAAATATACACCCGTATGAGGATGAGTTAGGGAGTGGAAGAATTTGTTTTTACACCAGTGCACATAAATCACATTAAAAATTATTAGGTTTGTTGCATAATGTGCACATGGTATATAACATATGTCGAAGCAGTCAAAGGGAAAACGAACACGCGCCATAACGGGACCATGGAATGGTTCCATTCACAAGTAATCACCACTCCCGTTAAGACATTTATCCCACTGGGAGGCGAGATGATCAGGTCGTAGAACGTGGTCGGCCGCTGTCGGGTACTCAACCGCTCCCTCCCTTATACTTCCTCGTCAGACTGAAACCAACATCCACACACATTCTTCTTGTGGTCACCAAAGAATGCGCTTATCAGACGGTGAAAAATACGGACTGTACGGAGGATGTTGGAATGTGCCACACCCAAATCGCAGAAGTACAGCCTTCACCTGACGACCGGTGTGGGGGCGGGCACTGTCGTGTAGCAGGATGATTCCGTCCGACAGAATTTCCACAGCCCGAGGGCAAACGGCAGAGCCAACAGTGGAAACATCCCACGTCTGTCCCCGCCAAGGAAATCGAAAGCTGTTATCCCAAGTTTGGGTAAGGTCGTGATGACCTTGTTCAACTGCAAGGGCTCTCTGCTTATCGAGTTCTTCGAGCGTGGAATCACAATCAATGGGCAGCGCTATGAAGGCATTTGGCCGGAACTATGATTTGCTAAAGGTCAAAACCCCCAGGAAAGCTTTCGGAGTCAAATATCCTGTTGCGTGATAACGCCTGCGCTCACACTGCCATTCGTACGAAGGCTCCCTTTAGTGAGAAACACTGTATATGCCGGATCCTTTAGCGTATGATTTTTACATATTAGGCGACCTGATAAATTACAGCGGTTTCAGACGTACGAGGAAATCCAAGAGTGGCTGTGGATCCATCAGCGGCCGGCCGCATTCTATGAATCAGAAGTTGATAGTCTCGTCTTCCAGTTACTTCTTTCGAATCTGTCCATTTCATGACCTGTTGTGGCTGGTGTTCTGTTTCCATTCGACTGCCCCTGTAGCTACTTCAACAGCACGATGAATACATGTGTGCTCCTGCCAACACCTGTCCGTATGCACCACATGCTCGTACTGTCACGTCGTATGTTAGGGCAGCTGGGAGCGTGAGGCGCTGATCACGAACCCTACTTATATGAGCAGGCAGGCACGTGAGGATATGTAACGCTATCGCACATACAGTAGCTTACTTACCGCCACTCATTGTAATAAAACTACTCGTATGTCAGCACAGCCGAGGGTAGAAATTTTTCTTTTCGGAAATTTATGTTAAGTTCTCACGGGACCAAACTTCTGAGGTCATCGGTCCCTAAACCTACAAAATGGTTTAAATGGCTCTGAGTACTATGGGACTTAACTTCTGAGGTCATCAGTCCCCTAGAACGTAAAACTACTTAAACCTAACATCCTAAGGACATGACACACATCCATGCCCGAGGCAGGATTCGAAACTGCGACCGTAGTGGTCGCGCGGTTCCAGACTGCTGCGCCTAGAACCGCTCGGCCATCCCGGCCGGCCCTTAGCCTACACACTACTTAATCCAACTTTAACTAACTTACGCTATAGGCAACACACACACCTATGCCCGAGGCAGGACTCGAATCTCCGACGTGGGGAGCCGCACGGACCATGACAAGACCCCCCCCCCCCCCCCCCAGAACACGCGGCTACCCCGCGCGGCCGAGGGTAGCAGCTAGTACATTATAAACAAATGTAAGAATGTCCAAAATCACTGGAAACATTTAAATTACTTAACAGTTTGTTTAGTAACGATTGATTCAGAAAAGAGACAGAAGAAAGAGATGAAATTCATGTAGCCTCAAAGTGTGGATTAAAATTTAAGAGTTATTTGCCTGTGAAACGTGCACTGACATGCAAAACAGTTTCAGTTTAGATCAACGCTTTCTACCTTCAATTGATATATTTTATTGTGTCCCATTCACTGCTCATCCTGAGTGTTGGGATTTTCTCTTATTCTTTCCCAGTCCTTGATAAACTTATGCTCCAACTTATGGATCAAAACTACTAATGGAAACGATTAACTGTAAGACTTTCATTCAGTTCGGTTAAGGCTGACATAAAACTTTTTTGAGAATACGTGAGAGCGTACAGCTCCCATACATGCAGTGACATCAACCAGAGGTCAGAGCATGATAGAAGTTTGCTACCGTCTATCACGTACCTTTGGAATCCGGAAATAATTATCTGAAGGGTGTGTCTTGAAGTTACTTACATAAATGTCTGTTGCACTTTGCCAAGGTGGATTATCGCTAACTGGGGGCACTTTCATGAATTTCCACTGGGGAGGTAATAAACAGTTGCAAGACTAGCACATCTTCAGTGATGGTTGTGGTTACAACGAAGCAAGGTGAAAGACAAAATGGCTTGCAGAGTCCAAGTCGTTAGATGAGTACTGAAAACTTTCCAGAGAGGGTGCCGCTTTCCATTACAGATCGCGCACACACACACACACACACACACACACACACACACACACACACACACACGCATACATACATACATACATACAACATTTTTGACTTGGTAAGCAAAATATCACATTTTATTTAGTTGTAAGCAGCGTGCGGGTATGGCATGTATTTAAAAAATGATAAAAGTGATTCTGCGACCATTAGCGATTTTAGAATCAAAATGTGCAGTGGGAGTGGCGTAGCGAGCGATTAAATACGTTGTGTTACACAGTTAAAAAATAAAAGACGAGAGAAGTTCTCGTTCGTCTCTTCAACGCCTGTGTTTATACAAAAACTGAACGCAAACTCGGGGCCAGGATATTAATCACGAATTCTCGGTGGATACATTCTGCCTTTGCCACAGATGATTTAAGAAAGTTGATAAAATCAAATCTTGATATCCAGATGCTGCTCCTATTACTGTTCAGTGCCTTAGTCATGCGACTTCTTTACTGGTGCGGAGTTTATCACGTAAAAATGTTCACAGTGAAGTTCGATGGGTATGACATCCAAACGAAGCTGATAAATGGAAGCTTCGTTATTTTAACATATTCATCATAGCTAATTTCTTGTTGTGTCGCAAGAATATATCGCAACAGACACAGTATTGTGCTTTTTATTTATAAGGTAACTTCATCAAATATAACAGGTGTATGGCGAAACAGCACTCTCAATTGCATGACTATTGTAAAGCGAAGGAAACTGAAAACAGCAAATTACCGTCCCACACACATAACTCAACCAAGAAATTTATCTAAGCAATGCCTATACACTACAATACGTTTCTTAGAAGTGAAAGTGGGAGAAAAAGGTCTACTTTCATTTACACGGTATTATTAATGTCATACCGGGAGACGAAAGGTAATTCCTTTTTTATTGCAGAAAACTTTGTTTTCATCTTATGAACTTACATAGTCAGTTCAACCACAGAAAAATGTACTTTTATTTTACTCAAGAGAGTTTCAGTTCTCAAATTCACTATCCTTGTCGATTCTTCTAAATCACAGCTGGATGTTCACTGTGGCTGGGTGTTCTGGGGAACCGCCCCCATGTCGATGGGTGCCTCCTTAGTCTGGCTGCTGCAGCTTCTTCCCGGGTCTTTACGCACTGCGTTGCTGTATTTTGATATTAAGAAGGGCCCGTCGGTCGCTTGATGTTGAACAGTTTGTTGACCGGCTTGGCTGCTGACATGACTAATGCAATAATTAGAAAATTCATAAGGATTCCTATACGCTTTTGGAGTTTTCCTTGTTTTTTCCGTTTTCCCTTTTTTTCATGTTGGCCCCATAGATAAGCTAGGAATTGTAATTTCTTGGAGATAGAAGACGGAGTTCCTTATGTGGGCAGCTACCCACGTGGTGGCTGATCTTTTGAATGCAGTCAATAGTTTAACCCTTAGCCCTCAACCGTCTCGACAGCCCCGACCGCGTCAATATCGCAATAGACCCGCAGTCGGTCGTCGCCCGATGCAAACTTCAGTTCGCTATAACTCGTATGTCAGGGCTCTCACCGCCGTGTTTCTTGTACTGAAGTGTTTTGACATCTTCCCTTTTGTGGAACGCACACCACTATTGTTTGAAATACTTCCTAAAGCCCAAAGTCATTGGCGACTGTATTAAAAGCATGAATGGAGTTGATATATCCGACCAGTATTGTGCATTCTACTGCTTCATCAGGAAATCAAAAACGAGGTGGTGGCTGCTGGGGTAGCAGCAGTCAATAGCTTCACTCTGTGCAATCTGGATGCTGTTTCTAACCAGAAACCAAGGATGAGGCACTAGTGACACTTCTGAAAGCTCTGACTAGGAAAATGTGGAACACAGGCGGAAGCTAAAGAGGAAAATAAACTACTTTCGATGAGAAAGAGAGACTGTCAAAGCAGTCGTACTTCACTTACTCCAGTGGAAAGAGTAACAGCAACGATTGGACCATTCGCAGTCACAGGAAGGTCGAAGGTGGCAGAAGGGAAAGTGTTAACTACAGTAACACGTATTCCAGGAAACCAGGTCTCAATCGGGGTGAATGCTTTGAAAAGTACCACACCTTGAAGACATACAGTGCCCAAGTGACGATATACATGAAATGAAAGATAAAACATGGCATGTTCAGTGTTACGATTTTTGTATAATTTTTTTAATTTTTTAGTTTATTTTTAGGCTTGGCACTATTTCACTATATTTAATAGAGGTTATTTTCAGCGTAGATATTAGGAGTTCATTGGCAGTAAAGTGTGATAAAAAATCAAATGGAAAGGCTTAAGGTGTGGTGTAGTGACTGTTTTGCGCAGTTGTGTTGATCAGCCTACTTGTTTACTACTTTGGCAAACGGCTGCGACTGTTCGAAACTAATTCCTGTACTCTAGAATATCAAGTAAACTGCACGTGTCGCAGGCGTCTGTCATGATAACGTGTATTCTTGCTAGTTTTTCATTCATCGGTCACGTCCTTTTTGCTGCCTTGTAACACGTCTCTGCGGACTTCTCGTGGTATAAAACGCGCCGTGATCTTCCGCAGTACGATATTCTACCAGTATTGCGGCAGTTTCAAATCAGTGGTATTCATGAGTAGGTTCTCTCTCACAATATCTTACAGTTTCGTTCTTGCCTTCTCTCTTCTTCCTGTTCTGAAGCCCCTCTGCACGCAGTACTGTTACTTATAGTCGAGTGTAGGTTGGAACTTTTTGTGATCCACGGGCGCTCTTGCAGCCTCTTGTCTGCATTTGTCTAACAACGCAGAGGTAACGGGCACTGGTCTGACAGTTGTCGCGGTACGGCGCAAGTCCGGACACAGGCGGGCACAGACGCGAGGTAGCAGCGTGCTGGCGCAATCGCAGCACAGCCGACGACACCTGAGCCTCCGCTAATGGCGGGATGCACCGGCCGCCGAAAGTAATCGGCGGCTGCCACAAGGGTAGCAGGCAGACCGAGTGCGAGTGGTTTTCATCGGGCGAGTGGCCACTGCAAGGCGGTGTGTGTGGGATGAGGGAGCCGATGTGGCGGAAACTCAAAGGCCGCAAATCGTTTCACAGCCGTCGGCGAGCAAAACCGACCAATGAAGCTGAATAACAAGCAATGGCACCGCATTTAAGAATAAAACGAGAAAAGAACGCATTCTGCAGGTAGATCAGTATCTTATCGACAGACGATGGAACATGTTGATCTAACATTCTGTTTAAAAAAATAATTATTTAAAAACGCCTTAAGCGACTAAAACAGACAAGTTTCCACTGATGGCGGTTGAACAGCCATCGAAGTCATAGAAACTTTCTTTTTTTTTAAATTGTGCGTTTTCAATAAAGAGCCGACATGTTGATTCCAATGACAGAAAAAGAATTTAACTATAAAATACACTACTGGCCATTAAAATTGCTACACCAAGAGGAAATGCAGATGATAAACGGGTATTCATTGGACAAATATATTATACTAGAATTTGTCACGTGATTACATTTTCACGCAATATGGGTGCATAGATCCTGAGAAATCAGTACCCAGAACAACCACCTCTGGCCGTAATAACGGCCTTGATACGCCTGGGCATTGAGTCAAACAGTGCTTGGATGGCGTATAAAGGTACAGCTGCCCATGCAGCTTCAACACGAAACCGATGTTCATCAAGAATAGTGACTGGCGTATTGTGACGAAACAGTTGCTTGGCCACCATTGACCAGTCGTTTTCATTTGGTGAGAGATCTGGAGAATGTGCTGGCCAGGGCAGCAGTCGAACATTTTCTGTATCCAGAAAGGCCCGTACAAAACCTGCAACAAGCGGTCGTGCATTATCCTGCTGAAATGTAGGGTTTCGCATGCATCGAATGAAGGGTAGAGCCACGGGTCGTAACACATTTGAAATGTAACGTCCACTGTTCAAACTGCCGTCAATGCGAATAAGAGGTGGCCGAGACGTGTAACCAATGGCACCCCATATAATCACGCCGGGTGATACGCCAGTGTGGCGATGACGAATACACGCTTCCATTGTGCGTTCACCGCGATGTCTCCAAACACGGATGCGACCATCATAATGCTGTAAACCGAACCTGGATTCATCCGAAAAAATGACGTTCTGCCATTGGTGCACCCAGGTTCATCGCTGAGTACACCATCGCAGGCGCTCCTGTCTGTGATGCAGCGTCAAGGGTAACCACAGCTGTGGTCTCCGAGCTGATAGTCCATGCTGCTGCAAACGTCGTCGAACTGTTCGTGCAGATGGTTGTTGTCTTCAAATTCCCTATCTGTTGATTCAGGGATCGAGACGTGGCTGTACGATCCGTTACAGCCTTGCGGATAAGATGCCTGTCATCTCGACTGCTACTGATACGAGGCCGTTGGGATCCAGCACGACGTTCCGTATTACCCACCTAACGCTCCGATTCCATATTCTGCTAAGTCAGTGGATCTCGACCAATGCGAGTATTAATGTCGCGATACGATAAGCCGCAATCGCGACCGACTACAATCCGACCTTGAGCAAAGTTGGAAACGTGATGGTACGCATTTCTCCCCCTTACACGAGGCATCACAACAACGGTTCACCAGGCAACGCCGGTCAACTGCTGTTTGTCTATGAGGAATCGGATGGAAACTTTCCTGATGTCAGCACGTTGTAGGTGTCGCCACCGGCACCAACCGTGTGTGAATGCTCTGAAAAGCTAATCATCTGCATATCACAGAATCTTCTTCCTGTCGGTTAAATTTCGCGTCTGTAGCACGTCATCTTCGTGGTGTAGCAATTTTAATGGCCAGCAGTGTAGTAAGAGAGACAGTACTTAGAGTGGTAGTATGTTATAGTAAATCAGAATAGCATGTACAGAAGTATAATATCCTTAGTTTCAAGTAGTCAATCACAAACAATATTAACCCTCAGTTCACGAGGTTTGGTCTCTCAGAGACCGCGAAAATTTTCGAACTCGCTCACCAAGACCAGTTGTGGTGGAATGCTTCTATACTCCCCGTAACCTCCTTAAATTGCCAAGCCTACAATGTTTTGTTGTCGCCTTCTGTGTTTACTGTTGACACGTGTTATTGATAGGTGTTCGAGTCTCCTACGCAGCACTTCGTGAACCACTTACCTGTTTTCTTCAGTAGGGTATCATACAGCTCAAAATGTGTTGGCACGAATGCGTCAGTTTTAACTTTCCCGAGGTTGATGAAATTGTTAGTAGTCTGTGGAGGAAGGTGTCAGTGATATGGATGAAGAAATAAACGAAAAAGACGACGATTTTGTATTAGTCAGTAATCACAGTTCTGCTATCGAACAAGAGTATCATTCAGAGGAAGAACGTCAGGAAAAGTGTGATGGGGATCAGTCTGTTTCTTCAATGAAATCCTTAAAGTGTCGATTAAAATTGAATGTGTTCTGAGTGGTGGAAAGAAAACTGTAGTTCTCAGCAATGAATGTCAATTTGACAGACTTTATTTTTGTATCTATCGGGTGGAATTCTTATGCGCAGGTTTAATCCCTGGAACTTAAATTCATTTGGAAATTTATTTGTTAAGGCAATTATATAATTTTCCAGAATGTAAAATTCAGTAATCTAACTACTTGAAAGAACCACACAAAATTATGTGCTTTTGTGTGATAAATAGTAAAATGCTGCAGGATTTGTTTATTGCAATAAATTAAACTAGGAGCATTTAAAAACACTTATATAATTGTAAAAATAAATGTTATGTAGCATAAATTAAAAATTTCATATGACGTTTGCCTTGAATGCCGGTTTAAACACAGGGGTCTCACCTCACCTCGTGGAATACGTTACAGAAAATTCACGTAACGAGGTAATGGTTAATTCTAACATCTACATCAGCATGAGTCACTGATAGCTAAGTACTCCATAAAATACATTAAGCTAACTTTGTAAAAGATGCTGTAATTATATTTCTATTTAATATACAGTAACTATCGCAGTGTAAGTTTTGTGTAGCGTTTCGTTCATTTTAAAATTCTGCAGATAATCCACAAGAAATATTACTCAATACTCACCCTAGAAAATAAGCCAAAAGGGCATATTTGAACATGTAAAAATTATCACAGCCTAAGCACGAGTTATATAAAATATTTCTGTATACCATTTTAGCAATAATACGTGCAGTAAACTCATTTTCGTGAGTTCTGAAACAGCCAGTGGAAGGCTTTACAAGAGCGGAGAACATATTGGCCAGAGTCAGTAAGTTGTATTAGGTCGGTGCACAAGTTCGTGGCGTTTTTGTTTTGCATGTTGGTATTACGGTTGGAACGGGTGCATTTATCGATTACCCTTTCTTATTTGTAGTTCATTTTTGCTATTTGAGTTTACATATTGTAATTTTGTGATTTGGAGATAGTGAGTGGAGCTGTCGACGCTATAAAATGGTGTGCCAAGTACCGAACTTGGAACATTCCCGACATATTCCTCTGTTTGAGTTCAGTAGAGGACTGACAGCAGCGGAGGTAGTCAAAAACATTGCACAGTGTACGAGGATAATGCCACTGGACAGAGCACGCTAGGCGCTCAGTCCGGAAACGCGCGACAGCTACGGTCGCAGGTTCGAATCCTGCCTCGGGCATGGATGTGTGTGATGTCCTTAGGTTAGTTAGGTTTAAGTAGTTCTAAGTTCTAGGGGACTGATGACCACAGATGTTAAGTCCTATAGTGCTCAGAGCCATTTGAACCATTTGAACAGAGCACGCCAAGAAAATGGTTTTCTCGTTTCGAGAAGGGTCGTTTTGACATTGTGACCCTCGACGTCCAGGGAGAACTTCGGGGTTTGATTAAGATGGTTTAAACACATTACTCCACAATTATCCTCATCTGTGCCCTCTAGAACTGGCATATGTGATGATGTATGATCATTCCACCATTGTGCGACATTTGTATGTAATGGTGAAATCACCAGTATCAGCGGATGGCCATATGTGCATCTCTGCTTGCTCGTCATCAATTGGCCCGTTTAATGAAATAAAAAACATAAAATGAATTGATTTGAAAATGTTGGGGATGGAAATGTTGCTTTACATATTTTTGCTATTTTTTCTTTCATTACGAACTTTGTTGTAGAACCCCTTATTTACGTGTGGTAATAAAAATTCATTTAGACAGAATTAAGCACATTTAAAATTACGTGAACCTTAGTCAACCCTCTCATGCTGATAAATTCATATTAAATGATTAAGAACATTTAGTTGAAATTTGTATAAATTAAATTTTTTACGTATTTCGGCCTTGGCACACATTTTCTAAATGCAGTGGTTTTTTTAATATTTACTGAATTCTTTCCCGGCGTTAGCTATGGAACACAAGACTGTCTCTGTTAGCAGATAATGATTAAATATTGCCAAGCCGACCTGAACGTTTAATTATCATTGATAAAACACACTCCACTATAAGTTTAAGTTATTTGCTTTAGAAATTGAAAGAACCAACAGATTGTTAAACTTCAACGTTAACTATCCGCCTATGAAGGCACAAATGTGAAACCAGTAATAAATTCCGTCAGTCTCAGGATTGCTGTAAAGGAAAAATATTTTCGTAATTCACTGCTAATTTTATCTGCTCCCGATTTACGGGTTTGGTTAGTTTTTCTTAGCGGAACAATTTTTCAAATGTGCCGCCGCTGCAATCGTTCGGTCGCGGCACAGCCCAGCCCAGCCAAAAATGCTGAAAATTCTTTAAAGAAATATTATAGATGACATGAGCAAGCTAATTTACATTAGTAATATACAATTTTGATAAATTATAATGTATTTAGACCACAACAATAATTCAACTTACATTAGTTTGTAATTTCTGCTCTAATGGCGGCTAAAGATAGATAGAGACAAAAGAAGTCTACTCATTCATAAAATGCTACGTCATAGGTTCCTCTCTCTCTCAGCTCTCGAGGAAGACGACAAAGAATGCACATTATGTATTCCTATTTATACCACTGCCGACCGTGAATGTCTCTTTGCAACCTTACAACATTACTCCCCTCTGTGGCTGTATTTTACATTTTTCATATCGCAGATATTAACATATTTCGTAATTACATTATGAGTATAGAAATATTACAATCATAAATACATCGAGAATATTATTACAGAAAGTATTACAATAATAACGAATGTCCTTTATACAAAATTAAATAATATTTTTTGTTAAACAATTACAGTACATACGAATTGCTTCATAGCGTACATAGTACAATTAAATGTCATTTCCTTTGAGTAATAGTGTGTGTGCTGCCAGGGAACGTTACACTCGTCTATAACACGGACTATTCCTATCCTGTATCGTTACTGGTGGCGAGAAGTGGTGTCTCTACGCGAACATAAGGGAAAGTAAGAAGTGGTTGAACTCAAACAAAGCTGCAACGCCCGTACAAAGACGGACGTGAGTCCACAAAAGATAGCATTATCCATCTGGTGGTTCAGCGACGGTGTGTTGTGCTACGAATTTCTTCCCCGAGACGCAACCATCACTATGGACATTTAATTTCAAGAACTGAGACGTCTTGTAGATGCAGTCCTAGAACAACGACCAGGAAGACTGTGTGAAGTGATACTACTCCACAATAACGGCCGTCCGCATTCTGCTAGACTGATATAAAGCACTACAGAGGAGTTGGGTTGGGAAGTCATTCCGCACCTACCTTTCCCCCTGATCTTCTGCCCTTGATTTTTCTGCCATTTACTGAACAACCTTCAAGGAACTTCCTTCCCGGATGAAAATGCGCTCCCAACATGGCTCGATGTGTGGTGCACCTCAAAATCACATGATTTCTACGATAGTTGAGCCGAAAAGTTATTCCAGGACTGTCAAACGTTTTTGTAAATGAGGAAAATATATTAGAGGTGACTAAACTCTGTTTTATGTAACTGTTGTGTTTTATGGAAAACTGCTAAGATTGGCGATATTTTGCAGAATCTCGAAATTGAGAGCGGACTTCAATGCGAGATGCTTATAACAGTTCCCACAACGAAACTTTTTCCTGAAACCTGGCATAAAATTCAAAGAGATTCTGGCCGTATGTGAAGTATGTTAGCGCCAAGAAACAATGAATGCCTTCTCTGCGCGATAGCAATGGATATAATATCGAAGACAGTGATGTCAAAGCAGAGTTGCTAAACACAGCCTTCCGAAATGCCTTCACAAAAGAAGACGAAGTAAATATTCCAAAAAAAAAAAAAAAAAAAAAGAATGTGTGTGAAATCCTATGGGACTTAACTGCTAAGGTCATCAGTCCCTTAACTTACACACTACTTAACCTAAATTATCCCAAGGACAAACACACACACCCATGCCAGAGGGAGGACTCGAACCTCCGCCGCGACCAGCCGCACATTCTACGACTGCAGCGCCTAGACCGCTCGGCTAATCCCGCTCGGCAGTAAATATTCTAGAATTCTGATCGAGAACATGAGTAACGTAGAAGTGAATATCCTCAGAGTAGTGAAGTAACTTAAATCACTTAATAAAAGCAAGTCTTCTGGTCCAGACTGTATACCAGTTAGGTTCCTTTCGGAGTATGCTGATGCATTAGCTCCATACTTAACAATCATATACAACCGTTCGCTCGACGGAAGATCCGTACGTAAAGACTGGAAAGTTGCACAGGTCATACCAATATTCAAGAAAGGTAGTAGGAGTAATCCATTAAATTACTAGCCCATATCGTTAACGTCGATATGCAGCAGGATTTTGGAACATGTATTGTGTTCGAACAATTATGAACTACCTCGAAGAAAACGGTCTATTGACACAGTCAACATGGGTTTAGAAAACATCGTTCCTGTGAAACACAACTAGTTCTTTAGTCACACGAAGTGTCGTTTGACACTGTTCCACACAATATGCTCGTAGTGAAATTGTCAATACAATGTTTATTGTTTACTATGATAATTATCATTGACAGAGAGTATGATAGATCAGCAGTAGTTCTCAAGTATGGTTTGCAATGTCATAGAATCAGTTTTAACTACTGCAGTGAAAGATAGCATTCTTCACAAGCTGCTAGTTTTTCCACACAGTCTAGCTACCCTGTGCTGAATATTTCTGGGGCAATAGTCACAACGGCTTCGTCTGCTGTTCTGGATTTCGCCAACGCTGATCTGAAATAAAGACAGTTACTCTTCACTTTAATGTTTCCGTAGAAATGAATTACTACGTAGACAAACATACAAATATGTCAGTATTGTTTGATGTCTAAGAATTTTTCTTGTAGTTTTGAGCAGGATGTTTGAAGCGTATGACGAAAGTAATGAATCACTTTGTACTCACCACAATATTTTTTTTCATAGTTATCCTTCCATAAAAATTGCAGTCCCCCATATATTATTAACCAGACTAACTCATGGACAGATTGACGGCATCTGTGATACTGCTCAAACACATCGGCAGTAATTTTGAACCAGATTCTTGATTCCGTTTCCTGTGACAGTATCAGTTAGTTCACGTGCGATTTGTTGCATATACGATTACAAAGTGAATGCTTTGTTACATGAGGACAAATTGCCAGTGAGTCAACGAAACGCAGTGAGATACGATTACTCTGTTGTATGTAAAGTGCAGCTGTGTTACATGAACTGACAGTGGCATAACTGAACAGACATTCCAGCGACTGTGGGCTTTTTATCGTCCCATGTTAAGAAAGAGATTTGATGAAGAAATTTAATTTTTCAAATTTTACAGCCTGAAATTTTCGTTCGATAGAGAACTGAATTTGTTTTCAGTATTAGTCATGGTTATTGTGCTGCATTAAGCTAAGTAAAGAAGGAAGGAAAGAATTCTTAGGCTTTAACTTACCATTGACATCGAGGTCATTAGAAATATAGAACAAGGTCAGATTGTTTAATGGTTGCGGAAGGAAGTCGGCCGTGTTCGTTTCGAAGAAACAATCCTAACACCTCCCTGGAGCGAAGATTCGGTTACTTCGGAACCTTTTGTGTAATCTCGAACTTTTCATATCAGTTGGCAGTGTGGCACTGTGTCAAATGCTTTCCCGAAATCGGGGAATATGGAATCTGCCTGTCACCCTTCTTCCGTGGTTCGCTGGATATTGTGTGACAAAAGAGCACTCTAAGTTTCGTACGAGTGTTGCTCTCTAAATCCGTGTTGATTTATGGGCAGAAACTTTTCTGCTTCACAGAAATTTGTTATGTTAGAACTTCGACTATGCTGTAGAATTATGCGGACAACCGACGTTAAGGATACTGATCTGAAATTTTTCGGATGCATAGTTTTACTTTTATTATATGCATGTGTCACCCGGGCGTTTTCCAATTGTTCGGACTTTGCACTACGCGAGAGTTTCGCGATGTATGTTACTATAGTTGGTGTCACGAACAATGGTAGTCTAGTTAAGGCTAATCAGCGCACTAGACGTCACGCATTCTCCAAGAACCAATGAGCGTTCAGTGGCGTTCTGAGTGCTTTGTTGTGAATGTTGTAACCTGTGCGAGCATTAAAATGGGTAGTGATGGTAGTTAGCAAAAAAATTCTACATAAACAAGAGAGAGACATAATTTCCAGTTTACACGTTTCTTCAGGCGAGAAGCACCTGTATGCCCGTACCACAAACGTTGATTGGGGCCACTAACGCTGTCATCTTTGCCTATGCCTAGACCTGCGTGGATCATCATCGTTCGTGGATCGGTCTGTAAGAAAGAGGCCAGTGCCGCAGTACTCCCTGTAAAATTGAATTGGGATTCCCTCTGGGCCTTCCAGCTTATTTCTTTTCAGTTCTTTCATTTATTCTCAACGCCAGGCACGCCTATTCATACGTCCTCCAGAGGGGGGTCTGCCCAATTGTGAAATGATGGTGTCCGAAAAATCCTCCTGTGTGAATCATTTTTCAAGCGCCGATTTTAAACTTCAGCTTTCCTTCTGCAGTCTTGTGTGGCCACCCCAAGGAGATCGACAAGTGACTTAAAGGATATCCTCAAATCAGCCTGGCGATTTTATGTAGAACCGGAATACCCTCGGGTTCTCGGCAAGATCTTTTGCTAACGTGTTACGGTGAAATATGTATGCTTCACCCTACAAATTTTAATATCATCTTCTTACAAACAGCCGACATTGTAATTGGATTTCAGGACATCCTCATTGCGTAATAAACCTTATATACAAACCTACCTGAGTAACCGGCGTTGCGGGGTATTTATTTATATTATATTATTCCATCTCCTCACCCTCCACTCCCTGTCCATGGCCTTCCCTTTCCTTACTGTGCCGATCTCCTCCTCTCCACTCTCTTTGTCCTATTTTTCCTCTTGCCTTTCTCTGTCCACTACCTCCCCCCCTTCCCATTTCTCTGCCTGTCTCCCCCCACCCGCCCACCCGCCCACCCGCCCTGTATCTGTCGATCTCTTGTCTTTCCTTTCTATGTCCAACTCCTCCTTCCCCTCTGCCCCCCCCCCCTCATTTATCCACGTCCATCTCCTCTTCCCCTGTCTGTGCCTATCGCCTTCATCACCCATGCTGTTGGTCTCTTGGTCCTCCCTTCTCTCTCCTAACTTGTCACAGTCAGCCCAATTAGAGGCTGGTAGTTCTTACCTCTACAGTATTTCTTTCCTGATTTTTAACTAATATGTGCACCAAATTTGACTGAAATCTTTCCAGAGGTTTAGGATATATTTATTAACCGTTGCTTTGCTCGCATGCCCAGTTTCAAATATATTTCACACCTATTTTACACATTTCATTTGTGTGTCTACTGTATATCTAGCGAATTTCATCCTGCAGTTTTTTTTCACGTATCTCAACGTTAATGATGTCCTATCTCCTGAATTATGCCCTGTACAATGATATTGTTTTATATGTACGAGCAGCGGTACATGTGCCTACTGTCTGCGAAATATGTTATGAATAGAATGAGTTGTAAAGAAGTAATATATTTAATGTCAATCTTCATATGACAGTTTTACTGCATGTAGTAGAAGCTTTTTATCTTTCATCATTTTTTGGAGGCCATCAGAGGGAAAAACTATCATGAATATGAAGATGGTATCCGGTCTTTTGGACATGTCCGAAAGAACAGATACCATCTTCATATAGTTAAGGCTAAGCGGCCATTGACCTTCTTCTCTGCTGGATGCACACGCATTGCCCGAACTCTTACGGGAATTGGTAAGATTGTCTGCCGCGATTAATGATTGTAATGGTTAGGGGCATTCGAATTTAGTGTTTGGACATTAAGCTGGGAATGTGAGTCTCACGGGGAGTGTGCATGGGATAAATCCATGCAGTCGCACTATACTCTGTGCCCCCGGTGCCTCAGATGTATAGTGAGTCTGTCATGTATGCAGGAGATCCCAGGTTCCAGTCCCGGTCGGGGCACACACTTTCAACTGTCCCCATTGATGTACATCATGTGCGTGTCGACAGCTAAGGGTCTTGATTTAATTATCATTTCAACTATTTGAAATTATGTGTAAGGTTTGTTGCAAGTCTCTGTGTGCTGTCATTCTCAAATGATGGATGACTAAAGTACGAGTAATACTGAGGCGTGTGTTACATTGCCATTTCATCCCCACCTTTTCGATAGGTGGATGGTTCTCCCCCCCCCCCCCCCCACCACCCTGCCCCAACCCATCATAGTAATTCTTTCCGTACAGTAAATGGTATGTGTACCCAGTTTTGTTTGCAACCGGTCCAGCCGTTCAGGATGAAATATAGAACATCCGTACATATATACAGACGTACATCCATTTTTCCAATTTGTGTGGATATACACTCCTGGAAATTGAAATAAGAACACCGTGAATTCATTGTCCCAGGAAGAGGAAACTTTATTGACACATTCCTGGGGTCAGATACATCACATGATTACACTGACAGAACCACAGGCACATAGACACAGGCAACAGAGCATGCACAATGTCGGCACTAGTACAGTGTATATCCACCTTTCGCAGCAATGCAGGCTGCTATTCTCCCATGGAGACGATCGTAGAGATGCTGGATGTACTCCTGTGGAATGGCTTGCCATGTCATTTCCACCTGGCGCCACAGTTGGACCAGCGTTCGTGCTGGACGTGCAGACCGCGTGAGACGACGCTTCATCCAGTCCCAAACATGCTCAATGGAGGACAGATCCGGAGATCTTGCTGGCCAGGGTAGTTGACTTACACCACGCACGTTGGGTGGCACGGGATACATGCGGACGTGCATTGTCCTGTTGGAACAGCACGTTCCCTTGCCGGTCTAGGAATGGTAGAACGATGGGTTCAATGACGGTTTGGATGTACCGTGCACTATTCAGTGTCCCCTCGACGATCACCAGTGCTGTACGGCCAGTGTAGGAGATCACTCCCCACACCATGATGCCGGGTGTTGGCCCTGTGTGCCTCGGTCGTATGCAGTCCTGATTGTGGCGCTCACCTGCACGGCGCCAAACACGCATACGACCATCACTGGCACCAAGGCAGAAGCGACTCTCATCGCTGAAGACGACACGTCTCCATTCGTCCCTCCATTCATGCCTGTCGCGACACCACTGGAGGCGGACTGCACGATGTTGGGGCGTGAGCGGATGACGGCCTAACGGTGTGCGGGACCGTAGCCCAGCTTCATGGAGACGGTTGCGAATGGTCCTCGCCGATACCCCAGGAGCAACAGTGTCCCTAATTTGCTGGGAAGTGGCGGTGCGGTCCCCTACGGCACTGCGTAGGATCCTACGATCTTGGCGTGCATCCGTGCGTCGCTGCGGTCCGGTCCCAGGTCGACGGGCACGTGCACCTTCCGCCGACCACTGGCGACAACATCGATGTACTGTGGAGACCTCACGCCCCACGTGTTGAGCAATTCGGCGGTACGTCCACCCGGCCTCCCGCATGCCCACTATACGCCCTCGCTCAAAGTCCGTCAACTGCACATACGGTTCACGTCCACGCTGTCGCGGCACGCTACCAGTGTTAAAGACTGCGATGGAGCTCCGTATGCCACGGCAAACTGGCTGACACTGACGGCGGCGGTGCACAAATGCTGCGCAGCTAGCGCCATTCGACGGCCAACACCGCGGTTCCTGGTGTGTCCGCTGTGCCGTGCGTGTGATCATTGCTTGTACAGCCCTCTCGCAGTGTCCGGAGCAAGTATGGTGGGTCTGACACACCGGTGTCAATGTGTTCTTTTTTCCATTTCCAGGAGTGTATATCTAAGGCCGTACACGTGTGTACTTTATTTCTCTAGCTGGGCTAGAATGCTAAATATTTGCGTATCCAGGCACGTAATACAGCTCATGTCAATTTATCTTGTATTTAATGGCCAATAGTGTATTTACTGGCGAAGACTACTCCGGAAATCGTAACATCCTGTGCCGGCTTGCTGTGTTTATACTCTTGCTCACAATTCATGGAAGTCTCTCGCACCACATCGGCTTCCCGTTCTGAGAGCGCTCCACAGATTGCAGGCGGCCACCTGCTCTGTGTCGGCCGACCACCCACAGCGATGCCAGCGTTGGCACATTTCTCAAAAGCAAAGCACGCACACCTTGGCTGTGGCGTCGCCGTTGGCAATTATCCTTTTACTGTTCTCCAATCCCGCAAAATGCTCAACTCATTAACTATGAATGACATTCTTCTGATCAAAACGTAAATCTTTCTGTTTAAGAATTGCATAGTGAAATTCTTACGTTGGTGGCAGTTGACAAGATGAATTATCTAGACGCACTAGAGAAGAGACTGGCTGACTACAAAGCTGACGTAGTCACTGGTTGGTGAGTTTATTTCCGTCCCGTTTCAGTGTTTATCTTGTAATATTGTGTGGAACTAACATCTTCACATTAAATTACTTCAACAGTAAGCAAAGGAATAATGCTGAGGAGTACATGTTTAATAAATCTAACCAAATAGATGGCTAAATATAATTGTAATAACAGCTGAAAAGCACTCATATGAACTTACTTAAGTGATGAAATATGGCCAGTAACCATGTGACAGTACTAAAGATTTACTATAAGGGAAAACGTCAGGATGTATTTGGTGGAAAATGTAGAGAAAACAAATCAAGGGAAGCGCTCAGGGAAAACGAGCAAGGAAGGGAGTAGGACAAAAAAATTTAGAAGACACAAGAGAAACTTATGGATCAGGAAAATGATGCAGACGCCCAAGTGTGTTCATATGAGTTTAAAGGGTTCAGAACCATTCCTTCACTATGGGTACCAGAAGGCAAGGTCTTGCATGTGCCAACCACACAGGGGACAGATATTGCACTCATCTATTATGGGAAACCATTGTCTGCACTAAAGAGAATGTTAGTCATATGTGCCGATAAAACGACACAAACAAGTAGAATATCATTGGATGCAATCAGTCTCTATTACCAGCGCGACGAATTGCAAAAAAATGGCTCTGAGTACTATGGGGCTTAACTTCTAAGGTCATCAGTCCCCTAGAACTTGGAACTACTTAAACCTAACTAACATATGGACATCACACACATCCATGCCCGAGGCAGCATTCGAACCTGCTACCGTAGCGGTCGCGCGGTTCCAGACTGTAGCGCCTAGAACCGCTCGGCCACCCCAGCTGGCGGACGAATTGCAACTAGGAATATGAAAGTGCAGTTATCGCCAAATTGATTGTTGTATTTCATTCAGTTACACGTCACAGAACGCACGGAAAATGTTGTAGGTCAGTGAATTTTCCTGTTTTCTGCTGCACATATATTTTAGTAGGTAATTAGTAACATACACGTTGAGTCTCGTTTCGGCAATTTGTCATTTTCAGGTTATGGTTTCTATGTGTCACAAAAGAGTTTGGCAGACTACTGAAAGCCCAATTAAAAACAGTTACAGACAATACACGAAGTTCTAACAACCCTTAAAAGCATTGAAAGTAAGTCACTATCTCCATATACACTCCAAAACTCTATTTTGACACTTAAAAACGATAACTTGAAACTGGAAATCAGCTGAAACAAGAGTCGTCGTTTATGTAAATAATTAGATGAAGAAATCTTTTACAGTCTTTAAGATTATTTAAGCAGTGCAATTCAGTTTATATAAAAAATGCATCTGTAGCTTCTTTGATCTCAAAGGAATCTTTGTTTGGGACTGTATATGACGGTTGATTTCAGTTTGGTCGATGAAATGGTTCAAATGGCTCTGAGCACTATGGGACTTAACATCTGTGGTATCAGTCCCCTAGAACTTCTACTTAAACCTAACTAACCTAAGAACATCACACACATCCATGCCCGATGCAGGATTCGAACCTGCGACCGTAGCCGTCACGTGGTTCCAGACTGAAGAGCCTAGAACCGCACGGCCACACCGGCCGGCTTGGTCGATGATTTGCACATAGTAAATAAAGTACATATCATGTCGATATCTTCCTTTCTCTGCCCAATCAGATGCTATTTCATCTTTCATATATTTTTTCTTAGACTGCGTACGTTAATGTGAGACTGCTTCAGCCATGTATGTCGTACAGGTCTTACATTTAATAGTAGGACGTATTTGACTCACGTAGTCGCGGATTGAATAAATCAGGAGCGTATACATCTCTTACAACCACGAACTGGAATTTTACTTAAACATTTAATCAATGTATCGAGTTGACAATGGCTGTGACGGAGTTTGCAGCCGAATTACTTCAAACGTCACTAATTATAAACTGGCACATTGTCTTAATCCTTCTTCCACATTGATATCAAGTAATGTTAGTCGTGTAAGAGGTAACAGTTCCATTATTCGGTGAACAGTTCACTTTATGGCAATGAGGTTTTCCGGGAAATCTTGCATATGTAGTAGTCGACAACTGTAGTAACCGTGATACTGAAGCCGATATATTTTTGTAATGGAAAGACTTATTTACCGGTATTTGAAAATTCTCGAAAAGACGAATGCAGTGATATAACACTTTTAAATGTTGCCGTCTCAACATTTCATAAAAGTGCCCGAGAACTGTGCTGAAATCGTTCGCCTCGGTTGTTGAGCGGTCAGCGCGGGGGATAGCTAACTGAAGGGCACGGTTTCGATTTCCGGCTAGGTCGGAGATTTTTCTACACTGCGCTTTTGTTGTTCTGCCGTTCGTATCGTCATTATTGCCATTCCACAAATGAGATGCCTCTAAGGGCTATTGCAGTGTGAACAAATTCGAATAGTGCTTCATATGAGACTCTGTCGTTATATGCAGCTAGAAGATAGGCCTACGATGGTAGGATAAAACGTATTTTCTCTTGACCCTGTTAGGGTCATCTACGACTTTTGTCAATTGTGTTAAGTGCTAACTTCTTGTACCTAACAAAAAGAAGTGCGTGAGCGCAATGCTCGCTCGCAACCAGTGTCCGTGATTCCTTTGAGTATTAATTCATAATGACTACAGGATGAAAACGGTGTCTGTTCTTTCGGGCATGTCCAAAAGAACAGCCACCACGTAAATATATATAATTAAGGCAAGACAGTCAACTATCTCTTCACTATGTACACCATACTCGAACTATTACGGGAAATGCCGCGAATAATAAGGAACAGGGGCAAGAGGAACTGAATTAGTGGATAAGTTGAGAGTTTTGCTCTGACGGGAGGCGTGCCAGGGATGTCCGCGCAGTTGCCAAGAGACTGTGTCGGGATGTCTTAGTGGCTAAAGCATCTGCCTAGTAAGCAGGGGCCCGGGTTCGAATCCCAGTCCGGCACAAATATTCAACTCCCCTCATGGATTTCAATTAGTGCCCACTGGCAGCCAGTGTGAGTAATCCCTTTGTGATGAGCGCAAGGAGTACAGCATAAGTGACATCCCTCCCATTTTCTCCCTAATTGTAAGCCTTTTTAGTTCCCTCTTCTATCGTAACAACCTGCACTCTGGTTAATGATGCAGTCAGATTGTGAAGAAACGTATTTAAAAAACGAGGGCACGGAATGATATCAATTAAAATAATGGATTAATGAATGAATGGCTGTGTCTTTCAGAACAGTTACACAGAGAAAACTGTAACCCGTTGCCACACACATCTGTTTTTATGGTTTAAACCAATGCATTATTCTCAAGATAATACCGTTTTGGAATTCAATTGGTTTTTAATACATTACAGCGCCATCTATCGCGCAACAACAGGAGGGAGACATAGATAGGTATGTATTTTTTTCCAGCAGCATCCGATTCTATAGTAAAAACCAAATGCTCCTATTTAAGGGTTCAAAGTCGACCCCGTGCAACAACTTGGGTTTTGGACAGGATGGTCAACGTTGGTATCCTAGGACACCACTTTATATATGTAGACTGAAGCGAAGAATGAAAGTTTGTAGTAAGACCGGGATTCGAACCCGGATTTGATGCGCTAACCACTACAACCTCTTGCCTCAGTAGCTTTCCACAACAACAGGGACTTCCCTAGCACATCTCGCTCCTCAATCCAAGTTCCCATTCGTCGCTTCAGTCCACATCACAGATGTTTGAAACTTGAGAAGATATTTCGAATTCCCATTCGTCACTTCGGTTTGCATATATGCATCATAGACGTTTGAGACATGAAAAGGTATCTGGAAAGCTATAGTTTCGCCTGATGAAATCACCTTGACTGGATTTCGGGCAGGATGTTCCGTTTCGATCGATGTTGAGGTACTACTCCAATACAGTTGGAGAGTCTCTGCATTGCCATTCGAGTTAAGGTGCAATACCAAGTGTCCTGAGGCGCAAATGGGGATTTGGATTGAGAAAAGAGGCCTGCTAAGGTCGCTGTGCAGTTGTGTAGAGCCACTGTGCCAAGTGGTTAGCGCATCTGCCTAGTGAGCAGGAGAGCCAGGTTCGAATTAGAGCCCAGGTACAAATTTTCATTCGTCGCTTCATTCTGCCTATATACTTAAAGACGTTAGGGGCTTGAAAAGTTCTGTGGAAGCTTATAGTTTTGTTTTTATACTAATGACATATTCATTCGTTTTTATCGGCTCTGGCGTTTTTTAAATATTTCGTTGCCTGAAAATACTAAAAACAATTTAAAAAACTCAGTTTGGAAGGGAGAAGGTGAGACTCAGAAGCCGGCCGCGGTGGCCATGCGGTTCTAGGTGCTTCAGTCCGGAACCGCGATACTGCTACGTTCGCAGGTTCGAATCCTGCCTCGGGCATGGATGTATGTGATGTCCTTAGGTTAGTAAGGTTTAAATAGTTCTAAGTTCTAAGGGACTTATGACCCCAGATGTTAAGTCCCATATTGCACAGAGCCATTTTTTTGAGGCTGAGAGGAAGCAGTTGATTCGGAAAAAGACGAACTCAATTAGAAGAAAAAATGGATGAACTAGAGCAGCGGAAGAGTGACATTCTGATAAATAATATTCATTGTGAAACATCTGGGACTCACCAGAAGCAACAGCTGTAGCTTTGCGGAGCTAGTACCGTACCCCTTGAAGCCTACAAGTGCTACGTACAATGTCACAGTACCACACTGGGGACTTGGTAGTGTTACGTGGCGACCTGATGGCTACGTGGCCTGGCGCCGTTACGTGCTGGAGGCCGGCGCGCCGACCGCGCCCTGGAGGAGGCGGGCGCCGTACCATTAAGGCAAGGAGTGGCCATTTGGAACCCGCTGAGAGCAGCGGCCCATTATCACCGCGCGACGAGCGCCGGTACCTGCGCCACACGACCCGCTGACGGTCCCGCCTTAATACCAGCCCAGGCGATGACACCACCGAGGATTCGCATTCGTCAACCACTGGGACAATCTGTCGTTACTGTCACTGCGTGTAACGTTCACCGTTCACTGAAACATTCAGAAGTTTGTACTTAGCTCCGTGCTAACACTGGTCCCTCGTGACCTTCAATTACCATTTCTCCTGCCAGATGTAAGAGTCGTGGGGCATTCAAGGAGAGCAGTTGTTGAGAAGGGAGTGAGACAGAGTTGTAGCCTATCCCAGATATGGTTCAATGTGTACATTGTGCAAGCAGTAAAGAAAACAAAGAAAAATTTCTTGTAAGAACGAAAGTTCAGGGAGAAGTTCTGTCAGAAATAGCAAACGACTTCGAGGAGCAAGTACCGGAATTGACAGAGTATATTAGTGGATATTGTTATGGTGTCGGTACAAACTTTGCCTTTGACAGCCATTAGCTCTGCTGGGGACACTTTCAACGAGGTGTCTGAATGTCTGGGGAAGAATAACACCCCAGTCATTCTAAGGAGCCGAAACAAGAGTGATTTTGTACTCTGGGGTCTGAAGCGATGTCGACGTTGTAATTCACCCCGTCCAGGTCAGGATTCTGTGCAGGCCAGTCTACTTCAGTAATGTTACAAACCATGAACCATTGCCTCACAGATGCTGCTTTATGACAGAGTGCATCATCATATTGACAAAAAAAATCGTCATCTCCCCTCTTCTGTACGCAGTACACAATGTTGTGACATATGCATCATTCCCATTTAACGTTTTGTTAAGCACAATAAGGGGATCACTCCCCAACCACGAAAATATCGCAATACCGTAACACCACCACCTCCATAACTCATTGTTTGCATTACTCATTACTGCAGATAATTTTCTCTAGGCATTCGACCAACATAAACGTCCGCCCCAGTAGCTGAGTGGTCAGCGTGACGGATTGCCGTCCTCTGGGCCCGGGTTCGATTCCCGGCTGGGTCGGAGATTTTCTCCGCTCAGGGACTGGGTGTTGTGTTGCCTTCATCATCATTTCATCCCCATCCGGCGTGCAGGTCGCCCAATGTGGCGCCGAATGTAATAAGACCTGCGCTATGGCGACCGGACCTGCCCCGCGAGGGGCCTCCCGGCCAGTGACGCCAAACGCTCATCATCATCACCAACATAAATTCTCCCTCGAACTACCACAGGGTGCAGATTTGTTCAGTACTCCAGTTCACTCGTTTCCAGTCATTCACTGTCCAGTGCCGTCGCTCTTTATACCACCTCAAACGTTACCTGAACTGACTGTAGCAATCACTAAAAACTTCTGATATAATAGACCGAGTTCGATGTATAAAATTTTTTCCTAATGTTTCCTTTCCGACTTCGAGAGATATCTTCAGAGGTAGCTCTGAAGATGGCTCCCGCACTCGGAGAGGAAACATTAGGAGAAAGTTTCATACACCTACTACGGCCTTTTAATCCAGAAGTTTTAAGTGATGTCAGTACTAGCCGTGTAAGCTTACACTGTATGACTACAGAATGGTTTGGCTTATGAGGAGCTGTTCGAGCATTGAACCTCATTCTATTTAACGTCACTGATCTATCTAGACTGCTTTAGAACACTTTAAAACTAACGAGTGATTTCTTCTAGTGATCTGATGTGACTTTAACCAACCTTGTCAATGTTTGACGCTCCATGACTTGTCTTGGTTTAGCTATGATGGTTCCTGCGTATTTCCGCTTCATAATCACATCACCAACATTCGATTTCAGTAGTTTTAGAAGAGTTGAAATGGTATTCAGTTGCCGTCCAGTAACTAGTCTATGTTCAGAGTCATTGTGCTCTCCTAACCGACCGATCCTGCTGGTACCGCGTTTCAACTGCCAACCGAACAATCCTCGCTTATCACTATGCTGGCTGGTCCGCCGCTCATAGTACACATAGGGACGTCCGGATATTTCTGATCAAATCATAGAGTGTATATAAATAGAAGTCACCTGCCGCAATATTGTCTGTATGTTCGGGCTTAGCTCAGGAACTACCATAAGAGTTTTGATACAGAATGAGATTGATCTCCCAGGAAGTTTCAGTTTTGATACAGTTTAATAGATAGAGGAACGTTTGTGTACAATTTATAAAAAAATTACTTCTAAACTTACCTAAGTGTGATGAACTAAAGTCCCTCACTGTGGTGAAATAAAGCCCTATACACATAGAGTAGCGAAAATCATGTATGTGTGGATTGCCGACAATCGCATGCAGCCACTGGTCAGTTGAATGTGTAGTGGTGCTCGGCAGCCATTTCTGGGCCAACCTGAGTAAGTAAACTTATTGCGGAGATGTACTGATGAAAGATTTATTTTATCATGCGTAGCTGTTATGTCATGTAGGATCATTTTGTATCCACTACAGAACTTACTGCCTTGCTTTTGCGGTATAGAATTCAAGGATAGATATAGTGATTTTGTATTTAAATTACTGTGGTGTACTAAGCGATATCCCTCGTATTTTTGTGCGTTCGGAAAATTTTAGATAATTCACGTTTATCTAATGTTTAATATAATAACTTTATACTGTTTTTGCTTAATCATCAAATGACTGTGGAGATACGCTTTTAGATGAGCCAACGGAATTACGAACTCATTTGTACATTACCACTCATTAGTGCTGATAAGCATTAACTGCATCAGTGTGGTTAACGTGTGCGTAAGATTAGATCCTCATCCGATCCTCTTTTAGTTTTCTACATGTAAGAGAGATAACAGTGCAAACAAAGAACAAGCACCACACAACAAATATTTTAATTTAATCAGAGACAATTTTGTAAATGTAAGGCAAAATCCGAATAACTGTCCCTAAGAGACAGATAAGCCGGCCGCGGTGGTCTAGCGGTTAAGGCGCTCAGTCCGCAACCGCGCGACTGCTACGGTCGCAGGTTCCAGTCCTGCCTCGGGCATGGATGTGTGTGATGTCCTTAGGTTAGTTAGGTTTAAGTAGTTCTAAGTTCTAGGGGACTGATGACCACAGATGTTAAGTCCTATAGTGCTCAGCGCCATTTGAACCATTTGAACCAAGAGACAGATAATTAATACAGCAGCGATAGACAGATTCATGTTTTCTTATTGTTATTACTCTTTCAGGAATAATTCCTCACTTTTGCGTCATTAATTGTAGCTCAAGATCAGAATATAGATTTATTCACAATCGTAAAAGACGAAAGAAATGAGGGAAATGAGGAACATCACGCAGGGCGTGGCTGCATAGAATGCGGATAAAGGACGAGTTCTCATGTGAATCAACTAAACTGTGTGAGGTAAGGAACCACATCTACGTAAAATTGTTGTCTCTCGCCAGATAATGAGACCACTTTCTTCCAGTGAGCTGAGTTGTCGTACGGGCCCCGATGTAAATCACGAAAAACTTTTTAATATGTCATACATTCAACATCACCTTTATCTTTTCTGAGCTTCACTTTACATCCGATCAGCTCGAAAATAATCAAAGTATGCTGTTAGAAAGCTGAAGGAAAGTGGTTTACTATCAACTATTAGCTATCGGACTGTAAAGCAGAAAAGAAACCCACCGACATGTAGGCATGGGCAATTTAAATTTGGATCTCGACTAAGGCAATATTTCAACGTGATGAACATGTTTGTGGATGTTTGTCGGTATGCTGTATTACTTCTGAATACTGCAAGATTTATAGCCAGATGGTCGTGGAACAACACGCAGCAGACTTATAATCCTTGGGGAAATAGACACGGCTCTCCATAGTCCATAAACAGATTGACAATGAAACAAGACGAGCGAGCCAATGCAAGTTACCTTCAGTGAGTAAAGAGAGAGTGATCGTCGAGTTCGGCCACATGCACAGCGATAACATCGTTACAGTGAGAACAAACAACTTAGGTTTCCTTCAGCTTACGTTTTCTATTAGTGGGTCATCTAAACATCGAGAAGTTGTAAGGCGATTTAAAGGATTCGAAAACTCAGATTAACCGATATTTCTATCTATCTATCTATCTATCTATCTATCTATTGCTTGAGCCTTGTCCTGCAGTGCCGAAGGGTCAGCCATCGTTAATCGGATTTGGCATGTTAATGGTTAAGGGGTGGCCAGATGCCCTTCCTGCCGCCTCCCCGTATGCTCCAGGACGGAATTAATGTACCCCAACTGCCTGCGTCGAGTGTAATCCATGGAATAGTGCGAATGTGTTCAGATGTCTCCGCACCGTTGAACTGAGGCTGAACATGAGGACCAGCCCGTTATTCACCTAGCGGGATGTGGAAAACCGCCTAAAAACCACATCCAGGTTGGCCGGCACATCGGGCCTCGTCGTTAATCCGCCAGGCGGATTCGATCCAAGGCCGGCGCGCCTACCCGAGTCCAGGAAGCAGCGCATTGGCGTTCTCGGATACCCTGGCGGGTTCAGATTAACCGATATTTATTTACTCTAATGACTGACATAAATAGCAATAAAAATACCAGACAACGAACACTGCTAAAACTCAAATCATCTTACAAAATCACGCTAACAGTGTGGGGAATTACCAAAAAAGTGTGGAAGACTGTGGGCGTGAGTCGTGTTGGGTAGCTCTGATGGTAGAGCACTTGCCCGCGAAAGGTAAAGGTCGCAAGTTCGAGTCTTGGTCCGGCACTCAGTTTTAATCTGCCAGGAAGTTTCATATCAGCGCACAGTCCTCTGCAGAGTGAAAATCTCATTCTGGAAACATCCCCAAGGCTGTGGCTATGCCATGTCTCCGCAATATCCTTTCTTTCAGGAATGCTAGTTCTGCAAGGTTCGCAGGAGAGCTTCTGTAAAGTTTGGATGGTAGGAGACGAGGTACTGGCAGAAGTGAAGCTGTGAGGACGGGGCGTGAGTCGTGCTTGGATAACTGAGATGATAGAGCAAATGTCCGAGTTCGAGTCTCGGTCCAGCACAGAGTTTTAATCTGCCAGGAAGTTTCAGAACAACGATCTGCTTATCTAGGCAGCTCGCGAAACTGATGTTAACGATAGAACGAGAAGACACAAATTACACGAGTATAGCCAAACTAAGCAACCGAAGCTGCGTGACAAAGTATGAAAGTAACGAGCGGTTTAGAATGTGCATCACATTACCGTAATTGCGACGCTTGCATTCCCCTGGCAAAATCTAGCGCATGTCGATCAGCACCAAAAGGCAGCCCGCTGGGGAAACTCCCAGCCGGCAGCCCAGAGCAGAACAGCCCAGAATCTTAGTTCACTTCCTCAGCTCCCTAGCTTTCAAAAACACCAAATTCAAGGAACGACCTATTGCTACTGCCAATGTGTTGGAATAAAATATTGCTTATTTCATGAAAAAAGGGGGGTATCAAGCAGAAAGTTTCCACTCTCCTCATTAATAAGCAGGTTGTTGATACTGGGCTGCACCAGTGTCTCATCTACTGACCAACTTCTTAGCTACAGGTATGGTGCTGCGCCAACTCAGTTCGATTGGCTGACAAAAATTTTGGGGCAAAACTAACCATTTATCTCGTGATGCCCATGGGGCACCGTGGCATCTTTATCTTTAATGTTGATGCAGAAAACTCAACTGTCATCTGGTGATGACAGTGGTGGCACCTTCCCACAAAAGCACAGAGTAGGCCGCTGCCTCACTTCCGCAGGAACTGCCCATCTCCCTGCGGAGGTTAGTCTCTTCTAATGAGATTCACTGACTGCCCTCTGCCGACAGTAGGAGGACCCTGAGACCAAACCGGGAGTGGAGCTTCCCAGAGCAAAAAATGTTAAGCCGTCCTCCATAGCCCACATGTGCAGTGCTCTCAATGGAATAACCATCACATAATGTCAGAAAATGACACCAGTACGAAACAGTATGCAGCAGGACAGAACAAATTTCATACTTTTTTTCTCACTTTATCTATTGAGATAGCCAAATATATCATTGAATCACAGCAGCAGTTTTTCTCGTATTTTCATTGAATGGATTAGATGATTCATTTGACCGAGATGGGTTCATCACATGACAGTGGAAAAAATTTGTAAAGAAATGATTGGAAGACCTTACAATCGACAATTTAAATTTTACAGTGGGCATTTCAGTTATTACAAAAAAAAAAAAGAAAGAAAGAAAAAGATCTCAGTGTAAATGCGCAGATTGAAAGTGTGTCTGTGTTTGAAAAGCAGTTCCTTAATGAAGGTCAGTTAGCATCACTGGGTAAGTTAGCAGTGAGGGGAATTGAATGCTAATCAGAAAAAATTAACAAAATGTTGAATATCTCTTTAGCCTGCGAAAGCATCGGCTACAGTGAGGGAACTGGGAAACCACTGCCAAGTGAACGCATGCTGCAAACAAATAAGAAAATTATAATTAAATCGAAACCCTTAGCTGTCGACAGGTGTTGATATACATCAATGGGGACAGTTGAAAATGTGTTCTCCGACCGGGACTCAAACCTGGGATCCCTCCTTACATTCCAGACGCTCTATCCATCTGAGCCAATAAGGACACAGAAGATAGAGCGACTGCGACGCTTCCCGTGACACCCACATTTCCAACCGTCCACAAACTACATTCGTTGTTGTTGTTGTTGTTGCGGTCTTCAGTCCTGAGACAGGTTTGATGCAGCTCTCCATGCTACTCTATACTGTGCAAGATTCTTCATCTCCAAGTACCTACTGCAATCTACATCCTTCTGAATCTGTTTAGTGTATTCTTCTCTTGGTCTCCCTCTACGATTTTTACGCTCCACGCTGCCCTCCAATACTAAATTGGTGATCCTTTGATGCCTCAGAACATGTCCTACCAACCGATCCCGTCTTCTGGTCAAGTTGTGCCACAAACTTCTCTTCTCCCCAATCCTATTCAATACTTCCTCATTAGTTATATGATCTACCCATCTAACCTTCAGCATTCTTCTGTAGCACCACATTTCGAATGCTTCTATTCTCTTCTTGTCCAAACTATTTATCGTCCATTTTTCACTTCCATACATGGCTACACTCCATACAAATACTTTCAGAAATGACTTCCTGACACTTAAATCTATACTCTATGTTAACAAATTTCTCTTCTTAAGAAGCGCTTTCCTCGCCATTGCCAGCCTACATTTTATATCCTCTCTACTTCGACCATCATCAGTTATTTTGCTCCCCAAATAGCAAAACTCCTTTACTACTTTATGTGTCTCATTTCCTAATCTAATACCCTCAGCATCACCCGACTTAATTCGACTACATTCCATTATCCTCGTTTTGCTTTTGTTGATGTTCATCTTATATCCTCCTTTCAAGACACTGTCCATTGCATTCAACTGCTCTTCCAAGTCCTTTGCTGTCTCTGACAGAATTACAATGTCATCGGCGAACCTCAAAGTTTTTATTTCTTCTCCATGGATTTTAATACCTACTCCGAATTTTTCTTTTGTTTCCTTTACTGCTTGCTCAATATACAGATTAAACAACATCGGGGAGAGGCTACAACCCTGTCTTACTCCCTTCCCAACCACTGCTTCCCTTTCATGTCCCTCGACTCTTATAACTGCCATCTGGTTTCTGTGCAAATTGTAAATAGCCTTTCGTTCCCTGTATTTTATCCCTGCCACCTTTAGAATTTCAAAGAGAGTATTCCAGTCAACATTGTCAAAAGCTTTCTCTTTGTTCCAGTGTTTCTACGGAATCCAAACTGATCTTCCCCGAGGTTGGCTTCTACTAGTTTTTCCATTCGTCTGTAAAGAATTCGTGTTAGTATTTTGCAGCTGTGACTTATTAAACTGATAGTTCGGTAATTTTCACATCTGTCAACACCTGCTGTCTTTGGGATTGGAATTATTATATTCTTCTTGAAGTCTGAGGGTATTTCGGCTGTTTCATACATCTTGCTCACCAGATGGGAGAGTTTTGTCAGGACTGGCTCTCCCAAGGCCGTCAGTAGTTCCAATGGAATGTTGTCTACTCCGGGGGCCTTGTTTCGACTCAGGTCTTTCAGTGCTCTGTCAAACTCTTCACACAGTATCGAATCTCCCATTTCGTCTTCGTCTACATCCTCTTCCATTTCCATAATATTTTCCTCAAGCACATCGCCCTTGTATAGACCCTCTATATACTCCTTCCACGTTTCTACTTTCCCTTCTTTGCTTAGAACTGGGTTTCCATCTGAGCTCTTGATAATCATACAAGTGGTTCTCTTATCTCCAAAGGTCTCTTTAATTTTCCTGCAGGCAGTATCTATCTTACCCCTAGTGAGATAACCCTCTACATCCTTACATATGTCCTCTAGGCATCCCTGCTTAGCCATTTTGCACTTCCTGTCGATCTCATTTTTGAGACGTTTGTATTCCTTTTTGCCTGCTTCATTTACTGCATTTTTATATTTTCTCCTTTCATCAATTAAATTCAATATTTCTTCTGTTACCCAAGGATTTCTACTAGCCCTCGTCTTTTTACCTACTTGATCCTCTGCTGCCTTCACTACTTCATCCCTCAAAGCTACCCATTCTTCTTCTACTGTATTTCTTTCCCCCATTCCTGTCAATTGTTCCCTGTGCTCTCCCTGAAACTCTGTACAACCTCTGGTTCTTTCAGTTTATCCAGGTCCCATCTCCTTAAATTCCCACCTTTTTGCAGTTTCTTCAGTTTTAATCTACAGGTCATAACCAATAGATTGTGGTCAGAGTCCACATCTGCCCCTGGAAATGTCTTACAATTTAAAACCTGGTTCCTAAATCTCTGTCTTACCATTATGTAATCTATCTGATACCTTTTAGTATCTCCAGGGTTCTTCCATGTATACAACCTTCTCTCATGATTCTTAAACCAAGTGTTAGCTATGATTATGTTGTGCTCTGTGCAAAATTCTACCAGGCGGCCTCCTCTTTCATTTCTTAGCCCCAATCCATATTCACCGACTATGTTTCCTTCTCTCCCTTTTCCTACACTCGAATTCCAGTCATCCATGAGTACTAAATTTTCGTCTCCCTTCACTATCTGAATGATTTCTTTTATTTCATCATACATTTCTTCAATTTCTTCGTCATCTGCAGAGCTAGTTGGCATATAACCTTGTACTACTGTAGTAGGTGTGGGTTTCGTATCTATCTTGGCCACAATAATGCGTTCACTATGCTGTTTGTAGTAGCTTACCCGCATTCCTATTTTCCTATTCATTATTAAACCTACTCCTGCATTACCCCTATTTGATTTTGTGTTTATAACCCTATAGTCACCTGACCAGAAGTCTTGTTCCTCCTGCCACCGAACTTCACTAATTCCCACTATATCTAACTTCAACCTATCCATTTCCCTTTTTAAATTTTCTAACCTACCTGCCCGATTAAGGGATCTGACATTCCACGCTCCGATCCGTAGAACGCCAGTTTTCTTTCTCCTGATATAGACATCCTCTTGAGTAGTCCCCGCCCGGAGATCCGAATGGGGGACTATTTTACCTCCGGAATATTTTACACAAGAGGACGCCATCATTTAATCATACAGTAAAGCTGCATGCCCTCGGGAAAATTTACAGCTGTAGTTTCCCCTTGCTTTCAACCGTTCGCAGTACCAGCACAGCAAGGCCGTTTTGGTTATTGTTACAAGGCCAGATCAGTCAATCATCCAGACTGTTGCCCTTGCAACTACTGAAAAGGCTGCTGCCCCTTTTCAAGAACCACACATTTGTCTGGCCTCTCAACAGATACCCCTCCGTTGTGGTTGCACCTACGGTACGGCTATCTGTACCGCTGAGGCACGCAAGCCTCCCCACCAACAGCAAGGTCCATGGTTCATGGGGGGACTACATTCGTAGTGCTCGTAACACTACATTCGTAGTGCTCGTAATAGATATTTCCCCATTCAGTCATTACTCGCGGCAGACTAAGCAGCTGAGTCCCGTAGTCCCGTGAGAGTTCGCGCAAAGCGTGTGCATTCACACAGGAGGAGGTCAATGGCCGTGTAGCCTTTAACTATAAGAAGATAGTATCTGTTCCCGAAAGAGCAGAAACCATTGATGACCGTGCAGTTTCTCTAGAATGAAATGATAATTAAATCGAAACCCTTAGCTGTCGATAGGCAGAGCGTCTGCCATGTAAGCAGGAGATCCCGGGTTCGAGTGACAGTCGGGGCACACATTGTCCCCATTGACGTATATCAACACCTGTCGGCAGCTAAGGGTTTCGATTTAATCATCATTTCATTCTCGAGAAGCTGCACGGTCATCAATACTATCTGTTCTTTTGGGAACAGATACTATCGCCAAATACGGAAATAACTGCTTTTTACACCAGATACAGTAGTTGATAAGGCATCTGCATTGAAAGTTAAGACGGACACATTGAATTAACTTAGCTCTTGTGCTAGGTGTGCCATGTCTACTGTAAGACGTATCATCAAAAGTCGTCATTGGAAACCCAACACTCCCTCGAGCTAATGGTTCAAAAGAAATTCACACTTTGCATGCACTGGTGTTCACGCACGGAAGACTAAGTACGTGATGGAAGCAAGTTGTTGCATATCATTTCACGAGAAAGTCTATTTCATCTGTGGATCTCAAGTCATTCTTGTGGGACATTATTAAGAAGTGTGAAGATATTGGCCTAATGATCGATATGTTTGTATCTGATATAGGTGAACAAACTCAAGCTTTATGGCGTGAATGTGGCATTAAAACAGGTCAATATCATGTAACAAAAACCACTGCCAACATCTCTGTTTTTCAGAACTGTAGCTGTATTTTATGCCAAGTGTACCTCACATTTGAAGAACTTCAGGAATCATCTCAGAAATTTAGATGGGTTGTTACTTTCATATGGTGTTGTGTAGGTTAATAAAGTACCACTTGCAGTTTTTTTTCTTCATTTCAACGTGTCCTTAAATTGTGTGATGAAACTAAACCAAACATTGCGTGGGATCTCAGGGAAAATGTTATAAGGCCTAAATATTACGAGAAAATGAATTGTGGTCTACCCTACACGCTCCGGGATTATTGTTGCGGCGGCAATAAAGTATGTAGATGCACAGAAAATGCTTAAATATTCAGATATGTCGACTACGTATTTCATATAAACCATCTTTCATTGATTAAAATTAGTTACGTCAAGAAACAGAAAAACTGTAGGTACAATGTAGAAGAGGAGAAATACGATGATGCTAAGGATTTGTAGAGGCAAATTATTATTCTATTTGAAAATATCAAAATAAGCAAAAAAAAACGTGAAAATCAGTGCAACCTGCAGTCATTCTCCTGTCTCACCCCCGAATATCTAGAAAATCTTTTCGGCACAGTTCGCGCAAATAATAATAATTTTAACTACTGACCTGTGTTTTGGATTTTCGCTTTCTTCGAAAAATGATAACAAACTCATCTTGACGCATTGGGCCGTTGATACGCTATGAAAAGCGCAAGTCATTTGGCCCAAAAATGGCGACCGCTGTTTAATTGGCCCTCCTTACTTCTTACAGTAGAGGGCTTGTAACACCATGGAGCTAATGCTGCAGTGATTTATTTGGCCTTTTCTTTGATGTTTAATGTCACAACGTTTAGTTTCTGTTAATGTTTTTATTGCATTGATAGCACAAGTGTGTTCGCTTTTTTCCTTTGTAAAAACTTTGATGCCATGGTTTGATTTTGTGCAATGTATTGTATCTACCATTTAAATTCTTTCTCATTTGGAGGGAACAAAACTTAATGTATATAATTGTAATTTTGTTTAAATAATTTTTTGTAGAAATGTCAATATGTGAAAAGTTCTGTTTTATTTAATATGTTTGGTTGCTGTTATGTAAACTGCTGACCTTCACTTAGGGTTCTTAGTTATTTTGTATGTAAAAGGTGGTGTGGTTCCCCTCGGGAACGGAACTGTGTAGCGCACGAAAAATATGGTTGGCGTGGATAAAAAGGTGGAAGGGAGAGTCAGTCGGGGACGAGCTACCAAACTGTCAACTGCTCATATAAAAGTTGTGTATTGTGCTGGTGCCCAGAGAGGCTTTTGGTGCCGTTTCCCAAGGTGCTAATGCCTCGGATGGATGGATAAAGAGCTGGAACTATTCTGGAATTGGTATCTATCATCGCCAGCAAGAAATGACAGAGTCCAACATTTCTACTTGCAAATCCACCTACCAACATGCACTCGCCACCACGTTGCGCAATCACTGTAATGGAACAGAAGAACTATAATAATGTACAGTGAAGGATCAGCTCATAGGATGTTATAGTGTACTCAAATATAAGGTAAATTTTAACTGAATTCTTGTACCTACCGTGATTTATCCTCAGTCACATATCCACTTAGGGTCCCTCCCACGCTAAAGTGCTTACCGAGTGTCCTTTATTGAAAGCTTATTAAAATTAATATGGCATTAGAGTGTGCTAAAATTAATACTGTTTGTTGAAAGCTCTTACAAATATCTCAATTTTGTGTTTCGCTGCAGTAAAAGTTCAGAACTGTAACTGTTGAGAGTTCTATGTTCATGCTTGCTAAGTCCTTGTTTCACAAATGTAATGAAAGTGCATTTATTTTGCTCTACTACAGTGGTCAAGATTAAGGCCCCCCATTGAAAGTAGTCCAAATGCCAAAGTTACTTAATTATAGAAAGTTTCAATTACTCTTGCTATTCCTGTCAAGTTCTGTACATTATTGGATTCCTCTCGTATATTAAAAGTGCATATTAATGGTGCAACAGGATCCACAGCTTTTCTATTGTGCTCATGCTAGATAACAATTAATAAAAATACCACTATCTATGAAAACAGTAACTTCTTTATTCAAAAGACAGTGCGAAGTAATTTGTTAGTGAACTCCATTTAATTTTCAAGCTAAGTAGAAAGGCGTTTAGTAGTGAGAGAATTAATCTATGCACAATAACTAATTTTGCTGTGAACCATATCCATATTTCATGTCAGTTTGGGATTTGTTCGAAAAGTAATATTGAACCTATGTCCAACTTACGATTCTAACGTGAATATTAACAGTAACGTTATTGAGACTAAGTCCTCAAGGTAATAATGTGTTTCGTTATCTGTTATATTTATGCAAATAGTTCGTTCTGCTCTGTCAGCTCCAACCTTAACGTGAACATAGTAGACGTCAGGGTTCATTGCACTCTCGTGTGACAAAGTATAGGCTGTTTTTGCCCATTTAAGTTACTCACAATTAGTTTCTTGATGAAGAATGGTTACTCATTCTTATCCCTAATTAGGCTGGCTATCGTTTTTATTATTATTTGGTCTCTGTGGATAGGTAAATTATTGTTCGGTACTGTTTAAATATTTACGTAATTCTGACTTTCACTTTCGATAAGCCACCTCCGGTAGGTACATCGCGGTCAACACAACAAAATTCCTTTCAGATGGTAACACTGCTCTGTTGCTTTATATCATAACCGCTTTAACAAGATAGTTCCATTTTACGATCTGCCTCCAACTTTGAGGTTATGGTATAGCAGTAGCGGACGGTAGTGTTATACGTGGCTTTTCCGTGACAGGACTATTTGTTCTGTTCGGGCACAGTGCGTAATAAACCAAACTTGGTATTTTATAGCACACGCTACGTTAATGAAAATACAGTGTTATACGTGGCTTTTCCGTGACAGGACTATTTATTCTGTTGGGCATAGTACGTAATAAACCAAATTTGGTATTTGATTGCACAAGCTACGTAAATGTAGTTGCAGTGTTATAGGCTTTACTGTGCCACAGGTTGCGTTATGCTTAACAGTGTTGCTTCGCACATTGTGCTTCGTAGAAATGTTGTGTGGCGCAAGGTGCTTCACAGCCTTTTTGTGACAGAGGATGTTTCATACCAGTGTTGAATGGCAGACAGTGCTTTGTACCAATATTATGTGTCAAGGATGCTTCATACTGATGTTGCATAGCAGAGGGAGCTCCGTACCAGTCTTGGCTGGCGGAGAATGCTGTCTACTAATGTTGCGTGTCAGAGGCTGCTTCATACTGATGTTACGTGGCAGAGGGGCCTGCGTAGCTATGTTGTGTTGCAAAGGGTGCTTTGTAGCGCCGTTACGTTGGAAAATCCAGCAAAAGGTCACACAGAAAATGTAGCCCGCGCAGGAGTGGCGAGTCCAGCAAGTGGCCATAGCTCACGCCGAAATGGCGGTGCAGTTACACACAGCGGGAGTAGCCGTAGTTCGCAGCCCCCATCATTTCCTCGAGATGTCACTCCAAACGCATTTACATATGGCTACATTCGCGTCTGCTTTGAACTCTCCTGGAGTGTCCTGCTTAAATCGTTTAAGTTGCGTGAAGGCGATGATATTTAGCCATCTAACTTTTTAATATATCTACACAGCTATACCTCTACGCCAGAAATGCTGTCCAGCTGTAGATGCTTATTGCTACCAATGTGAAGCCGGGGCGATTGGCTAGTGAATATTGAAAAGATCTTAACTGGTAGATGATAGAAGAAAGATGCTGCATGTATAGCGAGAACCGTGAAAGGGGGTCAACGTGGCGACATTTTATCATACCTGAGCGAAGTTGTACTGTGATATCGATTAATACTCCTCACTAATTATGACATGTTCAGTACATTATTAGATTCAAGACATTTATGATCTAGTCCTCTTGAGAGAGTAAGAATATTCTGCGCAACAGAAAATGGCACTTCCTTGAGACATGACATTGCTGCTTATGCACGCAAAGCGACGATGCTACGCCATGAAATATATTACCTGGAAATACTAATGCTATATGCAGCACCCGTGTGTTGTCGTTTACCTCTGGGCGGCGATATTTTCTGCCCTCGCCAAGGTGTCTGTCGAGTCTCCTAAATCTGTTCCTCGTCGAGCTACTATACTTTTCAGTTTTGACAAGAGTACAGAGTACGCGTCGTGTTCAACCTGGCTCTTAAGAAATTCACGATTGGTTGGCTGATGTTATCTGTGTTACACCTAATCAGGTAGATACGACTTGCTTCGCATCTGACTTGTATGCTTTCTTTGTGACGTTTTATGATCCCGTTCAAGTAGAAGGGCTTCTCTCTAGGGTTGGTTCTGAAGTGTTGTTTACACATCGAAATGGTTCCGTTTGCCGGCCGCAGTGGCCGTGCGGTTCTGGCGCTGCAGTCCGAAACCGCGGGACTGCTACGGACGCAGGTTCGAATCCTGCCTTGGGCATGGGTGTGTGTGATGTCCTTAGGTTAGTTAGGTTTAAGTAGTTCTAAGTTCTAGGGGACTTTTGACCTAAGCTGTTGAGTCCCATAGTGCTCAGAGCCATTTGATGGTTCCGTTAGCCAACTCCTCTTTGAAAAATGCGGCCTTCGAGTGTACTCCGGTTAGCATTTATAACCTGAAGTGGACGATTCATTTCTTAAAAAATCGTTACTTCAGTTTGGAGTAATACGGCATATCCGATGGGACCGCTGGTCAGCACACCATCGCTTCCAGTGTTATAGCACAATACTGGACATTACAATTGCTACACCACGAAGATGTCGTGCTACAGACGCGAAATTTAACCGACAGGAAGAAGATGCTGTGATATGCAAATGATTAGCTTTCCAGAGCATTCACACAAGTTTGGCGCCGGTGGCGACACCTACAACGTGCTACCACGAGGAAAATTTCCAACCGATTTCTCATATACAAACAGCACTTGACCGCCGTTTCCTGGTGAAACGTTGTTGTGATGTCTCGTGTAAAGAGGAGAAATCCGTACCATCACGTTTCCGAATATGATAGAGGTCGGATTGTAGCCTATCGCGATTGCGGTTTATCGTATCGCGACATTTCTCCTCCCGTTCGTCGAGATCTAATGACTGTTATCAGAATATGGAATCGTTGAGTTCAGGAGGGTAATACGGAACGCCGTACTGGATCCCAACGGCCTCGTATCACTAGCAGTCGAGATGACAGGCATCTTATCCGCATGGCTGTAACGGATCGTGCAGCCATGTCTCGATCCCTGAGTCAACAGATGGGGACGTTCGCAAGACAACAACCATCTGCACGAAAAGTTCGACGACGTTTGCAGCAGCATGGACTATCAGCTCGATGACCACGGCTGCGGTTACCCTTGACGCTGCATCACAGACAGGAGCGCCTTCGATGGTGTACTCAACGACGAACCTGGATGCACGAATGGCAAAACGTCATTTTTTCGGGTGAATCCTGGTTCTGTTTACAGCATCATGATGGTCGCATCCGTGTTCGACGACATCGCGGTGAACGCGCATTGGAAGCATCTATTCGTCATCGCCATACTGGCGTTTCACTCGGCGTGATGGTATGGGGTGCCATTGGCTACACGTCTCGGTCACCTCTTGTCCGCATTGACGGCACTTTGAACAGTGGACGTTACATTTCAGATGTTTTACGACCCGTGGCACAACCCTTGATTCGATCCCTGCGAAATCCTACATTTCAGCAGGATATGCACGACCGCATGTTGCAGGTCCTGTAGGGGCCTTTCTGCATACAGAAAATGTTTGACTGCTGCCCTGGACAACACATTCTCCAGATCTCTCACCAATTGAAAACGTCTGGTCAATGGTGGCAGAGCAACTGGCTCGTCACAATACGCCAGTCACTACTCTTGATGACCTGTTGCATCGTGTTGAAGTTGCATGGGCAGCTGTACCTGTACATGCCATCCAAGCTCTGTATGACTCAATGCCCAGGCGTATCAAGGCTGTTATTATGGCCAGAGGTGGTTGTTCTGGGTACTAATTTCTCAGGATCTATGCACCCAAATTGCCTGAAAATGTAACCACATGTCAGTTCTAGTATAATATATTTGTCCAATCAATACCCGTTTATCATGTGCATTTCTTCTTGGTGTAGCAATTTAAATGGCCAGTAGTGTAGTATCTGGACTGAGGACATGTGAGTCAAAAAGAATATTCCATCCCACGTGACTGTTTGTGGTTACCGGATCCATGTTACATATGCAGGGCAAGAAGGAACATGTTTTCTCTGTAACGAAGGCGTTCATCTCAGATCTTATTGGCCCTGCCGTACTACTGTTCTGACGTCGTCCTATGGAAAACGTCTTCCTTTAACGTTAGCAGACACAGTGTCATCGCTGTCAGCTGTTAGTCAATCTCCAGCTTTAAGCGATGTAGGGGCAACATTACCCTCCACTCCTCGCGAATTTCCACCGTTACCGGCACGTCCCAGTGCGGCCTCTGTCCATGAGGGGATGACGGCTCCTGCAGCGCAAGTCAAACGCCGGCGGACTGAGGACGGTACAGATTTCGAGGACGCCTCACTGCAGTCTGGTTCTTCTGATACGGCGTTGACGTAAGGTGCACCTTCTGACGGTAATAAGTAGTCTACTGACGTTACTTGTGATTCCAGTATTACCAGAAATGCTGTAGCTGCTTCTGTTGATGTTGCATTGTGTGTTCAATTTGTGTCCCCCACTTCACCCGTAGAGACGTTGCCTGCAGGCCAGTCTTTCCAGTGTTCCAGTGAAACACCACCCCTCCTCCACGCTGAGGCGGTGGAGCAACAGGATTCTACGGTTCTCTTCCTGATGATAAGGAGATGCCATCCGACACTGGCACAGCATTACCTGTCTCTTCTGTACCTGATGTTGCTGTTAGTCGTTCTGAGTTTTGCTCCCCGATTTCCGATGAGTGCAGTGGCGATTGCTCCTCTATCAAATCGGAGCTTGACGTGCCTCCAACCCTTTCACATCAAGAGAGTTTTCACGAAGTAGTGTGAAACAGCGTTTTCAATCTGTACGTGCAGCGGCACGTTGTACAAAGAAAAACGAGGATACCTCGGCTTCCGGTGGGGAGGATTAGAATTATATCTTGTTTCCCCCGCCTCCGGACGTTGAGTAGAGAAGGACGTGACGGATGCTTTTTCCTTAGTGTTGTTTCATTGAACTTTCAGGTACTAACGGATGCAGGCATATGCATTTCTAACCCTCAATGTTAATAGGATATGTTCCCAATTACGGCTTGCTGCGTTACGCCAGTTTATTTACGATTCCCAAGCTGATATCGTGTGTTTACAAGAGGTATTATTTGATGTGTTTTGTCTTCCTGGATACTCTATGTTTTTCAATGTGGCGCCTGAAAAGTCTACCGGTATGGCTTTGCTTTATCGAGATGGAATCCCGCTGACGGAATTCGAAACGCTAGATGACGGTCGCGGTATAGGCTGCATTATTTATGACCTCACCTAAAGTTTTATTTACGCTCCGTCTGGACCCGGTGGTTCATCCGATCGCACGCGGTTTTATAAGGAAGAAGTTGTTTATTTACTCCGACGGAACCCGCACCAGCTTTTGTTGGGGGGGGGGGGGGGGGGCGGACATTTTAACTGTCTTACGTCGTGTAGATCAGACCCCCAACTTAATGATATGGTGACGTCCTTCCAAGATGCTTGGGTTTGCAGATATCCCTCATTGTTGCAGTTTTCGTTTTTTTTTTTTTTAAGCGGCTGAAATAAGGCGAACTAGGGAATTTTATTATGCTGTCCTTCCCGATCTTTGCGATAACGCTCGTGCTGCCCCCTTGAGTTCGTCGATGTCCACCGTGTGAAGGCAAAACTTCAACAACTCAGACGGGGGCAAATAGATGGTGTCCGATTGCGTTCCCAGCCTCTTTCAATCGTACAGGATAATTTGACCTCTCTCTATCATCTTCTTCGGCCTCACAAACGATCTCAAAGGACGTGTTTTTCTACCATTCGTTCTCTAGATGGGCGTGAGTGGTCCTCCCAATGTGATATAATGCTTGAACTTACCAGTACTTTTCCGAACTTTATACTGAAGTGGATTCAAACGGTCCATCGTCTGTTGATTTTACCTCCCTCCTTGATAGTCTTGTTACGCCAGCTCACCAGGAAGAGTTTTTCTCTGCATTCCATCCCGGTGATATACTTGGTATTGTGGCTCGTTCTTCCTCCCACAAATCGCCTGGCTTCGATGGCCTTCCCAAAGAATTTTATATCCGATTTTGGCCCCTGATAGGAGATACGATAACTTCTATGTGAATGAAGTATTTTACGGAGGCCTTCTCCTGGCCAGCTTTAAGGTTGCTAAAATTGTCCTGATCCCCAAAAAGCCGGGACGTTTACGTGTGGATCAAGTCCGGCCATAACCCTCTTCAACTATGATTATAAAATAGTGGCGAGAGCGGTAAATAGCTGACTATCGGTTTTGTCGGCTACCATCATCACAAGCCATAAAAGTTGTCTATCGGGTCGTACTCTCCTGACTCCCGTTGCTGAATGTCGTGATTTAATTTCGATTGCATCCACGATTCCCGTGCCAAGCGCTTCTCCTTTCATTGATTTTCACCAAGCGTTCGACCACGTTCATCATGTATTTCTTACGCGAATGTTGACAACTGTTGGTTTTAACGATGCTGCACGACGGCTGTTTCGCTCTGTAATTACTTGTATTCGGGCGTCCGTTGATGTAAATTGCCGTTTTACTTCCCCCATCGCGGTGTGTCAGGGTGCCCTTCAAGGGAGTCCATTATCTATGTCGCTCTACGTGCTGTTTCTGGAAGCCTTATAGCGATCTATAGCTGCTCGTTTCGGTGGCTGGTCGCTGTTGGGAGGAAGGTTTACCGTTCGTGCATATTCTGATCATTTTATGGTTCTTCTCCGTACCCATGATGATAAACCACTGCAGAAGGAAGTTTTTGATGCCTTTTGTCGTCTTAAGGGTGCGCGGGTTAATTACCAGAAATGTCACTTACTCAGTTTGCGCAGATTTGACGCTGTTTAAATTCCAATGGCTTTGAAGGTCACCTGATATCGACCGTTAGGTGTTATAAATGACAGCTGTCCGCTAAAGATGACGACGATCAACTGTAAGTCTGTCCGGATAAGATGCAGGGAGCAGTCATTGAACACGAGCGTCGCTCCCTCTCACCTCTTCATAAGATCGGGGCCATGGAAACGTACGTGTTAAGTAAGGCTTATTTCACTGCACAAATCTTTCTACTTCCTGCGATGATGTACCGCATGTTTCAAAGTTTAACTGGCAGGTTTATCTGGCGCAACTCTATTTCTCGCGTGTGTTATGGGGTCATGGTGCGCTCCCGTCTGCTGGGAGGTTTGGACCTCCCTGACATTCGGGTTAAGGCTTCTGCCTTATTCATCCGTCGCTCCATTTTAACATGTCTATGCGCCACCTAGTCAGTTACAACTCGTCTTCATGACTGTATCCGATCGGAGAGTTTAACACTTCCAGTAGATACTAGTAGGATTAGTTATAAACTACGGCATGTTAAGGAATTTATTCTTGAAGTCAGTTATTTAGGAGTAAATGTCCTTTCCCAAGCGAATCTCTCCTAAAAAATGCTGATAACCCGCTGGCCAATTCCTCATAGAATTCACTCTGTGGAAGCTATGTCGCCAGAAATTAATTGGAAGGTTGTTTGGTCTAACGTTAGCCTCCTGATTTTCCCGATGGAAGTGGCGTTCTCGTGGTACCGAGTTGTTCATGATATTGTACCTGCCAACGGGCGACTTTTTCGTATTGGCTGGGGTTTGTGGGGCGCTCAACTGCGTGGTTATCAGCGATTTTTTTTTTTTTTTGTTTCGTATTGGCCTCAATGTGATGGATCGTTGCAATCATTGCCATGAATCTCCTGCGGTCATAGTCATTGGAGATGGCTTTGCCGACAACTGGCTTTTCTCCTCAGAAGGTCGGAGGCGTCTATCTCTGGGGAGATTCTCGTGCGTCACGATTCATCTTTCTTTCCCCGATCGAAGAACAATGCCTTCATGTGACTTGTTGGACATTATGTCCACTACGTAATGGTGAGTGGATATGACGCAGTTCCGTGTGCCTTATACCAGTATAAGGCCACAGCCCATTAGACGTGGCTCAGGATGCCACGTCAACGTGAACTCTTATCTAATATGCTGTATCTTGTTTTTCATCGACAAGGAGTTGGATGAGTTGAAATCCCCCCCCCCTTTTTTTTGTGGGCACTCTTGTTTGGACTTAAATGTTTCAAGATGTAGAAGTGACGGAGGAAAGAAGGTGTGGGCACGTTAAAATTAACGCTATATCCGTTCACATACGTTTCCCTGATTTAACCCCCTTGTTTTTGTCGAAATGACTTATTTTATTTTATTTTAATTTGTTGCGTTGTAAAAAAAGTCGAATAAATCGTTTGCCATGTAAGCAGGAGATCCAGGATTCGAGACCCGCTCGGGGCAAAAAAAAAAAAAAAAAAAAAAAAAGGATAGCCGAGAGCACTAACGCGCTGCTTCCTGGACTCGGGTAGGCGCGCCGGCCTCGGATCGAACCCGTACGGCGGATTGACGACGAGGGCCGCTGTGCTGGCCAATCTGGATGTGGTTTTTAGGCGGTTTTTCACATCCCGCTAGATGAATACTGGGCTGGTCCCCACGCTCCGCCTCAGTTACACGGCTCGCAGACATCGGAACACATTCGCACTATTCCATGGATTACACTAGATGCAGACAGTTGGGGTACACTAATTACTTCCCAGGGGGTACCGGGTGGCGACAGGAAGGGCATCTGGCCACCTCTTACATTAACGTGCCACATACCATTAACAGCAAATCCCGCCAGTCGGGATTAATGCTTGGAAAGAGAGAGAGAGAGAGAGAGAGAGAGAGAGAGATAGAGAGAGAGAGAGAGAGAGACTAACGCTATGTGCAGCATATGGGAAATAATAAACTTAAAAATGATGTTCGGAGGGGCAGGAAATGGTAGTCGTAGCTGTCTTTCTGACAGAGAAATTATGGGATCCTACGTTTACAGGTTTATTTCGTCTTTCTTTACTTCACTAACATGATTATGCGAGCCCCTCTATTCTATTTATTTCTTTACTTTGGCTTTGGGTTACAAGGACCAAACAGCCAACAACGGCTGAAAAGTGCCAAAGAAACATAATTTCAGAAAGCCAGAACGGAACAAAATTATGAAGTTGGCACACAAAGTAAAATAAAAGCGCAATTACGCAAACGCAAAACAGCCAGCAACAGCGATAGCAACAACATTGGAGCAGAATTACAAACAGCACTATACAACAACACTATGACAGATATGCATATACTCTTAAAGTAAAAGGGCAATCACAGTACATCGTACAGTAAGTACAATAATAACTAAGGAAGAAATCTGCAAATAGCCTCATATAACAAAATGTGAAATGTAGCATACAGACAGACGTATTTAAAGTAAAAGAAAAAACAAAAAATGACGGGCACAATGAAATCATCGGTATGTACAATAGTACCAGTACAACAATAACATAAAATGAACACGACAGCAATAATGAATGTTTAATGTACAATTAGAGGTCTGTTCGCAAATTAAAACAGAAAATTCCGCACCCGGTTACAAACTGGGCTGATGCCATGTGAAAATGAGTGAAAATGAAGACCTCGGCAATTCATTAATTAAATTTGGATACCGAAGGCTTTCAAATAGTTTGTGAGCAAGTTATATTTATCAGAACGGTGGATTAAAACAGAAACATTGATGATGATTGGGTATCCTCTCGCAACCAATCTTTGCAATCGTGAGCGTGGAACATGCCAATATGGTGTGGTTACGATCCGCTACTGCTGTTGAGTCCTTATCGAATGTCCAGAAGTGGTAATCTTCAACCAATATAGGTGCGTGGGGATAACACCCATGTCCTAGCTGCATGAGGATACAGAAGTTACTTGACGTCTACGTAGCTGCACCGAGGCGAACCATGGCCGAAAAGAGACGTTCGGTTGTATGGTAGAGTGCCGAGAGACATGCCCCTTAGAGTGCCGAGAGACATGCCATTTAGAGGAACAGCGTGATAAATAGCCGTCCATATTGTCGATATGAGATCCGTGTAAGGGATCGACATTGGGCGCAACTGTCCTTCCGTAATACTCCTCAGTGGAGAGTGCCATGACGTCCTTTAATCAAGAGTAATTGGACGGCAATGGCCAAAGGCTGCGCGTCTCGTATGGGCGCCTAGACGTCCAGAACATACCTCTTGGTCTGTTTATCAAACGCGGGATGTTGCAGTTACTGTAGCACACTTCGAGAGTCCGTAAGTATCAGAACGAATTTGAATGTTTGGGTACTATAATGAATGGCTTCCCTGATGGCCACTAACTCCGCCATGTAGATAGAAGATTCAGATGGAAGCGCAAACATTTGGCAAGTGCCACTAGAAGGCCTAAAGAAAGCGCATCCCACACCCTTCTCAGGTACAGAACTGCCCTTATAGATGTGAGCGTACTGCGGCCGAGAAATTGCTCCAGGTCGCGAGTGGTGTTGATCTCCGTTCGGAAATCGGACGGAAGGTATGACAATGGGGCTTGAGTGAAGAACAGACTACACGAAAAACGAAAACGGGGTAGTTTTGTGTCCTGTAGAATGAGTGGGAGGAGATGGTACCATTTCTCGTAGCTGCGAACTAGTAAAGGAATTCTGTTAACGCGTCGTCTATGAGGTGCCTGAGTGATTCTCCAGAATTGAACCACCGCCGTAAGGGAGGCACAATCGGACAGCGAGGATCGACTGACGTCTGCCGTCTTACAGACATTATGGATGCTTACTCTAGCAAAGCACTGGCGGGCGTTGATTTCATGGCTCCGAGGATAAGACGAATGACTCTGTGATGGATGACATCAAGCTTGCGCAGAGTTGACTGTGCTGCATGCCGTAGACAACGCTACCATAATCTAAGATAGAACGGATCAAAACATTACACACCTCCTCAGTTCCGCTCTTCACCATAATCGGGCAAGTATACGCAAGATATTCACAGTATTATACAACTTGTCGATGAATTACGCAACATGTTGCATCCACATGAGTTTGCCGTCATATTAGACACCAAGGAGCTTAGCATGTGACCGAACAGGAAATATGTACGGGCCAACTGAAGATCGGATGAGAAGTCACTGTGCCGTTTCCTTGTGAATATCACAGCAACTGGTTTGTCAGATGACAAAGTGAGCCCATTTTTGAACTTCCATGCGTCGATAATTTCGCATGTGTCGGTAAGTCGCATGCAGTGGGGCTGAACAATGTCTCTAGGTCGGTAACATACGGCGCATACAGCAAGTGACTCAGTATCGCGCCCTGCGGGAGGCCACAACACACTATGCAGGGACAACACATTGGGCTGATCGTGGATATATACCGTACAGCCACCAAACTGACTGTATATAAAACTGACTGTATACAATCCGTGAAATCACCACCCAGAGGTGCAGCAGTTGCAATTTGTTGATAAGTTCAGATATCAGGACGTTGTCGTACGCCCTCGGAAAGACAAGAATTAAGGCCGTTAAGGGTTCGTCAGTGAAGAACGTGCTTCGAGGTCTATCGCAAGCAAGGTGATATTGTTAGAAGTACTTCTGTCCTTAAGGAAGCTGTTTTGCGTCCCCGGAAGCAAGTTCTCATGTTCCAACCACCATTCTTAGCGAGGCTTGAGAATACCGATAGCGTTTAGTTGGCGCTGGCAACAGCAAAGCTTCCTGCGCAGGCTGGAGGGGATTGGCCTTAACCCCCAATACATTTTATCACAGGCACTAGCACATTTGTGAGTGAGAAGTTTTAAATACGTGGAGTAAATGTTGGGAATGACCTTATCCGGTTTAAATAGAAACTGAATCGTTTGACTTGAAGCACCTGAGGATGCAAATCTAATTTGCGAAGGAGGTCGTATTCTTCGATAAAGATTTGTAACAGATGATGCGATATTGTTCATTCAAATCATGAAGCTTCGAGAGACGTTCGAATATATTACACACGCAGGGTGACAATGCGGTCGGGCGATGAGATGTCGCATGACCAGCGTCTTTCCCAGGCTTCAGTATGGGGGCAAATATTTGAGTCTTCCAGTCGTCTGGAGCATTTCCATTCCTCCAGATGTCATTAAAGATGCCCACGTTTTGCATGAACCATGGAGTAGTGAATCTGGTCATAGCCAGGCTTTGTATCTGATGAAGACGTCAAGGCTTTGTGGAGTTCGGTGAGAGTGAATAGCTTGGTTAAACCATCTCGTAGATCGTCAGCGGCACCTGTAGCCACGAGATCGATGGGTAACGGCATGACAGTAAAAAGTGCGATAATGGCGGCAAACTCGTCTGTTCTGATTTAATCGCTTGAGAGATACTGGTTTCCTTTTGAGCGAAATCACCATCGACCAAATACGTCCATCAGGAGTGCCAGCCTTGAGAAAACGCTTAGTGAACACATCCATCCGTCTGTAGGTAACACAGTTCCTCCACGTAGTATCCCGTTTAAGACGACTACAAGCCCATCTCCGTTGCACAACCCGACGCGAACTTTATGGGTCACATAAGGGAATCGTGAATCGGATGGTGCAAGTCATCATCCTTTTCTGTAGAATAGATTGGCATGCCGCTACAATAATATAATTCCTAAACATAGATACCTGTGCTTGCGAGGACGCTACGTTGAGGAATGACGATAGTTTGGCATCCATTACTACGCCATATCATGAATCGTGACAAACCTCCTTGCATAATGTTCCATTTAAGAGATCGCCTAGTCTGCTGTGCGCGTTAAAATCCCCACAAAATCAGAATGGAAATTCCAACTGCTGAACCAGTGCATACCCCTCTTCAGGAGGAATATACGATTTTGGCCGGCAGTAAATAGCCACGAGTAGAGAGCCTGGCAGGTATCGTTTGAAAGCTGTCGACAGCCTCGTGCCATATCTTTATTGGGGTGTGATACAGTCCATTATTAACGAAGATGGCGACACCTCCTCTACCATCATCTCAGTCTCTGCAATAAGCCAGACAACAGAACCTGGTTGAAACACATCTCTGGGTTGGCAACGTTCATGTTGAAGGACTCCTTCATTGGCAATCGCAAGTCGTGCATTCCATTGGAAGACCCTAAAACCCGCCACAGCTACTAGGCAGAAGTAGGAGAGGTAACAGTCGTCGGGGAGGCTGTATCTGTAAAGTTCCAGGTGGCTACGTCTTCGCGTCTTCCAAGAAGCGCATGATAAACGAGATACTCTTCTCAATGACGTATTCCTTGTTATTATAAAGTGACAGTGTCTGTTGACTTTATTGAGGAGGATATTGGTTGGGTTGGAGTGGGGCCTGGTGAATATGATGGAAGACAGAATATCAGTGTCGAATGTCTGAGAAGCCCTGTCGCCAGACTGGCCTAGGAGCACGCCACTTCTATGGACCTCTCGTGCCAGAGGTGGCACCCCATCTGTCAGCCAACTGGAAGTCACGTTGACGATGCTCGGGACCATGAGGGAGAGAGCCTAACTGAAGCAACACCAGTAGTGACGTTGGTCGCATAGAAGAATCTTGTAAAACGACCATTGGTTGCGTAGAATGCCTTAAAGTTAGAGGAGGGAAATCTAGAGGATTTTTGGTACTGGGAGGCTGTCGGAAAACAGCGGAGTGCGACGGCTGCATGCTACCAATTACCCTCTACGATGCAGCGTAGGATTTGTTTGCACCTTGGAGCTTATGTTGATGCAGAAAAGCGCATGAACGTTCTGTCATTGGGTACGGACCTTGAGAATTATTGGGAAATAATAACTTGCCTACCGACATAGGGTGGAGTTGGCCAGCGTTCTTACCTATGCTCTCCACAAAGACAATGTAATGGCCTGCATCTCCTCGGCTATACCGATTGTTGACACTTGGCCGTGCGACCGCAGCAGTGGAAGTCGACATTGACTCAGCATTCTGAGTTTGTCTGCCTTTTACCATAACTAGAAGGGGGATCCGAACCCGGTAATTCACGCATACACACTGGATAGGAGGTGAGTCGACACACAGCCGTTTACTAAGGGGACCACTTTCCTGCTGCTGACTTGCAGGTGCATAGGCTTCATGGCGCGAAGCTGGAAGTGTCTTTGAGATAGATAACTTGCTGACTATCCCGGTACAACTGTTGTTGTTGGTGGTGATATTTCTGGTGTTGTTGTTGTAGCTGCAGTAGTTGAATGTGGTGCTGTTGTGGTTGATGTTCTAGGTACTGTTCTTGCAGCTGAAAAATCTGTGCATCCGGGAGTGGTAATTCACCCGTTGGCCGGACATCGGTGGCCGCGGAACATCTGTCGGTACGTGTTGATGGCAGACTTCTAGTGCCCTCTGTATGACCTCACCCGCGTCTGGGGGATCGGTCGCTATACAACACTACCACCGCGAACGTGTGACGAAGGAAACACTATCCGATGTACGAACACTGCACGTAAGCGATTGTCTTCGAAAAACGAGTATATGAGAAGGGAAGTACTAGTAAGAACGCGAAGAGTACGAAGCACCACGCTCTTTCGCGAAACATAAACGGCGAGTCCCTCTGATCAGCAATGCAACAGTGCCTAACCTATTTCAAGAAGGTGAAATCTAAGACTAGGTAATAACTAGGACAGTTATTTATTAATAATAACATTTAAATATACTCTGGCACGGGAACAAGAACCCAAAGGCCTGTATTAAATAGTACAGATGTGTAGTACAGAATCAGCCCTAATCGAGTCTCCATAAGTAGGTCAGAGCGCAGAAAGGAGGTATAAAATTTTTAAAGAGAAAGGCAGTACGGCAATTGTTTTCAGAGCCGTCACTACGATTCTCAGTACCGACTCTATCGCTCTGGCCCTACGTGCAGCTCCAGCTAACCCAGGAATCCAAAGGTAATCACGCTAAAAAACGAGTATATACGAATTAGGAATCCGATTTTCTACAACTCGCAATGTTTCGACTTAGAAATTTGTCAAAATCCAGGATACCTGAATAAGTGAATGTAATCACATAAATAGAGTAAGTGGCTGTAACAGGGCCTGTCTCCGAAGTGTAGGCGGAAACTGCGTAATTCGCAACAGAAATGTAGACGACAGACTATAACAGTTCTAACAATTTCTCACTATTTGAAAGCGATGAATACTGAAAAAGAAACAAGAAAGGAAACTACTACAGCCAGGCGGGCCGCTTAATAATGCAACTCCACTGGATGTAGCCGGCCGCTGTGACCGAGCGGTTCTATGCGCTTCAGTCCGAAACCACGCGGCTGCTACGGTCGCAGGTTCGAATCCTGAATCGGGCATGGATGTGTGTGATGTCCTTAGGTTAATTAGGTTTAAGTAATTCTAAGTTTAGGGGACTGATGACCTCAGATATTAAGTCCCATAGTGCTTGGAGCCATTTGAATCCACTGGACGTAAGGCATCCGCCAGAGATATAGGCAAGGAATTATTTCCGAAAATTAAATACCAACACAAATATCTATCCTGCATCTTTATGAATCTGTTAGATTAGAAAATGGCGTGAATTAAAACTACATTAAATGAAAGGAATGTTCCTTGGCGTGAAAGGAATGTTCCTTGGCGTGAAACGTTTAGTTGTAACATCTACCTCAATTTATTATCTTTGAAATTTTTCTCTTTCTGACGAAAACTATATGAGGTAGCTGATCATGCACGTTTTAAAGAAGCTGCAATAAAAGAAATATGTATTTGTCGCCAAGGAACCATCTTTTAATATGATGTAGCGTTAATTCGTTAGTTGGAGATGGAAGTCCGATCTAAACTTTTGCATCGTGAATAAATACACAATACATCACATTTTGGTAGTATCGTAATGCCGTTCACTACAACCAAGCTGCGCTGCACTGTTTAAATAAAATGTCACCTTCCAAATACCAATCGGGAAGCTACAATAGTTGACGTATCTGACCATTAATAACATATCATTGAGATGCATAGCAGACTACGGTAATTGGTTCCACGGGAGCGAAATAGCTCGGACGACCCCTCGCTCGATTCCAGAGGTGAGCGGTTTGTTTGCAGATTCCCGGCGCTCGCGCACATGGAGTCCTTGGCGTTCTCTTCTCTTGATGGGCACCAAAGGGAACTAATTATAGTTACGTGTGCACATCCATCCCAGTCTAAATACCTGCGACGGGGATCCCCTCTTCCGCAGGAAACGGAGACTGCAAAACCCCAGCGAAAAGTTTGGAAGGGGACTTAAGAGTAAACAAGATGGCTTCAGGCAAACGACAAAGAATCAACCTTAGAGAATAATAATATCCACCAGTCATGTGACTAGTTAAAAATATGGCTGTCGCGTTTGGAAGCAAAAGGTAGAGGGTCTTCAGCTGAGGAGATAACAGCTGATTACTTGAGACATTTTCCCAGGTACTAACGGTACCTTCCATTAAAGACCCAAGGCCGCGAAAGTCTTTTTCGCTAAAGTGCACCAAACAGACGATGACATAGCAGCCATTACTACGGTGGAGAAACAAAAGTATGGGTAGAGATAAGGTTCATAAATCATTCTGGCAGATACTATTAGAGCTTACATCTTTATTTTTTCCAAAATGGGTGCAAACAAGCTCTCTCCTAATTACACTGCATCTTAACTTCCGCAAGGTGACCGTTATGTTGACATAACACTGGTTTTCTATTTTCCGACATAACTGTAGTAAAAAGTGTGACCAAAATATAACTTAAACGATTATTTGACACTACAAAGGGGAAGTCATAGTCACAGTACATAATTTTTTTTCTTTTTTAAAAAAAGAGGGGTTACGTTACCGGTTTCAACGAACTACGTCGTCATTTTCAAATCTGAAACATCAGCTGGAGAATATGTAATGGGAATTATTTATTCTCTAACTGATGTTTTTGCATTTGAAAATTACGACGTAGTTCATTGTAACCGGTAATGTAACCCTCTTTTTTCATAAAAACAAAAAAAAAATTATGTACTTTGACTATGGCTTCACTATTGTACTGTAAAATAAACACATTGATTTTCGTTTAAGAAATACATCTGTTATCTCTGCTACGGGTAACAGATAACTTCAATTTTAATTCAGTTCTTTCATTCTTTGAGATTGATTCTCAAATTCTGTGGTCAAATTTCTGTCTCTTCCTGCCGCCGGCCGGAGTGGCCGTGCGGTTCTGGGCGCTACAGTCTGGAGCCGAGCGACCGCTACGGTCGCTGGTTCGAATCCTGCCTCGGGCATGGATGTGTGTGATGTCCTTAGGTTAGTTAGGTTTAATTAGTTCTAACTTCTAGGCGGCTGATGACCTCAGAAGTTAAGTCACATAGTGCTCAGAGCCATTTGAACCATCTGTTCCCGCCGAAGGACATAAACGTAACCATTTCACCGAAAGTTTTTCCACTCTAGACTGTTTTATATAGCTAACGTGCGGCGTACCACATTCGAACACTTAAAACCACCCAGCGAAATGTTTGGCAATACCTCACCTCCTCCGACAAGAGGCGACACGCTATCAGCGCCTGCCTGTGATAAGCTTATCGCAAAATGTAACAAGTATTCGATGTATATGGGAAACCTTAACGTCGAGCTCTTCTGAGAGCTACACCGACTGAGGCTCTAAAGTCATGCAAAACCAATTGAAATGATCTGTGGCAAGCCTTGTCACACAGGGTCACCAAGGTACATGGCGGAGCACTGTCATCATTCCCAGTTTATTCAAGTGAACGTCCAAGGGTATTATTCTCTGGGAGGTTCTGCCAAATATACTATCCATTGACGAGAAAAAGAAAAGGAGACGTATGCGTGCACTACTGTTAAGCGCTGACTTTTCTTGTGCTTTGAATTTTCAGTTATCTGGATTCGTTCGAACGGTGCTAAGTATCTGCTTGCTAGGACAGTATTTTTCAAATGAAATACTATTTTTTTTAATATTGAGTCGTGTGCTTCTCCATAAATTAAAAAAATTAAAGTTTCTGTGATAAAATATTTACTATATTGCTTATGGGATTTATAGAGCCTGCTCACACAAAGACGTGAAAAGGAAATCATTTTGAAAGAATATTCTTCTTGAAAGAGAGGGGTAAGAAACTTCAGTAAAGTGGAATTAGCTTTGAAGGTGAACTTCTCAAATCCAGTTCTCGCAATAATTTGCCTAGTATCAATATTCTACGAAGATCTCACACTTATTTCCACGGAGTGTGTACGTACATGACTGTTGAAGGTGGTAAGGCGAACGGGTATAGGCATTAGTCAGAGCACTCCAAAGTCATTTATAGCTGTACAAAAGTCGCAGTAAATGTATTCACATACTACATAGCCATTCAACGTATAGTTACATATGAGACGACTCGTACATGAGAATTGTAGAAAAGAAGAGACAACTCACACCTCATATCTCTTTGTCAAGTGTATGCTTAATTATTCTCATAGTGCTCAGCGATGCATATTCTTGAAACAAATCAATTCATAAATAATCATTTTTCTGAACTTCTGTTATAATCTCCCTACGTGTTACATGGTCTCATCCTAATAAGTGAGATCATACGATTGCAGACGACCGATTCGAATATTGGTGACGTTTGCACGTTGGGGCAGAGCTATGCATTTATCGAGCACTGGCGTCAGCATAAATATGGAACAGTGTCGAAAACTATCTAAGCGCATATGGCATTTAAGATGTGTGCTTCCACTGTACACATTTACCTTCTCTTCCCTTTGTGCCAGTAAAAAGGAGATATCAACGTGAAGAAATAGGGCTGTGCTATCCCGCAATACTTTCAGCACAATCCGTAACAACATAAACTCAACACCATACAAGCAATCGTCACAATCAGCTCATGACACATTTCCGCAAATGAAGTGTAATCATAGTGACAGTAAAACCTGTAACTATCGGACTTACATGGTGGTGTGTGACAGTCGTTTTCCGGCAGGTATTTTCTGGTTGTGGAATTGGAGCAAAATACAGTGATTCGGGTACATTATGTACGTACCCTCCTCTGCTCATAATACGATGGCTATATTGTACATATGTAAATTTAGTTTTTAGTTCAAATGGCTCTAAGCACTACGGAACTTAATATCTGAGGTCATCAGTCCCTTAAGATTTAGAACTAAGTAAACCTAACTAACCTGAGGACATCACACACATCCATGCCCGAGGCAGGATTAAAACCTGCGACAGTAGCAGCAGCGCGGTTCCGGACTGAAGCGCCTAGAACCGCTCCCCCACAGCGGCCGGCTAGTTTTTAGTCCAAAATAATTTTGCTGCATAACAAAATTCGTACCTCTGCCGATATCGTTTCCATTACAGCAAATACACTATGTGATCAAAAGTATCCGGACACCCCCAAAAACACGTTTTTCATATTAGGTGCGTAGTGCTGCCAGGTACTCCAGCGACTTCAGTAGTAATTAGATAACGTGAGACAGCAGAATGGGGCGCTTCGCGGAAGTCACGGACTTCGAAAGTGTTCTGTTGACTGAGTGTCATTTGTCTCGTACATCTGTGCGCGAGATTTCCACACTCCTAAACATCCCTAGGTACACTGTTTCCGATGAAAACGTGAAGTGGAAACGTGAAAGGACACGTACCGCACAAAATTGTTCAGGCCGATCTAGTCTGTTGACTAACAGAGACCGCCGACATTCGAAGAGGGTCGTAATGTGTAATAGGCAGACATCTATCCAAACCATCACACAGAAAATTCTAATTGAATCAGGATCCATTGCAAGTACTATGGCAGTGAGGAGGTGAGAAAACTTATATTTTATGGTCGAGCGGCTGCTCATAAGCCACATATCACACCGGTAAATTCCAAACGACGCCTCGCTTGGTGTAACGAGCGTAAACATTGGACGATTGAACAGTGGGAAAACGTTGTGTGCAGTGACAAATCAAGGTACACACTGTGGCGATCCGATGGAAGGGTGTGAGTATGGCGAATTCCCGGTGAACATCATCTGCCAGCGTGCGTAGTGCCAACAGTAAAATACGGAGGCGGTAGTGTTACCGTGTGGTCGTGTTTTTAATGGAGGGGGCTTGCAACCCTTGTTGTTTTGCGTGGCATTATCACAGCACAGGCCTACATTGACGTTTTAACCACCTTCTTGCTTGCAACTGTAGAAGAGCAATTCGGGGATGTCGACTGCATCTTTCGACACGATCGAGCACCTTTCCCTAATGCATGGCCAGTGGCTGAGTGGTTGCACGACAATAACATCCCTGTAATAGACTGTCCTGCGCAGAGTCCTGACCTGAATCCTATAGAATACCTTGGGGATGTCTTGGAACGCCGACCTCGTACCAGGCCCCACCGACCGACATCGATAACTCTCCTCAGTGCAGCACTCCGTGAAGAATGGGCTGCCATTCCCCAGGAAACCTCCCAGCACCTGATTGAACGTATGTCTGCAAAAGTGGAAACTGTCATCAAGGCGAAGGGTGGGCCAACACCATATTGAATTCAAACATTAACGATGAAGGGCGCCACGAACTTGTAAGTCCTTTTCAGGCAGGGGTCCGGTTTCTTTTGATCACGTAGTGTACGTCTATTCCATATGACGTTTTTCCATCCTCCATCCTATCTAACAATGCCCAGATTATTTCAAGTGAAAAATCACAACAATGAAGTAGCTTCACCGGAGTGATTGTAATTTATGAGGAAAAGAGCGAAAGCACAGATTTGCGTCTCTGCGTCTCATTTAGGTAAAAGGAAGATTGTATTTCTAAGCGACGGTAATGATCTCTTTACATCTACAGAAGTTAAGTAAACACAAAAACTCTGCTCAGCTTAAAAAATTGTGCCGCAGAACTATTCGAACCACGTCTTCCACAGGTAAGCGGTATGGCCTACACCAACTAAGGTGAGCTATTTCACTCTGGCACAATAGCCAAAAGGATATTCACTATTGCATAGTGTATAGTAAAATATTCATTTTGCAACCAATCTGCAGCTAAACCGCACTCATATATAGCTCCTTTTGGGCTTACTCGGTGGGTTAGTTACGTATACAGTACATTTAAAGTTCCACCACCCGTTTATGGTGGAATTAATTACCATTAGTGGAACAACACATTACGGTAGCTTCAGAGACTACTACGGCTTGGATTTATTTATTTTTTTATTTTTATTTTTATTTTATGTACTTTACCTGAAATTTCAATGATATTTGTGCCCATTTTGGGAACTCCGTCCTCCAGCATGTGAAAATTTGCAAATTTATTTCCGTCTGCAAGAAGGTTGTTAAAGCACGTCGCAGCATAGCGCCAGTCAACTGAACGCCTGTTAATATTGACAACAGCACGTAATTGCTTCCTAGTTCAGAGATCGCGGTTACTGGTAGAGTGAAAATCTGTTGCTTCCTGTGCATACTTATGACAGATCTAGCTTCGAATATTTTATCATTTTACCATTATGAAGGTCGAGCAACTATGGAAAATTATGGTTGTTATTGTATAGTAAAGCAGCATACGGAAGTATTTTTGTTTTCCTGTCATATATATTTCGCAATACTTACTTAAGGCTCTTTGTATGTTTCTTGAGACTAAAAAGCATGATCTATAATTTCTATCCGTCTCCTATACACAATAATCAGCCAGATCATTATGACTGCTGCCCACCGCGACGTTGGATGCCACCTGGTGGCGTTGCGGTCTCGTGGTGCGGTAAACGGAGCAGACACGGACAGGGGTTCACACTGGCAAAGATATGAGCTGCAAATAGCGAAAACCACTGAGATAAGCGGTATTTGACAAAAGACAGGTTATTATCACGCAGAGACTGAACGAATATCTCGAAAATAGCGAAGCTGGTCGAATGTTAACGTGCTACTGTCTTGAGTTTCTACGGAAAGAGATAGGACAGTGAAATTAATGGTAGGTGCTAAATGGTTGGACGTACACTACTCTTGACAGAACGGGGAAATTCAGGAATAGAGAAATACAAGTCGCTGAGGAATGAAATAAATACGAAATGCAGGAAAGATAAGACGAAATTGTTGCATGAAAAATGTGAATAAATCGAAAAAGTAATGACTGTCAGAAGGACTGACTCAGCATATAGGAAAGTGAAAACAGCCTTCGGTGAACTTAATAGCAAGGGTGGTAACAATAAGAACGCAATGAGAATTCCGCTGTTAGATGCAGACGACAGAGCGGAGAGGAGGAAAGAGTACATTGAAGGCCTGTATTTGGGGGAAGATTTGCCCGATGTAATAGAAAAAGAGATAGGAGTGTTTTTAGAGGAGATAGGAGACCCAGTATTAAAATCAGACTTTAAGAGAGCTTTGGAGGATTTAAGACCAAATAAATGCATGCCACTTCATCAGATTTCTAAAATCATTGAGGGAAGTGGCCGGAAAACGACTTTTCACGTTGGTGTATAGAATTTGAGTCTAGCGACAAACCATCTTACTTTTGGAAAAATGTCATCCACACCATTCGGAAGGCTGAAGAGCTGACTGTGCAGTAACTTCTTTGCTTACTAATTCTTCCTAACAAATCTCTTAAGCTTCAGCCTACTCTCCATCATTACTGCATTGTGATATGAGCCTGTATCTGCTCCTGAGTACGCCTTAAATCCAGTGTGTGCTTTGGGAACCTCTGTCTGACCACGATGTAATGTAACTGAAATATTACCATATCACCTTGCCTTTTCCTTCTCCTCTTGTGGTCCTTGGACAGAGTATTCGTTATTACTAGCTGAAATTTATTATTCTCCTCCCTCATCGCACAATCAGCTTAACAGCTAATGCATCAAAAATAATATAAAGAATAATGGAAAGGAAAATTCAGGATATGTTAGATGACGACCATGTTGGCTTTAGGAAAGACAAAGGCAGCAGAGAGGCAATTCTGACGTTGCGATCGATAATGGAAGCAAGACTGAAGAAAAATCAAGACATGTTCATAAGATTTGTCGACCTGGAAAAAGAGTTCGACAGTTTAAAAAGATGCAAGGTGTTCGAAATCCTGAGCGAAACAGGGGTAAGCTACAGTCAGTAATAACAATATGTACAAGATTCAAGAGGTAATAATGTAGATTGGACGACCCAGAACGAAGTGCTGGGTTTAAGAAGGGTGTAAGGGAAGGATTCAATCTTTCACCCCTACTGTTCAATCAACACATCAAAGAACTAATGATGGAAATAAAAGAAAGGAGTGGAATTAAATTTCAAGGTGAAAGGCCATCAGTGATAAGATTCGCTGGTGAAACTACTATCCTGAGTGGAAGTGAAGAAGAATTACATGATCTGCTCAATGGAATGAACAGTCTAATGAGTGCAGAGTATGGACTGAGAGCACATCGAAGATAGACGAAAGTAATGAGAAGTAGTACAATTGAGAAGAACGAGAAACTTATCAGGATTGAAGGTCATTAAGTAAATGAAGTTAAGAAATTCTACTACCTAGGTAACAAAATAACCAGTGACGCACGAGACAAGGACATCAAAAGGCCAAAGGAAGTGGTAGTATCAAAAATAACTTCAGGAAGAAATTTCTGAGAATGCACGTTTGGAGCACAGAATTCTGTGGTAGTGAAACATGGACTGTGAGAAAACCGGAACAGAAGAGAATCGAAGCATTTCAGATCTGCTGTTTCAGAAGAACGTTGAAAATTAGTTTCACAAATAAGGTAAGGAATGAGGAAGTTTTGTGCATAATCGGAGAGGAAAGGAATATTTGCAAAACACTGCCGAGAAGAAGGGACATAATGACAGAAAATCTGTTAGGACATCAGGAATTGTCTTCCATGGTACCACAGGGATCTACAGACGCCAAAAACTGTAGAGGAGGATAGATATGGAATACACCCAGCAAATAATTGAGGACGTACGTTGCAAATGCTGCTCTGAGATGAAGAGGTTGGCACAAAAGAGGAAATCGTGGCGGGCCGCATGAAACCAATCAGAAAAAAAAGAACAGCATACGTATTTTTATTCAAGAAATATATGTCGCGTGGAAACATTAATAAAGGGCAGAAGAAAGAACAAACATTTATCACCCCTGTGAATGTTATCGAAAAATGTTCGCGTAAAACAATGATTGCTTTGTGTGTTTTGCAGCACCTCCACATAACCTTGAAGTGAAGTGATTATGATATAGGGAGAAACTAGTCATTCAAGAGCTCTGGGGTTATGTGCATACGTACTGGATGCAGGCATTTGTAGTGTCTTTACTGAGCTGTATTTTAGGTAATTTTACCTTTTCTTAGGTAGTTTTACATTTTCATGCTACAACTCAGTGTTTTTCATGAATGCTCTGATGATATAGTAATTAAATTTACACATATTCAATTATTATTCCAGGAAAACTGTGATGAATAAGTATTTAATTTGCTTTCTGTCTTCACGATCCGATATGCGTATGTAGGTGAAGGGCTTATTTTTCTTTCATCTGGAAGGTTCTGCACAATCACTGAATTATTTTATTTAAGGTGAAACGACCACATAAAACTAGGTACAGGAATGGAAGTAGCTGGTCTGAAATTCGTAGAAAAAAATCCAAAAGAAATCAATAGCTAGCCTATCTTCTTCTGACCGATTATTGAATAGTCTCTGAGGCATGTATCTGGTAGGATTAGTATGGGACATAGCGTATCCTCCTGCTTTCGTTTAATCAGTGAGTGAACATCATGGAGATATTCATCGAAGTCTAGTACCGCAGTTTAATAGAAAGACTTGCTGAAAACTAGAAAAACCCAATTCAAAAATCACTCAACTAATATGATATTTCGGCTGCATGAATCTTACGAATGGACAATAATACACATAAGAAGTTCGACAGTATTTAAAACAGTACTGTTTCCACAAACAGATGCGAAATAGAACGTGTTGTGTGGAAGGCATGAAAATCAGTGTTCAGAATACGACCGAGTCACATGCCACGAACAACGAAGTCGCTTGGGGACTACGAAAGATTTAACGCATGCACAGTCTAATGCTCTATCGTGCGTACTGAATTCGTGGTGTTATTTCATCAATACTGGTTCTTATTGAAATCTGTGAGCGTTATTCAATATATGATTCTTGACGGAAAAGGAAACCAGCCATAATTTTTTGCGTTGTCCTTCAACAGTCGTTACGTGATTCGTATTGCTGTGCAAACAGAAATATTCCTCTGTTTAATTGTTGAGCAACGTTTGTTGTGTTAGACTCTTATGTTGTAGATCGTCTTTCGCTGTGTGTGCGTGAGCGCACGTTTGGGTGCGTGCGTGTGTGTGTGTTAAAGGATCCCCAATTCTCCGGCGACCCTTAGCGATCGTACTGACTATCAAGCCCACTCGAGCAGCGTATTTGTTTTCTTTACACGGAAACACGAGTCTTTTGAAAAGGACGCGCAGCCGGCCGGCGAGCCCAGGGGGAATTCGCGGCACCGAACAGAAGCTCCGGCCCCAGCGGGTTTGCTCAGCGACTGCGCCTGCATTCCATCAGCAGCAGCCACCGGAAACCTCCATGCAATGCGGTATATATAATGCAAAGGGGCAACATGTGTCGACTGCGCTCGCGAACACGATTATGGCATATATTATGTAACATGAAGTCCGACCCGGTCTATCACTGCAGCAAATCAACACAATCCATTACATTACGCTAATCGGATTCCAACTGAAATTACACTGGTTGTCTGTTTATTTCCATAATGAGTTAATTTCTTTTTACGGCTGTTAGCAGGAGGTACGCATTTGTTTTCACGACTAAGCAGCCATGGAGAGAGCACTACATCTTTCTCTTGCGAGACTTATACAGTTAAGGAACTAAGCAAATATGTGAGATCTTCACGTCGAATTAGCGACAGTTACAACATAAACACCTACCAGCTGGCTTAGAAGACGTGATACGCCCGATGGTAGTGCCTATTCTGAAAATCTATAATCTGGATCAGGATGACGTTAATAAGAAGACACATGTATGTTTAATATTTTTGAAGTGTGACACATAAAATTCATTGCTTGTGAATTAGTGTCCTCTCTCTCGCTATCTCTCTCTCTCTCTCTCTCTCTCTCTCTCCCTCTCTTTCTCTCTCTGTGTGTGTGTGCGTGTGCGTGTGTCGGTGAGGGCCGTTAGTCTTATAAAATAAGAACCTACCTCAAATTACCAATTCTCTAACACACGACGCAGGTAAGTGACTTGTGAACATACAAAAAGTTACAGTGTGGTTTTAGAGGAGTTAATTGAGTAGTTTCAATCAGAAAAGTAATGTAAAGCCAGGAACTATTGACTGTATGTTCACAATTGCTAGCATCTTCGGCGTTATGAGAATTTCACTGTACTCGTGCAAACTTCAGGCGTCTTTAGACGGGATAAACAGCAACACTTTTTCTATTTGAGTGAAAGATCATAAGTGCACCGTTTCCTCACTGGTTCAGTGAAGGTTTTGTTGCCAGTAATATTCAGAGATGGTATTCTATCTGTCATGTGATGAACATTTTTCAGATGTTTCTGAAAATGTCGTCTGTTTACATTTATGCACAGCTGGCATCTGCCTGCTAAAAACTGTCCAACACACTCGAAACGACGAGGTGTTTTACATATAATGGCTACAGGTTGGCAACCAGCTCATCTGTAACGTTTATCGATGTCTCGTACAACAAACGCTTCCTCTCACCCTATAAAGGAAAATCCATAGGAGTGATACATCGACCAGTAACTGGGGTAAACATGGTCTAAATGATCTCAGACACCAACGGCAAGCCGTCCGTTGTGGCCGAGCGGTTCTGGGCGCTTCAGTCTGGAACCACGTTACCGCTACGGTCGCAGGTTCGAATCGTGCCTCGGGCATGGGTGTGTGTGATGTCCTTAGGTTAGTTAGGTTTAAGTAGTTCTAAGTTCTAGGGGACTGATGACCTCAGATGTTAAGTCCCGTAGTGCTCAGAGCTACACCAAAGGCAAAATATAGTGGAAACATAATCGTCGGCTGACTCCTATAGGTACGATAATTTCTCCCTCCAAGCGTGTTAGCCAGATGATGCATCGCATTAAGACGGTCATGAACGCTACCGATCCACATAATTATCATAAAACTCTGTTGATGATGGAACACATAAGTTGTCTTAGAATTTTACAACTCCACGACATTATTGCGGCTGTTTAAAATGAAAATCACAACCTCGTTAGTAAACAAAACACTTTGGAAGTTAGGGATGTTTCAAATCTGGTGTAAATACCATTTGCAGAATTCCCCGAGCTGAGGAATGTCTTCGACTAACAGGTCCTGTACCCGTACATACTTCAACTAATGTATGCCCGTCTCGTGTAGGCCGCTCCACAAATCGACGTTGGAGGTATTTAGCACCTCAGCTATTAAAGGTGGTGTCCTCAATTTGCTACAAAGCAACTTCCTGAAACTGAACAGTACACAAACAGCGAAGTGTACCAGTCCGATGTCCAGGGGATCATATTTCATGAAAGTGGCAATCAAGTCTGTGAAATGATTTGTAATGTCCTCCCTGTAAATCGTTTTGCAAACAGATGCCTTGCTGCTCAACTGTTGATTCATGCCTCCCCATAAATGACATGCCTGTCAGCTAACTCTGTTAGAGTGTAATAAGCCATTCAAGAACTTGTATACACCTGTAAAAACTTTCATTTAAAAACAACATAAACAATACTAATATAATTGTGTATCGCTGGACGTGGGCAATGTATACAGTTTTGAAAACTTACCCTTTCTAGCAGTAAGTTATAGTTATGTTGGAAATCACATTCCACTGTCAACGTGTTGCATACGCAGTGGTCAGAACAACTGTTTACATGACGAGGAAGACCTGCGTAAAATCCCTAAAAGAACTCTAGTGGGGAAATGGTGCACTTGTGACGTTTGTGTCGTATAACGGAAGTGTTTCTTTTATCACCACTAATACCACTACAAATTGGTATATGTAGATTTTTGCATCCTGTATTTAACAAAAGCGCTGAAGATTTTAGAGGCCGGCCGGCCGGAGTGGCTGTGCGGTTCTAGGCGCTACAGACTAGAACCGAGCGACCGCTACGGTAGCAGGTTCAAATCCTGCCTCGGGCATGGATGTGTGTGATGCCCATAGGTTAGTTAGGTTTAATTAGTTCTAAGTTCTAGGCGACTGATGACCTCAGAAGCTAAGTCGCATTATGCTCAGAGTCATTTGAACCATTTTTTAGAGGCCAGACTTTTGTGTTTAATCAGCAGTCAATCCCGTCGTTGGATTTCCGTGCTGTACCTTGACATTTTTGCCAGGGAAAGGGAAAAATCAAGATGAGAGCACGATTTGGACTTGGAATTTTCTCCAGTGCTCGTGATTCCAGTCTCTAGTAAAAGACCAGCATTAAATAAAAAGTCGTGTACACGTGTTCGTAAGCACTTACTCCCTGAAAATAATATTTTTCCTAATAACATTGTCATTTAATAAAAGTTATAAATAGACAAGAGATACTCCTTACTTAGCTGAACATTTAATACGATTTTGATATACCGCGCCGGTAAAGTCAAGGAATCTTCTTGTTGATGTTTGTATTGTAATCTGATACTGAAAATATATCATCTATTATCTGTATCTATATTGTGCGTGGAAATCTTTTTGAAAACTAATTAACAAATTCTTCCAACAGAAAATCGTACTTATAGCTCCTCATTTTTATTGTTTCTAATTTACTTAATTACCTATTTACCTTACCCTTGTAAAGTAACATGACAGTGCCGACATTCAACTGCTAAGATACCTAAAGAAGTGATTCACTGACTTCCTCGGTAGATGAACTGAATATAATTGTGTGGAGCAAATACACTCCTGGAAATGGAAAAAAGAACGCATTGACACCGGTGTGTCAGACCCACCATACTTGCTCCGGACACTGCGAGAGGGCTGTACAAGCAATGATCACACGCACGGCACAGCGGACACACCAGGAACCGCGGTGTTGGCCGTCGAATGGCGCTAGCTGCGCAGCATTTGTGCACCGCCGCCGTCAGTGTCAGCCAGTTTGCCGTGGCATACGGAGCTCCATCGCAGTCTTTAACACTGGTAGCATGCCGCGACAGCGTGGACGTGAACCGTATGTGCAGTTGACGGACTTTGAGCGAGGGCGTATAGTGGGCATGCGGGAGGCCGGGTGGACGTACCGCCGAATTGCTCAACACGTGGGGAGTGAGGTCTCCACAGTACATCGATGTTGTCGCCAGTGGTCGGCGGAAGGTGCACGTGCCCGTCGACCTGGGACCGGACCGCAGCGACGCACGGATGCACGCCAAGACCGTAGGATCCTACGCAGTGCCGTAGGGGACCGCACCGCCACTTCCCAGCAAATTAGGGACACTGTTGCTCCTGGGGTATCGGCGAGGACCATTCGCAACCGTCTCCATGAAGCTGGGCTACGGTCCCGCACACCGTTAGGCCGTCTTCCGCTCACGCCCCAACATCGTGCAGCCCGCCTCCAGTGGTGTCGCGACAGGCGTGAATGGAGGGACGAATGGAGACGTGTCGTCTTCAGCGATGAGAATCGCTTCTGCCTTGGTGCCAATGATGGTCGTATGCGTGTTTGGCGCCGTGCAGGTGAGCGCCACAATCAGGACTGCATATGACCAAGGCACACAGGGCCAACACCCGGCATCATGGTGTGGGGAGCGATCTCCTACACTGGCCGTACACCACTGGTGATCGTCGAGGGGACACTGAATAGGGCACGGTACATCCAAACCGTCATCGAACCCATCGTTCTACCATTCCTAGACCGGCAAGGGAACTTGCTGTTCCAACAGGACAATGCACGTCCGCATGTATCCCGTGCCACCCAACGTGCTCTAGAAGGTGTACGTCAACTACCCTGGCCAGCAAGATCTCCGGATCTGTCCCCCATTGAGCATGTTTGGGACTGGATGAAGCGTCGTCTCACGCGGTCTGCACGTCCAGCACGAACGCTGGTCCAACTGAGGCGCCAGGTGGAAATGGCATGGCAAGCCGTTCCACAGGACTACATACAGCATCTCTACGATCGTCTCCATGGGAGAATAGCAGCCTGCATTGCTGCCAAAGGTGGATATACACTGTACTAGTGCCGACATTGTGCATGCTCTGTTGCCTGTGTCTATGTGCCTGTGGTTCTGTCAGTGTGTGTGCCCGCATCTCGTGGTCGTGCGGTAGCGTTCTCGCATCCCACGCCCGGGTTCCCGGGTTCGATTCCCGGCGGGGTCAGGGATTTTCTCTGCCTCGTGATGGCTGGGTGTTGTGTGCTGTCCTTAGGTTAGTTAGGTTTAAGTAGTTCTAAGTTCTAGGGGACTTATGACCACAGCAGTTGAGTTCCATAGTGCTCGGAGCCATTTGAACCATTTCTGTCAGTGTGATCATGTGATGTATCTGACCCCAGGAATGTGTCAATAAAGTTTCCCCTTCCTGGGACAATGAATTCACGGTGTTCTTATTTCAATTTCCAGGAGTGTAGACCTGCTTACCCAACTTTTGAAGACGTCGATTATGTAGAAATTAATACATCACTGGGAGCTGAAACCTTCCGTCTACTTTAGGGATTTTTCTTGTAGTAAGGTCTTACGGGGCCAAACTGCTGAGGTCATCGGTCCCTCCGTCTGCTTTAGGAATGCACTTCACTATTGCATTACGGAATGCAATTAACAATGATACATAAGTTATAAAAAATTCTTTGTCTTAAATAATTCATAGTCGGATTTAAATTACGCACCGTGTTTGGTGGCCACGTATGAGCACGGTACGAGCTAATTCAAAGAGTTAATGACGTGTATATGAGAGCAATGAAATGGAATAGGAATACCATTTAATAACGTATGAATTTACTGTGAAGAAAATGAAAGAAAAAGTAAATAATTCTTGATTAGGTAAATGGAGCCTCTTACAGACCGATAAATCCACATTTTGCCACGTGGCTTCTGATGACACAGCGTCTTCGTACGTCTGAATTTCGCGTTGACACGTTTCCCCAAGTGAAACTTAAAATTAAAAATCTACGTTGAATCATTTTCACATGTAGGTCAGAGTCTCCTTTCGTGTGCTGTATGAAGACTGCTACACTTCCGAGAGAAGACACAAAGTGAACTCATCACTGCGGACGCCTGCTGATGCTGCGGCACGCTTTGGCACATGTACTCTGGTCATTAGCAAATTAGTACACCAAAGCGTAATTATTCATATATCGTAGGTGAAAGGTGCCAGTAGTCTCTTAGCTGCACAGTCAAGTGAGAGGAACCCGTAGAAAGATATAGTTACTAGGACCCCAGTTACGGTGGAGATACCCCTTTTGGCAGATGTTTCACAGTAGCGTCACCTCAAACGAAATGTTACTTCTTTGGGAAGTTGCACGACTAAGCCAGTGTTTTCTCTGTCTGTATTTAAACCTCTATTGACGCATTATTGCTTGTTCACCTTAATACTTTAGCTGCAACTGGATCCGTGAATCACCGCATAGGGCGCAGCGGTTCTAACACGGGACTCGATTTCGGAAGGACTTCGGTTCAAATCCCCAACCAGCCATCGGGATTTAGTTTTTCCCTGGTTTCTCTAAACCGTTTAAAGCAAGTTGTGGGATGGATTCTCTTCACGTCTGACTTTGAGCGTCCTCACATATGATATGGTAGTCGACGTGACGTTCTCTCCTAAATGCCAAGCGTCGTTAATTCGCATCATACCACAGAGACGGTAATATATAGGAGTTTAATTGTATTTGAGTGTCAGTGGCGGTAGGTGTTAGATTCTACAGAAGCTACCAACGCCTCTGACACGTGCTTCCGTCTATTGAGTGTTTCGGTTACTTCTAAAGTGACTTGAAGTTAGTGCTTTGTTAAAGACAAATATACGAGAAGTTATCGTCATTTTTGGAGCATTATAGCTAAATGTTGATGTAAATTCCGTTCTTAAAATTATTTGTTTGTTCTATAGTATCTGTGAAGGATGAAAATAACATTTGATGTAATAAACGAGATGCGCGTATAGTTGAAGTGAGATCATTAGGCGTCTGTGTACGAATCGAGTGAAGTGAAAGCAAATATTTCCATTGATTTCTAGCAATAGAACACTTTAATCACCTATTGCGTTTATTATTTACATATATATAATCTATTTTATTAATTTTCGCCGCGCGGGACTAGCCGAGCTGTCTGAGGCGCTGCAGTCATGGACTGTGCGGCTGGTCCCGGCGGGGGTTCGAGTCCTCCCTCGGGCATGGGTGTGTGTGTTTGTCCTTAGGATAGTTTAGGTTAAGTAGTGTGTAAGCTTAGGGACTGATGACCATAGCAGTTAAGTCCCATAAAATTTCACACACATTTGAACATTTTTTTATTATTTTTCCAAAAATTCATACAAACATTCGACCTCAACACTCCTGTGACTGAAAACATTTAAGTTCTATTAGAATGTGGAAATTCTAATAAAGCATTTATTCTATTAGTGATGGACACACGCTGGATGACCTCAAAATGATTTCCGTCGTAGTAGTGGACACTTGATGTGTGATGTATCGTCAATGTTGTGAACAGTATGCCAGGTAGGATTACGTTTCAGTGCAAGAGGTGGAGCAAAACGGTATATAACGATATACAGCAACAGATTTTGATTTCCGTTTCGAAAAGACTGCCTTTACTGTAGTTATTGTTTTGTTTCTGTTCCTCAATAAAGTAAGTGGTTCTAGTTTCGTAGAGCGTTCATTATCTGCCACTCTTGAATCAAAGCTCTCATACTTTTGGAGATATCTAGATCGCACATGTTTTAGCAGTTTCATTAGCCTCTGCCACGGAGTGTCGAATAAATTATTCCTAGTATGCAGTACAGTTCTATAGCTACGGCTTACACACTGTTACAAAACACTACCGTGCCATTATCAGAATCTGGTAGAGTTATCATTCTGTTTACAAATTAACGTTAATGGATTAAATACTTGCAGTTTAAGGGCGTAAATAACCTAGCACTCCGCTATAGCTTCCACGTGTCACCTGCGTACCTTGAAACTCGTTAAATTCACGTTAGAGGTTGCTGTGACTTACTTCAGCAGTACAATTGAGGGTTGTGGGTAGTCTTCAGCTGTCGGGTAATGATCTTCCATGAGGCAGCTAGTTTTCTCTTTGATTAACAGTTAATGTCCCATCGATACTGTATTGACCAATGACATTTGATGTAGACGAGGAGACAGAAGTCGTTCATGACTGTAAGAAGGAGCATTCTTACAGTTTTACTTGGCACTCTTCTGATACATTTGGCTGTATAATATCCCTTATGAGACTTTGGTCTGGCGCTCTGCACGAAACCCATTTTGCTCACTAGCATTTTCTTCATTGTTATCTCGGTCCAAATTTGTTTGACTGAAAAAGGACCGTAGTTGGTGTGCATTTATTATACCGTCAAGCATTTCGAGGACCAATCTTTTTAATTTCTTCGCTTTCGTCTATTCTTAAATGGTCATGCTAAGGAATCTTTGTTTGGCTTCCTTTAGAGTACAAAACTGATTACTAAATTGCCCGAAAGACCTCTGAAGAGTCAAACAATCTTGACTGAAAAACAAGTATTATTATTTTATATTTTTCCAATAACTCGGCAACAGGCATCTTCAGATTGGTTGCCACTACAGGTGTTACACTTCATAGGCTGCCTACCATGCAAAAGTCCTAGCAGGCAGACGCCATTTTCAGAATTTTAAGAATATTGTGTGGTGCTCAGATATAAAACAGTGTTGAGTACACGAAAAGTGACGTTTAAAATACATAAAAGACCTCACTGGGTAGCTGCCAAGATCGAGTTTAAACACTTCGTGCAATTACATTGTAGAATATATTGCACAGTGAAAAAGACACAAAGAATGGTATCAGGCCTACAGAAATGCATCACAAAAAGTAAACATGTAAGAAATTCCGGTGTACATGTTCTGCCCATGCAAATAATATTGGGTATTTGATTATAAAGGATGTATAACTAGCGTGTTACGCTCAGCTATGAGCGACAATCTACTCAATTCCCGCCTTTGACTGGCGCAGCACTCAGACTAACAGCCCCAACTATCGAAACGTGATCATGACGTAAAAACTCCCCGCTAAATATTTTTCAGTATCGTCACATAATTTCTACGTAACTTAATATCAGACAGACCTATAATCCTGTCTACAGTCCATTAATAATCAGTTCCGTTTACCTGCACAAGTTTCACGATTTGATACATTTACAACAGTTGCTCAAAGTTACGTACTCCAGCGTCAATGCAGACGTGGCATCACCGCAAAACGCTTTGCGTAGCTATTCAACTAGACCTGGCGTCCTGTAAATAGAGCCGCAGGTAAGGAAAATTTTTGCCAGGATATGCAATCCAGTTTCGTTAGGTGTCTCGTGATGGTGAAGGAGCTGACCACTAAACAGGACGTCGTCTGGCTGAGCCATGGCGCCACTTAGTTAACAGACTGTTCTGTCTGGCGCCACTGGCTCAGGTGTAGTATAGACTATCCCTCTCGCAGTACCATTGGCAATATGCTTGAGGAAGAGTTGGTATCTGTGGGTTGTATCCTTAGAAGGTCTTTGCTTGCCGATAGGCTGCTAGGGTTCGCAGGCCCGAGAGGGAAGTACGAAGTTAGGGGATTGGCTGTAGCGTTGCGACAAGAGGTGGTCACGAGGTCCGAGCGGCAGAAGCCACGGGCTGCGGAAGGAGGGCCTGCGCAGAGCGAAGATACCGGAATACTTCACCGGGGTCGGCGTCAACTACAAGCAGCAGGCCGACATCCCGGCAGTTGGTTGGCAACATTAGCGTCGGACGACAGCTCGTGGCCTGGCTGCCCTCTTCTACCTGGCTTCCATCGGCACCACACAGTAACCGCTGCTATGCACCGTGGATCCATGGAACTGCTCGCTGCTAAAGGGAAATAACATTCTGTAATCCTTGTGGTGATTTGTTTCATTGTCTACCTGCCCTCCTCATTATTTTCTGGTTTGTACATGGCCCTGAGAGTTTTACTTGGTCGGCTCTTTGGTCGTGAGTATAGGCAGTAGTATTGTACTAAGACACTAGTTGTCGTTTGAAAATTTGTCCCGCTATTATATTGCCTTTCCTTTCTGGTTTGTACCCGATCATTAATGTTCTAATTAATCAGCTCTTGGTCATAAATACAGCCGCATCAATTGTACTAAGTCACAGGTTGCCATCAAACAAAAGAGGGGCTTTGTGGTTAGATTTAGTTGTTAACCGGTTGAATTCTTTGATTGTAATTGCGTTTCTCAGTCATTAGTTACAATATGAACAACCTTGTACTAAGCTGTTCGATTCCGTGTTTGAAAGATCGGGTCATTATTGGTGTATTTTAGCTGGATCTTGTGGTTCCGTCGAGTGAGTTCTTTTGTAATAAGGGTTCACAAATGATGTTTTAAGACGTTCCTTCAGAGTGGTCTTAATAACTGACAATCAGTTTAACCTTGAAAATATTAACAGCCAACTGTCACCAGGGGTTTTGTCCATTGCCAGAAGGGATGGGTTAGGGTCTAGTCGCACCTTGGTTGCCGACTGAAATGAAGAGGTTGCTTGCTTTGAAGTAAGCCTTATAATCGTCATATTGTTTCCTAATCTGTTGAACCTTTAAGCACAGGTGGGCATCTTAAGCCCGAACCTTCCGACTTACAGCTTACAAATGAAAAGTTAAGTCATTGTTTTGAGTAACTGAATCACTCTTGTCATCAATAGTGTTTATATACTTTTCATGTACTGCAGAAGGGCATATAATAAGAAAAACTGTGTCCAGTGCGGTAGTAACGACTGCTGTTTCCCCCGATAACGGGCGGGCTGCAGGTCCGGCCGTCTTGTAATCACTGTCATACATTTTGCTGTTTTGCAATACAGCCCTTCAGATTTCATTTGCAAAGATTAAAAGCTTATTCAGGTTAAGGTTTAAGGTCAAAAGAATTTTGCAAATTTGTTCATCTTGTTAAAGAAAATTGTATGGTTAAATGCTTCAATTATCTGTAAAATACAGTGTACATATTGTTAAACAAACAGATTGTGTGAAAAGAAAGTTATATTGGTGGGTTATGCCTTCCACATTTTCCTTAATTCCAGTAAGTACCACTTATCACTGGCTAACCATTTTCCTGGTAATATCTGATCGAAGTGTTTACTTACCTTCAATCAAGAGTCATGTGGATCCGCATCATGATAGAACCATATCCGTTGACGAATAACAAATTGGGATATGTTCTGGGGACGTGGGTAGTTTGTCTCTGATAAACACTATATAAGCTGGTGCATTTAAGCGGTGAGGAGGAAAAACGGTCTTCGTACGTAAACACAGATCTGTGGTGAGCGGTCTTTACAATTGTAGCGTGGGGCTCCCTGTCCGCCCGAACTTCGCTATTGGGATTATTTAGCGTTCTTTCTCTGTTGAAGCAGGCTTCATCGGTGGAAAGTACATACACAGTGAGGATTGATTATAAGGCACTATTCGAACCATTAACTGACCCCAGGACCTCCGCAGTCAGCGAGAGTCAAAGCATGCACTTTCATTGGATGATTTGGGGGTAACTGCATTTCATGTAACACTCGCCTCGCAGCTCTCTGCAAAACATTGATTTCAGCTGCTACTGACTGAGTGGTGACTGCAGGCACCTCACCCGCTCGAACAAGCACTGCATCTTCTAAGTCAGGAGTCGGTGTAGTTCGTTCTCCTCTTCGGTTGTTGTGTTGTGGTATAAGTTTCAAATGATTCGCGTAATCGCTGGACAGTCGTGGAAACATGGTATCAGCAGGATGTCTTCAACGCGGATATTTGATCGTGTACAACATTTCCATTTCTCTGCTCTTTCCATTTGCTTCTTCATACACGAAAATCATGTCTCGAATCTCCGTGACCGGGTAAACTTCCGTCTGCTGAAGGCTGATCGACGTTAGTACTTCACCTGCAAACGCAGACTGCAGCCTACTACAGTAACTGTACAGCAGGATTACTCATGTCAGTACACAGTACGCCATTTGCATTGGATTAGCTGAGTTATTATCTTAACCTCTACATTTATATGCTCGTCAGGACTGCCTACCCTAAAATACTAGAAACACAACTACCGCTATGTTAATAAAATATTATCGGGTTTCAAGCCGCGTCAAGTGGTTAACTGCCCACGAGCCTTCGGCGGAGATCTGCTCTGCCATTGTCAAATCGTTGACTGTCGTCAGAATGGCGCTGCCGTGCTTATATACACTCCTGGAAATTGAAATAAGAACACCGTGAATTCATTGTCCCAGGAAGGGGAAACTTTATTGACACATTCCTGGGGTCAGATACATCACATGATCACACTGACAGAACCACAGGCACATAGACACAGGCAACAGAGCATGCACAATGTCGGCACTAGTACAGTGTATATACACCTTTCGCAGCAATGCAGGCTGCTATTCTCCCATGGAGACGATCGTAGAGATGCTGGATGCAGTCCTGTGGAACGGCTTGCCATGCCATTTCCACCTGGCGCCTCAGTTGGACCAGCGTTCGTGCTGGACGTGCAGACCGCGTGAGACGACGCTTCATCCAGTTCCAAACATGCTCAATGGGGGACAGATCCGGAGATCTTGCTGCCCAGGGTAGTTGACTTACACCTTCTAGAGCACGTTGGGTGGCACGGGATACATGCGGACGTGCATTGTCCTGTTGGAACAGCAAGTTCCCTTGCCGGTCTAGGAATGGTAGAACGATGTGTTCGATGACGGTTTGGATGTACCGTGCACTATTCAGTGTCCCCTCGACGATCACCAGTGGTGTACGGCCAGTGTAGGAGATCGCTCCCCACACCATGATGCCGGGTGTTGGCCCTGTGTGCCTCGGTCGTATGCAGTCCTGATTGTGGCGCTCACCTGCACAGCGCCAAACACGCATACGACCATCATTGGCACCAAGGCAGAAGCGACTCTCATCGCTGAAGATGACACGTCTCCATTCGTCCCTCCATTCACGCCTGTCGCGACACCACTTGAGGCGGGCTGCACGATGTTGGGGCGTGAGCGGAAGACGGCCTAACGGTGTGCGGGACCGTAGCCCAGCTTCATGGAGACGGTTGCGAATGGTCCTCGCCGATACCCCAGGAGCAACAGTGTCCCTAATTTGCTGGGAAGTGGCGGTGCGGTCCCCTACGGCACTGCGTAGGATCCTACGGTCTTGGCGTGCATCCGTGCGTCGCTGCGGTCCGGTCCCAGGTCGACGGGCACGTGCACCTTCCGCCGACCACTGGCGACAACATCGATGTACTGTGGAGACCTCACGCCCCACGTGTTGAGCAATTCGGCGGTACGTCCACCCGGCCTCCCGCATGCCCACTATACGCCCTGGCTCAAAGTCCGTCAACTGCACATACGGTTCACGTCCACGCTGTCGCGGCATGCTACCAGTGTTAAAGACTGCGATGGAGCTCCGTATGCCACGGAAAACTGGCTGACACTGACGGCGGCGGTGCACAAATGCTGCGCAGCTAGCGCCATTCGACGGCCAACACCGCGGTTCCTGGTGTGTCCACTGTGCCGTGCGTGTGATCATTGCTTGTACAGCCCTCATGCAGTGTCCGGAGCAAGTATGGTGGGTCTGACACACCGGTGTCAATGTGTTCTTTTTTCCATTTCCAGGAGTGTAGGTGCGCTGGTGCCTAATCCCACACCATATTCGGTAACATTTAAGTTGCGCGACTGCCGTGCCCGCTTCAATTTCCTGGTCACAGGATCACAGGCCGTACTCAGCTGCAATCTAGCATCCTTACTCAGGGTTGTGTCCGATTTTTTGATCTCTATTGCCTCGTGTATTACGCTATTCCAGAAACGTTGATCCGTTTAATAACAGAAGTATTGTCGAACGCAATTAGTTTCCCAGTGCATGCTACAACTGATTTTTCTGGGTAGCGTAGGCGGAAACACCTTTCATGTTGTATGCGACGCTGTTCAATAGTGTGGACAGTGACATGCGCTATTTTGTATATTCCCGGTGTTCTGAGGTTTACTTTGCCTTTCATGTGGTTACATTAGTTGCCGAATCTTTGCTGGTGGCCTGAAGACTGTACCGATTTTGTTTCTTCAGGAAACGGCTAATATTCCCTGATATTGAGCCACAAAACAGTGAACACACAATTTTCTTCGTGTCTTCTTCGGAGGTCTTCAGTTGTCGCGACTTAGCAGGAACCGCTTGCAACATTTGTCTGTTGTTGTAACAGTCTCCTCTGAAAATTTTACGTAGTGGCTCAGTTTCCCCGGCAGGTTTTCGGCGAGCTAGACGGTGGCAACTAGATATACCAAGGTCCTCAGAACAGATCGTTTCTGTGCTGGGTGGCGTGCAGATACCGATCCGTTGGATGGGCTTGTGGTAAACCATTGGGATTGTGGCAGACAAGGACATCCAGAAATGTCAAGGAATCGACCTTCTCTACTTCCATCTTGAACAATACGTGATCGTGGATGTTTTTGATATGTTATGACGTAACGAGAACAACAGCTAGGCTTTGCAGGAGCCGTGTCCAAGGCGAGTCCTTAAAATGTTACCAAGAGGTTCGCTACAACTGGAGATAACGGGCCCTCATGACGAAGCTGCCCGTCTGGCTGAAATATTCTCCACCATACAAAAAATCCGATGCCATCAGGTACGTTCAAATAAATCCACGATGGTGTCGTCAAAGAGCTGGGCAGCAAGTCTATAGAGTGTGTGGTGGGCACACACGTGAATAGGGAAACCACACCAAAACCGACGGTAATACCACCTTCACCAAGGCGCTGTGTTTAATTCGATCGATGAAGTCCACCGTGTTCTTGCGCACAGTGTCCAACGTCGATAGGATGCTGGGCAAATGCTTTGCAGGTCTGTTGGTCGTTGATCCGATGGTGCTCTCTATAGGTCTTAAAGGTGTATTCTTCGTGTACATCTTTGGCAGACCGTGGAACGTTAATGGTCTGAGTTCCCGAGGGAGGAGATTCTTCACAACACATCCTTCCAGCGAAGCTCCGAGGTCTTACTCAGTATTCTGGATGTTTGGTCCCGAAGTAGTTTTTAGAATGTATCTTCCTCCGGCATCCGTCACGTTCTCGCATCATAGTCGACAGGTTCCATTAGGACGGCAGCATTGCCCTTGTTAGGTGGCAGAACGAAGGTGTGAGGATAGTTTCACAAGAAAGCCATAGCTTTTTGGTACTGGCGGCTTTGATCTTAAAACAATGTGGCTAGTTGCTCTTTGAATTTCTTCTGCAGTTCTACTGTTTCACTAGGAAACTTAAGAACTGCTTGTTCAAGACCACTTAATATGTCAGCGAAAGGGATACTTCTTGGTGAAGGAGCAAAGTGCTGAGGTGGCACCCGTGGCGAAGTTTCTTACTGTCATGTTGATCACGGTGCCTTCCTAAGTTTTTCATTTTGCCCCATGTTGTTGTAGTGAAAGCCGCAGCAGGGCAAAACTGGCACGGCGAAATACTCTTCTGGTCACTGCAGTATCGATATGATGGATAATGATGGGAAATCGTGGGATCTACTCATCAAGGCAGCGTATTAGGGAGAGCTTCGAGCTCAGTAACCTGGTCATCTTAACGCGCTGCTTCCCCAGACATTTGATGCTGCGCCACGTCTCGTACCCGTAGAGGTGCGTTATGTGCGAAAGAATGCTTTCGGGGCGATACCCATTTATCCATTAATGAAATATGCTCGGGTTTTAAGCTGCTGTAGTGTCTTAGTAGAAAATAATACTATTTTTGGTTAGTTAGTTAGTGTCTTTTGGATGGAGAGTTTGTTACTGTTATGGACACTAAATGTTTTTGAAGTGCTGTGCGTTATAAAGGGTTAAAGGTTGTAGAATCTATAAGATCAGAAAGTTTAATAGTTCGTCTGTAAATGCGAAAGTAATTGAGTGGGATTTTGGTGGTAGGAAGTGGCAAAAATATGGAGTCAGCCATAGTAAAGTTTACAAAAGCTGTACTTGATGCTCTTGACAAAGATGAGTGTGTCACAGGCATATCTTTGGATCTTTCTAAGATCTTTGATACAGTCGACCACAAGACTATGTTAAATAAATTAGAAGCATTAGGAATAAGAGGGGTAGCTGGTGACTGGTTTCGATCATACCTAGGAGATAGGGTACAAAGAGCAGAGATAACACATACTTCAAATAGATCCAAATATCAGAACGAAAATACATTAATATAAGTGTTCCACAAGGTATCATATTATGACCAATGCTATTCCTGATATACATCGATGAGTTTCCCAGTAGTGTTACTCATGGTGAAAAAATGCTCTTCGCTGATGACATCAATATTATAGTCACTGAGAAAACAAGAGAACTCCTTGCAGAGAAAGCAAACGAAACTCTCAAGGATGTTTACGATTGGTCAATAAACAATAAAGTAAAATTGAACATAAGGAAAACTAATGCCATGAATTTCAGTTTGAAGAGGGAAAATGACTATGATAAATTAAAAGTATATGGTGCCTCTACAGACTGTATAATAAATGCAAAATTTCTACGAATGAATATTGATTCCCAACTGAAGTGGTGTGAACACACAAAGGTACTTTCGAACAGAATGTCATCAGCATGTTATGCCCTTAGAATCCTATCATCAGTGTCTAACATGTAGTGTCTTTTAGTTACATATTATTCAGATGTACACTCAATTCGTATCTATGGCATTCTTTTTTGGGGAACAAATGCACAAAATATGAACACAATTTTCAAAGTCCAGAAAAGAGCCATAAGAATGATAACCAAAAATACTAGTCGAGCTCATTGTAAAGATCTGTTCAAAACACTGGAGATTTTAACCGCTCCGTATGAATACATTTACCAGTCAGTTGTACACATCAAAAATAACGTTGGTAATTACTACACAAACAGCTCTGTTCATGACCATGGAACAACAGCTAGACTCAGCTTACATTTACCAAGAAAAAAATAAACATAGAACTCAAAAAATCATTTTCTACCAAGAAATAAAACTGTACAATAAATTACCAGAAGGGATTAAAGAAATTGCAAAAATACACTTATTTAAAAAGGCAGCTAAAAGGTACCCATTATGTAACACCTTTTATATATTGAAGGATTACTTAGACAAAACAGAGTAGGGGTTAGTTATACAAATAAATAATAATAATAATTGTAAAACATCCCACATTCCACATAACACCTTCACACTATGTTTCTTTCCATCTATTTTCCATTTCTAGAAAAACTTACCACCAAGTTATGCATAGCATAGTACTAACACCTTCCCCTCTTTCTGAGCTCAACATCTCACTCATTGTAGAGGGATGCTGACTCGGTACAGAAAATGTCCCAGAGATCACCAGTGTGTGTGTGTGTGTGTGTGTGTGTGTGTGTGTGAAGTGTTATGGAACAATGTGCGTATGGTGCATGCAGTGACTGGCAGTGAGATATGAGTGAACAGTGTGGCATTGTGGCATTACATTATGTAATAAGGTATTTGTAAAATAAGTATTGTGTACCTGGATATACCTAATTATTGTTTCTAACTTGAATTCTGTAAGTGTATGCATAAGCAAATTAATTTATTTTAAATCGGTGTAAACTTGTAAATACTTTGACGTGTCCTATAACCTTGTAAAAAGAGGTCTATGGATGAATAAAGCTACTACTACTACTACTACTACTACTACTACTACTACTTTTGCATTACACATAGGCCACAAAAATAATGTCTGTAAACTTTTGTACTAAGTATTTTGTATATAGAAAGTAACTGTAGCTTAAGTGTTTAAAGTATTCCGGTACAAGTGAAAATAATTTAGTCTGTCTATGCAAGAAAAGCAATCTCGTGCCTGTACCTATGTGCGCATAAACTATTAATTAGAAAACACACACAGTTTCAGTATCGCAAAATATCCTCATTAAATTAGTAATGTTGTTATGGTTCAACGTGTTTCGCTATTATTCCAGCGTAAACTGACAATTCATTATTTTAACTTAAGCATCAAGCCAAGGCTTTATCGATTCTGGACTTTCTACTAACACCAGTTCTATAACTTTCGTAGAAAAGCATTGTTCATGCTCAAATCTCAGAACTCCTGTGCGCTTTAGGTTGCTGTACTTCATAAATAATCGCTGAAAATTAAAATTTTCGCATAAATGCGGACAACAAGAGGACCAGCGATGTTATGTTCATCTCTGCCGCAGAGTGTGCTAAAAATGCTGAAAACTCAAAAATGTGGCAAAGGGGAATTACATTCCTATAAATGAAAACATGTAACCACAATTATTGTTAAATCTGTCCTTCAGAAAAACTCAAATTTAGCCGAATAACACACTGAGTACAGCAGTTCGCTATTACTCAGATCGACTATATAGGATCAATAGCAAGCGAACAAAGCGAACAGACAATAGGAAGAGAGCAAAACGAACAGAAGCCAGAGCAATAATCTTATCGCACGATTATGTATGTTAAAAGATAGCAACCAGAGATTACATCTTGGTTTCATCTATACATATCCTTGTCATAGTCTTTAGTAAATCATAAATGAAATATTTAGTAAATGTATGAAGTTACAGATTTCATCACTGTTTCTAATATCTGAATAATATTTCATTTTAACAAAAATCCATATCGTTTGTATATTGTATATTTAGTTCTCAAAAGTATCCATGGGGACGCTATACTGTGTCAAGTGGTTAACTGCCCACGAGCTTTCGACAGAGAATACCTCTGCTACTGTCAAGTGGTTGACTGACATATGAATGCCGCTGCCGTGTTTATATAGCCGCGCCGCCGTCGTGACGTCACTGGTGCCTGGTTCTGCGTCATATATAGCAATGTTTTGGTTGCGCGACGGGAGTAATCGGCTGCAGTCCACCGTCTTTATTGAGGATGGTGTCCGACATTTTGATCTCTATTGCTTCATGTATTACGCCATCCCAGTAATACGGACAGGCTGACCAACATAAAACTGCCCTCACCCACACGGTACTTTGTATATTCCCGGTGTTTTGAGGCCTACATCGTCATTCACGAGGTTACATTAGTTGCGGAATCTTTGCTGGTGACCTGAAGACTATACCGATTTTACGTTTCTTTAGCATCCGATCAATCTTCCCTGATAGTGCGCCACAAAACAGTAAAATCGCAATTTTCTTCGTGTCTTCTTCGGAGGTGTTCTGCTTTTGCGGCTTAGCAGAAACCGCTTGCGAAATTGTACATATATCCCACTGTCAGAGGTATCAGAACGACTTTCGCTTGTTATTTACGACCCGGTCGTTTGCGAACCAGAGTTCCCTACCTCAAATTGATACATATACACCACTCCACCATCCATGAACGTTTTTAAGATCATCAGAGAATCACCCTCAGTTTGACTGAGTACCTATCCGGATTATAAAATGTTGCTACCAGAAGTACGAGATCTGTGTATTAGATTTCGTTTCGTGCATACCCCAAAATCACCTACACCTTAATCATGTCATCCTCTTATTTCACTATATACGCAGAATTAGTAACATTTCCATATTTAGTATCCTTCCAGGTGTTGCAACTTTGACGGCCAGCAGAGGGCTAGTGGGTAATTCTGTCTTTTCATAATTAATGTTGAAAAGCAAACGTTTGTCAACTTGTGATGACCAATTAAGCTCAAAGTAGGCTTATGACAAGCAAATATTAGTGGAACAAAATGCCCTTTCTTTGCTTTTCAAACTTAATATAGCATTTGTTTGTTGAAATTTATTTTGAGCCCTATTAGCCGTTTTTCTTTCATGTACTTCCCCTCTGTCTGGACAAATCTGATCGAGGTTGGTTTGCCTTTAGAAATGCGGCGGTCAGTAATAATTTCAACGACTGGTAATTTGGCTCTCAACATGTTGCAAGCAAAAATAATCCAGCTGTCGATCTGAAATCGGGATTCAGCTTTCCGATACTACTGTATTTTCACACCTGTTACCACAACTGAGTTTGCAGATGGCTGTTGCTGATTTGTCATAATGTTTCAACAACAAGGCATTTATTTAGTATTAGTTCATCAGAAAAAAATGTCGACTTCGCCATTGTAAAGTACTAAGCAATATTTAACGTAAATTCTACAAGAAGTTACTTCCTTTTATACTTTCGTGATACGTTACATAATATTCAGTGTATACTACCATCCCATGAATTTTATACACACCTATATCATCTGAATCAGTGGGCACGTTTCTTATGCAATAGCTGCCATATGACACGGAGTCGTTTCTTTCTTTCTCTATTGTCTTATACGTAGAAGAAGTTATTCCAATCTTTTTGGCTATAGATAATCTTAGGCAGACTTTAAGTACACGCAGTAAGTATACTTGTGCCTCAAATGGTTCGTGGTATTTAGAGTTTCACCCAAGGAATTTCTGGCAATATCACACATATTCGCAACAGCTACTGAGATGGTTTTCAGTTAAAGCTTAACGGAATAATTCGTGTGAAAACTAAATTATATCCAGACTAAGTGTCTGTGTCTTCCACAATATATGAGTGTTGACTTGTGTTTCGAAGAACAAACTCAAAATTATGAACTCCGTCTTAAAAACATTTTCATAACAAATTCCCACAAATTTGTCATGTTATTTAGTTCTGATATTTTAACCGAAAGCTTATTTTTTTAGGGCACACGGGGTACTATTAAGCGTATACACGACAGGTGGACGTCTCTCTACCATTTTTATTCTGTCACAAAGCTTTTCGGCGGAGGAAGCCTGCACCAGGTCTCGCAACCTGAAGAGATCTCGTTGTAGATATTACGAAACTGGCGTCGCTTATGGTTATTGGACCTCTCCCTAGCGTAGGGGTTCCCCTTTGGTACAGCTGGCCAATTGCGCGTGGGGGTGAGTTAATTGCTATTCGAGGGCGATACTTGACCCGCCCTGGAGACAAAACTTTGCTCCAGGAACGCCAGCAACGATGCAGAACAGTAACACACTGACCGAGCAGCGACGCTTGCCGACGACACAGCTGTCTTTTGCATCCAAATCGCTATCACTTTGGAGTGTCCTGGGCGTAATCAAACTACTGAAATTCTATCGACATGTGATACAGAACTCAAGCGATGTCTTGCTTCCTCTATAGGTGTTAGCTTATTGAACTATTTGAGCAACAAGTGCAGCATCAAAACGTAAGAGCCATTCATGGAGGTGAATATAGCGGAATGTTCGTACCAATATATATATATATATATATATATATATATATATATATATATATATATATAATTCTGTAATGGAGAACTTTCCTGATGGTAAACTAATCGTTAAAAATGTAGCTAAGCTGTTTTCTCTGTAAAAGGAAACGCACTTTACAACAATTTTGATAGGTACACTACTACCTCTTGGGATTTCAGAGGGAAACATAGACATTAAAAAGGTACTGTTAAAAGATTTAAAGCTGACGTGGGTATCGGAACGAAATTCTCTGGATAGGTGGCTCAATAAATTCAGTAAGTAGAAAACAATGGGTACCAGATAGTGAAGTCAAACCTGTCATCTAACACTTAGGCAGAGAAAAGAAGAAATATTTACATCGAGAGTAGAAAGAAAATGTGGAAAACATACAAAAAACTCACTGGAAACTGTATAATAAGGTCTAGATAGTAAGGTCTAAATTTAAAAAAATGTAGCTATAAAGATTGTAGTTCGTCACAGATGATTCTGCTAACTGAGGAAGGAAGATTACCTCCTTAATAGTGGAATAAATTTCTACTTGAAAGTTACGAGTAATGACGTCTTATAGAGTATGTAAGATCATATCTGACATACGTTATACCTGTTAGGTATTATTGGGTATGTCACATATTTGAGACATTGGGCATTTGAAGAATTGAACACTTAAAACATTTCATTTAGTGAAAGATTTTTATTTAATATTATGACAACACATTGATGTAACTGATATTATTAAAAACGAAAAATACATTATGTCACGTTTTAAATAATTACATGTAATACATTGTATCCTTATTCGTTAAATTTTCGAAACACCTTAATCTCTTGCTTACACGCATATGGACGTTATACTTTCTATACATGAATAGTGTCCGTCATTCACTATTTGATTTTTTGCCTCTTTCCCTTGTGTCTTGTACTGCATTGTATTGTATTGAACTGGGGATCTAGAAACGACGGAGAGGCTTCGTCCCCGCCATAGCCTCAGTGATACACAATCCCACAACAGGCTACTACAGTTCACTCACTCCTCTGCCGCCCCACACCGAACCCAGGGTTATTGGCCGGTTGGGCTCCCATTGGCCACCCCATCCCCCCCTCCCCCCCTCCCCACCAACTGCCCCCAGCAGAGCGTCTCACGCCAGACAAGTGCAACCCAGACGTTTCCGTGCTAGAGTAATTATGGTGTACGCGTACGTGGAGAAAGTGTTTGCATAGCAATCGCCGTCAAAGTGTAACTGAGGCGGAATAAGGGGAACCAGCCCGTATTCGCCGAGGCAGAGGGGAAAACGGCCTTAAAAACAATCCATTGACTGGTCGGCACACCGGACCTCGACACTAATCCGCCTGGATGATTCGTCCCGGGGGCCAGCACGCCTTCCCGCACGGAGAGCAGTGCGTGAGACCGCATGGCTAACCGGGCGGGCACACTTGTGTCTTAGTCTGAGGTGAATAATATACACTCCTGGAAATTGAAATAAGAACACCGTGAATTCATTGTCCCAGGAAGGGGAAACTTTATTGACACATTCCTGGGGTCAGATACATCACATGATCACACTGACAGAACCACAGGCACATAGACACAGGCAACAGAGCATGCACAATGTCGGCACTAGTACAGTGTATATCCACCTTTCGCAGCAATGCAGGCTGCTATTCTCCCATGGAGACGATCGTAGAGATGCTGGATGTAGTCCTGTGGAACGGCTTGCCATGCCATTTCCACCTGGCGCCTCAGTTGGACCAGCGTTCGTGCTGGACGTGCAGACCGCGTGAGACGACGCTTCATCCAGTCCCAAACATGCTCAATGGGGGACAGATCCGGAGATCTTGCTGGCCAGGGTAGTTGACTTACACCTTCTAGAGCACGTTGGGTGGCACGGGATACATGCGAACGTGCATTGTCCTGTTGGAACAGCAAGTTCCCTTGCCGGTCTAGGAATGGTAGAACGATGGGTTCGATGACGGGTTGGATGTACCGTGCACTTGTAACGCCGGAAATGCATATCCTCCTATTTCCATCTATTGTACTATAATTTTTTTTCCTTGTTTTGTTACCTCAAGATATGACATTTCTGTCTCTTTATATATTGTAATTGCTTTACTGTTTGTATATATATTTATGCATTTATGTCGATGTATAATTGGTTTGTTTCGTAAATATTATTTGTATTTTTACGCTGGGTCTTGCCTAGGGAAAACTGCTATCGAACGATTACATCGATAGGTCGTGTGAAGACTGAAAGTGTGTAGGATCTTTGGTAGTGTTAACTCTGCCGCGTGGAGCGCGGGCAGAGCAGTCGGGGTCTGGCTGGAGTAGCGAGTGGAGCAGGTGTGTTGTGTGACGCTCCCGCGAGTTGCCGCGCTTTCGGGGTTTGGCAGCATGTAATTGCGCTCGACTCGCGATGATAGTTTCTGACATGGTGTCGCGGACGGGAAGCATTAGCTAGCGCACATCAAGAGCCCGTTTCGCCTGGTGACCGTGTCGAGAAGAAGGCGCGCCAACATCCAGCTTCTGCAACAGCGACGGCCGACAATGAGTGACTGTCGCCACCTCCTCGATCGACGGCTTCAAACCTTCAATCAACCAACAAGGAAGACTAAAAGCACGTAAAGTTTCAGAACTGTATGGCAGACCTCAGCTTTTCAAATTGTTCCATTTGCCTCGCAAAATTACAGCAACTTAGCATGAACCTTTGTTGCTCATTGTCCCAATTGCATTGCCAAGCAGGGTCCCTTCCTTTTCCGAAATGAACCCGAGTGACGTTGAAATTCAAACGCCAGCATTAAAATAATATAATTAGATTTCACTGCTTTAATTTCAAAGTTCAGTAACTGGCTACAATATTTAGGTTACACGAGCACAAATTTAGAGTGCGAGTTTTGTTAGCATATTTTAGCTTACCTGTGACTGCAGCTCAGCTTGGTACGTACTAAATTTTACTATTGTTAATAGTTCAGAATCATTTAATTCAAGTTCAAAGTTAAATCTCTCGTTTCTAAATTGCGTAGAGTCAAGTTGCTTTTGAAATGATTGTTGAGGTAGTCCAAGACTAACCGTATTTTACTGGATTTCGATGTGCTTCAGAAAGAAAGCTCACTATTAACTTCAGTCACTAAATTAACTTTCGATTTTCCGGTTTTATTAATTCTTTTGCTAAATTAAGTCAGAGTGTAGCGAAATTTATTACTTCTGACAAACTTTCAGTTTTCACACTACACGTGTCAACCTTCAGTTGCCACGCTTCTAGTGTTAATTATATGTGTAATAACCTTTCTTTTTCAGTTACTATAGTAATTGTCCTTAGGACTGGCGACCGTGATTTCCCCCAAATCTCAAATACCTAATTACCGCTAGTTAATTGTTAACGTAACGGCTGCACATTTACCTTCTTTATTAACTTTACCCCTTTTCAAAATTAATTTCCACCAGTTTCATTAGCACATTTCCTTTCATTTAGATGTAACCCTTTCCTCCCTCTTTACCGACAGGTTAACTTCGGTGACGATTGCTTTTCCAAAACTCCCATTAGGTACACGCGGTTTCATTTTTCACTGTCATTAAGGTCGGTAAGTGAGGGGGGAGGTTACACGTGGCGACCTGGTGACAGGACAATCTTCGGTTTTGAGGTTGTTCTGGACACGAATTTGGCATTGTGCAAATCTCGTAACAAAGTACTGGTTACGTACAGGCCGTTACGTCAGCGAGAATAAGTAGTGGGAGTAATCCTAATTATATTTGAGATTTGTCATTTATATTGAAAATTATTAAAATGAGTGAAGGCAACAATTACCAAAATTTGGTAGACTTGGATACGGAACAATCGGTCGAACAGTGGGAAACGCGCACGGCGGTTCCCATTGTTCAGGGGCAGGCGGCTAGCATGAAAGACGCGACCGCCGAAACGCAACAAAGAGCAGAAATGGAATTCCAAACTTTAGAAAATGTTTCGGAATCGGAAGCGAAAATCAAATCTGTACCCCTTGATGATGAATACGGGGGAACATGTATAGAGGAACCAGCTACGGAAGTAAAACCGGTAGTCTCCGGGAATTTAACTGATTTATTGAATGTTTTGATTAATGAAATCAAGAGTCAATCGGCAGAAATTATAGCTCTGTCTGCCAAGCAAGAAGCTCAGTCTGAAAAAATTGAACGAAAGCTAGACAATCAGAACAAAGCTATTAATGTTGTTAACAACAATGTTGGAGTTGTTAATACAAAAGTTGATAAAATCAAAGAAGATATTGTTGTAATTAATACCGAAATCGGTAATCTTAAACAGGAAATGATAGGCGTTCAGGCGGAAATTGCGAGCATAAATACTCGCTTTGATTCCGAAATTAGCAGAATCGAGAAAAGTGTAGGAGAAGCAGTTGCTCCGATCATCGAGAATAAGGTGACGGAACAAATTCAATTAGTGAAAAAAGAGGATCAACAGAAGGTGGAAACTTTAAAGGCTTTAGTGTCCGAAGTAGACACTAAAGTGAGGGAGCAGGCTAATACCTGCGAAGAGAAAAAGAGGGAAGTGGAAACGCTTGCGACAACCACTTGCCAAGTAATTACGAGAGTGTCGGAATTAGAAAAGAAACTTGACGAAAAACAGAGCTATGTGCCAATCTGTGCACGTAGTTCGGAATTGTTGACGAAAGAGGAGCGGTTCGACCCCTTGAAAAAAGGGGGTATACACGCGACGGATTTCATTAAAAATTGTGAAAGAGTTTTACCCAGATCATGGACTAATGAGAGAAAAATTAATGCGGTTATTGATGTGCTGGCTGGTGATGCCAAGCGTTGGGGCTTAAACCTCAACATTACGAACCTGACTTTTGACGAGTTTAAAAATTTGTTTCTGGCTGAATACTGGTCAGAGCAAAAACAGCAAAGTGTCTGGCGCGAATTTGTCGTATCGAGGCCTTTCGATGCGAATTCGCGCGGTTCGATGAGGGAGTTTTGTGAGGGCTGGATCCGCAAGTTGGAATATTTGCGTGATCGCCGCACGGAATCCGAAATAGTCTGGGAACTCTACAAGAAGCTTCCAGATGATACAAAACGCTACGTAGGAAGCAATTACAGGACAATCAATGATTTCCTGGAAAGAGTTGAGGACGAGGACTATTGGCGCAATAATCGCGACAGTGGTAGAGGCCGTGGTAACAACAACGGGTACCACCCCAACCATAACAACGATAACCATGGGAATAATGCATACCGCAGCAATAACAATAATGGTTCGGACCGTAATAACAATCGGTACAATGCAAATAATAACAGGAATGACAGAAACCAGTATCATACTATCGTGATACGGGCTTCACAGAATAGTAATAACGCCAGAGGGTGTGATCAGCCGCCTCAGCAGCATCCGGGGAGCGTATCTGCTGGGACGAGACAGGGAAACCATTAGCCGCGCCGGTGAGGGGCCGAGCGGGCGTGGAGAAATTTTGGCGGCCCAATAACAAGAGAAAACCCAGGTGTCGCCGTTATGAAAATTCCGTATGGAATAATCAACGGCGGGAGAGTGTGCCAGTGTTAAGAGAAAGGAGTGCGCCCACAAGTAGTAGATCAGCAGTATACACGGCAGTAGGTAGTACATTCACTGTCAGTGAGAACAATTTAAGTAGTGTTCCGGAAATCGATTATAAAGTGGCAGCTGTAATACCCACAGCGGAACTGGAGATTGAGTTTAAGAATGGTTCGCAATTGTTGAGAGAAGATCAGATGTCGGATAAAACGTCCGTCATCGAGCGAGGGGATGCAGAGAGGGATGAGGTCTGGTTAAGGCAGTTCGGTCGCTTATACGACGAACTAAGAGATTATAGGGGCCTGTACGGGAGGAGTGTTTATAGGGAGCGCGGACAGGATTTGCCGCGTCTCGTCCCACAGGAAGATAGTATTTGTGAAGTGATGGAAAGTTCTGGCCCTAACCGGCAGACTTTACCAGAAATAGTTGATGTTAAAGGGGAGCACGAGCAAGATGCGTCGTGTTTCGTCCCGCAGGAATTGAATGTTGAAGTAGTAACGGAAAGTTCTGGCCCTAACCGGCAGACTTTACCGAAAGTTGTAGTGGTAGAAGTAGCCGACCCATCCGACGCAAACCTCCAGTTTAAACATTGCGAGAGTATTAAGGAGAAAGATTACGAAAATTTTAGTGATAGCCGGACACGATTGGTAGAAAAGCACATAGATTACAGCGTGTATGAGGTTAGAGTTGACATTATACAGTCAGACGATAGCAGTGTGGGTTGCGCAGATCCAGAGGAAGTAATTGCAGATACTACTGGGCACATTTCTCCAGGTAGATTGGCAGATGAGATCAATCTGACCAAAGAGGAATCAACGAAGGTGACAATTAGTGAATCGATAGCAAAGCAACACTCACTAGTTGACGAGTTACAGGAAAAGGTTTCGGTATTGGAGGCGAAGCTACAGACTAATCCTCAGGACAGACGTGTTGAAATTAAAACTGTATGTGAACAGAGGCTGAAAAAGCCGCCAGATAAACCGGATTTAGGATCAAAGCCGGATGGTTTTTTCTGGAATGACCTGGATATAGACGAGGATTTACTGCGGGAAAATAAAGAAACAGTCGAGGACAAGTGTAGACAGATAGTAGTGTCTGTTAATATGCACGACCTACAACTAAACGTGTTGATTGACACCGGTGCAGAATTGAGTGCTGTATCTGGGAAAATATTTGAGTTACTGAAAGTCAGACCCGGCATCGTAGTTATGCCAGTAACAGGAGTGAAAATTATCGGTGCTACTGGGAAGGCCAGTAAACCGGTCACAAAACAGATTTTTGTCCACTTCGAGATATGTGGGGCACGATTTGAACAAGAGTTTGTAGTCGTGCCAGACTTAACTACGGAAGTAATTATCGGGTTAGATTGGCTATTAAAGTACCGTGCAGTGATTAACTGCGAAAGCAAAACTTTGACATGTATGTCACTAGATAAAACGATAGTAGTTAGCTTTGACGAGGCAGGAGACGGTGTGCATAGGCAATACCAGCCTATACACATTGTTAACTGGCCGAATGGTATTGATGTAGGTATGAATTTGAACTACTGTAATGTGAGGAATCTCGGCATTGACAATAGTGTAGAAACTGAATTGGAAAGTATTGTAGACGGTATGTCAAACGTAACACACGAACAAAGACGAGGCCTGTATGAAGTGATGATGAGGAATAAGAGTGTGTTTTCAGACAAACCGGGTCTTGTGGAAGGATATAAATGCAAGTTGCATGTAATTCCGCACGAACCATTCTTCGTGAGACCGTATGCTATACCGCTGTCCAAAAAGGAAGCAGTGCAACGGGAGATAGATAAGATGATCGAATGGGGAGTGATTGAAAGAAGTACAAGTCCATACAATAACGGTTTGGTCATTGTAGCAAAACGGGATGGTAGTGTGCGTATTGTGATTGACGCACGCACGTTGAATAGGGTCGTTCAACGCGAAACAGACAGACCAGAGAGTATGGAGGAGATTTTGCAACGTTTTCATGACGTTAAGTTCATGACTAGCCTCGATCTGACGGCTAGTTACTGGCAAATAGAACTCGAAGAAGAATCTAGGCCATACACCGCCTTCTTGTTTGCGGGCAGGTGTTATCAGTATAGAGTACTGCCGTTTGGACTTAATATATCTGTGTCCGTATTCATCAGGGCCCTAGATAAAGTGCTAGGACCGGCTTTGAGTTCAAGATTAACTGTATATGTTGACGACCTATTGTTGGCCAATGCCACTTGGCATGACCATTGTGACCTGTTAGATGAAGTTTTTAGAGCATTGCGCCGTGGCGGAATGACTCTAAAGCTAAAGAAATGCGAATTTGTGAAGCAGGAACTGAAATTTTTAGGGCATGTAATTACCACTGCTGGTATTACGAAAGACCCAGAGAAACTAGAGGCAATAAGGAATTGTCCTCCACCCAAGTCTAGGAAACAGTTAAAAAGTTTTCTAGGGCTCACAGGATTTTACCGTAAATTTGTAAAAGGACAAGTGTTTAATGATGAAAATTTGAATAACCTCTTACGCAAAAATGTTCCGTTTGTGTGGACTGACGGGTGTCAGACCGCTTTCGAGAGATTAAAAGACGAGTTGTTAAGATCTAACATACTATTTCATCCTGATTTATCGCTACCCTTCCATCTGGGAACGGATTCGTCGAATTACGGGGTGGGGGTAGAACTGTTCCAAGAAGTTGGTAAAGGAGAGGATAAGGAACACCGGACGATAGCGTTCGCGAGTCGAACTTTATCAAAAAGTGAGCGAAACTACACGATTTCTGAGAAAGAGTGTCTCGCTATCGTGATTCAAGAAGTTCAAGGGTTACCTATGGGACCGTAAGGTGATTATTCATACGGACCATAAGGCGCTCACTTATCTGAAGGATTGTAAACTACTTCACGAAAGACTGACTAGGTGGTCGCTGTATTTACAGCAATTTAACTATGACATCTGTTACGTAAAAGGGACCGACAATTGCGTAGCGGATGCGCTGTCGCGGTTGCCCGAGTCTAATCAAGGTCTATTGAAAGATGAGGCAGATGGAGTGGTCAAATTGTACTATTTTAAAGAAGTTGAGGGACGTAAATTAATAATGAACATTTGTAAGAATCTACGTCGTCATCAGAACGAGGATGGTTGTTTAAATATGGTGAAAACCCGATATGATGAAAAGAGTCCAGAAGGAGAGAAATTAAGGAAGTATTACAAGATATACGATCATATCTTGTACATACGTAAGGGTGAAGATAGTAATATTTGGCGGGTATGCTGGCCCAGCAAATACGTCACGGAAATAATAGACTACTACCATTTGGCGTATGGTCACTGTGGACCAAAGAAATGTACGGAAAAGCTGAGTGAAGTAGTGCATTTCAACAACATGTTAAAACGAGTTACTGACAGAGTGAAAACTTGCGATTTATGTCAGAGGGTGAAGGTTACTAACTGTACGAGTCGTGGTCCTATGCAAAGTATAAGGCCTAACGACACCTTTGAGTTACTGTGCGTGGACTTGTACGGACCTTTGCCCAAGTCATCAGGAAACTTTGCCTACATTTTAGTAGTGCTAGAAGCTTTTTCCAAGTTCATCAAACTATACCCGATTAGGAAAGCTACAGCCAAAGCGGTCTATAGCAAGCTGGTGAACGATTATTTTGTTCATATTGGTAAGCCCAAGGCGATTCTATCAGACAATGGGGCACAATTTACTTCTAAGTTGTGGAATGAAGGCATGGAAAGTAATGGGGTCGATGTGATCCATATTTCAGCTTATTGTCCGGCTGGGAATCCCGCTGAGAGGTATATGCGCGAGCTAGGCCGACTGTGCCGTACCTATTGCCATCACAACCATAGGGCATGGGGCAAATATGTAGCAGTATTTGAGAGAATTATGAACACCTTGAGACATGAATCGACGGGATTTTCTCCAGAGGAAATCCTGCTGAATGACAGAAGTAAAAGTTTAGTGGAAGAGATAATCAAAATCCCTCCACGGATTGACATTAGTATTGGTGTGAAAAAAGATCGTTTGCGAGAAGTAATGAAGCTAAAAGCCGATGCTCGCATACGTCGTCATGACGCTAAAGCGCGTTTTGCTAAGTTTGCGATCGGAGACTTAGTACTTGTAAAAGCTCATGAGAAATCGAGCGAGATAGACAATGAAATCTCTAAATTTAAGTTTGTTTATAATGGACCATATAAAGTCATTGGTATACCTCACACAAATGCTTATTGCTTAGAGTATCCAAGCTCTGGAAAGCTATTAGGTATTCGAAATATAGTAGATTTGAAATTGTACCAACCTAGGATCGATTAATACCACACAATGGGTAATTTGTACAATATGTAAATATAGAGTGTAAGATTTAAGGTTTGCTAGATTGCCATGCTTTTGACTGACCAAGGTCATTAAAGAAGTTGTAATTAATAAGTAATTAATTTTGATTAATCAATTTAATTTTAATCAATTTAATTTTAATCAATTTAATCATGATCTAATCAACTGAAAAATCCAAGCTGCTAGTTTAAGTTTTCAGCTGAGTCACAGTAGATTAAGCAATGTAAATATGATTTTGTAACTAGCTGTAAGATTTCATGAATATGTGTTTTACTAGTCATTGCCGATGTACTTAGACGCTGTTTTAAGTTTCAGGCTTGTACATGTGTGATGATGATGGACAGTGTTGAGTTATCCACTGTGATAGTGTTTATGGACTCCTTGAGATTACTCGGGAGTGAGTTTTTCCGAAAGAATTCAGTGGAACGGACGTTCTGGAAACGCCGTCACAAGGGCGAGTGAGATCAAGCGTGCCGCACACACGGGCGCAACAATACTGGCGAGGCGAGCCGCTGTCGGCTCTTGTGCCGCTGTTGGCTCTTGGGCCGCTGTCGGCATTCTTTGTACTTGCGAGTACGGAAGGCGGAATTGTTTTTCTTCCTGGACAGCTGAAAGAATTCTACTGTCAATATTTATGTTTTTTTCGATCTGATGTGTGTTATTTTCTTGTTTAGCGTTTAATGGACTCCCATGACGAGAATATTAATTATGAAAGGGTTATGTAAAAATGTGTACTCTATGTAATTAATTATTAATTTGCGTATTTTGATCTACCTGTTTTTATGACCATGTACTCTGATTAATTTTGTAAATAGTATTCCATTTCTTGATACTGTTGGGAATTTTGACAATTTTAGAATAGCTAAACCATTTTCTATGTTTTCTATGAATTTTAATATGTTGTCAACCTGTTTTATTTTTGTTCAAGATGACAGAGTGGAATAAGATTAGGAGTGTCTCCACTCAATTATTATGGTCTAAAAAATTGATTTATGGTTAATTAGACGAATGCTAAATTTTGTTGATGTTTTGAGCATATGCATTTCCGCTGTTTCTTTTTTGGGACATTTTCTGAGTCTGTTTACGTTACACGAACATCCTCAGACAATGTGGGGCACGTGTAACGCCGGAAATGCATATCCTCCTATTTCCATCTATTGTACTATTATTTTTTTTCCTTGTTTTGTTACCTCAAGATATGACATTTCTGTCTCTTTATATATTGTAATTGCTTTGCTGTTTGTATATATATTTATGCATTTATGTCGATGTATAATTGGTTTGTTTCGTAAATATTATTTGTATTTTTACGCTGGGTCTTGCCTAGGGAAAACTGCTATCGAACGATTACATCGATAGGTCGTGTGAAGACTGAAAGTGTGTAGGATCTTTGGTAGTGTTAACTCTGCCGCGTGGAGCGCGGGCAGAGCAGTCGGGGTCTGGCTGGAGTAGCGAGTGGAGCAGGTGTGTTGTGTGACGCTCCCGCGAGTTGCCGCGCTTTCGGGGTTTGGCAGCATGTAATTGCGCTCGACTCGCGATGATAGTTTCTGACATGGTGTCGCGGACGGGAAGCATTAGCTAGCGCACATCAAGAGCCCGTTTCGCCTGGTGACCGTGTCGAGAAGAAGGCGCGCCAACATCCAGCTTCTGCAACAGCGACGGCCGACAATGAGTGACTGTCGCCACCTCCTCGATCGACGGCTTCAAACCTTCAATCAACCAACAAGGAAGACTAAAAGCACGTAAAGTTTCAGAACTGTATGGCAGACCTCAGCTTTTCAAATTGTTCCATTTGCCTCGCAAAATTACAGCAACTTAGCATGAAACTTTGTTGCTCATTGTCCCAATTGCATTGCCAAGCAGGGTCCCTTCCTTTTCCGAAATGAACCCGAGTGACGTTGAAATTCAAACGCCAGCATTAAAATAATATAATTAGATTTCACTGCTTTAATTTCAAAGTTCAGTAACTGGCTACAATATTTAGGTTACACGAGCACAAATTTAGAGTGCGAGTTTTGTTAGCATATTTTAGCTTACCTGTGACTGCAGCTCAGCTTGGTACGTACTAAATTTTACTATTGTTAATAGTTCAGAATCATTTAATTCAAGTTCAAAGTTAAATCTCTCGTTTCTAAATTGCGTAGAGTCAAGTTGCTTTTGAAATGATTGTTGAGGTAGTCCAAGACTAACCGTATTTTACTGGATTTCGATGTGCTTCAGAAAGAAAGCTCACTATTAACTTCAGTCACTAAATTAACTTTCGATTTTCCGGTTTTATTAATTCTTTTGCTAAATTAAGTCAGAGTGTAGCGAAATTTATTACTTCTGACAAACTTTCAGTTTTCACACTACACGTGTCAACCTTCAGTTGCCACGCTTCTAGTGTTAATTATATGTGTAATAACCTTTCTTTTTCAGTTACTATAGTAATTGTCCTTAGGACTGGCGACCGTGATTTCCCCCAAATCTCAAATACCTAATTACCGCTAGTTAATTGTTAACGTAACGGCTGCACATTTACCTTCTTTATTAACTTTACCCCTTTTCAAAATTAATTTCCACCAGTTTCATTAGCACATTTCCTTTCATTTAGATGTAACCCTTTCCTCCCTCTTTACCGACAGGTTAACTTCGGTGACGATTGCTTTTCCAAAACTCCCATTAGGTACACGCGGTTTCATTTTTCACTGTCATTAAGGTCGGTAAGTGAGGGGGGAGGTTACACACTATTCAGTGTCCCCTCGACGATCACCAGTGGTTTACGGCCAGTGTAGGAGATCGCTCCCCACACCATGATGCCGGGTGTTGGCCCTGTGTGCCTCGGTCGTATGCAGTCCTGATTGTGGCGCTCACCTGCACGGCGCCAAACACGCATACGACCATCATTGGCACCAAGGCAGAAGCGACTCGCATCGCTGAAGACGACACGTCTCCATTCGTCCCTCCATTCACGCCTGTCGCGACACCACTGGAGGCGGGCTGCACGATGTTGGGGCGTGAGCGGAAGACGGCCTAATGGTGTGCGGGACCGTAGCCCAGCTTCATGGAGATGGTTGCGAATGGTCCTCGCCGATACCCCAGGAGCAACAGTGTCCCTAATTTGCTGGGAAGTGGCGGTGCGGTCCCCTACGGCACTGCGTAGGATCCTACGGTCTTGGCGTGCATCCGTGCGTCGCTGCGGTCCGGTCCCAGGTCGACGGGCACGTGCACCTTCCGCCGACCACTGGCGACAACATCGATGTACTGTGGAGACCTCACGCCCCACGTGTTGAGCAATTCGGCGGTACGTCCACCCGGCCTCCCGCATGCCCACTATACGCCCTCACTCAAAGTCCGTCAACTGCACATACGGTTCACGTCCACGCTGTCGCGGCATGCTACCAGTGTTAAAGACTGCGATGGAGCTCCGTATGCCACGGCAAACTGGCTGACACTGACGGCGGCGGTGCACAAATGCTGCGCAGCTAGCGCCATTCGACGGCCAACACCGCGGTTCCTGGTGTGTCCGCTGTGCCGTGCGTGTGATCATTGCTTGTACAGCCCTCTCGCAGTGTCCGGAGCAAGTATGGTGGGTCTGACACACCGGTGTCAATGTGTTCTTTTTTCCATTTCCAGGAGTGTATATTGCGTTGACTGACTGTCCTGTCAGTTCTTGGTGGAATGTTATGTACATTATGAATAAAACACACGCAACATGGGTGTAATATTCTACAATACTGTAGAATATTAATCCAGTGTTGTGGATGTTATGGAATCGACTGGTTTTGTGGGACCATGATGCATCTTGCGTAGTAGTTGTGCGGCTACACTGGCTGAAGGTGCATCTCTCTCTCCCTCTCTGACTGTGTCTCTCACTCTTTGTCTGTCTCTCCTTCTTTCTCTCCCACTCTCCCACTCTCTCTCTCTCTCTCTCTCTCTCTCTCTCTCTCTTTGTTTCATGTCTGGAAGTGCAAAATGGCTAAGCAGGGATGGCTAGAGGACAAATGTAGGGAATGAGAGGCTTATCTCACTAGGGGTAAGATAGATACCGCCTACAGGAAAATTAGGGAGACCTTTGGAGAAAAGAGAGCCCCTTGTATGAATATCAAGAGCTCAGATGGAAATCCAGTTCTAAGCAAAGAAGGGAAAGCAGAAAGGTGGAAGGAGTATATAGAGGGTCTATAAAAGGGTGATATACTTGAGGGCAATATTATGGAAATGGAAGAGGATGTAGATGAAGATGAAATGGGAGATATGGTACTGCGTGAAGAGTTTGACAGATCACTGAAAGACCTGAGTCGAAACAAGGCCTCCAGAGTAGACAACATTCCATTAGAACTACTGACAGCCTTGCGAGAGCCAGTCCTGACAAAACTCTAGCATCTGGTGAGCAAGATGTATGAGACAGGTGAAATACCCTCAGACTTCAAGAAGAATATAATAATTCTAATCCCAAAAAAAACAGGTGTTGACAGATGTGAAAATTACCGAACTGTCAGTTTAGTAAATCATAGCTGCAAAATACTAACGCGAATTCTTTACAGACGAGTGGAAAAACTGATAGAAGCCGACCTCGGGGATGATCGGTTTGGATTCCGTAGAAATGTTGGAGCACGTGAGGCAATACTGACCCTACGGCGTATCTTAGAAGAAAGACTAAGGAAAGCCAAACCTACTTTTCTAGCATTTGTAGACTTAGAGAAAGCTTTTGACAATGTTGATTGGAATACTCTTTTTCAAATTATGGAGGAGGCAGGGGTAAAATACAGAGAGCGAAAGGCTATTTACAATTTGTACAGAAACCAGATGGCAGTTATAAGAGTCGAGGGGTATGAAAGGGAAGCAGTGGTTGGGAAGGGAGTGAGACAGGGTTGTAGCCTATCCCCGATGTTATTCAATCTGTATATTGAGCAAGCAATAAAGGAAACTAAAGAAATGTTCGAAGTAGGTATTAAAATCCATGGAGAACAAATAAAAACTTTGAGGTTCGCCGATGACATTGTAATTCTGTCAGAGACGGCAAAGGACCTGGAAGAGCAGCTGAACGGAATGGACAGTGTCTTGAAAGAAAGGTGTAAGATGAACATCAACAAAAGCAAAACGAGGATAATGAAATGTAGTCGAATTAAGTCGGGTGATGCTGAGGGAATTAAATTAGGAAATTTGACACTTAAAGTACTAAAGGAGTTTTGCTATTTGGGCATCAAAATAACTGATGATGGTCGAAGTAGAGAGGAGATAATACGTAGAATGACAATGGCAAGGAAAGCGTTTCTGAAGAAGAAAAATCTGTTAACATCGAGTATAGATTTAAGTGTCAGGAAGTCGTTTCTGAAAGTATTTGTATGGAGTGTAGCCGTGTATGGAAGTGAAACGTGGACGATAAATAGTTTAGAGAAGAAGAGAATAGAAGCTTTCGAAATGTGATGCTACAGAAGAATGCTGAAGATTAGATGGGTAGATCACATAACAAATGAGGAGGTATTGAATAAAATTGGGGAGAAGTGGAACTTGTGGCACAACTTGACTGGAAGAAGGGATCGGTTGGTAGGACATGTTCTGAGACATCGAGGGATCACCAATTTAGTATTGGAGGGCAGCGTGGAGGGTAAAAATCGTAGAGGGAGACCAAGAGATGAATACACTAAGCGGATTCAGAAGGATGTAGGCTGCAGTAGGTACTGGGAGATGAAGAAGCTTGCACAGGATAGAGTAGCATGGAGAGCTGCATCAAACCAGTCTCAGGACTGAAGACCACAACAACAACAAAAATAACAACGATTAATGTCAATCGTGGGTGAAAAGAAAATACTTCTTGACTTCAAATGTTTACGGATTTGAAATGATACCCAGTGTTCGAAGGACCATGGGTCGTAATTATGAGAATGTGAAACTGGTATGATCTACTCTTGTCTTTAGAAATGTAACCCATCAACTCAGTGATTATCTATTCAGTTACATGTACAATGAAATAGAAGAAATTTTGTAGCTTGACTATATTTTTATTTAATTTTATTGTACACGATTTAACAACATTGTTTTGCTGTTAGGAATTATATTAATGATTTTGAACCAATAGCCACAGTTTCAGATTCATTATATATATGTACGGATGGAGAACTGAAAAGAAACTAACTCCAGAAAAATTGGAAGAAACCAAAGTTTTATATTTTGTAAATAATATTGTGAGGAACGTATCCGGAGGGCAAGGAAACAGTTTGCTTATCAGTATAGTAATGATCGTTCGAAAGAACATTAACAGAGTATTAATCTTTTTTACTTTGTATATATATAGACTGAAGTGACAAATGAAAATTTGTAGCAAGGTCGACATTCGAACACGGGTCTCCTGGTTCGAATCCGAGCCATCGTACAAATTTTGATTCGTCCCTTCAGTCTGCATACATACATCAAAGATATTTAAGACTCAAAAAGGTCTCTGCAACCATATAGTTTCAGTTTGACTTTCTACTCTGGGCAGTGAGGTTATAGTTATGAAAATTTCCTTTAAATAACATGGCATAAAAGCCGTTGGTGCAATATTTTACCGATCTTTATTTCTGATCATTGTAACTGAAGTCCATTAATATTAAAGTAGATTAACTAAACACAAATATGACATATTTCTTTTACTAAATTAAAAATAATCCAATACAACAGGTTTCGACGAGATGAATTTGTTTCGGTAGCAGTGCTATTTTTTTTAATCCTGTACTGTTATTTGTGCATGAATACGTGAAAGTTTCGAATATATTTCTTGATGGGCAGCTCCTTACAAATGTGTTACTGTCTCGAATGGGCAGCGCCAAGCATACACCCCATCATAGTACTCGTATTTCACACTATCTTAGGGCTTGCGACACCTGTTGGCCGGCGGCTCTTTTCAAGCAGCTGCACTCACAACTTTTCCCCCAGATTTAATGAAATCAGACTCATTTCAAGCATAGTATGGAAGACTGCAGTGTAGAAAATACGTCAAGTAGACGCCGCAACTAAGCATTTCAATTTGTCAGTGACTTGCCGGGCTGTACCTAAATTCAAGACTACTTGTGTCTACGATGATAATTACACCCACTGTATATAACTCATCAACAAAGAAGGATCTACAGCGCTTCAAAGCTATGTATTTCTCAATTATTAAATTATATATTGCAAATAAACCTGTAAATGTCCTATATGTTTGTAGATGTCTGATTGTTTTTATTGGCCACCTCAACTACAGACTCATTGGTAAACAGTCCTCCTCCTCATACTCCATACGTGAATGAGTGGAATGGTAGGAAGCTCTAATAGTAGATACAATCAGAAGGACCTGTATCAAGAACTTGACAGACGGTTGCAGATTTTGTAGACATATATATCTATTTCAAGAAATCCAATGTTGCCCAAGAAATCGAAATTTACGTATTACCATGTGTGTCCACTTCTTCCACCTTTTAATTCTAAGAATAATTAATAGCAGATAATGTACATCTTTGGATATCAATTTGTTAACAATTTAAACGGTTAAACCAGATTTAAGTTTATATAGGAACACTAAATAATCAGTTCTTTCATCATCGTGTTAGGAAAACATTTCTTCTGTTGTAGGAAGCAGTTCTCTTTCACGGAAGGCTTAAAGATTAACCCACAGAACAGAAGAACAATTCGACACACAAATTGGGAAATGATTTTCATATTTCCTTCGAGGCAAGGAGTTCACAGGTGGAAGTATTCTACCGTCAAAAGCTCTTTAAATGCTAATGGAAATATGAAAATAAAAATGCGCATAATTATTCTTAGCGTGCAGTTTCCTGTTGTAATAGTAGAGAAATACGTGTCTCACTCTCAAACAGAAATATATTTGTGATACCCTTAGTATAATGGAACAGTTGGAGATGAACAACGTGTGGTAGCTTACATAACCGGAGAAGACTACTGAGTGTGATTTTCATGTATTCGGACGCCGGCCGGAGTGGCCGACGGCTCTAGGCACTACAGCCTGGAACCACGCGACCGTTACGTCGCAGGTTCGAATCTTGCCTCGGACATGGATGTGTGTGATGTCCTTAGGTTAGTTTGCTTTAAGTAGTTCTAAGTTCTAGGGCACTGATGACCTCAGATGTTAAGTCCCATAGTGCTCAGAGAAATTTGAACCATTTTCTATTCGGACAGCTGATTAAACATATGAATCAGTTGACCTCCATAGTGGGTACGGATATCGTTGGTATACTCCCTTCTTATTCTTCAGCAGGCGTTGATACCATATTACAGTAACATTTTGTGTAATGAGTGCCAGTCCCATACTACACTGAAACTTTTACAACCAGAGGAGAAAAGTTTTGTAGCATTCTGAAATGCAGAAATTATCGCTATTCTGAGAGGCAAAATCGAAGTCGTTCACGGTGCTGTTGTCATGCTAGCCAGTATAAAATCAGGAAAGAATACATTTCGTTCTCCGCTTAATAACGACTAGGAACTCAAATGATGTGAATCAAACCGACTTGCGTCTGAGTATCTTACACGCTGATGTGTAACGCGCTGTAAAGGCTGTGCGGCTTATTGTTGCTAACTGCTGGATCGCATGTCAAGGTCCAGCTCTTAATCGCTTATCTCTCTCCAGTGACCAGTCAGCTAAGAACAAAACGAGCTACTGATAGCCATTTTTCCGCTTTGTAATCATTGTGATAGGCGGACAATTGAGAATTAGTCCGCAGCTCGTGGTCTCGCAGTCGCCTTCTCGCTTCCCCGAGCACGGGGTCCCGGGATCGATTCCCGGTGGGGTCAGGTATTTTCACCTGCCTCGAGATGAATCGGTGTTTGTGTTGTCCTCGTCATTTCATCATCATTCATGAATGTGGCGAGTTTGGACTGAGCAAAAGTTGGGACTTTGTGCGCACGCTGATAACCGCGCAGTTGAGCACCACACAAACCAAACATCATCATCATCATCATCATCATCATCATCACCATCATCAATTGAGAATTACGTGGGGCGTTCAACACGATACATTTTTATCTGAAAGCGGACTGTTTCTACCCAGGTTTACAGTACATCATGTTATTCCTCACTCTTTCGGCTGCAAAACGCTGTTTTTCAACATAATCTCCGTTTTGTGCGACGGTCCTGCACCACATTACTTGGAGGGCCTGTATGTCCACACTATACCACTCTACTGGTTGACGTTGAAGCCAGCGTCTTGCTGCACCAATAACCTCCCCATCATCCTCGTACTACCTCCTGATGAGCGCATTCTTCATTGGACCAAACAGATGGGAGCTGGAAGATGCGTGATCCGTACTGTAGGATGGATGAGGAAGAACAGTCCAGTGAAGTTTCATGAAGTCCTTTTGGGTGCACAGAAATGAGTCAACCTTGCGTTTTCATAGAGAGGGAGAAGTTAGTTTGCATTTTTGTGGCGGCCGGCATGCTGGAGATCGCACAGATTTGCTCGACCTTGTTGCGATGATAACAGACGCCTCGCCCAACGAGTCAGAGTGCTTTTGTTCACTGCCAGGTCGCCGTTTACATTCAGCAAATGCCAAAGAATATCTGCTGCGCTCTGGTTTTCCACCAAAAGAACATCAATGATAGCTCTCTGCTAGGAACGCATCTCCGTTACAGACTCAATTTTGAAAGCTAATAATAGCGCCACCACCTATCGGGACTTCATGAAACTATAGGGGCTGAAGCGGGAATATTCCTCGATGTCTCACAACAAATACCGCATTTTTTCAAAAGAAACTGGCCAAGAAAAAAGTGTTCCATTACTTATTGGACGCCCTGTTTTGACTGATCTCAGACATTTACTGTCTCGTACACGGAAAACTGAAGTAATGTTTTCAAGAAATAGCCGTTTTCCAATAATTCTATAATAACCACGCTTTGACTCCCGCCATCTCGCATACACGGAAGACGATGGTTGGTGTCAAGTCGGAGTTGTGTATCTCTCGCAATCACAGACCGAAATAAACTGCATTGAGCAGTTACTGTGTACCTACATGTATAATTTGATGTTGATACCAATATCAGAATACTTTATGATTTGAAGATGACAGTAGCAGAATCCGGTAATGGTGAAGTGTAAAAGTTTGTCTGATCAAGGCGGATGCGTGAGATAAAATGCCTCAGTATGATCACAGACTCGTTTTTAGGTTTTAAACCTAACTACCCTAAGAGCATCACACACATCCATGCCCGAGGCAGGATTCGAACCTGCGACCGTAGCAGTCGCACGGTTCCGGACTGAAGCGCATAGAGCCGCTCTGTCACAGCGGCCGGCGGAGACTGTAGGAACACTCAGGCTATACTGACCGTATGTCTTATCTTAGAAGATAGGTTAATGGAACTGGTTAGAAAAGAAATTTGTGGCGCAACTTGACTAAAAGAGAGAATCTTGGACCCTGAGGAAAAAAATGAATGCAGTCTTTTGATACTTAAAGCTAGAAGATAACGTTGATATCGCATAGGGATGGGCGACTAAACATTAGTGTGGACTATAGAAAAGAATCTTAAATAATGAATGGCAAGAAGCCTAATCAGAAAAATTCAGTTTTGGTGAGCCACCTATCACGGCATTTATTACCTTCATCGAGATGATGATAGAGGAAGGAAGACGGAGATAATGATCAAGGCAGGAACTCATGGGTGAGATCAAAGTTGATGGAAATAAAATGAACACTATTGTTCAGTCGATCAATGAATTTGATTAAACACAAAATCAGAACTGGACTTTGAAACGGGTGTGTGTGTGTGTGTGTGTGTGTGTGTGTGTGTGTGTGTGTGTGTGTGTGTGCGTGTGTGTGTGTGTGTGTGTCCAGTTGGAGAACCAGGCGGACAGCTACCAATCGTTGACGACATGGACATCCACTAATAGCCTCCCTCCTTCCATCTTCCCTTACGTCATGACTAGCCAATCATATTAGAGGGCTAATTAAAAGTTTTACAACGGTGACGTCAGACATCGATAATCTGTAATAAATAGAAGCACATATCCCCATGCAAAACCAGTCGCGCCCTGAGGAAGGCCGTTGTAATTCGGCCGAATCGTCGGTTTTAGTTTATTATTGTTGTTAGTTTTTCGCAATGACGTGGCATAATACCCAGAAGAATTTTAATCACTACAACCTCAGTTACTTGCTGATATATTCAATTATGTGTCTTCCTCTTCATTTTTGACCATCTACAGTTCCATCTAGTACCACGGAAGTTATTCCCTAACGACTTAACTGAAGTCCTATTACCCTCTCCTTCTTGTCAGTGTTTTTCATATAGTCGTTTCCTCACTGATTCTGCGGAGAACTCCTCATTCCTCACCTTATCAGTCTACCTTATTTTCCATATTGTTCTGTAACACCAAATCTCAATTCCTTCGATTCTCTGTTGCTTCGTTTTTCTCACAGACTGTGTTTCACTACCATACAATGCTGTGTTTCAAACTTACATTCTCAGACATTTCTTCTTGAAATTAAATCCTACGTTTCATAGTAGATGGTTTCTCTTGGCCAGGAATGAGGTTTTTTGTCAGTGCTAGTCTTCTTTGTGTGTCCTCCTTGCTCCGTCCATCATGGGTTATTTTGCTGACTATCCAGCAGAATTCTTCGACGTCGTCTTCCTCATGATCACAAATTCTGATAAGTTTCTGTCCTCATTTCTGCTACTTCTCATTACTTTTGCCTTTCTTCGATTTACTCTCAGTTCTTATTCTGTACTCATTACTCGGTTCACTGCATTCAACAGATCTTGTAATTCCTCTTAACATTCACTGAGGATAACACTGTCATTAGCAAATCTTAACATTGATATCCTTTCAGCTTGAATTTTAATCGCACTCTTGAACGATCCTTGTATTTCCGTCATTGCCTCTTCGCATTAAAAAAGGTTTAACGAGTGACGAAAAAACACAGTTCATCAGGTGCATATGTAGCATCTGTAGTGAGTAAACTACACTGACCGACAAAAAATGAGAGGCACGTAAAAGACATCCCAAGATGTCAATAGAACTTCGACACGTACACGTCATCGGCAGGTATATAAAGGATCAGGTACAACGCCCACCAGAGTACGGTAGTGTTGCTCGCCTACAGTGTTGTTACCAGGCCTGATCCAGTACATAAAGTTCGTGAGAACCGGAAAAACAATGCATCTCATGTGCAAGACGTAAAGACTTCCGAAGGAGTGAAATAATTCCAAAAACGGCAGCTGCTGACTTCTGTAAAATTATCCATCAGTTTAGTAAGTTATGGTTGCAAATTACTGATAAGACTAGCTGCAATAAGTTTAATATTCTTTATTACGACGGCTGTTGGGCGGCTTTATTACCATTCTCAAGTAAACTGCGAATATAACGTTGGTGAAGTTATCAACACATACGGTAATTGTCCATCTGAATAACTATACAGTGGAATAGTACAATGGTACTTATCCCTATACGTTTCATCTCATTTGGCGTCCATACTGCATCTACAGGAAACTGTCATGGTCTAAGTCGTAGAGCCTACATGACATGTAATTGTCAACGTGTGGAATACATTTTGTCACTCATTTGATTCTTCATTTACTCTGATGCTATATGTTCACGAAGTATAGTTGGCTAAGCAAAGTGACTGTTATATTCCACTCACTGGGTTTTGCTGGGAATTATATCTTTGGTCTGAGTATGTTTTTTTGTCCATATGTAATACCCCTTTTCGTGTTCCAGTATGTCAATATAATTTTCCGAATAATATTTACTTTGAAATCTGTGGGTTGTTGCCTATTTCGTCTGTATAGTCCTTTTGTATGTATACATGTTATACAATTCTTCATAGTAAGTATTTTCGGTATTCCGAGTAGTATTTACTCACTAGGAACAAACTCGATGAATAGGATAGATATATGAAGACTACCCAGACGAAATACTCAAAAACACACAATTTAAACAAAAATATTATCTGGAAAACTTTACTGACATTCTGGAACACCAAAAAGAGATATTACATATGCACAACAAAACATAGTTAGACCAAAGATATAATTTTCTCGAAATCCAAACAGCGAAATATTACATTATCGTTGCTTAGCTAACTATAATATCTAGACAAATAGAATCTTAGGAAATAAACTATCATACAAATGTCAAATCATACTTTTTAGCTAACAAGCTGTTAACAGGTATTCAGACACAAAGAGCACCAGTTTAATAATGAGGGGATGTGTGGAAAGTAAGGAAGTCCAATGCTCACCTGCAATAAGCAGATTCAAACGGGTTTACGCTGCAGTGGTTGCACAGAGATGAAGAGACTTGCACAGGAGATACTGGCATGGAGAGCTGCAGCAAACGAGTCTTGGGACTGAAAGCCACACCAACTACTTTACCAGATCTTTGGTTTTTTACTGATGGCGAATTCAGCTGAGTGACTACATAACAGCTTCTTTATTACAACATTCTACAGTATTAAGACATTTCTACAGTGGGGACAATAGCTTAAGGCAGGACCAACATATTTTTCTCCTTTCTCGATACTGCTAACCGTTTCTTGCTAGTAGAATGATATTCTGTGCTACTGGCTATGAAAGTCATGGGAGTGATGACTCTCGGATAGTTAGTTGAACTATGTCCGCCCCTCGTAGCTGAGTGGTCAGCGCGACTATCATACCTAACGGACCGGCTTCGATTCCCTCTGGGTCGGTGATTTTCTCCGCTCAGGCACTGGCTGTTCTGTTGGCCTTATCATCGTCATTTCATCCCCATCGATACGCAAGTCGCCGCAGTGGCGTCAACTCAAAAGACTTGCACCATGCGAACGGTTTACCCGACGGGAGGCCCTAGGCATAAGGCATTTACATTTATTTTTAGTTGAACTATCATTTCGAGAATTGACAATAAATGAATTGACAATGGAAGCAAAATCAACGAGCGCACAATTTATGCAAGTTACTAGCTGACAAGCCAATCTTTGACCAGGTATAAATTATGCCAATTCTCTGTTAGGAACTACACAAATTGAGCTGTGTTTGTAGTGTAACATCGAAAACCTTTCATTTCGATGTATTATTGAAAACACTTTTTAAATAGTGAAACAGTCGTACAAAGAAATATGCATAATGTACAAATGCATTATTACTGTATTCCGAACAGTTTCTGTACGCTGAGTGCTGCTGCTTCGCATGTCTACAACGCGATTTTGTAAACGTCTGTATGGCAGCGCTTCCTCATATCCCTATAGACGGCTATACACTGATCAGCTAGACCATTTTGACCATCTATCTAATAGCCAGTATGTCCACCATTGGCACGGACAGCAGCGGCGACGCGTAATGGAATGGAAGGAATGAGGCCTTGATAGGTCGCTGCAGGTAGCTGGTAACACATCTGCAATCAAGTCATCAATAAATTCCGGAGAGGGGGGGATGAGCTCAGACGCCACATTGTCACCTCTCATATGTGTTTGATCGGGTTCAGATCTGGCGTGTTTTGGGGCCAACACATGAATTGGAACTCGCACTGCATTCATCGAAAATGTTCCATTACACTCCCGGCTTTCATGGAATCTTATATTGTTGAAAATTGCCACTGCCGTCAGGAAACATGGCTCTCATGTAGGGATGTTTGTGGTCTGCAACGAGTGTACGATGCTCCTTGGCCATCATGGTACCTTGCACAAGTTCCAGTGGACCCAGGTGGACGTTAACTTGAATGTCTCCAGAGCATAATGGAGGCACCGCCAGCTTGTCTTCGCCCCACGCTACAGGTGTCTAGGAGCTGTTCCCCTGGACGAGACGGATTGGCGCCCTCCCATTGCCATGATGAACAAAATATGGGAGTTCATCAGACCAAGCAATGCTCTACCACTGCACCAACTACCAGTGCCGTTTTTCACGTGCTGTTTAAGTTGTAGCTGACGATCTTGTGGTGTTAACACTGTCAAACGAATGAGTCGTCGGCTGCGGAGGTCCATTATTAGGAGTGTTCGATGCGCTGTGTGTTCAGACACACTTGTACTCCGCCCAGCATTAAAGTCTGAAGTTAGTTCCGCTACAGTTCACCGGCTGTCGTGTTTTATCGGTCTTCTCAGCCTACGACGACCGACATATATAATGAGGGGTGATCGACCAGCCCCAAGAAGTCTGGACGAGGCTTCCTATCGCCACGTGTTGAAACCACCACAACACTTTCCGAACACCCGACAAGTAGTGCAATTTCCGAAATGATCATGGCGAACCTAGGGGCCATTACAATCTGCGATCGGTGAAACTCAAAGAGGTCGTGCGCCTACCTCATTCCACACACGGGCAGCAAGCGCACTGATATTAAACGCACCGTGCGTATGTCTCACTAGTACGAGAGCTAAGAGGGAAAATAAGCATGTAAGATCAAGACCGAAGTGCTCGCATTAAAAAAAGGTGTGGAACCTAAGAAATAACAATGACATTTGCTAAATCACTATTACGTGAACTGAACATTTCCTTGAAGGAGACTCAAAATACTTTGTTAAATTTTATTCATAATACAAGAGTATTTTTCCGCTCAGTAATGTACGCCACCTATCAAACAAGACAGGTAGGACACAGAGTATCTGTAAACAGACTAATACAGTTATTATTTTTGTATTCACTGAAGTTTGCTGTGTTGTTCAGTGACGATACAAGAAGATGGGGAAGATTTAGCGGCATACATACGACGGTTGCCATGGCAATACTATATTCAGAGCTACTTGTGGGAACTAATTGACCTTAGGTAATTACGAAACATGGACAAGGGATGCAATCGCTATGTCTTTCTGGGTGGCAGACCTACCAGACACTAGTGAGAGAGAATTAATTCATTTTTTTCCAGTACTCTCTTCTGTCCTGTCCTCTTTTTCCCTCAATATCAGTGCAGTTATTGTGATTCTCTCTTCCGATAAAGAATAACATGTACTGACTTTGTTCTGCTTTTCATATGTCTTCCTTAGTTCAAAGATTCTATAGCTGCCAAAATATCCTAGCATGTCAATTGGTTCAAATGGCTCTGAGCACTATGCGACTTAACTTCTGAGGTCATCAGTCGCCTAGAACTTAGAACTAATTAAACCTAACTAACCTAAGGACATCACACACATCCATGCCCGCGGCAGGATTCGAACCTAGCATGTCAATTAATTAACCATTCAAACTTAGCTAGTTCTCATTTCTGCTTTACATTTAGCACATGCACAGCCTCAGCCACAAGACTGTGCATCCTATAGTCAAATGCAGAAATAAACAGTAAAAGGAACCATAACAGTAATTTAATTTGGCACTTAATCGTCAGTGAATGATGGAAAACTGGAGAGGAAACTAGAGGTAATGACAGGGTTCTACAGGAGAATACCAAAAGATTAGATAAAGTATGACGTATAGGAGTGGAAAAAAACTCTATGCAAAACCATTATTAAGAGAGAAAATAGATTAATTGCAAAATTGAAGCAGAGGGAATAATTACTGGGGAAAATAATAATTATCATGCAAATTTTCAGCGCAGAAATGAAAACATCAGCTCAAAACTAAAATATGTCGAAGTCACATCAGTTTCTTTCATGTTTCGCTCGCATCGTACGTCATTTACCAATACTCAGATCCAGTTATTGCAGTTCTGGTTAATGGGTACTTTTTGCTCCACCAGAACGAAGTTTTAACAAATTAATGAAACTGAATTGCTCTGTCTGTTTGCACGTACAAGGCAACAGAGAAAACATCAAACGTCGGTGACAAACGCAATAAGCAGTTCGAGCCCGAGCTCGATACACCCTTTGACCCAGGGAACGATTGCAGTACGTACACGCACACAGGTAAGCGTACCTTTACAAGAGTTCGTTTGACAGTCAGAAAGAATAAATTACACCCGCTACTGTGAACTGGGTTAGAGAGAAACTGAAGAAGCCGTGCCAGGCTACTTTTCGCTATTGCCATCCGGTGTCGTGAACTCAATCTGGTTGCCGGCTGGAAGAGCCGGCAGAGGAAAGAGCAGACCAACAGCAGTGAAAAAACTCACTGCAATCACAGTGTTGTACTGCGGTTTGCAGCACGTCATTATCATGGCCTCTGTAGCCGTGGTTCGTTAGCATTTTTTTCGATTTACTATTGAGTTACAGAAAGTTCGCTTTATCATAAAGAAACATCAGTCCTGGTGATGAAGAATGATTTCATGTTCGATTTAGCGTAATTTAAATACAGACCTTAAGGTTACTTAATTCAATCGGGAATTACAAATACAGATAGCTATCCTAGCTATTATACGTTATAACTTCATTACGCAAAGACATACTAATAGACATGGCAGTAGCCGTGCCAAATGTAATTCTAGTTTAAAGTTCTTCTTTTCTGCTTCTAAGGGACAAAATATGTATTTGCCAAACTAATTCGCAACCCATAACATATTTCGCTTGTGACAGTAATCCTAATTCTTATCACTGCAAGTAATACCTATAAGCATCTCATCGACGTTTAGTAACTTGTAGAAAACGCTAGCTGAAATCACTGACCGTCTGATAAAATTCAAAATGGCGGTCACTTACATCGATTATTGTTTGACACATTCAGCAGTGCTTTGCAGGAAATGCAAAGGCACAATCAGTAATATTTATTAACTTTTCATTTTACTTCTCACATGAAGTATATTCAGAGAATACTAGTGCATCAACGGTTCGGATGCCATATAACGCCCCTCATTAATTAATACACGTCCATCTGCACCTTGCAAAGTATGCATCCACTGACGAAATTTAAATCGATGATGTTTACATACTAATACGCGACGCAGCACACGCCATGCAGCCATCTAATGTTCCTTTATAAATAAAACTTGAAGAAACGCATGTCTGTCACGTGGCATAAGCGAAGCTAAATTTGTTTTTACCATTGTATAGAGGCCGAAAAAGGAGCTTAAAATTAATGAATAATATTCGGCAACGGCATTCAAAATAAGGCCGTCAAAAACATTGTATTCACGAAGATATACCTTAGGCTAATTGGAGATGTTTGAAAGTTCGAATCTTCCGAAACATGTATGGCGTAAATGAAGCTATATGAAACGTGTCTCTTTGCTATATAACTTAATGCCACCGATATGTTCTCGCTTTTCCACATTCCGTATTCGAACAAACGCACGAGTCCACATTACAAAAGCCGGTCGGTGTGGACGTGCGGTTCTAGGCGCTTCAGTCTGGAACAGCGTGACCGCTACGGTCGCAGGTTCGAGTCCAGCCTCGGGCATGGATGTGTGTGATGTCCTTAGGTTAGTTAGGTTTAAGTAGCTCTAAGTTCTAGGGGACTGATGACCACAGAAGTCCCGTAGTGCTCAGAGCCATTGGAACCACATTACAAAGATAATTTTAGATAACAATTCACTAACATATTGTTGTAGTATGTTGTTGTGGTCTTCAGTCCTGAGACTGGTTTGATGCAGCTCTCCATGCTACTCTATCCTGTGCAAGCTTCTTCATCTCCCAGTACTTACTGCAACCTACATCCTTCTGAATCTGCTTAGTGTATTCATCTCTTGGTCTCCTTCTACGATTTTTACCCTCCACGCTGCTCTCCAATGCTAAATTTGTGATTCCTTGATGCCTCAAAACATGTCATATCAACCGATCCCTTCTTCTAGTCAAGTTGTGCCACAAACTTCTCTTCTCCCCAATCCTATTCAATACCTCCTCATTAGTTACGTGATCTACCCACCTTATCTTCAGCATCTTCTGTAGCACCACATTTCGAAAGCTTCTATTCTCTTCTTGTACAAACTAGTTATCGTCCATGTTTCACTTCCATACATGGCTACACTCCATACAAATACTTTCAGAAACGACTTCCTGACACTTAAATCTATACTCGATGTTAACAAATTTCTCTTCTTCAGAAACGATTTCCTTGCCATTGCCAGTCTACATTTTATATCCTTTCTACTTCGACCATCATCAGTTATTTTGCTCCCCAAATAGCAAAACTCCTTTACTACTTTAAGTGTCTCATTTCCTAATCTAATTCCCTCAGCATCACCCGATTTAATTTGACTTCATTCCATTATCCTCGATTTGCTTTTGTTGATGTTCATCTTATAGCGTCCTTTCAAGACACTGTCCATTCCGTTCAACACCTCTTCCAAGTCCTTTGCTGTCTCTGACAGAATTACAATGTCATCGGCGAACCTCAAATTTTTTACTTCTTCTCCATGAATTTTAATACCTACTCCGAATTTTTCTTTTGTTTCCTTTACTGCTTGCTCAATATACAGATTGAATAACATCGGAGAGAGGCTACAATCCTGTCTCACTCCTTTCCCAACCACCGCTTCCCTTTCATGCCCCTCGACTCTTATAACTGCCATCTGGTTTCTGTACAAATTGTAAATAGCCTTTCGCTCCCTGTATTTTACCCCTGCCACCTTCAGAATTTGAAAGAGAGTATTCCAGTTAATATTGTCAAAAGCTTTCTCTAAGTCTACAAATGCTAGAAACGTAGGTTTTCCTTTTCTTAATCTCTAAGATAAGTCGTAAGGTCAGTATTGCCTCACGTGTTCCAACATTTTTACGGAATCCAAACTGATCTGCAGCAACTATTCTACTTTCGAGTACTCTGCGTTATGGGTTTCGTTACATCCATCGTTTTTAGTTAAGTAATTAAAAAGGCTGCTCTCTATAACATGAAAGTGCACAAATAACTGCATAGGTATGCTGCCAACTACCATAAAATACTGTAACCGGGACGAATTGTTTGTATGAAAACTGAATTTTCGTTTAAGCAAACTGTTAAACTCTGTTCATTGGTGGCTGTTATTAGCCTGCACTGGTATTAACAGAAATATATGGACGAAGAATAGTCCTTAAAACAAAATTTTGTAATCTATGTTTACAGGATGGCTCTTGAACTTCCATACATTGCAGAAAACAGTGTCAACTTGCAAAGTTCGGAGCGCTAATGCTCAAAATAAGTGTTCTGCAAGTGAGGGTAAATTTAAGGACTGACTTTTCCTCAAACAGCAACTAAATGTAAGTCCCTACAATGGGTAAAAAGTGAAAAAATTCACACGAACAGTATCCATAACTAAAATGTTACCGTTTCTCAGAAACGGTCGCCACAATTCGGCCAAGGCCTCGAAATCGTCAAAGAACGTTAGAGTTCGAACTACTGCTCATCAGCGAAAATTATACAAGAAATGATGGCGCACACACAAGTGATTAGTTTTAAGATCACAGCGAAATGGGTTGCCGATTTACCACACAGAATAACGCAAGTCTTCCTGCTGACGTTGTCGAAAACTGGGCCTTTGGCTGTAACATGCCCTTGGCCTGGAGTACTTGAAACCACGTGTCAATAGGTTCTGAATTAGCCAAAATGCAATATTCAGTCTCTATAGCTTTTTGAAGTAGTGCAGTGGGCATTTCACTCAAATATAATTGCACGATTTCACTACACTACTAATAGTGCACAAAATAATTTACTAAAGAACTAAATTAGACAGTATTCTAATGAAAAGTTACATCCCCTTTCTGCTAGAGCATTCGGGTTTCGTAATTTTAATGGAATTAAATAAATAAATAAATGTAAATGTCGTGTGGCTAGGGCCTCCCGTCGGGTAGACCGTTCGCTGGGTGAAAGTCTTTCGATTTGACGCCACTTCAGCGATTTGCGCGTCGATGGGGGTGAAATGATGATGATTAGGACAACACAACACCCAGTCCCTGAGCGGAGAATAATCTCAGACACAGCCGGGAATCGAACCCGGGCCCTTAGGATTGACATTATGTAGCGCTGACCACTCAGCTACCTGGGCGATTAATGGAATTTATTGTTGGTGTTGGGCTTGATGCCGAAGACTGGTTTGATGCACCTCTCCGTCTCCGTGCTACTGTAACCTATGCAACACTGAATCTTAATCTCACTCTACAGTTTTTACCAGCCACACTTTCCTCCAATACTAAATTGGTGATTCCTTGATGTCTCGGAATGTGTCCTGTCAACAGATCCCTTCCTGTAGTCAGACTGTGCCATAAATTTCTTTTTTCCCCAACTTTCACTATGGTACAACGGTGGAAGTTGTATGCTTCAAGCATCAATCTTCTTACGGAACCACGAATTTATATTACTTTTTACCTGTCGGCAATTGCGCCTTCTTTCTTTAAGCAAGATTGCAAAAATTTCTGCTTCCTCAGTATTTTCTAAATTTTATTATCAATTGTTATGCTTCTCTTCGTCAGAGCTAGTCGAACAAAGCGCACGCTGTGCTTCGATCTCCACCCGAGAAGATCCAGTAATGCTAGACACCCCGAAAAGTCATAATGTACTCACAGCATTCTACATCTGTTCGGATGAATTTTTCTGTACTGAAAGTAACCCCACATTGGGATAAAATTTTAAGCACCATATTTCACAGACGAGGAAATATTGGTGTATAAGTTGTATATCTTTCGGTCAAGATGTTCATGGTGTAACAGCCTAGTCATTAATATGCATAATTTTGTTTAACAATAAACTATACCGTTTTATGCAGGCCCTAACTAGGCCTCTTATGCACTGCCGATTTCTGCGAAATACTGTGCTTGAGAATACCGTTATTTTGTAAGTCCCTATCTGAGAACGCTCTCCGTGAGACCGTGGTTCCACGAAAGGACGCAGAATTACATGGCCGGATTTCGTGGTAAAATCCGAGCTGCAGATTAGCTTTTGCACGCTCAGTTTAACGGCAAAGGGAAAGCCGAATAGGGGAGGAAGCGTGTCTTGATCTCAAAGAGAGTCGCTGTGCGACGGTCACTGGCGAGGTAAACTCGTCTGCTTATCTGGCAACAAGGAGAGGCGATTGTGTGGATGCCCGCATGAAACTCAGTTAGCAGTTACCGAAAAGCGAGCGGCGCTTGGATCCCGCGGTAGTCCACAGCGCTTAACCCCTTTAGGGCTTACTCTCTGCTAATTGGACAATTAGTCCACTTGAACACTTCGTGGATGGGTTGCTCACCCAGTATCGTTCCCTAGCGACAGTGGAGGTTCCACATATCTCTATCGGAAACGACAATCAGGGTCGCGCATGGTACCCAATTCGATCCCAGGAACAGAAGACGCGTGGAAACACTGTAGGAGCGGAGAAACTGACCACTGAAAACAGAATAAAGCTATCGCATTTGATCCAAATAAGATTGGGTAGATAATTAGATAGAATTTTCAGACCTGGAGCTCCATATGTGCCAGACGGAAAGATTACAGTCTCGGTGTATTACGGACGACCATGAGACAAGAACATTAACGCAAAAACCATTATAAGCCTGTCGGTTGTTCAGTATGCAGTGAAGAGACAGGTAAACCAGGAAGGGGATCAGGGATCAACATGTTGGGGAAAACGTGATACCCAGTATAATAAAACAGGCCTATTTAAAGCAAGTGGATTGTGGACGAATCAAAAGGAAGAACTCCCATGCACACCAATAGCTGTGAAACACAGAGGCGAATACACAACGGAAGCTAAGACGAAGGATTGTAGTGTAGTAACGGCATAGATAAGAACAGCGGAAGCGCGAATTGTATGCATAAATGCTGAAAATCCCTATGGCCTGCAGTGGATGTCAAATGGTCAATGATGACTATGATGATATAGTATACTCGCTATTACATATCCAAACCACGTAATTTTATGGAAAATACTTCGGAGCAATATTTTATGAGTTACCTTCTTTCGTCACAAGGTGTATTTTCTTCATAACTGAAGAACAAATAATTTTTACAATTGGTTTATTGACTGAATCAGTTCATTCGCATTGTTAGCTCTTTTTCCTGTGAGGCATGTCATCGAAGCATTTGTTTGGTAAGTTCTACCAACAAACTAGGTAATAGAATTTAAAACGTATCTCAATATCGCAAGGGTGAAACAGAGTAGCCTGTTTCGTTTCATAATTATAATGGCTATGTTTTACGTTCGGTCGCAATCCACTGATGTGTACGTAATATGGAAATGCGTTACAAATGGCAGAAAATGGGACTTCATTAACTGAGTACGGTTTGATTGTTTCATTTGCTTACGCTAGAACTAGGCTATATTTTGTTCCTATATGTATTTAACAACAATTAATCGGCGCAATGTTTATTCATTTCTGTTTAACCGAGCCAAAGAGCGCAAATGACCATCCTGCATAATAAATGTGGACACATTTGTTGGCTCAGTTGTTTGAGAGCTCTCTTTTAGTGACGTCCATATGAAATGACACTGATGTTTGACAGCTTCCCTGACTTGTCGCCTCACAAACAAAAGCTAATTTCCCAAATAGTTTTGCTGCTCACTGATGGCAGAATGACAGGCACAATCTGCAACTGTATGTCTACTGCGAATTTAGTCAGTACACAGAGGGTTATTCCAAATAAAGTACGAACTTATTTACTGCTTATAACTGCTAAGTAATTACGATCCCTCGTTGGCCTTGTCATCTCCCTATAGAACTACCGTTTCTCGAAATTTACTAAAATGACTCTATGCAGATGCTGCGATGACTCCTATATCGAAATTACGGCTGAGTATGTCTAGATTCTTGCCCAACTGATCGTGAGACGTGTCTCTAATGACTTTCGTCGAGGAGTCGTTATAGCATAGCATTCTCTACAACGCTCCCGATCCCAGGAAAACTAATGCAGTTTATGACAATCATATTTTTATACGGCAAGTTACGCTGCAAAGATTACTTCTGACCTGAAACCTTGCGGGGCGCAAAGACATACTTTATATAATGATTGGTTGTCAATACGTAAAGAATGTTATCTCCTCACATGTTTTGCAAGAGATAATGCCTCTGTTTATTTTTATTTGTGTGTGTGTGTGTGTGTGTGTGTGTGTGTGTGTGTGTGTGTGGGTGTATGTGTATGTGTATGTGTGTGTTTCACTTTTTTTTGGTTAGGTCACGGTACAACTTAACGTGCTGTCAACACTTGTGAACTGTATGGGAGAAACTAGTTTCAATGTGCAAGGCTACAGTATTTCGCAGGTGGAGTTAATAAAAGCATTATATACTTTACGATACACTTACATTGGTTGGGATGTCATGTCAGGTACAAAGCACATGTAAGCCATCGAATTTTCCTGGAAGGAACATTTAGGATATTTTGTAGTAAATTGTTGCTCAGTGGGTGACAAACAATTTTTTTGTGAGATTTCGACAAATAACTTTGTTCATTATGAGACACGTTTTGCGAATTTCTCTGTGGAGGACGTACTATTAAATGAAGATATGAAAATATCTGCGGTCCGAACCTGCCAAGTACCACAGCTGTAATTTTTTATTTCACTTCGCGTTAAGAATAAAGTGTGGATAGTAGTTGTGAATTTAATTTCTCTTTCCCTTAATCATATTTCAAAAATCGGAAATTATGTCAGAATTTTAAATATAAACTTCCCACATAGCGCACGATCAAGTGGACAGTATTTTCAACTTTGATAATTTATTAGTTCGATCTACTACAAAAGAAAAAATTATACCGGATGAGCAAACCGTGCAATTTTAAAAATTAGTACTTAAAAGGCGACAAACTAATTTTTTGCTGGTAAATGAAGAAAAGTAGTTGAGGTTAATTAAAGTCATATTCATCAATATTAAAATTATTATTATTATTATTATTAGTAGTAGTAGTAGTAGTAGTATCTACCTCAGTTAACCAACCGAGGAAAGGGGTCCTACAGTTTAAAGCGCACATAGACGATCAATAATATTGCACAATAATATTCTGCGGTATTAATGAGGTCCTCCTTGGCTGCTCAATAATACTGTCATCGGAAAATTGAACGGGAAAGGCGCCGCTACTGTGGTAACTGCTCTACTTTGTTGCAACAGAAAATGGGTCATGAAAAATCGGTTAAAGAAGCATAACAGATCAACGACAACTTGTTGAGAGAATTGAGGTTGAACAAAAACAAAAATTATAACTTTTTATGTGATAATGGCCACCATTTGACACATAACAGGAAATAGTTGTCCCGATACATAGGTGTCTGCATATATAGCCAATTGCCAGCCCCTTTCCCATTCCTTGGAATCTGGAGTAAGAACGTTTCGTTCATTGCAAAATTCTCACATGCTTTTAGAAGTGATTTTCCGTGATTCCGCTAAAATTCTCGCTTGTTCAAATGTCGCACTATGGCCTTGGCAATTGCTTTATAACTGTCAATAAAATTTTTATGGGTTTTTGACCACACTGTCGATATGTAAAGCTACCGACGTTTCCGTTAAAATTTTATTGACTGTGACAATGGTCGCTGAAGACTACGCTTATATGCTGTATATCTGTTTGTTGGTATTAAGTATAAAAGTAATTTGCTTGTAGCAAATATTGAGTGGATAACCGTCATTTCTCTGGGATGTAATGAGTTTTTGTGTCACGTACTAAATTTGGTTGTTGATACATCTCGAAACTAACCAACTCATTTTTACCAAAAATGGCAATTGTGAAGTCTAGCACACCGTCTTCTCCCGTCCCCCCCATCCGTTCATGGAAAAATTTCTTCGGACTCCCATATCCCTATGATCCAAAAACAAAATACTGAAGTGAGAGACGCAATTCCATCAAATCAGCGCTTAAGTATTTCTTGACGATACGTTGCTGCTGCCAATTATTTGAAGACCTGAAATTGAACAGTCCAGTTTCACCTTTAAGTATTTGAAAACGTCCTGCAATAATAGGTGCATCAAAGACTTACATTAGTGTAAGTGATATAAATGTCTATATGTACTTTTATTAATAACTTTGCATTAATCAGATTTTTAAAACATCCCTCTTCGCAGTCATTCCCCGTATTTAATGAGCAACAAATCATAGGATTTATTCTTGACATTTCCGTTTCCGTACTCATCTGCACTAACACACCACAATGCTAACAATGATTTATCAATTTCGATGCACTCTTATAATGACACTGTTTGGTCTTCTTTTGAACTCAGTTTCAACAACAATAACGAACAGAGAACGCAAAGATATCCATTTTGTAGCTCGCAAGAGGCTGGTGATGGTATTGTCAATACTGTCTCGAGAAAGCACAATATTACCAGTTTTTTATGTGTTCAACATTATTGCGCCATGCTTTTGTATATCCATCCTTTTAACTGGACGTCTTTGGGACGACGGCCGTTTACTATCGTGACAAAATGTAAAAACACCTGCAGCCGTCCTTCGGATTTTATTTTATTTTGTCACTACCAGTTTCAACGTTTCATGGCGTCATCTTCAGGCTGTTTTGATGCGGTACAGGTTGATACGATCCCCATGCATAACCCATCAGTTGCCAGCATTACTGGATCCGCAGATAATCTGAAACTTACGTGTCAGCACTCCTACTATCAACCATGGTAACACTGTCGTAGAAAATGGGCCTACAGTTTGACGTCGAATCCGAACGTTAACACTAACTTTTCGTTGATGTGAAAACTCTCTATCGTTTTCCGATAGACCCGTTTCTCGAAACTGTCTACAACGACGGGTTACCTGACAAAATTTACGTAAATTCGTCTCCTGCGATTTCAGTAAACGATGTACGCGGATCGTTCATTAAGTAAGGCCCCACATTTTTTTACTCAGAACATATTTATTGTTGAGAGTTAGAATTTGATGACAATATACATCAACACGTATTGTCCATGTCCTATTTTTCTACTCAGTCTGCATCACGTTCTATGGCCGTGCGCTAACGTTGTGGAAGAGCACGTACTCCCTGGTGGTAAAAGGTCTTTTCCTGTAGGCGTAGGCGTGTTTTCACTGCATCGATCATTTCAGACGCACTTCTAGTGCTGACCGACAACTATAAAGCCAACTGTCGAGTTGTGATGCGCCGGTCGGCACGAATAATGGCATCCGCACGATTCAGCATGCCTGGAGCAATGGCTGTGACAGGACGTCCCGAGCGTGGCTGATCATCACGCGATTGTTACGGAAATGCTTCAGGAACTCGGGTGGGAGTCTCTGGAGGAAAGAAGGCGTTCTTTTCGTGAATCGCTACTGAGGACATTTAGAGAACCAGCATTTGAGGCTGACTGCAGGACAATTTTACTGCCGCCAATTTACATTTCGCGGAAAGACCACAAAGATAAGATAAGAGAGATTAGGGCTCGTACAGAGGCATATAGGCAGTCATTTTTCCCTCGTTCTGTTTGGGAGTGGAACAGGGAGAGAAGATTCTAGTTGTGGTACGAGGTACCCTCCACCACGCACCGTATGGTAGATTGCGGAGAATGTATGTAGATGTAGATGTAGATCATGGAACTCTGCTTCTGCGTTTCCTGAGGCTGTGACTTTCTTTACCCATCGCCCAAGTGTACTCCTATCAACTGCAGCATCGGCATACACAGCACAAAAACGTGTATGGATGTTCGCCACGGTTTCTTTTTCTGCAGACAAGAAAACAATAACTGCACAATGCTTGTAACGTGAGTTGTATGTAGACGAATTTTGACGCTGTACTATGGCTCTGCCATCTGGCATAATGGTTCAAAACTTCACCGTCGCACAGAACAAACATCAAATGTGAAGCACCAACAAGGACGTTTGTCTACGTATATTAATGGCTGTTTAAAAAGCTGTGGGGCATTACTTACTGAACGACTTATTGAAAGACTCCCTTCTGTTGTGAGCTACAATAGAAATTTATTACAATTCTCGATATTTGCATAAAAAGTCTTTCTGCGTTCACCTCTGTAGCGTAACTAGTAATCATATTAATACTGAACATTCTTTTCTCTGCAACTCTCCGCCTCGCCTTCCTTATACGCCTCCTGTCCCCCACGCGGATCCTCTATGACCTCATTCCTTTCCCCCATCTGCTCCTATGCCTCGAACATATCCGCATCCTCTACACCTCCCGCTGCCTTGATCCCCCTCACCCCCTGGTTGCTCCTTTCGTCTCCCATCCCCGCCCCCTGCCACGCCTTCCCTGTTGTGTCCCCCCTACCCTCCATCTCTACACCCTTCATCTCCTTTCCCAAGGTGGCTTCCATCAACTCCCCCTCCCAGGTGATGCCCTCTCTCCCTCCATTTATCCCTCCTATCAACTCTGATCCTTACTCCCCCTCCTGTCCTCTGTCCTTTTCCCTGGCTCCCTCTCCCCCCCCCTTCCATCCTCTATTTCCCCCACCTCCCCTCTCTCTGCCCCCCTCTCTCCCCCAAGTCCTTTTGCATTTCCCTCCTCTCCTTTTCCCATTGTGGTGTCACCGCCAGACACCACACTTGCTAGGTGGTAGCCTTTAAATCGGCCGCGGTCCGTTAGTATACGTCGGACCCGCGTGTCGCCACTATCAGTGATTGCAGACCGAGCGGCGCCACACGGCAGGTCTAGAGAGACATCCTAGCACTCACCCCAGTTGTACAACCGATTTTGCTAGCGATGGTTCACTGACAAAATACGCTCTCATTTGCCAAGACGATAGTTACCATAGCCTTCAGCTACGTCATTTGCTACGACCTAGCAAGGCGCCATTATCAGTTGCTATTGATCTTGTTAATCATGTACCATCAGACCGATGTTCACCATTAATAGATTAAAGTTAAGTATTCCACCAGCTACATCCGTTTTTCTAAATTCTAATTTCCTTGTCCTGTTCCAGACCTCACGCCAGCCTATGTGAGCTAAAACGCGTGCCTTTCGGCTTCCTCTATGAACACTGTGTTGGCTCTCCTGCCAGCCCACAACACCCATTCCCACTCGCGTCTGCCCTGCCCCTCTCCCCCTTATGAGTCCTCTCCCTCCTTGGTCCCCCCCCTCTTCTTCGTTTTTCCCTCTCCTCCTCCTTGTTTTTCCCCCTCCTCCAGGCCCCCCTCCCATTTCCCTTGGCTCGGGAGTGTCCTCATTGTGCCGCCATTTTCGTGCAGTGTTTTACAGTGAGTGTGTTACAGCGAGTGTTCCGTGTTGTGTGTCTTTTGGGAAGTGTTGCGAACGGCCATCATACTGTCGTTGCGTGTGATTTTTTTTATCTCTTGTGAACAAAAACCAGATTTAATTGTGTGTCTACTCTGTTACTTCTCTGATTCCTGTGTATTTTATTAACATTGCCAACCCCTTTGCTTTCTGTTTTAACTTTCCGCATTTTTCCACCATTTTACACTTTAAGTCACCATTTTATCGCCTGTTTTTCTTGTTTCTTTTCTTCTTCCGTTTTTAAAATAGTCTGTAGGCTGTAGAGCAGCGTACTAAGCTGCTACCAGCCCGCCCCCTTCGGGGGGAATTGAAAAATCAATAAAGGAAAAAAAGAGAAAGTTCTGTGCAATTACTCTTTCTGGTATTATGCCTATTTTTAGCGATATGGAACTTACTGATTATCGCAAAACTGGCTAAATACAGTGACGGAAAAAAATCGCACCACCAAGAGAGAGTTGTTCGACATAATCGAAAGTTGGTAGGCGTGTTTCTACATCTGAAAGATGATTATTTAAATTTAATTGCAGTCGAATAAGAGTGGAGCTAGTAGCGCCGCTATGAGGACACAAATCAGGTTTGCTTCAACTACAATAAGCGACAAGGACGCCAGTATCAGTACCTCATGGCGTTTCAACGAGGTCGTGTAACATGGTTATAAGAAGCTTAATGTCTCTTCTGTGACATTGCACAAAGACTTTGCAGGGATACTCAGGACAGCCACGTAGCACTACCGAGAGGGAAGACCATCGTGTTCGGTGTATGTCTATGGCGCATCGTACTGCATCTGCAGCAGAAATTTGAGCAGCAATTGGCACCACAGTGACACAACGAACTGTTACAAATAGGCTACTTTAAGGACAAGTCTGAGACAAACCCTGTAGCGTGCATTCCACTGACCCCAAAGCACCACAGATTGTGACTTAAGTGGTGTGAAGAAGAAGCTGATTTGAGATCAGGCTGGAGGTCTGTTGTGTTTTCTGACGAAAGCTGGTTCTGACTTTGTGCTAGTGACTGCCGTGCGTTGATTAGGGAGAGGTCAGTTGAGGACCTGCATTCAAACTGTGTGCTAGACCGACTGCACCTACACCTGGGTTTATGGTCTGAGGTGTAGTTTTGTATGACAGCAGCAGCACACTCGTGGTCGTCCCTCGCAACCTGACTGCAAAATTCTACATTAATCTCGTGATTCGATCTACTGTGCTGCCATGCATGAACAGCATTCCAGGAGGTGTTTCCCATGTACCGCTGTTTCAAACCAACACGCTTTACAGTGTCAACATGCGGTCTTGGCCTGCTCGATCGCCACATCTGTCTTCAGTCGAGCATCATCAGACGACAACTCCCGTGTGAGCCGGCCTTTGTGGCCGAGCGGTTCTAGGCGCTTCAGTCCGGAACGGCTCTGCTGCTACGGTCGCAGGTTCGAACCCAGCCTTGGGCATGGATGTGAGTGATGTCCTTAGGTTATTTATGTTTGAACAGTTCTAAGTCTAGGGGACTGATGACCTCAGATGTTTAGTGCCATAGTGCTTAGAGCCATTTGAACCATTTTGACAACTCCAGTGCCACGACAAACAGCGTTAAACCACACTGTTCTGACAGCATGTATGGAAGTCCATCCGACAAACTCGACATCCGGCACCTGTACAACACATTATATTCACTTTTGTATGGTTAAATTCAAAATTCTCGCGTTTACACTGGTGATTTATGTACCAGCATTGCACATTTTCAGTGGCTTACCTCACTCTCATATTAACGTCTGATCTTGTAATGTTAATCACTTAAATATATCACCTAGACAGAGGTATTCCCAAAATTTCATTAATCTAAATTAATATTTTATAGTGTTGCGACTTTTTTCCGTCAGTGTGAGTCAGTAAATATAAGTGTCTCCAACTTGCGCATGGGTTTCTTCTGCGTTACGGTGTTTGCGATATGGGGACGTGCTTCATCAGGAAGCAGCAGTATACCTTATCACACCATCCCAAAGCGGAGGGAATCGACAGACATGCTGACTCATACATATTCTTGAGGATGGGTGTCCACCAGTGTTTGTCTTTCGGTAGCCAAGAAGAGAATGACAGCACGTTGGTCCTGTTTGGAAACATTAGGTAATAACGTCGCCATGGTTCACGTTTCCTCATTCACCGCAGCCAAGTCTGAAAGTCACGAATGATGCACTTACCCTTGCTTACATGTCGATGCCTATATACCGGCGTCGCAGTCGCGCTACATTTCACTTGAAGAACTGTACTGGTGCTAGAGACAAACAAACAAAATACAACTCGAGAAAGTTAGATATGCATGACTTCACGCTGTACTGCACTTCGAGAGGGGGAAAATTTGTTACGTGAATTTACGAGCATGGTAGGGTTCTCCTTGGAACACATCTCACCCCGTCATAAGCACTTCTCACTACTGACATTACACACTGACTACAAAACCCTCATTTCATATTTGCCTATCTTACGTTCCATTTACTCAGATTTTTGAAAACTCAATTTCAAGAAAATCAGGACGGTTTCGATGAGGCTGTTGAGCTGATTCATTCTTAATCTAGGCTTGCTGCGACGTAGCAATCCTTGTTGTTAGGGTCAGGTCAGAATTTGAATGTGAATTCGTTGACTTCTCAACTGCTGTACAGATACACAAATCATCGAAAGTACCTAGAGTGGAATTCGTTTTAAAGAACAGTGTATGAGATCGTTTATTACTTGAATATGATTCCGCGAAGATTTGTCTAGTAGAAACTGACAGACGTTTGTGTTCGTTCTCATGGAATTCCTGTAATTCATTATTTTGTTAGGGCGCAGCGTCCTGGCGCGCAGCACAGTTTCCCCTTTGCCTTCTTTCTCTTCTTCTACCCTTCCTGTGTGGACGTACGCCAACTCAGCGATATTGGCTGTGTCAGCGTGCGTCTTTGATGTCTGCATCGCATACGCGCATATACTTGTGAGTGTGTGTGTGTGTTGTGTGTGTGTATTTTCACAGGCCGTCCTTCATGTGGGGTTTCTGTGCACCAACGTGTGTGTTCTAGAGATGCTGTCAAAGCTTCTCGTAATAGGCAGTGTGCAGTTGCTGCTATTACGTGATCACTGCTACCGAGACTTGTAAAAAGTTCTCGTTCTCTTCTCTTAAACATTATGGTTGTGAGGTGATTTGTTTCCATCATTTCGTACAATAAAACTGCTAGATATGATAAAATTATGATAATAGCCCAGTCTGAAAGTATATCAACTACTACCATTTACTCCATTTTCTATGATGTTTTATGCACAGGCCGGCAGCTGTGGCCCAGCGGTTCTAGGCGCTTCAGTCTGGAACAGCGCAACCACTGCGGTTGCAGGTTCTAATCCTGCCTCGGACATGGATATGTGTGATTTCCTTAGGTTAGTTAGGTTCAAGTAGTTCTAAGTTCTGTGGCACTGACGACCTCAGATGTTATGTCCCATAGTGCTAGGAGCCATTTGAACTTTTTTTATCTGCTTACTTCCCAGTCTGTTCCATAGTCACGGAGGCAACAAGGTACTTTGAAAATGTTTCTTCGTAGAATTCTAGTGACACTGTGAAGTGGTCACAACAATTTTGCGCCAGATGAAGACAGTGTTGGCTGCCAACATGCCACGTTTTCATGTATAGTTGAACTATATACTACTACTGGTAGTTCATAAAAAAGAAACGTTCGAAATTTTTTCGTATATGCATGAAAATTCACTGTATATTCTGAGAATTTTGCTAGGTGAAGAGAGTGTAAATAACGTATCTATGAATTGTGGATGTTTATTCCATGACCTAACAGCGTTCGATATGAACAGGAAAGCAAGTAATAGGTGTAATGACTGTGAAGCGTCGGAAATGCATAGATGTTTGATTACACAAGGCAACCTTTTCACAATGGCAATAACTACGATGAGGACAGTATAGAGGAACAAAGTGACGCCTGCTGGTTTCCACTGTGCACGGGATTTTAAATTTTCTGTCTCTGGTCATGTTCGGAAATTTAATCGTAAGCCCATATCTCAGATTTAGACAATGTTGAAATTCTGAAGATTGCATAAAACGGTCCTAATTGGTCTGTATTATCGGTACTGGTCCTCTGACAACTACCTGCTGTATTCGTTACGACTGTTTCTCAAAGTTTTCGTCAAGTAAGAAATATGCTGTTGTATATATATTTCGTATGCGTACTACAAACATTTACAATAAATTCACACATTATAGAATAATGTGTCTTTTATAAAATTTACAATATTACAATGCTAATTTATAAAATAAAATATATGGAACATTATATGGCCGGCCAGTGTGGCAGAGCGGTTCAATGCGCTTCAGTCTGGAACCACGCGACCGCTCCGGTCGCAGGTTCGAATCCTGCCTCGGATGTGTGTGATGTCCTTAGGTTAGTTGGGTTTAAGTAGTTCTAAGTTCTAGGGGACTGATTACCTCAGAAGTTCAGTCCCATAGTGCTCAGAGCCATTTGAACCATTTTTTTGGAACGTTGTATACAGCATAATAAAATATTATGCAGTCTTTGCTTCATATCTCGTTGTTCCAGAAGTCCACATATGGCCTCGCTGTTTCGCTGGACGCCATCAGGTCTTGGGACGTGCACGCTCTTGGATGGTTTACTAGCGGACATTGAAGCAGGTGGTTCATGGTCTGGATGTTCCCTCAAGGACACAAAGCACTTTCACTAATTCCCCACTAGTGCATAGTTTTGTTACATCTGTCTATTCCTGAACGCAGCCTGTTCAGGATTATCCATCTCTCCCACTGAAGTTCCGCACCTGGTGGCACCACTTCCTCAGAATCGTGGGCAGATTCCTGTTGTTCCTGGATCTGTGAGTGGTTCGGTTACGTGGAGAAAACTACTTCTTGACTTAAGGCGTTTTGGTACCATTTGGTGCCCATGTAACGCATGACGTTAATCTTGAACCTGTTTCGTTCGTTCAATTCTGCTCTGTATTGAACGTCGGACATTGGGCGGAGCAATTTCTGATAAGGAATATAGGTGTTCTACTCTTCTCGGCTCAAGACATCTAGTAACATGTCTACACGTCTCGTTCAGGACAGTATCCAGTTTGTTTGTGTGGCATGACCTCTCCCAGACAGGACTTGCAAACTCAACAGCAGAGTAACAGTGTGCCATTGCGGTGGTGCGTAAAACTCTTGGATTAGCTCCCCATTTTGATGTTGTTAGCTCGCCAAGTAAGATATTACATGTACCGCTTGAATGACAGTGTCCTATCAAGAGTAACTCCCAAGTACACTGGGAAAGGGCAGTGTGTTAGTCTCGTGTAATTCCACCAAACATTCAGTTCTTGCTTCGTCTCTCTGTTGTTAAGATGAAATAGGCAAGTCTGGGATTGCATTGGGTTTCAGCTGATGTGAACAATAGCAATATCTAGTGTACCAAATCAGCGTGGCCGAACACTACTCTCTCTCCTCACTGTCTATAATGCTCTGTTTGGTAAAGAGTTCCACGTAATGTGGCATATACTTGGCATCTTAGCACCGTGTGTCCACAGCAGAATCTTACTGACCGAAGTAACTTTACCAATTTGTACAACATTTTTCTTACATTGTTATATAAATAAAGCCATGAAATAATCAATCTTCGTGCTACATAAGAATGCAGATCTGGTGGGCTGAAAGCTACTGAATCTAGGGGAAAGATCTATTTGGTGTAACTTGATCAGAAAAGTGGATAGGTGGGTAGACTACTTCCAGAACAGTCAAGCAGTAGTTTGGCAGGGGAAGGAAATACTCTGAGATGACAAGCCATAGGATAGCCATATGCACATATACAGAAGGCGGTAGCATCGCTTTTACAACGTTTAGAGCAGTGTATTGGCGGAGCTCACTGTTGTACTCAGGAGATTCATGTGAAAAAGTTTACAACATGACTTTGGCCACGCGTTGGGGATTAACAGACTTTGAACACGAAATGGTAGTTGGAGCTAGCCCCATGGGACATTGCATTTCGGAAATGGTTAGCCAATTCAGTATTTCGCGATCCGCAGTGTCAAGAGTGTGCCCAGAGTACCACCCTTCAGGCACTGCGTCTAACCGCAGATAATGCAGTGGCCGACGACTTTCATTTAACGAACGAGAGTGGCGGCATTTTCGTAGTCGGTGCTAACAGACAAGCACCATTGCGTTAAATAGCAACAGAAATGTATCCGTCAGTACAGTGCGGCGAAATTTGGCGTTAATGGTCTATGGCAAAAGATGACCGACGCGGGTGCCTCTGCTAACAAAGCAGGGTCGCCTGCAGCGCCTCTCCTGGGTTCGTGATCATATCGGTTGGACACTGGACGACTGGAAAACCGTGAGCTCATCATATGAGTCCCAATTTCAGTGGTAAGAGGCGATGGTAGGGATCGACTGTGGTGTGAAGAACACACTGTGCAAGCTGGAATTGGTTCCATCATGACCTGCACTGTGTTTACATGGAATTGACGGTGGCACAAGCAAACCGATCATTGACTGTGGATGGCTATAATCGGCTACGTGGAGGCCATCTTCAGCCATTAACGGACTTCGTGTTACCAAACGGTGATGGAATTTTTATGAATGACAACGAGGCGTGTCACTGGGCCACAATGGTTTGCTATAGGTTTGAATAACATTCTGGATAATTGGAGCGAATTATTTGGCCACCCAGCTCACCCGACATAAGTCCTATTGAACATTTATGGGACACAATCGAGAGGTCATTTTGTTCACAAAATCCAGCACCGGCAACACTTTCGCAATCGTGGGCGGCTATAGCGGCACCATGGCTCAGTACTTCCTGCAGTGAATTTCCGAGAACGTGTTGAGTCCAAGTGACATCTTGTTGCTGCCCTGCGCGGGGCGAAAAGAGGTCATCCACGATATTAGGTGGAATCCCGTGAGTTTTTCCACCTCATTGTAGGAGACGTTTTGGGGGATGTAAATTGTAGATCAATTCAAAGCCATTTAGTAACGAGGTTCAAATGGATGTTGGTTGCAATAGTTCCACAGAAATAAAGACTTGAATATTATAGACCGCAGCGGAGGGTTGAAAGGTTCAAATGGCTCTGTGCACTATGGGACTTACCATCTGAGGTCATCAGTCCCCTAGAACTTAGAACTACTTAAAACCAACTATCATAAGGACATCGCATACATCCATGTCTGTGGCAGGTTTCGAACCAGCGCGGTTCAGGCTGAAGCACCTAGAACCGCTCGGCAACACATGCCAGCAAGGGTTGAATGAGACCAGTCTTCAGACTAAAGCTTACAATAGCAACTAGGACATTAATGGCAAAGTTAAAATCATTTAAAACCCTTGATATTTATTTTAAAATCAATGTGCGGTTTGACATGCCAGGATGACCCTCTTATTGGTTAATCGTTTATAACGTCTGATTAAATGTTGTAAGGATACCATTTTCTTGATTTCAGGGAATCATAGAGTGTATTTTCGAACAAAATTTCTCATTGTTAAACCCCTCAAATTCGCGGTAAGGGTTCCTGACTGGGGAGCAAACCATGATCAAATCTTATGGGAGTTATAAATTATTGTTCTCTTTATCTGTGTGTTTTCTAGACCTCAAAAGCTGTATTCGCTTTTGACACATTTTAATATTTCATATTCCTCTTTTCAGTGATGTCTTTCATTCTGACAATACTGGTGTAAAATTTTTTGATTGTACACTTTTCAGCGGCAGTCGTCACTAAGTCATCGGCTATTTCAAGATATTTACTATTAAGATATCCCTTGTTACACATACATTTCAGCATATTCGCTATATTTATAACAGAAGACATTCTGATGGCAATAGTGGGTTCCTATCTGCTTACAAATAGTTGAACTAAGGAAAGTAGTGAAGTATTAAATTTGTATTTTTTCCGGCCATCTGAAGGTTATCCTTTCTTCTTCCCTTCTATATCTGCCTCCTATGGACCACGTAAATAATTGCTTCTAATTTAACTTCCGTTTCTCATCAGATCAGTGTTTCGTCGTTTTCGAACTTTAGACCACTCTGTTCAGGTTCCATTACTTGGTTTTCTCTGGTTTTAGTTTTCTCTGGAGATGCAAATGGAAGACCTTCTTTCGACACATCTCTCTGTTCAGGATTTCAAGTTCGTTAGTTTTCATCTGTTACAGGTCAGTTCTGATCCCTCGGAACCATATGACTGAAATTTTTTGTAGGCTGACATATTAAAAAATCTCTCACATACTTTGTTTCCATTCATATGACACAAATGGCTGTAGAGTGCCATTATATTTGTATTTTTGTACTTACTTCTTTTGTGTCGAGTAGGAGTCCAGTGATCAAATATGCATTAGAAAATAATGTCAGTGGAATACCCTCATAAGCAACTGATGACTCGTATTGCATTATATTTCCAAATTTTCGTCCAATTCTGAAAACAGTATGTGTCAAAATAATACGTAAGCTACGTCAAAGTTTGCAAAATGTGAAGTCAAGGTACTGGATTCGAGAACCAGTCCAGCGCACAGCTTCAGTCAGTCAAGAAGTTCTAAAACGGCGCAGACTTCATAGTACGGCTGTTGACGTACTTTTAAAATGAATGACACGCAGCTCACAGCTGCTCTAGCCAGCATCGTGACCAGATCTCTCGCAACTGAACGTATACGGACGACAATTCACTCGTTCTCCAGATCCTGCAAGACCCATTGCCGAATTGCAGCAAAAGGTGCAATATTCTTGGAAGAATTCATAGCAGGTGGGCAGGAACTATACGGAGTGACGTATTGAAATGATAAGCTACAACACGTGACTGATATTTGATCTTTTATATCGTGATAGCTTTTTTTGCGCCAATCTCAGTGTAGCACTTGAAGCCTCCGTCTTCATTTATGTGTTTGATAAATTACATTCTATGGTGCCTCCTACAATTTTTACCCTTCGCATCTTTCTCTATGATCGTGGAGGCTATGCCCCAGTGCCTTAGTACGTCCAATCATCCCTTCCTTTCTTCTTCTAAGCGTTCGCCAGTTCTTTTCTTCGTTGATTCTGTGGATTCCTTACCTTACGAATTTACAGCACCACATCTCAGTCGCTTCGATGCTCCAAACATAGTTTCTTCCTCAAATAAAACTACATATTTAATAGAAGCAGACTTCTCTTGGCCATGAATGCCATCTGTGCTGTGCTAGTCCGCCTTTTATGTCTTCTTTCCTCTGCTAATGTGCTTTTTTTTCCCTTTTTGCCTGGTTTGTTATTTTGGTTCCAGGGTAGTGGAATTCACTTCTCCAATGGAATTTGGCTGTTCAGTTTCTCATTATTCATGTCTGTACTTCCCACTACTTTCGCGTTTCTTCAGTTTGCTTTCATATCCATATTCTATTATTTCTATTCAACATGTCCTGTAACTCTTCTTCACAGGAATTTCATCAGCGAATTTTGTTATTGATATGCTTTGAATCTGAATTTTAATCCTACTCTTGAGCTTTTCTTTTATTTCCGCCCTCGCTTCCTCCGTTGTATACACTGAAGTGTAGGGGCAAAAGACTGCGCCCCTGTCTTACATCCGTTATAATCCTAGTGGTTGTGTATATTGTATACTATTCATCTATACCTAAACCTTTCTGCTGTTTTTCCCAAAATGTCAAACATCTTGTGCCATTTTACATTGTCGAACACTTTTTTCAGGTCGACAAGTCCGGTTAACTTAATGAATTTTGATTTTTCTTAAGGCAAGACAAACTGCTGCCTTTCATGCATTAAGTATAATTATTATTCTGAGTAAATTCTCTTAGGTGCAGTAATATGTACAGATGCCAATCTTCAGTGTAAGTACACTAACAGTCTGATACAATGCATCACTGACTACAAAAAAACTAACATTTTCAATCAGGATTTTACGAGAAAAACATCTCTTCGTATGTTTGTGCAGTGTTTTTACATCTGAAGGCAGAAATTTCTACGTTCTATGGCCACATGAATGTGTTGCGAAATTTATTTGTTTCTCTGCTCATTTTTTTTTCTTTTCAGATTAGTTGAGAATACTAATTACAAAAGAATCGTGACACCTGTTCTGTGCGAGCGTGTGGATCAACTATGTTGTCAGCGTTTATTAGCTATGGCTTTCTATGTAAGCTATCATAAAAGTGACTGAAAGTGGTTACTACAAGTATCCTCAAAAGCTTATTTCAACACATAAACGAAGTTGCAACATAATACTACTTCAAGACGCTTCTTATTCTGCAACTGCTTCAGTTTTTGAGAAAGCAGTGTATATGTTTTATAAAATACAATTTTATACTTCCTTACAAGAAAGAGATTGATTTCACCCTGTAAATAATGTAGGAGTGCGGGGACTTCCAGATGTGAAGAGTAATAATCAATTTCATTACGGTCCTTTTATGTGACTTTGGTCGAAGTTAGGACACTTCCTTCCAGCGTGTTTCCTTTCCACTCTGCACGGAAAGTTGTTCGGAAACTCTCAGCACTTCTCTGCAGTTTTCAGACAGCACTGAAGAAGTACTTCTCCGTCGTATTTCTTCCAGTTAATGAAAGTTGCTTGTCTGCTGTAGAAACACACTACCATCTACTGTAGCGATAATATGCAGAGAAAATGTAGGGAACACTAGGCATAACCATTAAATAGTTATTGATAATGATGAAAAATTCAAATCAGGTTTTAAAAAACTGTACTCTGCCCAAGAGATATTGGTTTCAACTCAAACAAATCTGTAAATGTAGAATGAATGTATTACCATCTTACAACACTCTACTGTGCTAAAAGAAAAGTTACATATTCTCGTCATTTGCGGAACCTGTACAGAGTAATATTGCAATTATTATCGTCTGCGCAAAACAAAAAACTTAATATCAGTAATTGTCATACATAAATCTTAGAAGCTACAGCAGTTACCTTCTTCCAAAACCTTAGAGAATCGACGAACAGTCACAAATGCTTTAGATCTAAATTAGGCGCAGCATTTTCAAATAACTTCAACAGAAAGAGAAAATAATTCAATTGTTTATCGTCAGTGACAAAGAGCGGGGACTTTAGAAGCTATTGCTTATCCCAAGCAACAACCTACGCTTAGTATTATTTCGGTACACTCAGTTTGTAAAAGATTTATAATCAGTATCTCAAAACACTCACGTGAGCGATGGTCTATACCAACTCAGCTTTAATCCCTCAGAAAAACAAACACAACAGTCTGGACGACGAACATTCCAGTCTTTAGGCGAAATCAATTAATTTACTCAGTTATACAGAACTTGCATTAATCTCTGAAGTACAAGACGGTGACACTGTTTCCAGGTACTTGTGACGTCATTTCTTTAGGTGTGTCTGTAATAATGCCCGTACCTAGGACGAACATGAAGGGAGGGACGGTGCATCTTGCTACTCGGTTCGAGTCTGAGCACCTATTTATGTCCAAGTGTACCTGAGAAGAAGATACCTAGCGTTAGTGTCTACAGCACGTGAGTATTTTGGACGCTGAAAATGGTTTTTATGTTCAGATTTGTTCTACACCATGATGTACGCTATAATGTTATGGCTTACAGATTCAAGATAATATCTGATAAGTTAAGCCAAATGCAAACTGTAACTGTTTTTTGGTCACCTGGCCACCTAGTGTGTAAGAAATGCTACAAAGAAAATTATTGTATGAGTGACAGTTGAAGACACAGTGAGAATTATTTCAGAAACAACAGGAATATTTAAGCGTCGTCAGTGAGCCTCAGGCATTCTACAAAAAGGAACAGCTAGCATCCAAAAATATATATTTGGAAACCAGCAAAAGATTCCTCAAGACCGAAATAAGGAGTACAGATCTCTGTATTAGTGGGAAACGTCGACAGCAGGGAGAAATAAAAAGCTTTTCAAATTTTAGGTAAGAGCAAACTTTTGAAGATAAAATGGATAACTCGCTTTAGGAACTGGCAGAAATCTGGCTTGTAGTTTTTATAAAAGGCAAGAATCAATAGCGCACTCCTACATAAGAGTATGTAAAGCAGATCGTTGATGATGTAGGATGCAGCAGGTACTCTAGCAAATGATAGGAATGGAGGACAGCATCGAACTCACCTTAAGAATTGATTGATCGACTAGCGAAAAACGGTAATTTTTGTTATTGCAAACTGCCGGTTAATTGGAACGTCCACAATATGAGTGAGTACAATTTATGACCACTGCAGCCGTTATAATAGCACCTGACGGCGGGAAACATAGGACAGTAGCTGAACTGAACGAAACTCATTTGCTGACAAAGGATTCTAGGAGCCAATGACCTGCTAAAGAATTATTGCACTTGTAAATGCACTGAATAAGAAAAAACCTGAAGCACCGAGAAGGGAAGAAGGAAAATAAATCGAACTCTGTGGGTTCACGAGGTATGTAATGTTACTGTCGTGATTACAAAATCGAGTCAAATATGCAAAGAACTTGGCAGTACGAGCAGAATTACCAGTATGACGTCGCACTGTATTGGCCCTGGATGCATGAAATATTCGTTTGGGAATGACGTGATGCACCCGTTGTATTTTCTCAAGGGTTCCACCTCAACATCACATAGACAGTGCATAGACGCCTACCGTATGTGGACGAGCATTGTCATGTTGAAGAATGACAGCACGATATTGTCGCATGAGAGGCAACACATGACGACGCACGCTCTCTGTGACGTGCCGTTTTGCCTTCGGAGTTCCCTCCGTCACTATCAGCAGTGACCTGTAGTGTTACACTAACGCTCCTCACGCCATGACTCGAGGTGTAACACCGCTGTTCCCACCCAGAATTAGAAGGATGGGCCCTTTCCGCAGGTCACCGATCATGGTCATCCGGTGTAGTGCAGAACCACTGCTCATCTCTGAACGTATGCGACCCTACTCGTGAGCAATACATGCTTCCCGGGAAGGACACTGCTCCAGACGCAACCGGTTGTGTTGTGTTGTTTACGGCAGCCTACGTATAGGACAGTAATTCTCTAGTTATGCTGCTAATAGTCTTCGACCAATTTTCAGGGAGCCCATTATCAGTTCTTGGCTGGCAGGCGCAGATGTTAGGAGGTGTCTGGTTCCAATACGGCGACCCTCCCTTGTGATGGTCAGAGGTGGTCGGCTGGAAGGTGACGAGTATGCCTGCCGCCGCGTTCCCACGAAGTGAAACTTGGAACCACTGTCGCATTCGAATTCCCCAGCACGAATCGACTAGACGTCTAAATGCAGACCCACAACGAGGCCTCTTCAAACTACACTACTGGCCATTAAAGTTGCTACACCAAGGAGAAATGCAGATGAACGGGTATTCATTTGACAAATATATTATACTAGAACTGACATGTGATTACATTTTCACGCAATTTTGGTGCACATATCCTGAGAAATTAGTGCACAGAACAACCATCTCTAGCCGTAATAACGGCCGTGACACGCCTGGGCATTGAGTCAAACAGAGCTTCGATGGCGCGTACAGGTACAGCTGTCCATGCAGCTTCAACAAGATACCACAGATCATCAACAGTAGTGACTGGTGTATTGTGACGAGCCAGTTGCTCGGCCACCATTGACCAGACGTTTCCAAGTGGTGAAAGATCTGGAGAATGTACTGGTCAGGGCAGCAGTCGAACATTTTCTGTATCTAGAAAGGCCCGTACAGGACCTGCAACATGCCTTCGTGCATTATCCTACTGAAATGTAGGGTTTCGCAGGTATCGAATGAAGGGTAGAGTCACGGGTCGTAACACATCTGAAATGTAACGTCCACTGTTCAAAGTGCCGTCAATGCGAACAAAAGGTGACCGAGACGTGTAACCAATGGCACCCCATACCATCACGCCGGGTGATACGCCATTATGGCGATGACGAATACATGCTTCCAAAGTGCGTTCACCGCGATGTCGGCAAACACGGATGCGACCATCATGATGGTGTAAACAGAACCTGTATTCATCCGAGAAAATAACGTTTTGCCATTCGTGCACCCAGGTTCGTCGTTGAGTACACCATCGCAGGCGCTCCTGTCTCTGATGCGGCGTCAAGGGTAACCGCAGCCATGGCCTCCGAACTGATAGTCCATGCTGCTACAAACGTCGTCGAACTGTTCGTGCAGATGTTTATTGCCTTGCAAACGCCCCCATCTGTTGACTCAGGGATCGAGACGTGGCTGCACGATCCGTTACAACCATGCGGATAAAATGCCTGTCATCTCGACTGCTGGTGATACGAGGCCGCTGGGATCCACCACGGCGTGCCGTATTACCCTATTGAACCCACCGATTCCATATTCTGCTAACAGTCATTGGGTCTCGACCAACGCGAGCAGTAATGTCGCGATACGATAAACCGCAATCGCGAAAGGCTTCAATCCGACCTTTATCAAAGTCGGAAACGTGATGGTACGCATTTCTCCTGCTTACACGAGGCATCGCAACAGCATTTCACCATGCAACGCCGGTCATCTGCTGTTTGTGTATAAGAAATCGGTTGGAAACTTTCCTCATGTCAGCACGTTGCAGGTGTCGCCGCCGGCGCCAACCTTGTGTGAATGCTCTGAAAAGCTAATCATTTGCATACCACAGCATCCTCTTCCTGTCGGTTAAATTTCGCGTCTGTAGCACGTCGTCTTCTTGGTGTAGCAATTTTAATGTCCAGTAGTGCATGTCAGCTGCCGATAACGCTATCTCACACGAGTGCCCATCATCTCCGTGTCTTTCACATTGATCACTCACATCTGACGCTGTTACAGCCCCTACTTGCAGATCTAACCATTTAAATATCCACCGCTGGTGTGTACATGTACGAGGTTATGTTGACAAGCCAGCGATGTCTTGTGGGTGCTTTATTTTGGTCAGGCAGTGTGTGTAGGTGAAGCAAAATGTTACGTACGGTGGTAGTAAAAGGGAAAGCTTTTTGATTCAATACAGAGTGAATATGACTGTTATCTTAATAAATAATTTGATTGGAAGTATAGACACCACGAGCTGACCAAACGAATTCAAGTTAACACACAGTACGAAGTTTGCTGCAGTTGTGAGAAGCAGCCAGGTCTTTGAGATCTGGATGAACGCATTGTCGTAGACTTCTGTGTTTACGCTAATATTCGAGACTTCACTTTGAACAATGGTGTTTAAGTCGAAACTAAACGTGAACACTGATCATCTGTAACCGATTGCTTTGTCTGTGAGAATACACGTACATCCGTCGAATGTCTTTCACAGCTCTCGCCGAAGTGGCGTATTCTGCGACAGGACTCCCGCCAGTCACCATCCTGCTATAAAGTGCCAAGTATAATTTGAAGCGTTCCAATCAGTTTGTGGACCTTAAAACAATCTTCGATCTGAAAATTTATATTTTATGGCGAATCGTTATATATGATCACCAGATACGCCCGTCTTCTTAAGCTAGTATCTGAAACATAAAAAGCTTGTAGCCAAGATAGATGGAAAAACAGGCGTACCTGATGATCATACTGATTAAATCTGCTCATACAGTAAAACAAAGTAGTTTGTGATCGAAAACTCTTTCAAATTCGACAAATTTTGCAGGTTAGATCACTGCGCCCTTTACTATCATTGACATATTTTATATTACTGCTTATTTTTCACATTTGTCTAACGTGTGTGAACACTTAACACTAACGAAATGTCACCCTGAGGTTGGGAAAGTCAATTAATTGAATCAGTGTCAATTTATCGTGAAAAAAAGGGACGGGACGTTGATAGTGTAAAGTAACATATCTGGAGTTCGGGAAACAGGAGGAAAATTTAGTCATAGCTTAAAGTCAGTAGTTCATATAAAATAATTTAAGTTATAATTACTTTCGCAGCGGGCACGTATGCTCCTTTTTCATACAGTTAGCTAGCTGTTCGCCACATGTGCTGCAGTACGTCTTTTTCTGTCTAGGTAGGTAGACAGACACAAAGCACGTACAACAAGGATGAAAGGAAATGATATTTTGTGAATTAAATTCAGTTTGAAAACGTTTATTCATGGACTTTGGGATATACAATATTTTAGGTTGTTCTGTCTTCTGCAAAAACAGATAATTTCTAGGTGTCCCAGTAGTGATCATGTAACTGACCATGCGGAAAGCATGAATTTTTCAGATTTCTTCTACACAGTCGAAGCTTTTCGCCGGCAACTTCGCCTGGGTGTATGCATGTCACCCACATTTCATGCATATCTGTATTTCACATACATATAACACATTTCGCATAAATTTGCACACACATTGCATCCGCATCTCTAGCAAACTTATCCCCACACTGTGGCCGAGCAGTTCTAAACGCTTGAGTCCGGAACTGCGCGACCGCTACGGTCGCAGGTTCGAATCCTGCCTCGGGGGTGGATGTGTGTGATGTCCTTAGGTTAGTTAGATTTAAGTAGTTCTAAGTTCTAGGGGACTGATGACCTCAGATGTTAAGTCCCATAGTGCTTAGAGCCATCTGAACCATTTATCCCCACACTTTCATCTGAATTATGAGGACACTTCTTATTCCATCAGCAAATGTTTTGCCCTTCGACAAAAATGATTACCGCTGGCAACTGTCTAATTCTCCTCTGCTTTATGCAATGCGACTCTAGAGTACGACGTTGAAATTATCTGTAGTACTGAGCTGTGGGGCACTCATTGCCTGCGAAACACGCTCGCAAAATTATTGGCTGGCTGTGGTGCTCATTCTCACGTTGTGGTTGATGTACTGAACTACGTAAATAAGAGACATTTGGAGCCTAAGTTTTTAAGCATTCCAGTCAACTTTCTGAGAGAAAAAACGCAAATAGGTCGTTTAGGATGTTTCTGCGTGTCACCCTTTCTCAGTTGCCTCCACCTCTAGCGGTATTAGGTATCTTACACCCACCGTATTTTTATACAAATAATGAGTCATGTACGCGTATGTACCTAAAGTGATTAAAATTGCTCTAGGCGTTCCTGAGTAAGGCTTTTCAGTCACCACTTTTCACCCCAAAACACTCAACCGTAGAAGTAGTGGGCATGTCTTACTGTCACAGTAAATTTTTCCAGATAGCCGCAGATTTTGTGTAAATTTTAGTAGAAATCCCTTCAGATGTTACAGAGATCTGTCGATTTGTCCCTACCTTTTCACCCTTCCCCACCCTCCACCCCACCCCTCGGCCTTCAATATCTGCTATATGCAAATATGGATGCGAAACGTCCTCATCACTGTTACTGATGCGCGTTCGGACCCAGAAAACTGTGGATTTGATACTAATATCGGCCTTTACCGAATATTTTTCCATGTCACCTTCTCACCCCCACCTACATACTCCCGTAATATTTCTATATAAATACTGATACAAATAATGCGTATTTCTACTCCTCCGGGCCCTCTGCGTCGTATAAGGACATTATGAATTATCCTGTGAGACCAAGACGATGCGGTGTTCGTTTACATTTTATTACAATACACTTCTTTCGGTTTGATTGTGATCTTCAGGTTATCTGTGCAAATACGTAGTCTGGTACGATATTTAAGATTTTGAAATAGATATTGTAAGGTATTATAGAGTTATGCTTTGCTACGTACATCAGGTAGTGATATAGCTGTCTTATTTGCTGTGGCTACTGTGTACGTTCGCTGCTTTGATGTTGGTGGTACCATAGAAACAAACATCGCTTACTCAGCTGTCAGTACAGCCGTCGAGTAACGTCATTATAGCATAAACTTTCATGATTGGGAAACTTCAGAAATAACTGCTGCAGCTGCAGCTGCAGCTTAACACCTGCAATAGCTCCTACAGCACCAATGGAGCAAACTTATACAGTAGTGAAAGCCACTGAGACAGCGTTAGCATACTGATATCAAGACCACATTATGTACATACTAATGCATAATTCTATAGTACGTTAAATTATCTCGTACAAAATCTGAAATATTGTACCAAATTATGTATTTTCACAGATAACCTGAAGACGGCAATTACGCCAAAATATGCCTGTTGTAATAAAATATAATACAACACAGCAGCGTCTTCTTCTCGTAAAATAAAACACAAACAATGAGTCAAGTAAGTACAAATTTTGATTGATATCGCTCCAGACGTTCCTGAAGTACGATTCTGACCCTTATCTCTCACTCCCATTGAAAGGAGTGTACTGGAGCGCACTTGTATATGGCACAAGAATAAGATAAGAATATTAATAAATTAAGATGAAACTAGGATACTGTAAACGATGAATGTCTCTGATAGGTTCGATAATGCGGATCGCTGACTGTGTGCGACCGCAGAGCCAAACACACTGCTAGTGGGAGTAAGAGAGCGCTTGGTGCACAGTTGTAAGTTGCTGCCTGTGAGGGAAAGATGATGTAGTAGGCAGTCTTTGGTGTGTGTTGTGGGAAGCCAGAAGTCTTGATGCAAATAAGGTAAATATGCTCAATAATTACGATTTCTGTTTTGCCAGCACGTTAGTATAGATGAGTTGGCTGATAATTTGTAATTGTTGAGTAACCCAAGAATCTATGTAAAAGATTTTGATAAAAAAGGCTAGTTAGATATTCCATTTTTATATATGTGTAATCTGATGATCTGCATTTATGCTGGATTAATGAAGTTAGATAATACTTGCTGTTTAAATCTCACTGTTTGTGAATCAGTTGTGAGTAATGCAACTTCAATTATCAGGTGTTTCTGAAAAGACAGACTTGCAATATAATTCTGCTAAAAAAACTGAGTGTTAGTAATTTACCATAATCAGTACCGCTTTCTAGTCCAGGTCATATATTTTTCAAAGAAGTTGGATTTTCGAAAATGTTCTCGTATATCAGCCAAACGAATTACGTGGATTTCAAGTATTATGGCCAGCACTGCACACCGCTGAACCTGTAGCTACCATTTACATTTTTTTTAATGAGAGACCAGAATATATCACGTTCCACCGTAGCTGCTTTATAGGTAAGACAATTTAATTTATCTGTTATACGCACAAGGACCAAAGTTATTGGTTATCAACAGGGCCAGATGATTCAGTGCCTAAGGGGCTGAATGTATTTTGCAGTGACTGTATTTCGTTATTGGTATTGGGAGTTGCATTGCCCAGTCGATTCGTGTAAAATTTTGCTAACAGTAACACAGAGTAAGCACATCACTTGCAGTTACAACACGCAACACGACAATTCGAGTTCTGTATCCATTCCAAAGAACAGACATTCATTCAACGTAATCTTAAAAAGTTTATTATATCATTATTGAAGAACCTGGAACGTTACAGTATCACTAGGGGTGGTAGGTGTTTTGGAACTTAAAGAAGCCTTCATGGGTGTGCACACAGCTACTCATCACCTTTATCAGAATCGAATGAATTGTGTAGGAACGCATATAAGGAAAACAGACAAAAATAGTATATTTATTTTTATATATTAGACTGAAAGCTGTCACACAAAGGAACATGGTGGCCAAAATTAAAAGAGGCCCCATATCTTAGAAACAACATACAGACAAAATCTTCTTTTGTGTGGCCATGTCGACCATAGTTGCTTTACAATTCATGACAGTATTTTCGTTCTGTAATTTTTTTTCTTTTCACCAGGCGCGTATCGCTTAATTGATGTAAAGCACCACCAGTGGTCTGTAATGAAGTTGCTTCCTTGTCGATATGCTTTAACATCGAAAAACAGTTCGTTAAAATGTTTTTTTGACTTACCGTGATCTCCAGTTGATTCCTCTCCTACATCGGGAAAGGCCATCTGCTAGCGCATCGTTGATGTTTTTCTTTGGCCGTTGATAGTTGTGGTCTGATATTTAGTTGCTCTGCAGCACTACACATTTTTTATATTTTTCACAGCACGCTTTTTGAAACAACATTTTTTCTGTTAGGTTTTGTACTTCTAAGTATGTATTGTGGGTCTTGTATCGTACTATTGCCAACATAACTTTGTCGCTGGTTTGTCTTTGAACTATACTCTTTTTCTTAGTGTATCGTAAGTGTGTAAATCTGTTTAATTATGTTGCTGTGTATTTATATACTGTGTAAGAGTAGGGAAGGAATAATGATATGATTTTTGTTTCTTTTCTTTTTGTTAGGAGACAGTGAAGCCATTATGAGTGGACATGAGTGTATAGTAGTGTGATAGACTGCGATTGGAGAAGGTGAGAAGCAATAATATGAAATTGAGGGGGGGGGGGGGGGGGGGGTAGAGATTGTGAGGGACAGGGTGAAGGATGGGAAACGCTCTTTTCTTTTTCATGAGATCTTTACCAGTTATTTTATTTCGAGTCTGGTTTCCAATATTTATTTGGTCACTGGCCGGCTGTTTATTTTGTGTTAATGCTTTGTGTATTTGCACATTTTCTTGTAAATTGAGAAGGTGTCTGTCTTTACTGATTCTTATTACGTTCATATCTTTTCCAATACTGTTTGGTCTGTTGTGTTCTGTTAACGAATCCATATAGAAGACTGAAGAAAAGGTGAAAATACACAACCAGCTACCTCATCAACACACAGATGAAACAATAAAATTATCACAGTTAATAACACAACAAAATTATTTTGAATTCAGTCAGGGATACTACATACAAGATGAAGGTTTACCCATGGGTTCACCTGTTTCAGGAACATTAGCCAACATCTTCATGAATGATATTTGGAAGACAAAGTAACAAAGAAAACCTACATCATCATCATCATCTACTGGTACAGACACACGGGCGACATAATATGCATCGTAGATGAACTTAAAAATTGAATTCAGCAACTATACCAAGACATAAATACCGTACAAAAAATGGTTCTAATGGCTCTGAGTACTATGGGACTTAACTTCAGAGGTCATCAGTCCCCCAGAACTTAAATACTGTACACAAAACATAGAGTTCATAATAGAGGAAGAACACGAACACTCACTCAACTTTATAGATACTACTATAAGAAACTATAATAACGAACCCACAACAAGTGACAATGCCTTAATTGCAGCCTCAAACCACCTGCAGAATCACAAACAGGCTGCAGTCAGTTAAATGTTAGACAGACCGAACGGCATCCCCCTAAACACTTGTGATTACGATAAAGAGCTAGCCATTATGAAATAAATAGCATTAAAAATGGATGCAAAGAAACAATGGTAGGCAAACTAAACAGAAAAATTAAGACACAAATGGTGAAAAAATCTAACCAAACCACACCAACTCATACCTGCACTACTACAAAAAAATAGCATACAATGACATACCATAACAAATTCACACAAAACATGTTCAAAGAACAAGGCATAAAAGTTGTTTCTAAAACAAACAACTCAATACAAAAGCCCATCCCAAAAGCGAATCAAAACCAGACAGGTACCAACAATCTGGTGTCTATCAGGTCACTTGCAGAGATCGTGAATAGATATACACTGGAGTGACTGACAAGGCATTCGACACAAGATATAAAGAACACATCTGAGCATTTAAATACGGTACAAACCATTTGCAGACCATCTAAATCAATAATACCATAGACAAAGCAATATTGAAAAAGATATGAACATCATAACAATCAGTAAAGTCAGACACGTCCTCCCTTTCCAAGAGAATTTACACATACACAAAGCATTAACACGAAATAAGCAGTTAATCAATGACACAATAAGTACTGGACACTAGACTCTGTATAAAATAATTGATTAAATCACATGGAAAGGGACGAGCCTTTTCCATCCTTCACCCTGCCCCTAGCAACCCCCCCCCCCCTTCCAATTTCATTTCACATTCTGCTCCTCACCTTCTCCTCCAACTCGCAGTCCATCACACTACTATACACTTATGTCCACTCATCATGGCTTCACCCTCCCCCCCCCCCCCAAAAAAAATGGAAAAAAAGCATCACTATTAATTCCCTACTCTTGCACAGTATATAAACACACAGCAACAAGGTTAAACAGAATTACACTCATATAAGAAACTAAAAAAGGCGTATAGTTCAAAGACAAACTAATGGCAAGATTATGATGGCAATACAACAAAACACAACCCACAATCTATGCTTAGAAGTAAAGAAACAAACAGAAAACAGTGGTGTGCGAAAAAGTGTGCCGTGAAAAAAGGTAGAAAATACATAGTACTGCAGAGCAACTGAACATTATTCACAACTATCAGTGTCTAAATAAAAACAAACAACGATGTGCCAGCAGATGGCCTTTCCTGATGTAAACGAGAAATCAAGAGGAAATAATCGTAAGTAAAAAAATATTGTATTGTTAACGAAATGTGTTTCGATTTTGAAGCAAATCAAAATGTAAACAACTAAATTACAGTCCACTGATGGTACTATATTTCAATAAAGCGACACGTCTCTGCAGAAAAACACGGATTTCTTGAAGTTAGAACAACAGTACAAAAATACCCTCACGAAACAGAGACAATTACTAGTTTATTGTAAATACAGAATACCAAGTAGTAAATTGTTATTATTGTTATGAAATAGAGTGCATTAAGCATTCAGTAGGTCAGTAGTTCACAGGAGGCACCATAAATTTCGATACACAACTCAGCACGTCTCTGGAAGCTTTCGACAATTCATTTCATGTGATTTCCGCAATCGCATTGCGATTGTTTGTTTCCAACTCTTCAATGGAATGGTGGTTGTTGTTGTAGACCTCACTCTTTAAATTTTCTCAAAAAGTAAAGATCACAAGTTGGCAGATCTGGCGATGTCGTAGCCATAAACCTGTGGAAACTGTACGTTCCTCTCCGAAAGCTTCATGAACGTATGTCACTGAAAACCGTGAGGTATGCGCCGTAGCGGCATCTTGCTGGGAAAACACGTACCCTCGTTCTTCTTTCGTTAGCTGCTCTACGAATGGTTCCAACAGTTCCGTTACATACTCTTGAGAGTTCACGGTGTTATTAAATGAAGTAGGGCCTACAATTCCTTGCCTGAAACAACGTATTAAGCGCCTATTATTCAAGTCATGCAGAGGCACCTCAAAACGTTACCTGGAATTGTCTGCTGACTAACAGTATGTGTTTTGAGAGTCCACATACCCACTAAGGTGAAACCAAGCTTCGTCTGAGTAGCAGTACAGATTTGGATCTAGATAACCACCAGGAACTTAGTAAGAATTCGCAATAGTGTTGTCGTTGTGCGTAATACGTGTGACATTGTATGCTCATTTATGTAAATGCTTAAATATTTTTGGCAAGACATCTTTTCACTGTTTAGTTGGGAGGAAAGACGTCTAGTTGATTTCCGTGGACTTACCAGCATAGACTCGTGAATACATTCAATATTTTCCGGTGGGCAAAGTTTCTCTACACGATTACATTGTTGCTCTCAATTAGGTGATAAATTTCTGGACAACACATTTTTAGGAGCAACTGTCTGTGGATATTTTATCTTGAACCTTTCATTTAATGATTTAAACGATTTACATCCAAAAAAGCTTTAAACAACAAACACTCACAACAAGCTTCAAAGCGACAACTGACATCGCAGCGCTTCACTAAATCGCCGCTCGACATCACGTAACGTCTCGTGATTCTAGAGTTAACACCGATATAGCTTCAGATATCACGTTCAGTATAACGTGGGGCTCTTTATGCCTTAGCCACCCCGTATTCATTAATGATCATTTAACTTGGACATGCCATCTTTGCGCTGTGAACCAAACAAACCAACCACACACCTCGTTGTGGGGACAGACTGTGAGAAAAGGCTCCCACCATAACTAATATTTATTTCTTACTACTTTATTTTTGAATTCCTTAACTAAATATTTTTCGAATTTTTATTATTAAATTAATAGTTTTCTATATTGTGTCATATTTTTCTTTTCATTCATCATATTTCCGTTGCAACTCAGAAAGAATAACTACAAATAATAACAATATTGTAGTGCGTTTTTCATTATAATTCGTCCACAAAGTCACATTAGTGACCTGCGGTCTTAAGATATTATCTCTGTCTGTATATATGCTCTGAGTACGCACGCCTCCATCTAGAATAAGAGAAGTTAATTTTGTCTGTCACTTGTTGTAACGTGGGCACCCATGTGAATGTTTTCTTGTTCGCAATACCGAACACTCTAGCGCAGTGGTTAAGAAACTGTTCTCCTATTTGGATAACTCGGGATGCAAATTCTCCCTCAGGCTTTCGAGATTTGGTTTTACTGTTGTTTCCTTAATTGGATCAATGCAAATACCGGGATGCAATTCATTGAAAGGACACTAACGATTCCATTTCCACTCTTATCCGTTTTGAAATTATCTCCGTACTTAATGAAATCGTCCTCAACCCGACCCTATATTCTAATCTTTCTGCTTTCCTTTTGTTGACAGATTCTGCTGAACGGCTGCACTGCGTGTCGAAGAATTCTGCATAACGCTGTCGCACGCCATTTGCCGACACCACGGAGGGTAAGGTCTCAGCAACAGACTATACTCCTTTTTGCTTTGCTGGTTTTAGTGTGGACCCCTGAAAAATTCCATGAAGTTTCTTCATTTGTTAGCTTTTCAGCTAATACACTTGGTCTCCTAATATACTGGTAGAAAAGAAATTAAAAGTGGGATTACGTATGTAGTCTGAAGTTATCTACTGTCTTGTAGGACGAAATAGTGGATGGATGTGTGGATGTCTTGACTATTCTACATTAAATAAGTAACCTGGTACAGCAGATGAAAGCAACTGCTGAAGAAATCGTAAGTTTACTACAAATTTGCTGACAAAAGTAAATATAGAATTTCAGTCTAAAGTAAAGTACTAACTTTGACACACAGTCCTCGAACACCTACATTTGGAAGGCACTGGAGTCAAAATTTGGATTTCAGTGCTAATTTGGTGCAGAACTAGACACAAAGTCCTCTTGAGCACTGCATCACCCTTGTTTCAGTATATATTATGTACTTTTGTAACTTTATGGAGGTCAGTATTAAGCCTTCTACCAGACTTTGTTCCTTCGGCAATGTGTACAACTACTTTCGTGCTTCAGTATGTTTCTAACCATATTTATGGTACTGAGGACATGTAATCGACGATGTGGCTCCACAGTCGCAAACGGTGCGCTGCTTTCAATATATCTGTCGTTTACAATGGTGCTCATGTACATCTAGTCGAAAATCTAAAACAAAAATTAAATCACAGAACTTCAATCAATGATGTATTCTACATGTCACCTTTATTCTCTCAGATACATTTTACACTATTTGTTTTTACTAACTACTTACAATACAAATACACTTCCACAATAAGTACCAGTCTTCTATTATTGGGCATAATACCCCATACAGAGCTACAGGTGTAACCCTCCCGTGTCTTCTATATCTCTTTTGTTACGCAACCTTCGCTTCTACAATAACCTATGAAACCTTCCCTTATGATTACTATCTCTTGCTTAATAATAACAAATGAAATCTTCCCTTTGAAATTAATTCTCTTTATCAATAATATTACGTGCAATCTTCGCATACAAATTCAAATGCTTTGCTCATTATTTCGACGAAACATAGAATGTGTCGTCATCGTGGCCCTCAGTCGATACCTGCAATAACTCAAATCGTTCCTTACCTATTCCACTGTTGCTGGATCGCCATCTGACTGCTACATCGAACTGCGACATGAATATACTTACTCTGTTTTACTACACTCTGTTAGCTGCTGGTGGACTGTCATAAAAAGTGGCTGTATTTATTACTAAAGCTGACGTTATTCTTTAATAGCAAAGCTGACGTTATTCTTTAATTAATTTGACTGTTGTTGTTGTTGTGGTCTTCAGTCCTGAGACTGGTTTGATGCAGCTCTCCATGCTACTCTATCCTGTGCAAGCCTTTTCATCTCCCAGTACCTACTGCAACCTACATCCTTCTGAATCTGCTTAGTGTATTCATCTCTTGGTCTCCCTCTACGATTTTTACCCTCCACGCTGCCCTCCAATACTAAATTGGTGATCCCTTGATGCCTCAGAACATGTCCTACCAACCGATCCCTTCTTCTGGTCAAGTTGTGCCACAAACTTCTCTTCTCCCCAATCCTATTCAATACTTCCTCATTAGTTATGTGATCTACCCATCTAATCTTCAGCATTCTTCTGTAGCACCACATTTCGAAAGCTTCTATTCTCTTCTTGTCCAAACTATTTATCGTCCATGTTTCACTTCCATACATGGCTTCATTCCATACGAATACTTTCAGAAATGACTTCCTGGCACTTAAATCAATACTGGATGTTAACAAATTTCTCTTCTTCAGAAACGCTTTCCTTGCCATTGCCAGCCTACATTTTATATCCTCTCCACTTCGACCATCATCAGTTATTTTGCTCCCCAAATAGCAAAACTCCTTTACTACTTTAAGTGCCTCATTTCCTAATCTAATTCCCTCAGCATCACCCGATTTAATTAGACTACATTCCATTATCCTTGTTTTGCTTTTGTTGATGTTCATCTTATATCCTCCTTTCAAGACACTGTCCATTCCATTCAACTGCTCTTCCAAGTCCTTTGCTGTCTCTGACAGAATTACAATGTCATCGGCGAACCTCAAAGTTTTTATTTGTTCTCCATGAATTTTAATACCTACTCCGAATTTTTCTTTTGTTTCCTTTACTGCTTGCTCAATATACAGATTGAACAACATCGGGGAGAGGCTACAACCCTGTCTTACTCCCTTCTTACTTGACTGAAGTTACGTAATTCACAGTTAAACGTTTTCTTGACAACAATAAAATTTTGCAATGTTTTACGTTGATGGTTTTTGGGATGGATTATAATTAGTAATGCAATATTGCTGGCAAAAATTAATTAAATTCTGAATGAAATGATTTTACAAACGTTCAAATGGGACTTACTTTTACAATAATCTTACAACTAGCATTGCGCAAACATACCTTCAGTAGTCTTGAGTTTCTCAAAAAAATAATTCAATAATATTAGTTCCTCTTACGCTAGTAGTTAGCTGATGTTTTTGTTCATCTGTTTATAACCTCTTGTATATCATAGGTGCTGGCTGGCAGGCACACTGCTCCTCTCGACCTCTCGCTTCAGACCTGCTACCAACTCGCTTCACATCTCGCTTACTAATGACTTCCTACGAACGCTAAAGTACGGTCTCTCCCGCCAACAATGCTTTCTGGTGCAGACAATTCGTACTACCATCACAAAATGTATAAATGCGCGGTCTTTCCTGCTCTTTTCTCAAAATGTATCCATACGCGGTCTCTCCCGCCTTTTTAAAAAATTATATCAATGTGCGGTCTCTCCTACCAATAATAATTTGGTGCAGACATTCTCTGCTACCACAATTATTTCCAACATGACAAATATTAATTATTCCTACTTAATCCTATTAATAAAATATAAACATATTTCATAAATTGTGGATTGACGATAGACAATATAAATACAGACGTCTTACACAGGTACTGATGTCCGTAAATTCAAAGATTATTTTGTACTCAGCACTATATTTCCTACCGTTTTTCACGATTAAAATCTTTTGCGTAAGGACGGTGCATTACAGACTGTAAGTAAAGTCGTAAATGTATCAATAGAACAGTGTTTTCTTCTTTTATCAACATCAAATTTTTCTGTCCAGAAACTACGACTTATATAAAGCAAACACTGTCAATGAGCTATTGTAGCGCACACTATCTTTATTTAGAGAGTAAAGCTGGAAACATATTCTTACCGTAAGGAGAAATTAACAAAATGTGGAATATCTTCTTGGTATTTGCTCAGGAAGGCCATCCACGCGCCAGCTTTAAGTCTTGGAAGATGATTCAGTTTTTTTTTTTTTGCGGGGGGGGGGGGGGGCGGGCGGGGGTGAGACTTAACACAAACAACAGAAACAACGAATAAAGCGTGAAAGAAGAAGGTGGTCGCAATAGTAGAATTTCAATAGCAAGGAAGACAGACAGCCGTATGTTCCGTTGTTTACAAACAAGCTGTATTAGTTAAGACTTTTATAATTTAATTCACGTTGTTCATTGTTTTGTCTTTAAGAGCAGGCTCTGATACATCACATCCGCTGTTTCAGGTAGTGTAATTGAATTTCGGAACCAAGAAATTTTCAACTGATATTTGTACATTTCTTACTTATGTTACTATGCAGTCTGTAACCTTTGTAAAAATAGTCGACATTTTTGTATAAGAAACGTGAGATATTACGCTAATGGCGTCATCATGTAATCCCGCCCTCTTGTGGTCAATCTTGTCTGCGTTCCCCCTTTGTGTACCGCTAGTATCCTGTGGCCCTCGTGCATTTGTGTAAGTTTTCATATATTGCATTTTGCACTTTGTTAATGCATGTTATAGTTTTTCGTAATCTATGTACAAACTTGTTCTTACCTTATTTTTTAGCTATCTGTTGATGAAAGTAAATCCGAAACGTGAGAAGTAAGCAGTCTGAATACTAATGTCGTTTTTCCACCGGCCGTACGACATTTTTTGAAGCGACCCGCTCAGCTCCAATACAATACTACATAAGGGAAAATCAGTTAGAGGCAAAGACTTATTAATGGCGATACAGGGGCTTTGTTAACTTTTGTCTGCCAGTATTACATAATTCAGTTAAAGCAAATATACCCTTACTGTAACATATACTTCGGTTTCCTAGCTTTGTGCAAACCCCAAGTCGTAAGCCCGAGGAACATCTGAGTACGCCTGGACCGTTTCCAAAGTGTACTGTCAATATTTGAACTGCCGGAACAAGCACGTTCACTATGGGAGCTTAGGAGTAACGGTTATTATCTACGTTAGTGACGTACTATTTCCACATGGGATTATCATGGCAGGATAACACTGCCCTTACCAAAAAGTAAAATGAAGAGGATTTCCTATTTGCATTGAATTAGCTGTCCGTCAATCCTAAATACATTTCCCTCTGTTAATGCGTTCTACCACTGCGTGTTACCCTCCTTCAGAAGGGGGATACGAGTATTACAAAACGATAACTGCTGTATTTATTAAGAATCTGACCAATTACTTATGATAGATGAACAAGAATTAAAACATTCTGTAGGTGAACCAACGCTAGGTGGTGTGTTAAGACGAAATGAGCTGTGTTCTTTTGCAACAGACTTAATGATACAGTATACTGCCAATACCTCTACACTTTACCAGAAGATGATGGGTATAACATGTCGCTAAGTCGTGGTGTAACAAACTGCTTCCCATCTGGAGATACGAGAGCTTTTCAGTGCATTGAAGTATAGTGGTACCATTGACTGTGGTATGATACTTAAATATTTGACAGGTTGAAATCTTGGTGCAACGAATCTCAAGAGAATGTCAAGAGATGGTGATTAAGAAAGCACTTTGTAATGTATCTCTCCCTCGCGGATGACAAGACATTACGAACGTAGTCCGTCTCTTCAGTCTCCTCCATACAAAAATATAATGGGAAGGATGGAAGGGATTAATGTCTAGTCGACACAATGATCATAAGACACAGCACTGTATGCTTGTCTCTGGCTAATAGCTTACTGACCCTTCTTCATGCACAGTGCCAGTGCGACGCCTACAGATAGTCTGATAAAATCAAAGAACTCTAGAAATTAATAAATTGGTCTACACACACACACACAACCACACACACACACACACACACACACACACACACACACACAAGCGCTTACCGGATACCATTACGTCTGAAAACAGGATATCTTAAGAGGAAAGAAAACAAAAGATAGTTTTCAAAATAGAGATGAATAGCGTACGAACACCCGTTGTATCTGTTGGTGATAAAGCAAGGTACAAAAAGCACAACAAGTGTTATTTGGCAGAGAAACAGTTCTCAACGGAGATGATAAAATATAGCCGTCTATTTTCGCAAATGTACGCTGGTAACGTAATGACGAAGTGGGGTAGTATTTGTCACTAATTCGCCTAGACAGTAGTGTCTTGCGCATTCGCAGCTTCCTACCAACCGAAGTGACACAATGAACAGGTTTCGGGACTGTGGCTCAAATTCCTTTCAAGGTACACTAATCTAGGTCCCCCCACCCCTATCCCTCCCCCCTGCCCAACTAAGAAACACAAAGCAAATGCCACAACGGTTCCCAACAGATTTCCTTCCGATTTCTGTCTCAACTAAGCACGGCCGACTCCGTTTTCTCTGATTCCAAAATCCTGGTATGTGTTTGGAGCGACCTGATGTGCTATGAAGCCTACAGAGGGTGGGAAACGTTCTTCAGGTTGGTTGGGAGGCGTTCTGTTTCCGAACCTAGATGTTCCATGTTTGTTTGGCTGGCGGGGAATATTAGAGGCTTGTGGGTGGCTGCAGCAAGACAGCCTGTGTACAAGAAAATTCTATTGCTCCAACAAACTTGAACAGCTACAGCTCTGCACCTTCTTCCTGGGCACACCCTGCGTGGAACTGTAATGTTCCCTCGTCGGTACAGTACGCGCGGGTGACGACCCCGGAGCTTACGCACAAGCGATGCTGACGCACCAGGTGTTGAGGCGGCGGAGCCGGTCATAGCCCCGCGGCTCGGTTGGCGTCTGGCCAGGCGAAAGCTTCTGGTGTGACGCGGTAGACGGCGGAGTTGCCCAAAGTGACGAACCCTGGACCGATCTCTGGAGTGAGTCGGCTGACGTCGGCGGACTCCAACGGCTCGGAGCTCGTAGGACTCAAGTTTGTACCTCTGACTGTGAGTCAGCAGTAGGATCAACTGCAGGCGGCACTGTGAAGACAGTGGCAAAGTGAAGGCTACAGTACGTCAGCGGTCGGTGCTTGCCAACTTGATTGCGACGATGACAGCTGCAACAGAAGTGTTCAAATGGTTCAAATGGCTCTGAGCACTATGGGACTTAACCCTTTGTTGCCTGACGGTACTTAAAGGTACCAGTAAGTTTTCACTCTAATTATTTTCTCGTTGTGCAGTTTCGTGATATGAGAGCCCGTCGGTACGTAACAGTAACTCTGCTCTACTGTTTCATAGATGTTATTGTGCAATACATAGACCTCTCTGGCGGTCAGAGCTTGAAATTGTTTTTCGCGCGCTGCTGTGAAAACAGAAGATCGTATGTGCTTGTTTCCATGGTGTTGCCTGAATTTGTGCGCAATGTATTGAAACTTCCGTTGAGTTTTCCATTGTACGTACTTACATTCTTTGTTTTTTTATAATAGTTTGAAGCATTACGTTACAAGTGAATGAGATAAAGTGGAAAATATAAAGCGGACTTATTAGTACCGTCAGGTTGTGCGAACACTTCATTGTAGCAACAGTGCGTTACCTCTCACTAGTTATTCTGTCCACTTTTTCTCACACAGAAATCGGTAAATACATTTGCCTGTGGAACAATTAGAACAAACAGGAAAGGTTTGCCAGGGAATTTACCTAAAGAAAAATGTCTAAATCAAATCACAGAGAGTCATCTTTAGACCTAACAGTATTTCAATGGAAGGAAAGTAAAGTAGTATATTTTGCGTCAAACTTCCATTTCATTGAACAGAGCGTAGTGACAAGAAAACAGAAAGATGGAACTAGTATGACTATACCATGTCCAGTTATTGTATCTGATTACAAAAAAAAAACATGGGTGGTGTGGGTCATGCAGACAGATTACATTCAACTTATGGTCTTGACAAGCGATCAAAGAAATGGTGGTACCTTCTCTTCTGGGGAGCAATAGAAATTGCTTCTGTCAATGCTTAACTCATTTTCAGTTATCTACATGGGGCACTGCCACTGCTGGAATTCAGGTGTGCTGTGGCACTAGGGCTAATGAATGAACAGAAAGTGCCAAATCTCAAAAAGAGAAACTCTGGTAAAGGTGAAATAGCTCTCCCAAAGAGAAGGAAGGATAACTTTTCTGTTCCGAAGGATGTACGTCTTGGCAACCGAGGAAACCATTTTGTAGTGTTCAGTTGTAAAAGAGGACGATGCGAAATGTGTGCGAAAAATAAAATTCAGTCGAGACCACATTCACAATGTAGTACATGTAAAGTGTATTTGTGCTGCAATGAGAAAAAGAACTGTTTCCTACAATTTCATGAGGTATCAGTAAATATGTGATATGTATATACTGTCAAAAATGTATAGCTAAGTTACTATGCATTGTGAAGTTGCTCTAGAATAAATTTATGCGAAATTTAAAAAAAAAATTCAGAAATATCATATTTCGGTTAATTAATTTTCTAATGTAAAAATATTTAATATTTATGTGGAATAAGGTACAAGTTATAAAAATTGGAGCATTTTTCTGCGCACGTTGTGATTCTGTACATGGAGTCTGACGGTACTTCTAAGTACCAGGAGAGAAAAAAGTTGTGAAAAATAAAATAAAATTTTACAAAAAATCCTACCGTCCTTTGAGGCCACATAAATTCTGCAAAGAAAATGTTAAAAAGTAATTTTTTTCTTATGTCAGGAAACAAAGGGTTAACATCTGAGGTCATCAGTCCCCTAGAACTTAGAATTACTTAAACCTAACTAACCTAAGGACATCACACACATCCATGCCCGAGGCAGGTTTCGAACCTGCGACCGTAGCGGTCGCGCGGTTCCAGACTGAAGCGCCTAGAGCCGCTCGGCCACACTGGCCGGCCGCCAGCAGTGTGCCTTCGACCCCACAGAAGAGACCTTCACGCGGCTTGCGTCAGTGCGCAGCCCTAGTCTACCGACGGCTGCTCGGCTAGCCTGGGTGTATCATTCACGAGGGGTATCCAAAAGAAAACGGCTTTTTAACCTATTTATTCACATTTTAAGCACAAACCTTCAGTCCCCTTAAATGAACTCCTCTTGCACTACTAAACTTACCTAATCTTTTATTCTGTTTCTGAAAACATTGTTTACATTCATGTTTTGTGGTGCCTGACAGCGCCTCCGTCGTTTATTTTCTATTTATTAATTTTTTTCTCCTCAGCAACATTAGCTGAACGCTTTTTATTCTAAGAAACAAGACGGATGGCGCATGGGACAAGGTCGGGTGAGTTTGGGGTATTCCTGACAGGGTCATACCAATATTGGTCCAGAACTGTCGTACGGATAGGGCTGGGAGGTCAGGAGAATTGCCATGACGAGAAAATCAGTCGCCCGACTGCCCCAAATCAGGCTGCTTCAGCCGCACACTGTTGCGCCATCTTTTCAAAACTTGCAAGTGGAGAGTCTGCTTATCTCTCTGAACGTGCCGAACAAACTCTCTGAACGGACGACTCCTCTCACAACGGGAAAACAAATCAGCATTTTTTAATGTTTAATTTCACCTCACGAGCTTTCTTGGGGCAAGCAATCTAGACATCTACCACTGGTAGCACAGTGTTTCGCACACCTGTGATATTATTTGAAGAACAGTTTGGATCATTTGGGGACTATTCTTTCAAAGCAAAGCATGCTTCCACGTATCTTAGTTTTGTTCACCAGTCATCAGTCATGGCGCGTATTTGGCAGCCACCCGTTTCATTTCAAAATTTACTGCCACAATTCGCCCCACTGAACTCCATGTCACTGACTACAGCTCTACAATTTCTTTAATGGTCCGTCGTCTATCTTCGTTGATGATTGCATGAATGTTTTCAACATTTTCGTGTGTTCTGTTCGTGGAAAACGACCAGGACGAAGTTTGTCATGAACTGACATTTCACCGTTTTTGGAATGCGAAAACCTGACACTTGAGTTTTCGCCAAAGCGTCGTCCTTTGTGCTGGTTTTAACATTTCAAGAATGTCTGTTCCTATTTTCCCGAGAAAAGACAGTATTTCATGTCCGCAAGCAGTTCACGACAGTAGCACAAAACAATTGCCACTACAAACTCTGCCAAAACTAGTTCTAACCTTACTCAGTGACAGCACTCTGATGCGCTCCTAGTGGCAAAACACGGTACCGTAGGCATTTGATGAACCAGATGCTCGGGGATCTGTGAATGCCCGATTACCAAATATCATGTTTAAAAAACTGGTTTAAAAAGGGATATAACCAAAAACCTACATCTCTAACGTACAAATACAAGCAACTGTTATTTATTAAACGCAAGAGGACAGATTACAGTGTAAAACAATAAAAGTACGCAATAATTCTCTGTAGGAACAAAATTCAATTACAGATGGAATTCTTCATTGCTCTATTATATCAGTTTAAGTCTCCTAGTCTTAGAAAAGTTCAAAAGACATAGATAATTTTTGTGCGCCAGTTACGAAATAAAATAATCACTACTGATTTGATCAGGGACAAACTAATTGATAAAAAATTGATACCAAGATTTCGGTGCAGTTTAATTGCCTGTAGAAATAGCAGAGATATCGATGGTGTAGAATATGTCGGACTGGTAACTACCATTAATTGTTTATCCGAAATTTTCTTCCGAGTCATGCTAACTTGTTCTTGGATTGATCTCTTTACTGACAAAAATTATTTTGTATCATATGCATATTCAGAATTTCAGAAACGTTGTACTGTTTGCTACTCTCAGCTAATTTCACGAAAGTGTTTAAGGCTTCTGAAGCCTCAGCGCAAGAGATGCGAGTTGTAGGCGTTCCTTCGTCACACTCATTTCTGGTGCCTCCTGTGGGTTGAGAGCGCTTTGTAGTATCACATCGTCAGTCACTTCCTTTTCGATAACGATATTTATGTCATTGCTGATCCATTCCTCACTCATTTCAGCTGATAACGCACTCAATTTACTGGCGAAAGCAGAATTTTTCACTCGTACAATTTCAGAGTGATCAGCTGTCGAATCATCATCACTTACACAGCTTTCCATCTAGGCTGCCTCTACCAGCTTAGGCCTTAGTTTTCTCGAGGCCCTGTACAATGTTTTATTATTCACAGAGATCCAAACAATTGCACCCGTGAAAATAGCGTATGTAATGTTAAAATAGCGTTGGGACTCTCTGACGCTGCAATATGAGCTTAGCAGTGTTTGCACAAACATTCCTCTATACCAGCTTTTGAAATTTTGTAGGACCCCTTGGTTCATTAGTTGGATTAGTGACGTAACACTGACAGGAAGAAGTGTGAAAAAAATATTACCTGACACAAACTCCGATTCTGGAGGGTCAGCTCGGCAGTTGTCAAAGAATAATTACCGCCTTGGAACTTGCTGGTAGTCCTATTTTTCGAATTTTTTTTTTTCACAGCTGGAACGAAAGTGTGAACCGTAAATAACCGACACGTGTGTCACATTTTTTAGAGGTCTTAGCTTCTGATATTTCCCAATCACAAACAAAGGCTGTTTGTACGATACGATAAATACGATATTGCAGTGCCTGTGTTATTTCGATTACTTTCAAAGTTCCTTTTGGCACTGCGGCGACCACAGTCATTACGAAACACATCAAATGAATTCGCAGTTGCGAGCAAAGACTACCATCGGCTGTAGAATGGAATGTCGGACCGGAACTCGCACCAGGATTTCCCGCTTGTACGGGAATGTACATAATGTATGTACGAGCAGAGACCGTAGACGCATGGTTTACGACATGTGGAAGATCGCGTCTGGCCGTGAGTCATACACGGATAGCCAAATCGTAAATCACCGCTCGCGATAAGCAGGAAATCTGGGTTCAAGTCCCAGTAAGGCAAAAATTTTCATTGTGGTCATTCCATTCTACAGTTGATGGTAGTCCTTATTTGCAATTGCGAATTCATTTGAAGCCTGTTTATGGCCACCTGAAGCATTTCCACACACTAAGTAGTCATTCTGTCGTCATTCTTTTTAAAATACTTTGCGCTGGACTCCTCAGATGCCGCCAGGATTGATGTGGCAAACACCGCCGTAACATGTTGTAAATTTGGTGCGAGGACAACGTACGCTCATCAACAAAAAGTCGTTTTGTAGTCATTAACAGCAGCCTGATCAGCGGACTTCGTTTCAATAGAAACGTCTAGTTTACGGATGCCATGACGAATTTTGAAATTATGAAGTCACTTTTTCGAGAATGAAACATCTTTGGGGACATCTATTTCCTTGCGAAAAAATTTGGTCTTTTCAGTTAATAGAGGCCCCGTTACTGACTTTCCCTCCGCCCTCTTTGCACCGAAGCATTTATACAAAACTTCTCCAAGAGTTTCTAACTTAGGTTATTTTAGAGTCTGCCTAACTTCTAGACTCTTAACTGAAGGAGATTGCGACACAAATTGATGAATCTATTGTTTTTGTTATTTAATATCGTGTATGGTTGAAGATGCGATAATAAATCCTCTCATAACATTGTTTCGATTCTCAATGATGATTCTCATTGTCACATGTTTACGTTATTTCGTTTTGGACACTCTTTTAGTCTCCTTGGACAAAATATTCACTGTGTATACGAACTGTTTCTACCGTGACTATGTTAAACAAATACTAAGCAAAATTGCACAAGACTGTTGCAAATGTAAGTGATATACTTTATGGCCCTGTGCATGAGGAATCGTTGACACTAGCACAAAGCTAGCAAAGCAACTGCCTCATCTTGGCGAGAACAGTTGCTTAGTGAGGCAGGCAGTTGTTACTGACCAGCCGTCGCGCCGAACGCTTCCGATGTTTGTTGAAGGCGTCCGACTGTACTGCCAACAGCGCCGAGTTAAAAACACGGGAAAATTTCCCACGCGTGCCCTACTACCGACGTTGCAGGTTTATCGAATACCGGTTCATCGTGGTCTTACTGTACTGCAAAAGCTCTGCCCACCAGAAATTAGTTAGGTTTCTTTTTGGTACCTCCCCGTACACGACCAAAGGGGGACCGTTAATGTGAAAAACAAATACTGCCGCTTACACTAGAGCCGTTGAGATTTCCTGAAAACTGATCAGTGCCCAGAAAACAGCGTCACTGTTGAGGACGATGAGTCAGTTGGGTGCGCCCCACGTCCTGCATACAGCACAAGGCTCCTCACAGGGCCCGTGCAGTTACAGCTTCATCTCTAATTACCTCGACGGCAGCGGGACGTACACTCTAGTCTTCGATCTTCACGCACAGCGGAGATATCGATCCACAGGACAACTTGCGAATTTCCACAGTAACATATATTTTCTTGAGATGACAGAAGAGACATTAGACAGAAAAAGTACTAGGGCCGATTTGGAATCGAAACTCAATCATATGAATCTGTAAATTGGCACCTAGCTACCGAAGCACTGAGCAAGAAATAAGAATAATAAATTTACCATATATTTTGCGTATCTAACCTAATTTCTATATTTACTCTACAGATCTAAGTCGTACGCGACTTGAACCAGGAACTTCTCAATCGCAAATAGTTTTCTGCAAACCCACTCTCGGCAGCTGGCTATATATGTAGCTGGAGTAGGAATCCATGTCCGAAGATCTATCGTTCCTGTGCTGAAATCACAAAACCGAAAACAAATGGGTTATAAACCTCTGAAACTGCTGGAACTTTGTAAACAAATTTGTAATGCAGTTATTCTGAAGCAGATAGTGGCGGGAAAGAAAGTGAATGTGTGATATTAGTAGTGAATAATTTACCCCTCATGTGCAGCTCAGTTCTGTACACTGGTACCAAGTTAACTAATTACAAAAACAATAAATATTGGCCACACCTAATCATAGCCTCTTTCACCTAGTACACGAGGGAGAACATTACGTAGTTACTCAACTAGGTCGGAATCTGTTTCGCATTCAGATGATTACCTGCAAAATATCTCTTACATCTACTGGCATGTACATAAACATAGAAACATTAAACACAAAACACATCACGATGTCCAATACGGCGTAGGAAAACCTGTGGCATTCAAAACAACTTCTAGTCGTCTCGAAATGTAATCATGTACAATTCTTCTCCAAATCAGCGGCAAGTTCAGGTGACGGTGGTGGAGAAGGATTGCGAACACACACCCTTCTCCCCAATGTAGACCACACACGTCCAATAATCCTGTGGTCAGGTGACTGCGTAGGCAATGGGAGATGTGACAATTCATCTACGTGGTCACAAAATCATTCCTGAACTAGACGAGGTTTGTGAACAGGAGCACTGTCCTCTTGAAACACAGTGCCACCATTGGGGAACAATTGTTGTACAACGGGGGTGGTCTCGATAAGCCAAACCGGTTAAATAATCCGTGGCAGTAATGCGTCCTTCCAGAGAAATGAAATGAAATGATCGTATGGCATTTTCGGCCGGTAGGCCCCATGTGGAGCAGCTCGGCCGCCGTATTGCAAGTCCTTTTAGTTGACGCCACATCGGCGACTTGTGAGTCAGTGATGATGAAAATGATGAAGAAGGACACACAACACCCAGTCCCCTGCCGGGAATCGAACCCAGGCCCCTGCGTGATAGGCAGTAACGCCACTGCTACGCTGAGGAGACGGACTTCCAGAGTAATGACGGAGCCCATGAAATACCACGATATGGCCGTCAAAACCATCACCGAACCTTCGCCATCAAACGATTATCTTCCACAGTTCCACAGTACAAGTTTTATGGCTTCGGCAGCACGTTTGTATATTGTAGGCATTTGGAGCACTGATGAGTAGTTTCGGAATTCCAGCTCGCCCAGCAATTCCCTGCTTGTGGAGCTACTATCGTATTGTTGAGGCGCTGATAGCCTTCGCGCGTGTGTCATTCAGTTCTGGGGTGACTTTTGCGCTATAATCCTCTTGTTTTTCTTTAGAATCGTCAATTTTCTTCTGTCGCGATCACTCAACACACCTTCGTCCGGTTGTGACTTGTTCTGCTTTCTCTGTACGCGGTATAGTACGGTGCCTCTTGAAGCAACAAACACAGCGATTACCTTAGTTACGGAAGCACCCACGATAAGAGTGCCAAAATTCGACCAGGTTCGGAGTCACGTAGCTCCGATATAATGCACTCACAACTAGACAGGACACTGTTCTTACCACACTGGCACTTGCAACATATTAAGGACTTTGCACTAGCCGGCCGGTGTGGCCAAGCGGTTCTAGGCGCTTCAGTCTGGAATCTCGCGACATCTACGGTCGCAGGTTCGAATCCTGCCTCGGACATGGATGTGTGTGACGCCCTTAGGTTAGTTAGGTTTAAGTAGTTCTAAGTCTAGGGTACTGATGACCTCAGATGTTAAGTCCGATAGTGCTCAGAACCCTTTAAACCCCTTTTGAACTTTGCACTAGTGCCGTACGTGGCTCGCATCTGCATTTCTCGCAGTATATCCAAATTTTTGTACGACCCCTGTATTAACAAGTTGTAAGACACATCAAGAAACGCATTTGTAGTAGTTAGCCTGCTCCTTTAAAAATCTATCATCCTAGAAAGTTTATAACATCACCACGGAATCAGCCTGTATACACATACATCTACAGGCACCGGGGCGGGAGCTGGCGCCAATAACTTTGACGCTCTGTAGCGTTGTTGGAGAAAGTTTCCGGACTTAACTGCTAAGCCCCCCCTGACACCTCTAGAAGTGTGTAATATGAATTGTAAAACACCCAGTATAAATCGCTCATCACTGTTCTTTAGTTCAGTTGGCTTAAACTGAAGGAAAAGAACGGGAACGAAACGACTCTGGTATCGACGTGAAGTTTTTTAAGGATAATTACAGAAAACCTAAGCTTTGATGGACGAAAGGGATTGCCAAATACAAGTGTGTCTCAGCCGTTATGCTATCATGGTCCGTTTATCAATATTGTCTTCTCGAAAAGGTTGTGTACACACAAAGCATTTACTAAGCTGTCAAACCGAAATGTGTTTTACTGCAGAGAACAAAGACTACTCTCATTGTTTAGTCACCACTTTCTTTTATTTTGTTTATTTGTGATAGGTTTCAGAGTAATTACAGCTTCACCTTGAGCTACTGTATCCTTGTGCGTACAGGAATACAGTGCTTCGAGACGAAGCCGCAATGGCATCAAAGTTGCTAAAAAATAAACATATAAGGAAACTGAGTGGTTACTGATTAGTATGAGAACAGGCCTTATTCCTAAGGACAGAATACTCAACAGCTGACAGTCAATTTCCGGCACCATGGAAGTGACAAGTCAACGTGCGGGTTTCATTAAATGACAGCCTGTAATGTTCATGCTTAATGATTGTGTTTAGGAAAACGCCTAACGAAACATGATATTCTTCACTTAAAACTTCCGGGCTGATAGGCCGTGGTCGATGTGTAAAACTCTTAGCTGACGTTTCGTCTCGGACTGCAGTAGATATCCTCCAGGTAAAGTGGCGAAGAGCGAGGAGAACTCTAGGAAGCGTTGATTATTTAGGTAGTGCAGATGGCGCCACTGTCCATCACGTGGCGTAGGCTATGAGACTGTCTCTGGTAATGCCAACATTCTCGATTGAAAGTAATCGATCGTCACGCTTCCGATGCAACGCTGACATCCAAATTTTATACAGATTAACACCTTCATCTTTCCTGTTAAAATTATTACGGTGTTTATCAGTCTCGACAGCCTCTCAGCCGGCCGGAGTGGCGGAGCGGTTCTAGGCGCTACAGTCTGGAACCGCGCGAACGCTACGGTCGCAGGTTCGAATCCTGCCTCGGGCATGGATGTGTGTGATGTCCTTAGGTTAGTTAGGTTTAAGTAGTTCTAAGTTCTATGGGACCGATGACCTCAGAAGTTAAGCCCCATAGTGCTCAGAGCCTTTTGAACCAATTTTTGACAGCCTCTCTATACATGCGCCGATTATAATGCGAGGTTTTAGATTTAGCGCTCGTCTCGCTGAAATTTATTTCATGATTACCTTCCTTGTGATGGACAGTGGTACCCTCTGCACTGCCTATATAATCACCGCTTCCTCTAGTTCTCCTCTTCCTGTTTTAGGAAGAGTTTTATACGTCGACCGCGGCCTATAAGCCCGGACGTTTTGAGTGAAGACAATACTGGCCATGCAAACCTACATTGTATGATCAAACATGATATTTGAGGTACAAATATATTCTATACGTCCACTGCCCCTACAATTGCTAGCCTACCAATATTAATCGTATCTGGAAGTGAACTGTTCCGCTATGTTTGTATTTTACGTTTAATTTTATTCCTAGTCAAACCTACTTTCGAATAACAACTGAACATAAATTTGTTTCTAAGTAGAATAATGGGTGTTTTATCCATTCAAGAAGTTGTAAATACGTGTATTGTAGGCATTACGTGATAAATAGTAGCATTATATGCCAGGCATACTCTAGTATGCCCTAATCGCTGCATTACACATTAACACTTTACGAAAACCACAGTGCATTATTTGAGATCTTTTGAGAAATAAGTGGGTATTCACATTAGACTGACCATCCGGAATGCCTACCAATGTCTGTAGACTTTAGTCTCGCATTTTATTTTAATTAATATTCTGAGAACCGTACATGACAATTTAATCCTTGACCGAGCAGCCTCACTGAGTGAAGAAGGAAGAAAAACTACAACGAAACTTCACTTTATTATTTTGGGTATCTGGATGAGTAACTGATGTAATGCATTCCCTTTTTTGACGTGATATTGATTTCTAGTTACTTCCAATACTATAATCTTTTTTCTGGATTACTCATAAACAAGTTAAGGAAAGTCATTAAGAAATCTGATACCCCGTGCAGTAGTTCCTAGTACCGGTCGCAGCTTATCCCAGCTTAGAGTATAACCACAGTTTTTCCACGAATAGGCGTGTTCGGAAGAACAGCTGTCGTTTACGCTATTTTTATACACACAGAGAACAATTTTTGTAACGTGTACAGTAACGTGTTACACACCTGTCTGCTCAGCTCAGTGGCAGAGCTGATCACGCCCACTTTCTCTGTATAATACGGCAGGTGGATTAAGAGAACAGCACAGGGCGGCTTGCAGGATTACGTAATTGAATTGGCGCTGTTACTTTCCCTCCTGCACTAAGCTCTTAATAGCATTTTTGTTGAAAATTGTCTGCTAACTCCCTCGCCACTCGCTACATTAACTGGTTTCCGAGACGTGGCAAAGTCCACTAAATAATTTCCTCTATCCTCCGGCAATCGATATTACGTAATTCTCCTAATGAGGTAGTTCAGTTAATGTATGTGTTAATATACGTCCTAATCACTTCTGATCGCTTGTATTGGACAACAGTTTATATCAGTTAGCGGACTGTGGTTTTAAATCCACGCATACATCATCTCAGAGTATAAATTTGTGGAATGAGGTAAATTATTATTCAGCGTATAACAGGTGGTCCGACTGCGTATTACATTAAAAAAATATATACATACTGAACTTCAAATTGAACAAATCTGAATTTACGGTACGTTAACTATGGCTGATGTATGACGTTAATTGCCTTAGGCAAAGTGTCTATGGGACTTCAGCGCTTGATAGTGAAAAACTACAAGCTGCCCCTGCTGCATTTTTATTTATCTTTTGGGGGATCGAATTCTCTTAAACCATCTTCCGAACAAAGCTCTTAGCATTGATTAAATAGTACGTTGTACTAGGAAGGAGTAATATGTGTAAAATAAACAACATGTCAATTCTGCCACCCAGCAAGCTGGTGCACTGCTCAGCACAATGGACTCACATTGGGTGTGGGACCGTTCAAATCCGCATCTGGGCGTCCAGATTTAGGTTTACTGTGACTTCCATAAATCACTCCAGGGAAGTACTTCCTTTGAAAGCGTACAGCCGATGTCTCTCCCATCCAGAAACTATCCGACTTTGTACTCCGAGTCTCATGACCTCTATGTCAACCGGACATTAAACCTTAATCTACCTTTCTTTCCTTTCAATGCTGCCAGCTCATCAGATTGTGATCTGAAGATGATTAAACCAAATCGCGTCACCAGAAAGAAAGACAGTGACATGAAGGGCTTCAAGATTAGTTTTACATACCATTACGTAACAGTTTTATTCAAAACTGCCCCATAATCACAATACAATCAGAACAGAAAGAGTCGTTAGATCGGAGTAATTAATCGACACTGAGAAATGTAATGCATATCAGCAGCACCAGTAATTGTCAGTAGTTAATTAACATAATTTACATTTTTATTCGAAACAGCGTGCTTTATATAAGTAAGAGACCTTTGCAAGTACATCGGAATGAGGTGACAGTGCTCAGGCGAGTAGCCGAGGCCCATAGGCGAACGTAGGAACCACCCTCGAGATAGTTCTCAGAAGGATGCTCCTAGAGGAGCGCAGGTCAGTGCCTTGCAGTCCACTGAACTTTCCTTCCTGGACGCACCACAGGCCACACAGGTACAGTCTTCTGTTCTGAGGCCTCCAGCAGTGAACGTTCTACAGATACAAAGTGAAAAGAGAAGAAAGGTTCAGAAAGGAACTACTATGCAGAAAACGTAGAAAGCTGTGTTCTTAGGAACACACTAGATCCTGTAGATAATATCTAGGAAATGGATTGGGACCCTGCAATTTGGGACACCATCGAACGTTGACTTTACAGAAAAGAAATGTTTAAATAATATAAGGACTGCCAGGAATGGCTAATGTAAATAAACGGGAAGTTAGAGAGAGAAACTCGACTGTGCTGTTGAGGACCCACTTCATTGGCCACAGGGAGAGAAAGAAATGGAGTGAGATGCCTATTTTCTACATGAAATGGTAGGACACATGTTACTGGTTGCGTTCCTGAAGAAAAACTCAGAGAAAGGGACCAGGGTCTTTTAAGAAATATATTACCTCTGGTAATCTGAACAGAAAAAATAACACAAAACGCAGGAAAATGAATTCCCCTTTTAGTAAGCACTCTGTACAAAATTGCTACTGCAGTAGACGTTTTCTTCTCTTCATCACTTCATCTTTTGACCTCAGGAAGCCTCCGCCGTTGGACCTCTGCTATGCTAGTTTGTGACGCCATCAGAGCAGATGAGCTGAGGGACTCTAAAATATTTTGGGCTCCGTTGAACTTAGCGATGGGCGAGGGTCGTTGATCTACCACCAGTGGCTGGATATGCAGCGAACTCATTCTTCCTCTACAGTGTGATATGGCGACCATGAGATGATTCAGAGGGACAACGAAGCCATTTTTGTAGAATTTCGGCAGCCTCAATCTCCACTCTGAAGTTCAGTTTTCAGATTCAGATTTGCTTCCAACTCCAGCCGCAGATGCAATGCATTCCCTTCTCTAGTTCTGTCTATTATACTAACGTCACAAAGCCACAGTACAACCTCGCGACTGCACTTGTTTCATTTAATAAGCGATTACTAGAATCTTACCCTAGACCCATATATCAGATGTGCCAAGGTTGCACTTAAGCACTATTGTGCTTGTCAGATGATTTATGAGTCACGATCCTAATAAACAAAATTGTGGCTCATTCTCCATTAGAAGTTACTGACTTCCTAACCTATTGTTTTGGAATATGTCTTAATTAATTCATGTCAGATTACAGGGCCAATCAGCAGGTTATCAGAAAAACCGCAAAATTACAATACCATTGTACCCCTAACACCGTGATGCTGGTAGTTTAATTACATAATGGGAATTTACTTGTGCTTGTATTGACGCTATACAGTGGTAGCACAATGGACGCTTACTCCGATGATGTTAGTTTTCATTTTCAATATAAGAAAACAGCCTATCCCCACGATGACTTTGTGGCCGAGCGGTTCTAGGCGCTTCAGCCCGGAACCGCGCTGCTGCTACGGTCGCAGGTGCGAATCATGCCTCGGGCATGGATGTGTGTCACGTCCTTAGGCTAGTTAGGTTTAAGTAGTTCTACGTCTTGGGGACTGATGACCATAGATGCTAAGTCCCATAGTGCTCAGAGCCATTTGAACCCACGATGACGGTGATTCACGAAGCTACAATCGTAACGCCGTATCCAGATGCAACTGGCAACCTCTAATGTTCCAGAAGACAATCTCACTGTCATTCAGTTAACTTCATTGTACCTCCGCAGACATTAAGGCGTATCTGCAACTTAACTGTCTAATACAGCTCCTAAATTAGATTTAACAGACTAGAGAAAATTATATTCTTTTTGCTACCAGAGCTGTTACATATGGCAAATTTGAGCATTGCAACCACTAGATGCTTATTCTTTTCCATAATGACCTGTCGACCAGAATAATTATGCTTGGGCAGGGTAATTAGCTGTTAATTCGAAGCATTTTCATGCAGACTGTTCAGTAGAAGCATCGTTCATACTTTGTGTTCTGAATATTGAGACTCCGGGATGGCTCTGGGTAAGTTAGACACAGCGCATTTTTACTTATAATAAGCTTGTTGATACAGGGTTTCAAAAACACTGCTCAGTCACCTCCAGAGAACTTTCTCTTGTAGTGAATAAAATGTTGTACATCCAAAACCACCAGCCGCGTTTCGATCTGTTCACGCTTCAGATTTCCACTCTTAAAAAGAACTGCATTGAGACAGCAGCGTTTATGCATGTGATGTTATGGCATAAGACGATAGACTTCCTTAATTCGAAGCCGTGGCCATGAAAATTACTGTTGAAAGTATTGCTACAAATTATTATGCTCTCTGTGCATTCAGATTGCTTGTTGTTGTTGTTGTTGTTGTGGTCTTCAGTCCTGAGACTGGTTTGATGCAGCTCTCCATGCCACTCTATCCTGTGCAAGCTTCTTCATCTCCCAGTACTTACTGCAACCTACATCCTTCTGAATCTGCTTAGTGTATTCATCTCTTGGTCTCCCTCTACGTTTTTTGCCCTCCACACTGCCCTCAAATGCTAAATTTGTGGTCCTTTGATGCCTCAGAACATGTCCTACCAACCGGTCCCTTCTTCTTGTCAAGTTGTGCCATAAACTCCTCTTCTCGCCAATTCTATTCAATACCTCCTCATTAGTTATGTGATCTACCCATCTAATCTTCAGCATTCTTCTGTAGCACCACATTTCCAAAGCTTCTATTCTCTACTTGTCCAAACTATTTATCTTCCATGTTTCACTTCCATACATGGCTAAACTCCATACAAATACTTTCAGAAACGACTTCCTAACACTTAAGTCTATACTCGATGTAAGCAAATTTCTCTTCTTAAGAAGCGCTTTCCTTGCCATTGCCAGTCTACATTTTATATCCTCTCTACTTCGACCATCATCAGTTATTTTGCTCCCCAAATAGCAAAACTCCTTTACTACTTTAAGTGTCTCATTTCCTAATCTAATTCCCTCAGCATCACCCGATTTAAATCGACTACATTCCATTAACCTCGTTTTGCTTTTGTTGATGTTCATCTTATATCTCCCTTTCAAGACACTGTCCATTCCGTTCACCTGCTCTTCCAAGTCCTTTGCTGTCTCTGACAGAATTACAATGTCAGCGGCACACCTCAAAGTTTTTATTTCTTCTCCATGGATTTTAATACCAACTCCGAATTTTTCTTTTGTTTCCTTTACTGCTTGCTCAATATACAGATTGAATAACATCGGGGATAGGCTACAACCCTGTCTCACTCCCTTCCCAACCACTGCTTCCCTTTCATGTCCCTCGACTCTTTATAATTGCCATCTGGTTTCTGTACAAATTATAAATAGCCTTTCGCTCCCTGTATTTTATCCCTGTCACCTTTAGAATTTGAAAGAGAGTATTCCAGTCAACACTGTCAAAAGCTTTCTCTAAGTCTACAAATGTTGCCTTTCCTTAATCTTTCTCCTAAGATAAGTCGTAAGGGCAGTATTGCCTCACGTGTTCCAATATTTCTACGTATTCCAAACTGATCTTCCCCAAGGTCGGCTTCTACTAGTTTTTCCATTCGTCTGTAAAGAATTCGCGTTAGTATTTTGCAGCTGTGACTTATTAAACTGATTGTTCGGTAATTTTCACATCTGTCAATACCTGCTTTCTTTAGGATTGGAATTATTATATTCTTCTTGAAGTCTGAGGGTATTTCGCATGTCTCATACATCTTGCTGACCAGATGGTAGAGTTTTGTCAGGACTGGCTCTCCCATGGCCGTCAGTAGTTCAAATGGAATGTTGTCTACTCCCGGGGGCCTTGTTTCGACTCAGGTCTTTCAGTGCTCTGTCAAAATCTTCACGCAGTATCGTATCTCCCATTTCGTCTTCATCTACATTCTCTTCCATTTCCAGAATATTGTCCTCAAGCACGTCGCCCTTGTATAGACCCTCTATATACTCCTTCCACCTTTCTGCTTTCCCTTCTTTGCTACAACTGGATTTCCATCTGAGCTCTTTATATTCATACAAGTGCTTCTCTTTTCTCCAAAGGTCTCTTTAATTTTCCTGTAGGCGGTATCTATCTTACCCCTAGTGAGATAAGCTTCTACATTCTTACATTTGATCTCTAGCCATCCCTGCTTAGCCATTTTGCACTTCCTGTCGATCGCATTTTTGAGACGTTTGTATTCCTTTTTGCCTGCTTCATTTACTGCGTTTTTCTATTTTCTACTTTCATCAATTAATTTCAATATTTCTTCTGTTACCGAAGGGTTTCTACCAGCCCTCGTCTTTTTACCTATTTGATCCTCTGCTGCCTTCACTATTTCATCCCTCAAAGCTACCTATTCTTCTTCTACTGTATTTCTTTCCCCCATTCCTGTCAATTGTTCCCTTATGCTCTTCCTGAAACTCTGCACAACCTCTGGTTTAATCAGTTTGTGATTGCTTACAGTAATTTATTTATAATACTTGTCATCCAGTAAAATATTGCTAAAGTTACATACTATTATCATTCAACGACGCTTTGACAGAATCTTTTTCAGTGACACCGTATGGCAAATGTAGAAAGAGTTACTGGTTACTGTTAAGTGAGAGTACTTCGGCCACAGATCCTCCAATTAAAAAAACTTTCCTTCCCCTATGCCATGGGAAGCTGTGGGATTGTGTTACCGACCAACAGATAGTCCTGGGTTATATTTCAAATCCTTCACCTATCTTAAGTAGCAGCACCGTAGCATACTTTGGAGTGCGAATCATCGTAATTATGTTACAGGTACCTCTCATCTCAAATCTTTCCAGAGAAAAGACACCACTGTTTCACAGAGCTCGGCAGGTGGGTGGTACTTGTGCTAGGATCTGTTGCTAGTTGATGCAAGAGACATACTTGGAATATCTGCCATCGAGCGAATGTACGACTCGATACAGTTGTAACTAATCAAGGTACTAGTCACGCCATTTCAACAAGACACTAGTCTTGTGATAAAGGCCATTGCCCTCCTGTGAATTGTCGTGCCGATGGGAGAAAACGTGACGTAATCCTAGATGAACATCGTGCCACCTAGGACACACGTCCCAAATATAGGCAGTCGAGAGTCCCAGATTCAGTGCTGCTATTAGAATTGCAAAATGAGGGCTTTGCAACAAAAACCGGACTGGCGTGAAGTGTACTGCAGGCATGGTTGTGAATAATCGTTTTAGCATTACCACACAAATTGGATAACGGTAACGTCTTTACATTCTGTATGTAAGAAAGCTGAAGCAGAATACTGAAACTACTACTAGCGTGGGCCTGGATCCTACAGCCGTCATGCAGAAATGAAGTCAATAGGTTCAGGATGGTTATATTTAACGCTACGCAGGATCTCAGCAGCCTCACATGACCAGCGCACGAGGAAACAGGAATGTTTCACTCGGATGTGCGAAATCGTATAGTCAAATCATATGCATACACCGTATCGGAATGTTGCCTGATTGGGATATAATGTCTACTAGGACGCGTAGGGCGACATGGGTAAGATCGTGGTTTACCGAGGCTGCGTTCGTCGTTGCTCGATGTTGCTATTCATGTCAGTCAGGATGCCACAACTGTCATAAGAAGATGGAGTCGATGGTTTCGATATGGCCATGCTGAAGGTTACGCAAAACCGTAGCTGCCTCGCGTGACTAGAGCTCGGCCACGTTAGATCGTACAGCCACCAGAGACATCGAGTCAGGAAGTGGGCTTGTTTGTAGTAAAGCAAGTACTCACGCCGATAGTGTGTTTCTCCGTATGGAGCACCATGGACTGTAGAGCACGCCGAAGACAGGTGTGACTTAACCTTGACGCAGCTGCGGACACAGGCGCGCCGATGGTGATGCGTTGAACGACCATACTGGACATAGATGTGTCACCATATAGTCTTCCCAGTCCCTGTACTGCATACAGCATCACCATGGACTATTCGTGTGTGAAGGCTCAGAGAATTACGAATTTCTCACCATTAGGCCCAGCATCTGGGTGGTGATACGGATTGCCAACAACATTATCATCCTTGGTTGGCCGGATAGCCTATAATTTGAATAGCAAGCGTAATACTTCGGTTCTGACGTATTCAGGCCGATATTTGTCTCCCATCTTCCAACAAGATACCGGAAGACTGCACATTGCCCTTAATGTCTACCTTGACACAGATAGTGATCGACTGTTGCCCTCGGCGTCACAGTGTCACATCTACCACCCACATTATTTTCACATTGCATTACATTTATTGTTTTCCATGCTGAGGAGTCTCAGGGATGAGGAAGGAGTCAATGGATTTTTTAAAACTCAGATACATGGATATTGTACAATTCTAATGCGGACAGAGTTATGAGCTGTAATCCTTGAGAAGATGTTCATCGATGGAGTAGAAGGAGTTGGCCAACAGGAAGTTCTTTAATTTACTCTGAAATCCATCTTTATGGCGTACAAGACCTTTGATATGCTTTTGTAAGTTATTGAATATATGAGTACCCATGTATTTGACTCCTTTTTGTACTAATGTTAAGCTTTTGTAGCCCTTATACAGACTGATTTTGGTTCTGGTATTATTATCATGTTTTGCACTCATTTGTGTAAAAAGAGACATGTGGGAAATGACAAAGGACATCAATGAGTACATGTACTGAGAAGTAGTAGTTACGGTACCAAGTTTCTTAAAGAGGTCTCTGCATGATGATCTAGGACTGACACCAGATATAATTCTACTGACTCGTTTCTGAATTTTGAAAATGTTCTCTTTGTAAGAGGAATTTCCCCATAAGATGATTCCATAACTCATTAGTGAATGGAAGTAGGCCGAATAAACTAACTTCTTCATTTTTAAATCACCTATTTCTGCTACCGTGCGTACTGCAAACGTAGCTGAACTAAGGCGTTTCATTAAGTCTAGAGACTGAGTTTTCTAATTTAGGTTGTGGTCAATTTGTAGCCCTAAAAATTTGACACTGTCTACAGCTTTAATTTCATTGTTTGAATACATTATACTTATAGGGCCAGGTATTCTTTGTGCGGTACTAAACTGCATGTACCGGGTCTTGTCAAAATTCAGTGACAATCCATTTGCTGTGAACCAAACATTGATACTTACAAACATTTCGTTAGCTGATTGTTCAGTAAGATCACGGGTACTGTTTTTTATACCAGTACTTGTATCATCTGCAAATAAGACAAAATTTGCGTTTTGTGACACTGTGGAAGGTCATTAATATATAATAGGAACAAAAACGGACCTACAATAGAGCCCTGGGGTATCCCTTGTTTGATGGTTTCATATTTTGAATGACTATTGTTATGTGGTAAGCCTGATATAGACACACACTGTTTTCAATTAAAAAGATAGGATGAGAACCATGAGCCTGCTAGTCCTGTTATCACATAATATTTCAACTTTTGTATAAGGATATCATGGCTAACACAATCAAAAGCTTTAGCTAGATTAATGAAAACATCTAGCAACTGGGTGTCAAGGAGTTTGGGAAACCACTAACTACTAGCCGCTGTGACTGATGAACGCTGGTATAAAGAAGCATAAATTGACGTACCCAAATCTGTCATCCGAACTCACCTCAAATGGATAGCAGCTTAGTTAGAGCCGTTGTTGCTGTCATAGATGACAGCTCTTTACACTAAATTTCTCGCTTTTTATACCCCCTAATAGCCTGCACGTCACGTGTTGGCCCTATTATACTGTATGCGCCCAACAAGTGAAATTTGGTTATTTTCTGCCCTTCCTGGACTTACTAGGCAGTTCCAAAGTGTGGTCGAAGAAGTCACTAATGTCACATAGCAGAGGGCCACACGAGCTATAATAATTAGCGTGATATCGGGGAGTACGAAATACATTTTTGGCTGCAGCAAACTGCAGCTATAAGAAATTGTACGAGTTTACGATTTCTTTATGCAAATGGTAAGGCTGTTCAGAAAAACGCTGCGCATCACTAGAGCAATTTATCTGTGTTTTTGACTATTGTACTTTGTGCTCACCATCTTCGTTTTAGATTCCCGGGACAGATAACTTCGAAAACAAATGCATCATGTGTATACCACATAATAAATACTTCCATATTCAAATATTCAAGAGGAAACATTCGTCACGTACCTGCTTCATTACAAATTTTCCATAGCAATGGAGGAAGTAAACGAGGTGTTGTTTCAAGTTTTAGAACAACGGCGTCTCGCTGCTCTTCCTGTGAGGTCTTACTCGCGCTCTGATTAATAGAGGCCTCCCGGCGGCACATTCTCTTCACTCAGTGCAAGTCAAGGAGCTTGCGGCAACTCCCGCCGGGCCCTGCTGCTCGTTTTTAGGGTTGTGTCCGGAAGTGAGGCACTGCAGTGGCCAAATTGGCCTAACAAGTGACGTCTCTCGCCTCGCACAGGAATCTGTGTTTAAAATATGTACACGGGCCCATCTCACTTTTCTAGCCATGCCTGCGACGGACTGTGATTGTATTGCTCTTGGTTTGTACACAACAGTCCTTGCAGTGTTGGAATAGGGAGGGTTAACATGCCAGCCAGTCAGTTACCTCAGAAAGTTGTTGCCGTGTTCAGTTTACGTGTGTCCGTATTATCATACGTGTATAGCAAAAATAACTGAAACAATTAATGTTTGTAATGTTTTAAACATTGTGAAAAGCAAGTTAAGAAGGTGTTATCCAACGGAAGACAGTTTAGGATAGGGTAACGACATTTACGCAATGTGTTTTGTAGCTTTGATTATTCAAAAACGTTCAATATTCGTTTGATTGCTCAACTGAAGTTGCAGTGGATAGGATAGCTAATGAAGACAACGTCTTTATAGGCGGTAACACGATTACTAGTTGAAGACTGAAGTTCTAATGGCACTGGTGGGAGTAGTACTTCTCAAAGAGAAGCTATCAGTTCTTTGACTATGATCCCTTACCAGAAAATAAATCCAGTACTGTTACTATTGTAACGAAATTTTCAGAAAAAGTCTTGAACGTATTTATGATGATTATCATACAGCTGCACGTAAAGCTGCGACATACACCTCGTTATTGAAGAGACATCCATCGATAAAAAACACATCAAACATCAAAGTAATATTTCATTATGTGGAGAAATAAAAAGGTGATCGAAGAACAGAGGATAAGTAACACATTCTGTCCACGTTAGTGATAGCAAGGATCGAAGAGAATATGTGCCCATTACTGACTTCTGAAATTTTGGGCAATGCAAACGGCAAGAGGAACTAGGCTCACAAAGTATAAACGTTCTGCAGCTTTCATAGCGTGTGTCAAGAAAGAATTCAGAATGTGCCGTAGACACTTCACTGCTTTCATATCAGCCAGAGATGTACAGAACGACCAAGATATTCGCCAGTCTGGGGCCCTTTTTGCCGAAGAAGTATACCAGAAAACTGCAAAAATGGTTCAAATGGCTCTGAGCAATATGGGATTTGACATCTGAGGTCATCAATCCCATAGAAGTTAGAACTGCTACACCCTAAGTAACCTAAGGACATCACACTCATCCATGCCCGAGGAACGATTCGAACCTGCGAGCGTAGCGGTCGCGCGGTTCCAGACTGAAGCGCCTAGAACCACTCGGCCACTCGGGCCGGCAGAAAACTGCAATTTTCCAGATACAGGAATACTGCATTTTGAACACTGATCAAAAGAGATTTACTTATGAACTAACTTCTGGTCCGACACTATCTAAGAAGGGGAAAAAACCAAGAGTTTCCCTGGTCCACTCTGCACTCAATACAACTCTTAGTTACACAACATCTGTTAGACATTTATGTAGTGGACACTTAACAAATCAACTGTACATTTGTTTTCAGAAAAAACTTTCGGCTCGGAAGTTTAAAAAGCTATTGAAGAAGTCTTCCACGAGACATACATTTGAAGGTCATTTATAATGTCGTTAAGGACAGTTTTGCAAAGGCCTGAGCTGGGTGATGGTCTGAAGGAATGCGTCTACACATTGGAGTCATAAACTGGGCATTGTGTGGAGAGCCACGCGTAATAAAAATTCTTAGGTTTTTTGTGTTCGCTGATAGCGCAAATAGGGCAGTGAACCACTTCTCCTGGACGCCTCGGTTGTATAAAGAAAATCCGGCGTCTGCGTCTGAGAAACGTTTGGAGATAGAATCTTCATAACACCTCATAGCTAAGACTAACGGGCTCCAAAGCACAGGCGATTTAGATAAACATCTTTGAGATTGTATCTGTTCGCTTGTTGCCACGGGAAGAGACACGACTTCAGAAAAAAATCATCTTTCCCCTCTGCGAAAACTTAAAAGAAAACAGTAATTCGCGGTTTCTTTTTTTCAGAGACACTGGTTTCTTAAGTCTTGACCTGGTTCGACAGGAGTTTGTGCTGTTGTGGAAGAGGAGATTTAGCGCCTGTAGACGCTGTGATCGGCTGATGACGGAGTGAAGGCGGTGTCGCTCGTGCACTTTGCGGGAAACTTTTTTTTTTTTTTTCTGGGAAAGTGCGAAGCACTCAGGTGCGGGATTTTGATCTGGAAGCACTTCTGGTCGAAGCTCTGGCATGTGTGGTTGGTACTTGGGACTTGTCCTAAGACTGACTTCACTTGCAAGTAGTTTAGACTGGGGAGCCTGTGGTGAAGTTCTTACTGTATCGACGTGTGACATCAAACATCTCTGACTACTCGTTTGCCGAGGGCACATTTTTTTTATTTTTTTTTGGTTTACCAGTCTTGACGTTTGGTATCCTTGTGCACATATGACCAGAAAATGTGTGTGTTAAACACTTAAATCTACTGTGATTTCAGGTCTCTGTAAGAGAGTAAATTGCGATGCGTCTGGCTGATCACCAGTCCGTGAGATTTTTGCAATTCGTTCCTGGCCACGATCGATTCATAGGTGCCACCTCCACGTCTACGTCTCACCTCCGCCGCACACATCTCGCGAGATGCAAGTTACATTGCCGCATGAAGTAAACAGGGTAACGCACTGCCACTCCGGAACTGTCAGGGCGTACAGATCTCAATCGCCACTTGCTCTCAGCTACACCTATGTAGAGTAATTTCAGTGGATTTGATCAATCAAAATCTGCTCGGCGTTAGATCAGTTCAGCTTGCGTTATCCACATTTTTAAGGCCAGAGTACTTGACACAAACCACTAGTTAAACTGTCTGCCGCCCAGGATCCTTGTCCAGTGTAGTCTTAATTCACCTGTTAGTTGTTTACGGTAATCAATAAATAACTTGTTTAGCATAATTTATGTATGTTTTGGGAAAATAAATTTTGTTAGTACACTAAATTTTGCCTACATTCTCAATCGTTAAACAGTCCCACCAGGGTGCCATCTTCATGCATTGAAGAGTTAGTGCATTTTAGCGACTTGAATGAAATGTAATCTTATGCTTGTATTTCGTGTGGTAGGTCGACGTTTGGCTCCACGCCACCGCGCACTCCCGCTGAATTGTCGATTTGTAATAGGTCCTATCAAGGTATTGTGTTTCTCGATATTAGCAATTTCTGATCTTGATCACATTAAAATCCAGAGGCGCTATGCTCGCCCAGTTTTAAAAAAGGCTTTGTCGTTCCGCCTGTCTCACTGCATTACGAGAATGATTTACGATATCATGCACGGCGATTTTAGATTCCCTAGCCTGCTGCTGATCATTGGTTAGATAACTTATTGAACATATGTATCGCCGTAAAGAAAATATATTTGCTACAATTTACGTCAGAAATATTTTGTGTTCATTTAGAACAGTACCTAAATCATTAACCATAATGTAATTTAAATGAATATTTTTTCTGATGCTCATGAGTGTTAAAACTATCCTTTGTGTATAATGCATGATGTATGTGTATGGCTATCTGATGCGGCAGTCAACGAAGCGGTGTAAAGTTCATTTTCTTTTGACACATTTTCGAACCAACAACTTCGTGATTTGTTGTAAACACAACAGGTATTGCGGCATTGTTCTGTTGGTCCTGTCTCGATAAGGGGCTGCATTGTGTGCCCTGCATGGCTGTGGACCGGTCCAGCAACATTTTCTAGGGGATGGGCTCAGCGCCAATTGCTTTCAACTCCCAACATGCCATTTCTGAGAGCTAAGAATCTAAAATTACCTCATGCTTTTAGCGCCATACCAGCCTCCAACAATGTCTGCTGCAGCGATGGCGGTGATTTGATGTTTTACCGGATTCCTGGTATTCACGGTACGCTCGTGAGATAGTCGTAAGGGAAAATCCCCACTTCATCGCTACCTCGAAGATGCTGTATCCCATCGCTTGTGCGCCGACTGTAACACCACGTTCAAACTCGCTTAAATCTTGATAACCTGCCATTGTAACAGCAGTAACCGATCCGACAACTGTGCCAGACGCTTATTGTCTTATATAGGTGTTGCGTCCGTAGCGCCGTATTCTAGCTGTTTACATATCTCTGAATTTGTATACGCATGCCTATACCAGTTAACTTTCAAGAGTCTTGCTCAAGGTGTGTCTGGTTGTAATGAAATCTTTAATAATTTTTCGGATGCGAAAAATAGTGCGAGATTAACTTGCCCTTCCTCAACTAATATAAATCTGCTCTGCAAGAATTGCACAACATTTTATTTATAGTTTCATTTACAGCAATAGTTTTTAATACGTTACACAGAAAGTGACGAAAATACATTTCATTATGATGTCGCGCAATTTTCCATAAGCTGGATAAAATTTCATTGTTCAAGATAGGTGTACGTATTACAGAAACGAAATCTTACGACTGAGTCACTTTCTCATCTGCTTTAAATCAAAATTCTGTAGCATACTTTGAATTAACTGTGATGCATACCTCTCCGATCACGCCTCAAGAGCTAAATGCTCGTTCATTTGGTTTCAGTATGAGAAAGAAATCGTCAGAATTGAAACGCGATTCATCAGGCCGAACGTTATATTCGATATGTAATGCAATAATTACCAATGTAATATTACACGCAACTGATGAGGACTGGACAACAAATAGTTAAAGATATCTCTTCGATATTCCCCCCATGGATCTGCCTTAAACACCGACACTGGCTAACAGTTATATCTTCTTTTTCAACCGGACGTTTACATAGTGAAATCTATAGCACAAGTGGAGGACATGCGAAATAGTAAAAACGACGTGCGATTACTTTGAAATAAAAAGAAAAGAAAAAAGAATCGGCTTCCTCAACGAAGACCGGTAACACACTGAAAAGCCAAAGATACCGGTACACCTGCCTATTATCGTGTAGGGCCCACCGTGAGCGCGCAGAAGCGCCACAACACGACGTGACGTGGACACGACTAATGTCTGAAGTAGTGCTGGAGGGACCTGACGCCATGAATCCTCAGGGCTGCCCGTAAATCAGTAAGAGTACGAGGCAGTGGAGATCTCTTCTGAACAGCACGTTGCAAGGCATCCCAGATATGCTCATTAATGTTCATGTCTGGGGTGTCTGGTAGCCATCGGAAGTTATTAAACTTAGGAGAGTTTTCCTAGAGCCACTCTGTAGCAATTCTGGACGTGTGAGATGTCGCATTGTCCTGCTGGAATTGCCCAAGTCCGTCGGAATGCACAATGGACATGAATGGATGCAGTTGATCAGACACGATGCTTACGTAGGTGTCACCTGTCAGAGTCGTGTCAGGGGTCCCATATCACTCCAACTGCACACGCCCCACACCATTACAGAGCCTCCACCAGCTAGAAGAGTACCTAGTTGACTTGCAGGTTCCATGGATTCATGAGTTTGTCTCAATACATGTTAACGTCCATCCGCTCGATACAATTTGAAACAAGACGCGTCCGACCAGGCAACATATTTCCAGTCATCGACAATCCAATGTCGGTGTTGACGGGCCGAGGTGTGGCGTAAACATTTGTGTCGTGCAGTCATTAAGGATACACGAGTGGGTCTTCGGCTCTGAAAGCCCACATTTATGATGTTTAGTTGAATGGTTCGCATGCTAACACTTGTTGATGGCCTAGCATTAAAATCTGCAGCAATTTTCAGAATGGTTGCACTTCTGTCACTTTGAACGATTCTCTTTAGTCGTCGTTGGTCTCGTTCTTGAAGGATTTTTTACTGCTGCAGCGATGGCGGTGATTTGATGTTTTATCGGGTTCCTGATATTCACGGTACACTCGTGAGATAGTCGTACGGGAAGATCCCCACTTCATCACTACCTCGGAGATGCTGTATCCCATCGCTCGTGCGCCGACTGTAACACCACATTCAAACTCGCTTAAATCTTGATAACCTGCCATTGTAACAGCAGTAACCGATCCGACAATTGCGCCACACGCTTATTGTCTTATATAGGTAATGCGTCCATAGCGACGTATTCTAGCTCTTTACGTATCTCCGAATTTGTATACGCTTGCCTACACCATTCCTGGACTCTTCAGTGTAATTCACTGTGTAGGATGTTGCTTCTATGACAGTAATTATGATCACTACGAGTAGATCTTCAGCAATTAAATCTATCTATCAGCCTTAACGCTACAAATTTTTCTCTGGAATTTCCTGCTTCGATGAATTTAATGCTCTCTGTTTTTGCTGTAACATTTCTTTGCTAGGTCTCGCAACACCGTTTTGTTTGTATTCAAAGTTGCAGCAACATCATGTATCACCATCTCAACGGACAGAAGTGAGTCACCGTTACTTTTTACATTGTCGGAGTAGAAACGTTATCTTACCTACGATATTGTTAGACTATAGTTACTACAAATGAAATATTAACTCACGTAACCACAAGAAATGAAAAGTACAAAATCACAGCATGTAATAAACGGTCTCACAGGACATCAGGCTGCCTGAACCAGACTCCTAAAGCTAGTGATGGGAGTGGAAGAGTGGCAACTGTGAATGGCTTCTGAAGCCACACTTCACGTGAGATTGGTTGAACGCGTGCCGTGCCTTTCGTGTGAGCCAGATCCTTGAAACTTCATTGGCAGCTCTCAGTCCTGAAGTTCGAACCAAGTGGAAGGCTTCGTATCCATTGCTGCACGAAACACAACGAGGCCATAATCGATCTGCGAGACTCCTAAAATGTGACGTATCGTCGTATATGAGGCAGTGTCAGTAAATAAGGGCGTGACGTATTATCATATACGAGAGCGTGACAATAAATAAGCGCGCAAATTGGAATAGAGACATAACAGCCGCCTGTGCCAGCCTGACATTTATTATCCTTTTCAACATACTCCCCCTCTAAACCGAAACATTCATCCCATCGTTCGACAAGGGGTTAAAAGACTGCAGCATAGAATTATTGTGGGAGCGTTCGCATCTAACAAGCGCCCTCTCGGAATGTAACAAGTTTTTGGTTCCTTAAATTGCTGTAATCCTCAAGGCCATTGTGTCATGGGGGTAGCTAAATACTCATAGGCGTGGAAGCTATAATCATCACCGTGTAACCAGCGCGGACAGGATGTGTTTGTGATCTTTTCTCTTCCTTGCTGAATTCATGTATCCCACTGAAGACAAATTTCCATGAAATACAGTTCTAAGCACGTGGGGGGGGGGGGGGGGGGGGGAGAGAGAAACTTCGGGATGGACGTGCTCTGCGCACAATCCCTCGACTTCCAAGAATCCCGTCGTTCTGTTCGGGTACACACTCATGGCACACCACCATCTTGGACTGGCTGTAGATCATAACCATTGGCCGCGGAATAAGTAGTATCTACCTTGCTCTATCTTATGATTGTTTTATTATTTCTGTTTTATTGTACCTTTTTAAATTGCTCTCCTTCACTTGTTTTATTTATGTAATTTTGCATGAAGGTTTGATTTTATGCAACTGTTCTCGAATTTTTATTCTATTTACTTTTCAGTGTACACGTATGTCTTTTTCGTCTTTAAACTGTAACTTTCTTTCTTTGTTCATTTTATTATTCACACTTTGTGTGGTGTCACCGCCAGACACCACACTTGCTAGGTGGTAGCTTAAATCGGCCGCGGTCCACTAGTACATGTCGGACCCGCGTGTCGCCACTGTGTGATCGCAGACCGAGCGCCACCACAAGGCAGGTCTCGAGATACGATATAGCACTCGACCCCAGTTGTACGACGACTTTGCTAGCGACTACACTGACGAAGCCTTTCTCTCATTTGCCGAGAGACAGTTAGAATAGCCTTCAGCTAAGTCCATGGCTACGACCTAGCAAGGCGCCATTAGCCTTACATAGCAAGTGGTAGTTTGATAGTTATAGTATGAAATGTCTCATCCGGAATGCTGTATTCACAACAAGGATAAATAAAAGTTAAGTATTCGAGGAGCTGCATACTTTTCTTATTAGCATTCAATACTTATCCTGTTCCAGAATTCACGCCCGTCTGCGTTAGATAGCTTCCATTTCGGCCTCCTCTATCTACAAGGTGTTGGCACATTTACCAACACATCACTTTGTACATTCTTATAATTTTTTTATTTTGTATACTACGTACATTGAAAGGTGGCTACACTGAGCCACTGCGCCAGAGATTGCGCCAAAGAGTATTATTAAGCCACCTCCACAGTGCTTGTTGAGAGCTCGTAGTAGTCAGTGCTTGTCGAGAGCTCGTGGTAGTCAGTGCCTGTCGAGGACTCGGGGTAGTCTGTGCTGAGATGTTGTAGCAGAGAGTGTTTGTTGAGATGTGCTAGTAGGCAGTGCTTGCCGAGATCTGATATTGGAGAGTTCTGGTTGAGATGTGATAGTAGAGAGTCGGTGTGAGATATAATGTAAGGATTAGAGTGATTTTCATCAATATAAATGAGGTAACTAACTCCGTTTCTTTTTATTTCAGTATCCTAAATAATGCGTTATTACAGGTTCAGTCAACAAAGCATCTGGCGTGTGTTCTTGTATTAGAGTTTAATTCTGCTTTCCTTACGCAATTATAGTATTTGTAATTTTCTTTTATCACGTCAGTAAAATTGGTATTTAGAAATTCTTGTCTTGTTGAAGAAGAACCGTGCCAGATGTGCGTTGAGTCATACTTCCACATACAGAACAGTTATATTTGTGCTTTGGTTTTGTAGGTTTTATAGTTGCTGGGAACTTAATTAATGAATTGTATTAACTGAAATTTTCATTTCATTCTTTGTTGTTGTTCTTTGCAGTCAGATTGCGTAATAATTCTAGTCAGGGCCAACCGTTTACGAGACACAGCGTAATCGGACATACAGCTACTAAAAACTAAAAAATATTTTCAATCATATTTAATTAAGCCCCCATGCAACATTTCTTATGAAAAAGAAAAAACTATTTTTGTCGCTACGGGCAACGGCCTAAATTGTCTTCCTGGTTAATGCGTTGTACCCAGTCATTTAATCTTCGACACAGCTGTGTTTATTACATACTGTCGTTATGGTACACATCTGCAATTCCGGTACACATTGTACGTCCGCGTCAAGGAACCTTAGCTCGCCACTGTCTTTATATATATATATATATATATATATATATATATATATATATATATATATATATATGATCAGGAAAATGTTCGTGGAATATAGGCTATTTCACCTGTTCAATTTTGACGATACTGTACTTTCATACTCTTCTATATTATTTGAATGGTTACATTTTCTGATATTTGGTTCGTATTTCTGGTTTTCAGACAATCTGATGAAGGGCTCTACCCGAAAGGTCTCAAATAAAGTCTTTGGTTTTTCAGATTCTGGCTTTTTATTTAGTGCCCCATACAGCTGTTACGCAGTACTGCTGTTGATCTGAAATATGGTCGTATTCTTACAACCTTCTGAATACGCATAGGCGAGAAATTTAAAACTGTGTGAGGTATCCTGGCGTTTGCAACTTATTTACTGACTCAACCTCGTACAATGGAGACACCAATTTGTGACAACTTTCATACAACGTATCGTCTCAACTCTTTAGCTTATAATCTACGTGTAAAACGAACATATTTGCTGTAATCCTGTAATAATGTTAGTTTGCAGATGTTCGTCTCTTTATGTCATTTTGGTGCCACATATCTAAACGATAAAGGATACTTTCAGTCCAAAAGCGCCTTTTGGCACCTCTTGATTGTGATTAACGATGCTTAAGACGAAATTTTTTGATGGTGCTTCTTACTATGATAACGCAGAACACACGTTCACTTGAGAGATTGAGTGTTACAGTATGTACAACGAAGGGTAATCTTAATTATCACCTTGGAAGTATATATAATAATTGTTTGTTAGTTTTCAGGTACAAATCTTTAGTTCTAGTACTAATTGTACTTCCGCGTCAAGGTATCGTAGATCGCCACCAGAGGATCCAAAATGAAACAGTATAATAAATAATAAAGATGTTACATAAAGTCTCACTCGCAGGAGGCTACCGATGATTCTAGTAAATAAGAGTGGACATGCTGGCTAGGTCGCATAAAAAGTCATACAGTGGGTGAAAAATGGTTGTATTGAACAAGGTATACATAAAGCGTTTCGGAATGATTTGCATCTTCAGATATCTAAGTGCAAAAGGCAACAAAAGGACAAGAGCATCATCGGATTTGTATGTAATATGAGATTACAGACTAGTCGAACACTTCCACCAGTTCATCGCGCCCTGTTGCAGCGATGTTCTTCTTCATGTACAAGAAAACAATTACCATGCGATAGCCCCTTTATTCAGTGGGCTGCATGTTTTAGTTTTGACTTCTCCAGCGGCTTATTGCTGTACCGTGTCGTGGAAATTTCAAAGTGCACCTGCGAACAATCAAAACTCCTTTTTCGGGATTATAGTTAGAACTTTATGACTATCCCAGGAATTGGGAAGAAAAAGCTGGACGCAAGAATGAGAAACGATCTGTGTGGCTTTCCATTCAGGTGAGAGTGCGTTTATCAAATGTGTGCAGCTATGTTTTTTGTTGTTGTGGTCTTCAGTCCTGAGACTGGTTTGATGCAGCTCTCCTGTGCAAGCTTCTTCATCTCCCAGTACTTACTGTAACCTACGACCTTCTGAATCTGCTTAGTGTATTCATCTATTGGTCTCCCTCTATGATTTTTACCCTCCACACTGCCCCCCAATGCTAAATTTGTGATCCCTTGATGCCTCAGACCATGTCCTACCAACCGGTCCCTTCTTCTTGTCAAGTTGTGCCACAAACTCCTCTTCTACCCAATTCTGTTCAATACCTCCTCATTAGTTATGGGATCTACCCATCTAATCTTCTTCATATGCAGCTAGGCTCACGAAAAAACCAAGTTTTTTTTCAGAAAAGACGTAGGATCCATTTAACTGATGTTTCCATCGTTTTAACTTTCTAAACTGAATGCCGTCATGAATACAGTAAAAATAGTATTCTTCCGCTAATGACTCGGTATCAGTGCATAGTTCATTGTTGTATCATTGCAGCTGAATTCCGGGATAGTTCTCAACAACAAGCCATTATTATTACATTTAACCTGTGGCGCACAGGTACAATATAGTGCACAGCTGTTAATGGTCGCTTCCTTGTCTTCCTTGCCGTTAGTCCTAAGGCTGCAAATGCATGCAGCCCATTGCACTGTACTCCTTAATAGTGCAGTGCCCTGCGTGCATTTTCAGCCTCAGGACTCAAAGAAAATGCCAAAGAAACGGATATTAACAGCAGTCCACTGCAGTGGATATGTACACCACAGGCTTAAAATGACACTTTATAGTTCCATAGTTATTATTATGATGAGTATTACAATTTCTAATTTTAACCGAACATTTTAATCAATATGTATAGAATGCACTAATGTGTTACATTGTAGTGTGAGTGTATTACAATGGTACTATAGCATGGCGATGGAAAAATACACACATTAGTGTTCATTTCGATTGATAAACTCAGGAACAATTGTATTATAAACAAATACTTAGTTTAGGAGTCCCTAATTTGCACGAACCCATGTTTCGTTGCACGTACTCCACCTGATACAGGAAAATGGTGGTTGTGACCAGGGTTGGGGAGATCAGGGGAGGGAGGGGGTGATCTGGTTTGATGGATAACCACACACTGCCTCCCACAAGTCACAGATATTCGATGGAGCCGGGTCCCAGGTGGACACATCTCACTTGATGTTGTCCCTGATGTGCTCAATAGTATTGGTGCTAGGTGGGAGTAGGCACACAAACTCATGTTTATGTAGCATTCTTGAAACCAATTTGAGACAACTGGAGCACTGGGTCTGACAATTCCAGCACAACGGGGCGTTGCGTGTTTTTGACGGACGGAAATGTTGCGCAGCATCAGGTAGAGAAACTGATGAATGCTTTGAGGTACTGGATATCTTTGTCGTTCCATTCCATCCTATGGAAACATCCCCCATACGAGAATACTCGCTACACCACCCAGAAGAGTAAGTGAGAGGTGAACTGCATTAGCTCATGTGGTTTGCGACGCACTCGTACCCTATCCTCTCTGTGTTGGAACATGTTCCATGAATTTTCAGGCTAGGTCAGCTTTTCCATAGCTTGTTACATTAACTGCAGCCATCCCGTCTCTTCCATTTGTAAATTTTTCCTAAGAACTGCGCGAGGACAGGGGTACAGTTCAGGGACGGTTCTGAATTGATGAGATATACTGCACACAAGGTCATGTATGTGTAATTGTGGAGTTCAATATTAGACAGCAATCCTTTCAACAACATGTTGCCGACGGCAATGGAATCTGGTAAAAACGTATACAGGGTGAATCACCTAAAACGTGAACCACAAATATTGCGGAAATGAAAAGTGCAATCGATGTACGGTTTTCACAGAACGTATCGGTAGTCAGTAGTATTTCTAGCAAATCAACAGATTGTAGTAATCCTTAGAAAACGTATATTTTGTACAAACGCACACTTTTTCAATGGAACTATGCCTATTGACATTAACAGACTAAAAGGAGGGTAGAGTAGTATGTTAGTGGTGTTTGTTGCAGGATTTTAGTACGGGTCGGTTACAAGATGTATTTTGAAAAGTTCCCACTTCAACAGGTGTACAATACCTGTGTTAGGAAACATTGAAGAACAACAAAAGACCATAGACTAGTTATGTGGATTCTTATGTAAAGAGACAACTGACCATCAGAAGTTATGTTCAGAATCACCACCGGCAGCAGCAGTATAAGCTTTCAGTCTGGTACAGAACGACTGCTGCACACGTTCTACCCCTTCAGCCGAGATGTCCGAGAAGGCTGCCTGCGGTAATACGTCGTTGTATATCATGGATGTAGTTGGTGTGTTCTTGAAGACAGTGTCTTTCACCTTTCCCCACGGAAAAAAGGTTACAGGCGTCAAATTCGAGGAACGGGTCGGCCAAGATACAGGTCCTCTGCGTCCAATCCAAAGACTTCGAAACAATTCGTGAAGACATGCTGTAGTACTTCGTGCATGGGGTGGACAGCCTTCACGTTGGTGCCACAGGTTCCTCCTAGTCCGCTGAGAAACGTCTTCTAGCATCTTTGGAAGATGGCCTGGGATGAGGTTCAAATGTTCAAATGTGTGTGAAACCTTATGGGACTTAACTGCATACGTCATCATTCCCTAAGCTTACACGCTACTGAACCTAAATTATCCTAAGGACAAACACAGACACCCATGCCCGAGGGAGGACTCGTACCTCTGCCGGGACCAGCCGCACAATCCATGACTTCAGCGCCTCTGGTGGGAGGCTGCGATACTTCTGTTGGTTCAGTGTTCCGTCTGAGATGATTGTTCACTGTCCCACACGTTTATACTCGATGGACGCTGACGTTCCACCTGATGAAGCCAACGGTGATTATCAACACACCAGTAACGAATGTTTCCGTTGTTTACCTGTTCATGATTGGTAAATGTACCTTCATCAATTAACTGGTACATCTAGAATACCATCTCATAATGCTCAAATATAGGAGTTAACACGATTCTCATAATCGTTACCACGCAGTTCTTGATGGAGAGAGATATCATAGGGATGGATCCTGTGTCGATGGACAATGCGTAGGATACTTGAGTGACTCGTGCCACTTCCTGTTGCGATTGCACTGGAGCTAACGGGCGGATCCACTGCAACAGCAGCAAGAACATTAATTTCCCCCTGTTTCCTTCCGTTACATTGTCTATGTACTGCACAACGACCTTCACGTAACTGCTTGAAGATGCTGATAAATAACTGCCGAGACAGTTGACGTCTGTTGGTATCTCTTGTCACAATCCTTGGAACGAACTGCATTCTTTCTACATTCTCCATACACCATAAGCACGTCAGCTTTTTCTACGTTGGGAAATTCCATTGCCCACTCACAACGTACTGCTTGGACTATTACACACTAAATGACTAGCATGTCGCAGTGCACTCAAAGAAAGCGCAAGCACACTGCAAGTAAACGTAATATCGTACCCAGCAATTATGCAGGTTGAATGGCACAAACAAGCGTATGTGGAAACTTTTCTGAATACGATATTTCGTACACGACTCACATTAGAATCCTGCAACGAACAACTGACATTATAATTTACCATGCTTTTATTCCTTAGTGACAGTAGGCAGTGTCTCCATTTACAAAAGTGTATGTTTGGACAAAAAGTACACTTTGTAATTATTTTTAAATCTGTTTATTGCCTAACAATACGAGTCCCTGACTATCAAACCATTCTGTGAAAGCCACACGTCAACAGCACTTCTCATTTCGGCAATATATGTCGCGCAAGTTTTAAGTGATTCACCCCCTATATATCCGAATAGAGGTGCTGACAGTGTAACATTGACACTATGGCACGTTTCAAGTGCTACTCTGAGATGAAAAGGTTGGCACAAGAGAGGTATTGGGATATCTTGTCACAAGCACCGTACAACAACGAACTACATTCTTCCTGCTCTCTCTGTACGTCATAAATACAAACAGTAGGCAAGGAACCCAGATCCTGTCCGGCTTTGAAACTTACTGCCCGATTAATTTAGCAATAACTACGTGGTCATGATCAAATTCCATGATTGCTAATAGAACGACTTCCACATCCTGTAACATCACGCAAACGACCAGCAGACAGTCCGATGGCATCAGTTATGCAACACGTCATACCGTTTCATTTGCCATATCAAAAGAAGCGTTCCTCCTTCCCCTCCCCCCCCCCAAAATCATTATCGCCGCTGCTGATAAAGTGGCTCCACGAGGCAAGTGGAGTTTTTACCCCTGAAGTAGTAGTTTTATGTAATTCGAACGCTCCTGAGCTTCTATGAACCAATTTACACCACCATTATCTCGTTATGGAAGAAAATCGATTATACTACTCTGCGTATACGCACTATGTCCCTCACAAACTACTTGTCTCTGTTATTGAGTTGTCTGCACGTATTATCATATCAGTTTGTACATTTCGTTAAGTACATACAATGATAAAGCACTTTTATTAAATTACGTATAAATGCACGATTGCTTCCTCCGTGGGCTACTGGTAAATTCCAATGGCTACTAATGCATGGGTGTCCGCAGAAATTGTGCAGGAAGGGCGGGGGGGGGGGGGGGGGCAGGGGCTGGCCAGAATCTAAAAAACAGTTTTATTGTCTAAATAAGTCTGGCATATTCGAGATATATCGTACCACAATAACTAAATTTTACAGATGACACAAAAAACTTATTGTATCCCTGAGATTTGGTGGCTATCCGGGAGAAGTTGGCAAGTGCCTCCCTTGCACCGCCCTGTGATAAAGCACGGTCCTGTGTTCGATTCTCCACTTCTCCACTCTGCCTCGTTCAGCCACTTCATCGGCAGAAAAACAAACTATGACCCTTGTGTGTACTTTCCCTAAATCTACATCCAGCCTGTGACCCAAATTACAATTATTAGTTCATTTAAATTAGTGGTTCCCTACCTGGGGTAATTATCCCCTGATAGTTAAGATGAAATTTTCTGAGGGCTAATGTTAAGTCCCATAGTGCTCAGAGCCATTTGAACCATTTTCTGCGGGCTAAAAATTAAATGATTCCGTTCTGTTTCAGTCACGAAACTAAGTTATTTTCAAAAAATCATTGCTACTATCACAATTTTGTAAGACTCTAGTATTGTTTATATAAATTATAAATAATAACTTTTCTCAGTTAGTAGCATTAATGTAGTGGAGATTACAGGTTCCTCACATAGTCCACACACACACATGTTGTGCTTAGTCCTACACACTGCTGATGACAAAAGTGAGGCATATATGTAACAAATCCTAAAGAAATATCTCACGAAAATGTCTTCTCGAAGTTGTAGATATACCCTGCAGTAGTCCAGAGAATTCTCCATTACTCGCTTCGAAACAGATAATTGAATTAATTGGCAGTACGACACAGCAATTACTATATTAAGGCTGCCATAGTGCTTTACACAGTATTATTATTATTATTATTATTATTATTTCTTTTCTTTCTCAGACGTTATGTCTGGTGAAAAATGGAAAGTGATGCGGATCTTGATCAAGCGTGACTTCCTTTCAACTCTACGGTATATGTTACATTGCATTTAGGAACTTTCCGGTAATTGAACAAGTATCAATAATTACAGATTTCTGTAGTTGTATGTATAAGTTTGGATGTAGCTGTATTGCGTTGATGTACTAGTGGATATTGTGTGGTATGACTCCTGTAGTCGATCGTATCATCGGTATAATGTCAACTTTATCCTGATGCCACATGTCCTTGACTTCCTCAGCCAGTTGGATGTATTTTTCTATTTTTTTCTCCTGTTTTCTTCTGTATATTTGTTGTATTACGTATGGATATTTCGATTAATTGTGTTAATTTCTTTTTTTTATTGGTGAGTATGATGTCAGGTTTGTTATGTGGTGTTGTTTTATATGTTATAATGGTTCTGTTCCAGTATAATTTGTATTCATCATTCTCCAGTACATTTTGTGGTGCATACTTGTATGTGGGAACGTGTTGCTTTATTAGTTTATGTTGTATGGCAAGTTGTTGATGTATAATTTTTGCTACATTGTCATGTCTTCTGGGGTATTCTGTATTTTCTAGTATTGTACATCCGCTTGTGATGTGATCTACTGTTTCTATTTGTTGTTTGCAAAGTCTGCATTCATCTGTTGTAATATTGGGATCTTAAATAATATGCTTGCTGTAATATCTGGTGTTTATTGTTTGACCCTGTATTGCAATCTTGAATCCTTCCGTCTCACTGCATATGTTGTCTTTCTTAGCCATGTGTTGGATGTGTCTTGATCTATGTGTGGCTGTGTTAGATGATATGGGTGTTTGCCATGTAGTGTTTTCTTTTTCCAATTTACTTTCTTCGTATCTGTTGATGTTATGTGATCTAAAGGGTTGTAGAGGTGGTTATGAAATTGTAGTGGTGTAGCTGATGTATTTATATGAGTCATTGCTTTGTGTATTTTGCTAGTTTCTGCTCGTTCTATAAAGAATTTTCTTAAATTGTCTACCTATCCATAATGTAGGTTTTTTTATGTCAATATATCTCCTTCCTTTCTGCTTAATGTGAATCTTTCTTTTGCTGAATGTATGTGATGTATTCTATATTTGTGACATTGTGATCGTGTAAATGTATTGAGTGCTTATAGGTCTGTGTTACTCCATTTCATTACTCCAAATGAGTAGGTCAATATTGGTATAGCATAGGTATTTACAGCTTTTGTCTTGTTTCTTGCTGTCAATTCTGTTTTCAGTATTTTTGTTAGTCTTTGTCTAAATTTTTCTTTTAGTTCTTCTTTAGTATTTGTATTATCCAGTCCTATTTTTTGTATGTATCCTAGATATTTATAGGCATCTGTTTTTTCCATCGCTTCTATGCAGTCGCTGTAGTAATCCAATATGTAATCTTCTTGTTCAGTGTGTTTTCCCTTGACTATGCTATTTTTCTTACATTCCTCTGTTCCAAAAGCCATATTTATATCATTGCTGAATACTTCTGTTATCGTTAGTAATTGGTTGAATTGTTGATTTGTTGCTGCCAGTAGTTTTAGATCATCCATGTATAGCAAATGTGTGATTTTGTGTTGGTATGTTCCAGTAGTATTTTATCCATAATTTGTATTATTTAGCATGTTGGATAGTGAGTTCAGAGCAAGGCAGAACCAGAAAAGACTTAATGAGTCTCCTTGGTATATTCCACGCATAATCTGTATTGGCTGTGATGTAATATTATTTGAATTTGTTTGGATATTAAGTGTGGTCTTGCAATTTTTCGTTACTATGTTTAGGAACTGTATCAATTTAGGATCTACTTTGTATATTTCCAATATTTGTAGTAACCATGAGTGGGGTACACTATCAAAAGCTTTTTGGTAATCAATGTATGCATAGTGTAGCGACCTTTGTTTAGTTTTAGCATGGTATGTCACCTCTGCATCTATTATCAGTTGCTCTTTACAGCCTCGTGTTCCTTTGCAACAGCCTTTTTGTTCTTCATTTATAATTGTGTTTTGTGTTGTATGTGTCATTAATTGTGTAATGACTGAAGTTAATAATTTGTATATTGTTGGTAGGCATGTTATGAGGTGATATTTAGCTGGGTTTGCTGTGTCTGCTTGATCTTTAGGTTTCAGATAAGTTATTCCATGTGTATGTGTATCAGGGAATGTGTATGGGTCTGCAATGTAACTGTTAAATAATTTAGTTAGACGTGAATGTGTTGAGGTGAACTTCTTTAGCCAGAAATTTGCTATTTTATCTTTTCCAGGGGCTTTCCAATTGTGACTAGAATTAATTGCTTGGGTGACTTCATGTTGCAAAATTATCACTTCAGGCATTTGTGGTATCATCTTGTATGTGTCTGTTTCTGCTTGTATCCACCGTGCATGCCTGTTATGTTGTACCAGGTTTGACCATGTGTTGTTCCAGAAGTGTTCCAAGTCTGTTATGTTTGGTGGATTGTCTACTTTAATGTGTGTGTGTTATCTCTTGTCTGCTAAAATTTCTTTTGGTTTGTGTTGAATATTTGGTTTTGTTTCCTTCTATTTTCACTTTTTTTGTATCTGCTAAGTCGTTTGGCCAATGCTGGTAATTTCTGCTTCTTTTCATCTAACTGCTCTATCGCTTCTAGTTGTGAGATTTTTACCTAACCTTTTTCGTTTTTTGTCTGGTATTTCATTTCTTATAAATTGTGTTAGCTGTCTGACGTCTTTTCTCAGTTTTTCTTTTCTGATCTGTAGCCTGTGTTGCCATGCTGGTGTTGTGGGTTTTTTTCTGTGTCTTGGTTGGCTCTGATCTCTGCCTAGTGTGTATATTCAGTGTAGTGAGTGCTCCTATATAAATCAGTACTTGCAACCCTTCCATAGTTGTATTTTCATTTGTTTTGTTGTGTATGATTGTGCTGATAGTTATTATTGTTGTTTCGACTTGTGGACTATTTGGTGGTGTATGCAAGAATGGTCTAATGTCTGTATTTGTGTCTTTGTATTCTATGTATGTCAGCTGAAATTTTTCTTCTATACCTAACATGTGTATCACTTTGTGTTCTATTTGTGCTTGCTCTGGTGGCTGTCTTAAGATTTCGTTTTCCTCTGATTGTTTAATTGAAGCATGTTTTTCTTTGTTTCTTTGCTCTGGGATGTTTGAATCCATTACTGTATTTTCTTCTTGTTCTGATTGCACATTATTTTGTTCTAGTATTTGTTGTACTTGTTGTTTGATGTTTTCTAATTCTGACTGGGGTATCCTGTTATTTTTTATTATTACACGGATCTGATCAGCTAGTCGTTCTTCTGTTAAAAATTTTAATTCTGGGTATCTGGTAATAAATGTTGTGTATACTTGTGATCTGTATCCAGTTGTGTTTGTTCCTAAGTTTGTTGCTTGGTAATAACAGAACTTGAGGTGTTGGTTCACTTCATCTGACCATCTCATCCTCTGTCTTTGTTTTCCTTCTAGAGTGGTTGCAGGAAGCATATGCTGGAAAACACCTCTATTTGGGTTGAAATCATTTTCCGTGTCGCTAGCAGTGTCGTTACAATTGTGGACGGGCACAGGGTTCAAGCGACGTCCCCGACCATGACAGCGCTTGTCCGAGGCTTCATTAGTTCTGTCCTGAACCAACTAATCACACTAAAAGGGGGGTGAGCCCTATTAGTGGTTTGTTCTTTTCGTCGCCTTTTACGACTGGCAGAACATACCGAAGGCCTATTCTTTTACCGGGCCTCCACGGGTTTATTATTATTATTATTACTATTATTATTACTATTAGTGGCTGTGGTCAGGCACAAAATATTAACAGCCTTAAGTCTTTTAATTTCTGTCAGTTCAGAAGTAAGGAATGGAGCAATCAAGTGATTTATGAAGCTTAAGTATAGTGCACCCACTTTAACTTGGTTGGTTTTAAATGGGGTTGCAGTGTGGGGATCATACGTGCCGCAATGGAGAGTAGCAGTACAGGGGAAATTTGTCTTGTGACAGGTATCTTCTGTGAATTGTTGGGTTTCCTATCTGAGAAGGAGTTGTGGGCAGAGCTTGCGATGCACCACGAACTCATTTGTCATTCATTCTACCGCAAAAAAAAAAAAATAAAAAAAAAAAATGGGAATGAGCGTGTAGAATCGTCCGCCGTGAGGCCCCTATTCGGAGAAGTTCTGCCGCCAAGTGCAAGTCTTATTTCATTCGACGCCACATTGGGTGACTTGGGCGCCGGGATGGGGATGAAATGATGATGAGGACAACACACCACCCAGTCCCTGAGCGGAGTAAATCTCCAACCCGGCCGGGAAAAGAACCCGGACCGGCTTGCATGGGAGGCGAGCACGTTCAGCACCTCCTATAGAGGAAAGCCTGTGCGCCCGCTCAGTGACGTCACGCACGTAGTCTGGTGCCGGTGCTCGCAGTCCGTTTGGCCACAGCAATAGACTGTTACGGGAACCGTACGAGGAAAATTCGTAAAGAAATCTGACATACCTCTCTCATGAATTACAAGATTTCCTTTCTCAAATGACCCAGTTCTTTTGTCTGTAACTTATTTCTGCATACCTTTTAGCCCCGACGTAAAAAGTGGCTGTAAGAACTTTCATTATCTGAGGCATCAAAACTCCCAAATGAATGGACCCATTTCATTGTAGTTTATTTTAAAGGTGCTTTAATGGGGATTATCACGACTTGTTTGATGGCAGTCTGGTTAGCCGTTCAAAGATCGTCAGCTACACAAAGTGCAAGTGTTTGCCACCAGTGTGCTCTTTCCCAATACCATTCCTAAACTGTAAGTGCTGTAGTATAAATTGTAAATCTCGAAAAGGCCAATCTAAACGTCTGCAACGGTATACATTTATCTTTTATGGCTGACCACCATTCACCATTCTTCCGTTTTGCAGTTCCTGTGTAAGACGATTTTTAATGACAAAAATTTTGATTGAAAGCCATCCGCGAAAGATTCTCGTATGCTCTCGCGGACTTTCTTTTAGGGGTTTTGTTCTGTTTTTTAAGTTAAATATTGCATCACTTTGACGCAGGTCTAATAATGTGGACGGCACTTTGCAAAGTAGCACACTGGCAGCTAACATTTTACGGACACTGTTATTGCCGCTGTTTATTCCTTATGTAGCAAAACTCATTTTAAAACCTGATTGGATGATATACCTGTTAATTAAAAAAAGAAACACGAAAATTGGGCAAATAGTGTTCGAATTATAACACCCCCTATAGAGAGGCACTGGTAATAAGCAATAGTATGAGTCGTTTCAAAAACTAACACTGCCCTGAAAGACATGTTCTACATACGTTTTAGTCCACCATTTCAGCAACCTTGTATTCATGCTTTTTTTAAAAATTTGAAGAAATTTCTCCTGTTAATATTTTTTAAGTGAAATGCAGTTCTAATGAATGATATGATATCTCTTCTCAGTTTGTGCACCTTTCCCTAAGAAAGTTTCTTTCCATTAAGAAAATCTCACTGACCTGAGATGAGTATGTAATGGTATTGCCATAAAGTTTTGGTATGCCAATACAAATTCAATGAATTCTCTTTTCCCAGTAAGTTAACTAAATTTCCATTATGTATTGAAATTACAAGAGGTCTCAAAATACAGATTACCAGGTTAGAATTTCGCTGCTCTAAACTGAATACCTTTGAAGAAAGAATGTTTCTGTACTAAGAAGTATATACTTTGAAACAAACTGTTTGCATGAATTGCACATAAATAAATTTCAACTACAAAGTAAACTTTCATTTCATCTGTTGAGAAGTTTTATGACGTGATGTGACCTGTGATGAAATAATTGTGAAAAATGAACACTTACCTTCATTTGGCATCACATTTGGGCTGCACTCACCAGTGGCTTAGATACTTCATCCTTCCGTATGTTTGGGGAAAGGGGTGGGGGTGGTGGTTCAGCTCTATTTAGTTGCAATACTTTAACAGATCATCATTCCAAAATATATATACTGGTAATTGTTTAAAAGTGGAAAACAAGTTTCATCTACTGACCATGCTGATATTAATGAATGCAAATTAAGTAAAAAAATTCTGTGTATGAATGAATTTATTTATTTCTTTTGTTCATCTTCCATACACTATTGTCAATAATCACTAACACATGGAATGAGAAAAATTTTAGATTATAGTGGTTCACAATAGAAAATTATAGATGTACAGCATGAATACTATGTAGTGACAAAATAATTAAGACTTATGGACACCAAGGCCAAACATTAACAATAACCACATTCTTGAGACTTAAGTTTCATAATTTTAGGAATAATAATGATAAATTTTGAACAACATTAATGATTAAATTGCTATTTTATAATCTCCAGGGTAGTAATGGAAGGTCTTTAAGTGGGACACTAAAAGAATGCAAATAAAACACTGCACCATAAAGTTTTGTGTAGGAAGAATGGATATGAAAGCACTGTAGTAGAAAAATGGCGATGCATATAGACATTATATTAGGTCACCCTGTAAATTGCAAGTAATTACCAACTGTAAGTGTATGTTATGTGGCAAAAATGTGTCAAGTGGTGTTGGAATATGATCTGGTTACATTAATTAGATTAGGTGAGTGAAAAGCAATTGTGACAGGCTTAAGCTTTTTTAATATTCTTTTATAAACAAATATATTCAAAAAGCCAACAGAAGGGCATACCTGAGAGTCCACCTCAGATATTTTTCTCCTCAGCAAAGATGAGCTAACAAGAAGGCACTTTATGGCACGGAGCAAGCATCTATTTAAAGAGCTCAGTAATTAGTCAACCTGAGAATTAGTGGCACTCAATAGTGCTTGTAACAGAAGTGAGAGCTGTTCCACAATTACATTACTATTAGATGAGGAGACCTGCCAATCATTATACACAAAGAAGGCCATGAAAGTACTGCAAAGCCCTCCCCTAACGGCTTCTCCATTTGTATTAGTAGTAAAATATATGCAAACATGATCAACATAAGAAAATGTTGAGAAAACAACAGTTATAACAGCTGCAGAGAAAGTAGTAAACTCAGAAAAAGAAAAAGAGAGGCAATTGTCACAGCATGCACATCTGCACTCATAACAGTGACAGTAGTAGAAGACAGAGGAACACCACAAACACTACGTGAAATCGAAATTTGTCTACCTAAAGAATCCATAAATACTATAGTAGCTTTTTCAACAGTAACAATTAATGAATCATTACAAATTGGCAGATATCTCACATGTATCACAAGCTAAAGTAATAACTTCAGTATACAAAGAAAAGTGTTCCAGAGAATGTAGAGAACTATAGAGCAATTTTGCTCTTGTCTCCCATTTATCACCAAAACAAAGTAACCTTGTTTGCAAAAAAAGTGGAGTCTGCTATAGCACAGTTTGTGTAAGTTTTTCTCAAAATAATAAAGGAAGGTGATCAAAATGGCATTGTCTTGTCATTGTCAAAGGCATGTGCCATGTTGGGCCACATAACTTTATTACACAAATTAGAAATACTATGAATAAGGCATGCAGCAAAGAAGTGGTTTAAGTCATACTCGGAAAAGCAAGCGAATTGATTTTTAGGTTTCACATACTATAAAAAGATTACTATTGGTCCTCTCTGCCTGCCACACCCCCTCCCCTCCCTCCTGTATGTATCATTCACCACCCAACTTCAACTGAGAAAAAATTAGTATAAGATTCTTTATATTAAAGATTAATTTCTTTCATAAAAATTTCACGTTAGGCTATTAGTGTTGATAGCTGTTAGCAGCTGTATATTGAAATATTTATACAAACTCTCAGCCATAAGTTACAATTTGGTAAGTTTGACTAGTTTCAGATTAACCTGACTAGTTCAGCTTAAGAGGCATTTGTTGATGTGGCTATATTACTGATGACAGGTTTTGTATTAATGATTTAAAAAGAATCTAAGATAAAGATTTCAAAGTTATGTTGTAAGAGTTTGCAGTTTTCGCTGAGTGTTTTTTGAAATTTTTTTTCCATTAACCTTTTCACAGTAGTTGTTTAAAAATATATTGACACCAACCCAAACAACACTTTTCATTATTGCCTGGGATGAATGTCCATTGCAGCATACCCCATCAAATAATAAAAAGTCATTTTCGTGAAGAGTAGCAAGTGCTACTGCACAGGCAATAGCACGTTGATTCGTACAGGCAAGAAAATCTCTTTCATGTTCTTTGAGAAGTTTGCTGATGACAATATAAGTGTAGACAATCATATTTAAAATAGTGTCTGATGGGTATTTTAGTCCTCCATGATCAAGTCTCTGTATCAAACTAAAATGTTCGTTTATTGGCAACTCCTTTTCAATCACAATTTCATTAAGGCAACTCTCACATTTGAGCTTCTTAATCACTGCATGAGCACAGTAGCCTGCAATGAAAGTTAAAGACGTTGCAATATCTTTCACTGAAAGAACATCGTCTTGAGTTACACTGACTTCTATGTCTAATGTGTCTGTTTCTTCAACTTCAGAAAACATAAAAATTTTTTATGGCCCCTACTGTGATATTGCCATAGGAAGGAGAACATAAAACTAAAGGCATTACACTTTGAATTCGAAGCTTCTTTTCTGCTTCATAGACTTGTGTCACTGAAACATTGTATTGGGAACCTGCAAGCTGTCTATACTTTCCAAAACGCCGCTCAAGCACATCTGTTTGTAGCTTGGCTGTCAGTAAATAGCTCATACCTAGCTCTTCAGTACAGTATCGAGCAATCTCTACAACGGCATATGTTGTATGCTGAATAGCAAAAAATGTTTCTTTTGTGAGAAACCCACTTGACAAACCTTTTGCTTTCCACACATCAAGCCAGTCTAGAAAATCTAGCAAAAATTGCATAGAAACGCTATCAGTTGTCAACGGATCCATATAAGGATTCTGTTTGTGTTTCCCTTTAAACACTGATTTCACATTCATGACATCAAACCATTTTGTTATTATTCGAATGTATTCTGCTGTTGATGGTGCATGTCTCAAATCAAATTTATCACTAGCTACCTCAAGGCCCTCTGACACATGTCGATTGAATATCTGCAGCACTAATTTCATGCTCTGTTTTTCTAATGATGTAGGGCAAAGTGATTTGAGAGACAATGTGTGACAATATTTTACTAAAGAACTGGAATCTATGTCATAAATCTGTTTCAGTGTTTTAAAAGAAGCTACAGAAAACTTATTTTCTTCCACTTCTTTTCTAACTGGAAACTGAGGATAAAACATATCTTTACCATCATTTTTTTGGTTCAGCCACACATTTCTTATGCATTTAACAATGTGTATGGCATCAATTAAAAAGAAAAGTGGGCAATTAGGATCAGATGGATGTTTAAAAACTATATTAACAGCTTTATCCAGAGAAAACATTGACATGGTTTTGCTATTGATTTTGTTGTTGTCAGTTACCACACAAAAAACCCTATAGCCTATTAGTTCAAGGCCATTTATTATGGCCAGTAGCACATCGTATAATGCATTAGATGAAATGGTTTTCACTGGTAAAATGTGAACAACATCCCTGTACAAAGACTTGACACTCTGCAACATAAATACAAATGCTGAATTTGCAGCACATTCAGAGTTATATGACATGCCCAAAACACTACCTCCTTTATATTCCAAATAAGAATTTAGATGAATTTCATCTACACTCAAAACAACATTGACATCATCGCTGTTCAAGTATTGAAATTTCTGTCTTGCATAGGACAGGAAATTACTTCCCCCAAGCCTTTCGTGAGATGGATTCACATTAAATTTGCTGCAGATCCTACGCAGAGTGCTTGGATGTGGCATTTTCATTAATGAGCTGCTACGTAAAAAATTGTAAGCATGAGATGAAATTGAAAATAGCAAACAACACAGTATCATAAATGTAGAACTAAACCTATGATTAAATTTCTTTACATTTATGAGACTAACTTGTTCATATATAAAGTCTACCATCTCCTTTTCACTCTCCTGTAAACTGTCTTTCAGCACTCCTAGACTGTCTTTCACTATCTCTACAATACTATCTATAGAAGTTTCTGAGTGCCCACAATCTGTGTCTGAAAACTCCTGCAGTACACTGACAATTTCATGGATATTGGTTACAATTACAGGAAAAGATCTTTTTCCTAATGTCTTAATTTGTACATCTTTCTTAAACAATGAAACATTTAAATTACTATCTATAACGACAGAATGTGTGATTAATGGTGCTGGATTTCTTATTATCTTTAAAAAACAAACAAAATCACTGTGTTTTTCGATCACACTCCACTCGTTGGGCAAATCCACTTCCTTCGTACGCAACATCAACTCTTCTAAAGAACTGAAGCTGAAAGTGTTTTCATAGTCCTTCTGTGATGCTAAACTATATTGTAATGCTGCAGCTAACTGCTCATTTTCAAGCCTTTGCTTTTTCTCCTCTGGCCCTTCACGTCTACTTTCTTCCTTTGAAAGGTAGGAAGGACAGTTTGGGAGTAGTGATGGAACTGCATCTGGTCTCAAACGTGGTTTGAGAAGGGGGACTCTTAATAACTGACCAGTCCTTTCATCCACAATTTGTGTTTCCCAAATAACATCATCCTTGTGGAAGTGAACATGACATACCTGTAATTAAAAATGAATAAAAAATGAAAAAGGTGCTTACAACTGAATGTGAAGACAATATTAATAGTGTGAAAACAATTTATGAATATAAAGTTAGTTTCTAGTTCTAAAATACAAATAGACTCCCAACTAAAATGCAGAAGAATGCTCAAGTGATAAATGTGGCCATGGCATAGTAACTCTATAAAACAATAACACTACAATATCAAAACACATGCAGTTACATGTCATGGCAACAAGCTCTTAAAGAGATGGTGAAATGAAGAAAGTACTTTCCCCATCAAAAATTACAAACATTGACTAATGTTTGTAGCATAATTCAATAACAGTGACAATTTTTTTTATAAGTTAGCCTTGAAGCTCATATTTACAAGAGGGGTGGGATTTTTGCTTAATGTCTTGCTCTGTTCCCCCCCACCCCCCACCCCCACCCCACACACACACCTCGGACACAAGAAAGCATGATGACACCAAACTCACACAGGTGTAATCCAAGAAGCAACTGTGACACAGTAACAGAATAATACAAAGTAATTGTCAACACTGTGTAACCTTTAGAACTATGAAATACTTAAAGGTAGTGCTTTTTATCAGATAGACACTGTTTTGCTTTTGATATCAGTTCATAACTTACATAAAAACTGACAGTATGATGAACTAATATCTTGCCACTTATGTGCTACCTATTAGGCTAAACATGAGCACACAATTGCTTTCAAGTACTTTAGCTGTGTATCTATAAGACAGCTGTGTAGGCCACTGGCATGTATCTGAAATTCCATACCCAGAAAGTAAGAATTTGTAAAATCCACAAGTATTTTTTATATGTTTTCACAGTTTCTCCCTTTGCATTTTGTGATGGCCTGTTAATCCATTCATGTACTCATTCATTTTTCCTGTCTATGGTTCACTGTTAAGTCTAAAGCCTACTATATTCCCTAATAGTAACATTCCTTGCAATGACTTCAAATTCCCACCAATAATTTATTAAAAACAAGCGACTGAGACACTGTTTTTACTTCATTTTCAATTTCTGGGTACACCACATTAATTATTTTTGAACAGGCAACTTCCTAAAGACTTTTACAGCAAAAAGAAACACAAATACAGAAGCAGAATACATCGAAAATCGTCTGTATCTTAAGTGCACGTACTTAATTATAAACCGACTTTTATTCCTAACAACAGGCAGCATAAACAGTAAGTATAAAGATATACTGAGATATTTAACTACGTAAGTATGACTGTGCTTAGGCTATACTGGTTGAACTTGCAGAATACAGAATTCATATAACCTATACCAGCTAAACTGTAGAATTGCCAGGGCAAGAAAACGAAACGCTATTTTCTTCGGCACTTATTCAGTTAAGATCTGATATATTAGTCAAAATGTCGCTGACCTTCCTTACTGCATAAGTGCCTATTCTTTGTTAGCACACTTAACCTCTTTTAAGAAATAAACAAAACAAATACTTACTCTTGAACTTGAAGAAGGAGTGAAGTTATCTCTGCGAATACTTGACAACCATTTCTTTCTCATTGCTTCATCCTCCGGAAATTTAAACACGGTTACTTTTGGTCCACCGTCGTAATTTCCTCTACAATTCGGCACACAACAACGATACGGCATTTTGCAGGCAACGAAATTTTCACAGGCAAGAAAAACAGATCACCAGTTTAGTGCACAGAAACTAAACAACCAAATCACGTACACTAACGCAGGAACACCATTCACTATAATAGTAAACTGACGCGAAACTCGCCGAACGACTATTCACAAGCACTGTTCCGTGAAACTGTTGAAGAAAGGACTATGTGTGTAGCCATCTTGTGACGTCACGCACTACGTAGACAGGCTTTCTTTTACAGGGGGTGCTGGCACGTTACCTCCCAGCTAAGCAGGCGGACATTCTATCTAACACACACACACACACACACACACACACACACACACACATTAAACCTCATTCATATTACATCTTTTTTTTTTTTTTTTTTTTTTTTTTTTTTTTTTTTTTTTTTTTTTTTTTTTTTTTAAAGTAAGTGTTCTAAGAAAACTCTTTCATTTTGCAGTAGAATTAGATACTAAATTTGGTGATAATGTGGGAGAGGGGGGCGCAAAAGACGGCAAGAGAGGGGGATTGGGGTAGTAGGTAATGTCTAATTTCTCTCAGGGGGGTTGGGAATCATTGATTTACATGAATGTGACAGACGAGTTTAAGGAAGAAAGTGATTGAGTCATCCATTGTTTCCTCTTCTTCATCGTGCGTTAACGTTCGTTTCAGCATAAAGAATGTTTATAATGTGATATCCCCCAATGAGGGTTCACTGAATAAATACCGTCTACTGTAATTTCCACTTTGTAAGGAAAAATGTATACCGGACAAGAATATTGTAGCTAATATGTAATCGCTCTACCCTCTTGACCTCACGAAAGGCCCTAGAGTATATATTATAATATTTTAAACGCAGCCCGTAATACTGTTTTGATTGATTACCTGTTAACGCTATCTGTCCTCCAAAGCATTAAGATAATGGAAATTTGACGTAGAGTGCTACGTTAGAAATTTTTATTTTGGGTATTGAACTGAAAGCCATATCCAGGTATGAGCCTCTGCGTCATTATTTTCTGTATCCACTGATATTACACGGTAATGGCCCGCATCTCGTGGTCGCGCGGTAGCGTTCTCGCTTCCCACGCCCGGGTTCCCGGGTTCGATTCCCGGCGGGGTCAGGGATTTTCTCTGCCTCGTGATGGCTGGGTGTTGTGTGCTGTCCTTAGGTTAGTTAGGTTTAAGTAGTTCTAAGTTCTAGGGGACTGATGACCATAGATGTTAAGTCCCATAGTGCTCAGAGCCATTTGAACCATTTTTTTTGATATTACACGGTAATGTTTTTGTAAGATAAAAAAAATACATTTATAATGAAGAATCATATCAGGTAGAAATGTGTGACATATTCTAACATCACTAAAAGCAATTACTGTAATTGTGATATACTGTACCGGTACTTAAAATAATAACGAAAGCAGCAAATTGTTACTCTGATTTCCTTTCGTCCGTTTACATTGCTCTTATTTACTCATCACAGTCACGCAATAACATAGCCGTGAACTTCGGCATAATCGATGATCTGTATTTTGAAAACACATTGACCTTTATTTCTAGAAAATTACAGCGATATATGGCATTCAGTATAATTGCACTTCAAACCTTTAAAATTAATTTTCTAGTACGATGTGGAAGACTTTTGAAAATATTTCACAGTTTGGGTTGAGGTGGTTTTCCATACGCATTACTTCACCCTTGCGATCCAATTTTACACAGTTGGAATTGATATCCTTTTCAATTTCTCTCGCAAACAGAGTATCACTCCCTCTGGATCAATACTACAGATTGGACAATGAAACATCGAAATCCAGTGGGCGTATGCCTTGCTCTTTTTCGGCAGATTACGCCTACGAACAATTGAGACAGAATACGATTTTAATTCTTCGCACACCAGCGTCATTTCGTATGAATATCCTTCAAGAAAACGGAAATAGTACCGATATGCTTTTAGGAGACAAAATTTTGTCTTCGTCCAGGATTCTAGAAAGAAAGGAGAACATTATGCTGGTGAATCCTAAGGAACCGATTTTCATGTGCTAAGCGGCTTTAAAATATTTTATTCTTATCTAGGAAAAATATAAGAAGTATGCATAAAATGCAAAAATATTTTCAGAAAGAGATTTTCACTCTGCAGCGGAGTGTGCGCTGATATGAAACTTCCTGGCAGATTAAAACTGTGTGCCCGACCGAGACTCGAACTCGGGACCTTTGCCTTTCGCGTGCAAGTGCTCTACCATCTGAGCTACCGAAGTACGACTCCCGCCCGGTACTCACAGCATTACATCTGCCAGTATCTCGTCTCCTACCTTCCAACCTTTACAGAAGCTCTCCTGCGAACCTTGCAGAACTATCACTCCTGAAAGAAAGGATATAGCGGAAGTTTCATATCAGCGCACACTCCACTGCAGAGTGAAAATCTCATTCTGGAAACATCCCCCAGGCTGTGGCTAAGCCATGTCTCCGCTATATCCTTTATTTCAGGAGTGCTAGTTCTGCAAGGTTCGCAGGAGAGCTTCTGTGAAGTTTGGAAGGTAGGAGATGAGATACTGGCAGATGTAAAGCTGTGAGTAGCTGGTGTGAGTCGTACTTCGGTAGCTCAGATGGTAGAGCACTTGCCCGCGAAAGGCAAAGGTCCCGAGTTCGAGTCTCGGTCGGGCACACAGTTTTAATCTGCCAGGAAGTTTCAAAAATATTTTGTTTCAATATTACAAAACTTTAAATAGTTACGTAAAGAAATCACTTATCAGTCACGATGACGCAATGGTGAACTGTAATATCACACTGTTGCAGTGAACCACAGAAACCTTCTCCTAGTTTTGCATCAGAAACCGATGTTGGTTGTCTCGAAAACTTATACTGGGAGGAGGACTTATCAACGTCATATGATGACAGTCTTGCGTATTTCATCAAAGGAACTTAACTGTCTCACACATTTTCAATTTTACCAGCGTCCTTTGGTTTCTAAACCTTGGCAATTTTTCCTGTACTATGAAATGCACCTTTTTTCGAATATGCTTTTTAATTTCTTTTTAATAGCTCCCACTTTTGTGTCTTTGAGTGAATTAATTTTTTCTGAATGTCATGCACTTTGTTAACTGTCTTAGTTTAACAACGTGTTTGATGTTTCCATTTTTTAAACCAGAATGAAACAAAATATTCAAATATGCAGGGTTGTAAGGCAATTGACTCTTTAGTGCACTGTTGCTTGATACGCTCTAAAGAATTTCAGTTGAAGAAGCGTTACCCTTATTTAGTTCATCAGTCACCGATTTCAAATTACCAGAGCTGTTTACATAATACACTGTTGCTTCCAACCATGTCCTTCAACGAGTGACTGTGGGTCTAGTTGGAAGTGCAAATCAGGATTTTTTACTGTGAACGAACAACTCTTGTTTGTGCTTTCACAAACAACTTTGTGCCATTTGAGACCAAGGTGTCCACCTCAGGATACAATATACATATCTGCTCACATCCTCTTAGTAAACCGTGTACTGTACAGGCTACTTATATCATTTGTGGAAAACTTACTGAAGGGCCTTCGGCTACCTTCTTCCTATATGAAGCAGTATCCGTAAGAAAGAGTAAAACACTACCAAATATAGCCTCCTTAGGACATAAAAACTGCCGAAGTTCACTGAATAAGTGACCCATTGTTACGTGACGGTTTGTCATGGGCGAGGCAGAGGCTGAGCTGAACACCAGAGCTATCATTGTCATGTAGCAAATGCACTGTTTTCCATCTGCAGAGGCTTGAGGATGCTGCATGGCCCTTACTCCGTGTTTCTCCACGTGTAAATGTGCATGCTGATTCCATCAGCTTATCAAACGTTTTTGTTACTCTTGTTCCGCCTGTAAAGACGAAACTGAAACTGCGTAGCAGGAGGTTGCGACAGAGGTAGTTCTAGTAGGCTCCGTCCGTTAGAATTCATGTCGTGTGGTCTGATACCTGCATGTGTAATATATATGCCAAGTATAATGACTGTCACAAAATCAGGTCCACAATGTATATCTCTCTTACTCGTACTTTACTAATATACCAACACAGTGCTTATTAAATTGCTAAGTGTGGTATGTGGACAGCATTTACTATTGAGGAGAATGATGTAGATAAACTAATCGTATGACTGAAAGTTAGTAACTCGCAGCATACGATAACCATTTCCAATATGAGTTAATTTGAACCTGGGATTATGTAAATGTCAGGGAGAGTAAGTAATTATATAGGTGAGCAAAATTCACGGACGAAAGTAACTTAAAGTACCTTTCGCAGTGTGTGTGTCTGCCAAGTAATATACCTCCATGAAACTTGGAGTATACACAGGAACTACTCCTGCAGTATGTACATTAGGTAACTGAAAGACATACACAATGAGATGAGCAAAAATGACACTTTCATTCTAAGACGACTGAAATCATCACTATTCATGATGGTGCCCTGGACAGTGAAGAAGGCGGGACATGGTTCTTAATAGGTGGTGTCATCACAATGGACGGCATGCATGTTCTGCAATATGCTTCCATCCTGGTAAGAGTTCTTGTAGTAGGGGGTTCCATTCCTGCACCATCTAATAGATGATGTTCGACAACGCCGGACGTACCATCATACGGAGTAAGTTGGGAACACGCATTGCATCTCGGAACACTGCCGAGCATGATCGTTTTGGTGGTTCAACTGTTATGGTGTGCGGAGGCATAATGTTGTATGGGCGTACTCACCAACGAATCTTCGAACACGGCAGACACACCAGTCAATGTTATTGTGACACTGTACTCCTTCTCCATTTGCGTCTTTCCGAGGATGCATTCGGCTCTGACTTCAATTTTACGAACGACAATGAGAGACCGTGTCGAACAGCGAAGGTAGGTTAGTTCTTGGAACGAGAGGATATGCGGCGAATGGACTGCTTGCCCGTTCCCTCGACTTAAATCCCATCGAGCACCCTTGGGATGAATTGAGGTGACGTTTTGCAGCACGTCCACATTCACCAAGGATGATACAGCAGTTGTCAACCGAGCTGGTGGAGGAATGAAAAGCACTACGAAAAGAACCCCTTACCAACATTCTGGCGAGGGTGAGAACACGCCGCAGGACAACCAATGCCGTCACTGGTGGCCGCACAGTCTGTTACGTACCATGGCCCACCTTTGGAATGTCCAGGAGATCATCATGAATTGCACTGACGTCAATGTAATTACTGTCTTCCTTGAATAAAAGTGTCAGTTCTGCCAGTCTCATTGCATATTTCTTTCAGTTACTTCTATAATATGCTGTAGCAGTTCCTTTAACATATAGTCATAGTTTCATCGCGAGCTGTTAGTTGGCAGTGACACATCACGCGAAAGTTTCTTTCGTCCTTATGATTTGCGCACCAGTGTATGATAAGATCTCAGATCTTGAGAAAAGTTTCAAGTATACAGAAAGGTATATCGTAATTGAAAAAGATTGGATCTGTTCATTCTTCTTGTACAGAATGTCAATCCGTTACCTTTCACTACAACGGATCAAACACTTAACTACGAAAATTTTACGTCACAGTGATACATTCATGACTAAATAAATCTAAATCTGTCGCAATTCACATCACACATGTGCAATCAATAACTCACAGGAAATCTTCAAAACCGAATTCATGGACTTTATGACAGAACTAATTCAGGGTAGGCGTTCGATAGCCTTCAAGTACAGTACCCTTGTATTGTACTGATTGTGTATTTCTACAGTGTTTTAATCCGCGAATACAAACGCGAATAAAAACCTTGCAATTGGAGCGACAGCATGTGATCAAAAGCATCCGGACACCTGGCTGAAAAGACAAGTTCGTGGCACCCCCCATCGATAATGCTGCAATTAAATATGGCGTTGGCCCACCATTAACCTTGATAACAGCTTCCATTCTTGCAGGCACACGTTCAATCAGGTGCTGGGATGTTTCTTGGGGAATGGCAGACTATTCTTCACGGAGTGCTGCACTGAGGAGAGGTATCGATGTCGGTCGGTGAGGCCTACCACGAAGTTGACGTTCCAAAACATCCCAAAGGTGTTCCGTAGGCTTCAGGTCAGGACTGTGTGCAGGACAGTCCATTACAGGGATGTTATTGTCGTACAACCACTCAGCTACAGGCCGTGCATTATGAACAGGTGTTCGATCGACTTGAAAAATGCAATCGCCATCCCCGAACTGCTTTTCAACAGGGGGAAGCAAGAAGGTGCTTAAAACAGAATGTAGGCCTATGCTGTGATAGTGCCACAAAAAACAAGGGGTGCAACCCCCTCCCCCCTCCCCTCCAAGAAAAACACTACCACACCATAACACCACCGCTTCCGAATTTCACTGTTGGCACTACACACGCTGGTAGATGACGTTCATCGGGAATTCGCCATACCCACACCCTGCCATCGGACTGTCACATTGTGTACCGTGATTCGTCACTCCACACAACGTTTTTTCACTATTCAATCGTCTAAGGCTTACGCTGATTACACCAAGCGAGCCGTCGTTTGACATTTACCGGGGTGATGTGTTGCTTATGAGCAGCCGCTCGACCATGAAATCCAATTTTCTCACCTCGCACCTAACTGTCATAGTACTTGCAGTGGATTCTGATGCAGTTTGGAATTCCTGTGTGATGGTCTAGATAGATGTCTGCCTGTTATACCTTACTACCCTCTTCAACTTTCGGCGATCTCTGTCAGTCAACAGACGAGATAAGCCTACACGCTTTTCTGCTGTACGCGTCCCTTCAAGTTTCCAGTTCACTATCACATCGGAAACAATGGACCTAGGGATGTTTAGTTGTGTGCAAATCTCGCTTACAGACGTATAACACAAGTGACACACTAACACGTCACCATGTTCGAAGTCCGTGAGTTCCGCGGAGCGTCCCATTCTGCTCTCTCACGATGTCTACTGACAACTGAGGTCGCTGACATGGAATACCTTGCAGTATGTGGCAGCACAATGCGCCTAATATGAAAAATATATGTCTTTAGGGGATCTGGATACTTTTGATAACATAGTTTATCGTTTCGCTTGCCCGTGCAATAGCGGCGTAGGTTACCTCTGTCCCGTTAGAACTTTTCTAATGGCGTATATTTCGTGCCGGCACCAGCGTCGACCACCTGTTATCCTTTACCTTCCCTAATTATCAATACCACACAAAAGCATGACACTATACAAACCCAGGCTACAGTTATTCACGTGAAACAGGTATATAAACGTTGGGTCAGCATTTTCGTGTGTCACGTGAATACTCATGTTATAGTACTGCGAATGCATATAAGAAGTGAGTCCGTGAAAAAACGCAACTACTTCTGCAGTTTTGTCAGTGGACTGATACCTGGCATTAAACTTCCAAGAAATGAAAAAAAACTCTGCGTTGAGTTTCGAAATCATAAGTTCTTTCTCACAAGCTTTCAGTCAGTAATATTTGGATAAAAATAAGTTGGTAACATTCTTAAGAAGAGAAGAAATTTTTCCATTTTTAAAGCAGGGGCCGATATCGCTAACATCAATACATCGTTCTGCTTGGTAGCTTCAACTCTTCGCGTGTTCGTCTATCTAACAGGAGCACGTTAGGCCTTGCAGTCAGCAAGCAAGGATGTAGGTGGTAACGAGGGGTTAGCGTGTCACGGAATCCCAGCAGCTGTGTCCAGTAAAAGAGCAAGCACTTAAGCGGCACTAACACGTGACGATTTCAGGAGACCTGCGAAATATCTGGTGCCTATTTTACATAGCGGTGTGTTGTTGTTCTTGGCTGGAGCACACCGTAAAGCTACATTCGGCTCACACGTAGGTTCATTATATCTGAAAAAAATAACTTCTAGAGGTAATACTAACAAAAAGAAGTGACACAGCCCACAGGCTAATTCAGTAGAAGTATTCTATAAAGTATTAACGTTTTCATCTGTGGACAAGCGATTCAGAAACATTTTGGTTGTGGGGTATAACACCTTTTGATAGCACATAACTGACAGATTCATCAATAATGGACTGTTGATGAAAATGAAACTTTTTTTGCTTCCGTCACAGACTTTTTACCTCATCCGCTACGTGCTTCCATAATTAAACGATAACCATCAGATCGAGGTCTTCATTCCTGACCTCTTCCGGTGACTCTACTGGCGTACTAATAACACTTTAGTCCGTGTCTAATTTATGTCATGGTACGCAATATAAACTTGTATCAGGAGGTCACACAAAATTTTACCGAATTATTTTTGTCGAAGCTGAGTGAGTGGTTAGTTATTTTCAAAACTATTTTTGTTCATCTTTCCATGACTTGTGTTATTTCTTTCTGATATTGTGCGATTTTCCATTTTAAATACTAGTATAAGAATATCTGGAAAGCAAATTAAGACACCAAATGATACCGTGCAGCAGCCATAACAGTAGGTATTCAGTCAGAATCCTAAAGGTGAAAAAATATTTCTGTCATGGCAGTTTTTGTTGCTTTACAGTACGTGACAGCTAGACTATGACCTAATTCACTGTCAGAAGTGCCTGTCTCACGCAGTGAATTAGCGACATCCTGCCGTTAAATTTGGTCAGCCGTTGTGTGAGAAACGTAACTAGTTTAGCGCTTTGGTACTATTTACGTGTGAAGGCTGTACTCCAGAACATTCACGCTTTTCCTTCTTGCCGCGTCATTAATGATAAGGAAAATTATGCATTATAGAAACTGTTTCGAAAGAGTGGAACCCTAAGACCTAGAGAGGTGATCACAATGAAATTTATTCCACCAGTTAGGGACATAGAGTAGACGTCGTGACATGGAATTAAAGATGCTGCCAGGGGAAGCTCTGCCAAGGGCTTGCAGGCGCGTCCACAATGCATCAACTTGGTTGCAGGAGGATTTGAAGGTATAAGCTGCCGACCGACCCTATCCCAGTCATGTTCGGTGGGCGACATGTCAGTCGAACGGGCAGGCTTGCGCGTTCCTCGCCATATGTGGCCCGGCGTTGTCCTGTTGAAAAACGGCATGTGGAACGGCCTACAGGAGGGGCAGTGCCTCGGGTTGTAAAAGTCCCTGACGTAGCATGAGCTCTTCAGACTGCCCTCAAGACGTAGGAGAAGAGATAGCATGTTAGAGGCGGTGATGCCTTGGTCCATAAAACTTGACTTTTTCCGCTATCCCGCTCAACGATACGGTCTGCCTGACTGCATTCGTCACGGCAGCGTCAAACACGTATGCCGCCATCCCTGTAGGACAAACTGGAAAGGGACTAGACCGAAAATACTACATCTTTCACTCAGCACGCCAGCATCGGCGTTTGCGTACCCAACGCAGTCTGTGGCGTTAGTTCTCGTCAATGGGAACCCACGCAATGGCATGCGGTCACCAGTCCGGCCCTCATAAGACGACGTCGAACTGTTGACTGAGACATGTCCACACCCGTTACAGTGCTCCAACGTCGTCAGCACTATAGAATGATTGGTTTACGTTACGGCCGAGGGCACGAGATGGCGGTCATCTCGCACTGTAAAGTACACAAGCGGCAAGACGCAGTCAATACCTTCCCTGCGCAGTGCCGATGGTACTGTTACCGACGACTGCGCTGCTAAAGCGGAGTTATTGACGCAGTGTTCCGAAATTCCTTCACCAGGGAAGACGAATGGAATATTCCCGAATTTGAAACACGAACAGCTGCTAGCATGAGTTTCTTAGAAGTAGATACCTTAGGGGTTGCAAAGCAACTCAAATCGCTTGATACGGGCAAGTCTTCAGGTCCAGATTGTATACCGATAAGGTTCCTTTCAGATTACGCTGATAAAATAGCTCCCTAGTTAGCAATCATACACAACCGCTCGCTCACCGATAGATCTGTACCTACAGATTGGAAAATTGCGCAGGTCGCACCAGTGTTTAAGAAGGGTAGTAGGAGTAATCCATTGAACTACAGACCTGTATCATTGACGTCGGTTTGCAGTAGGATTTTGGAGCACATATTGTATTCAAACATTATGAATCACCTCGAAGGGAACGACCTGTTGATACGTAATCAGCATGGTTTCAGGAAACATCGTTCTTGTGCAACGAAGAAATGGCCGCTAACGACAGGTGATCTCAAGTTGATTCCGTATTTCTAGATTTCCGGAAAGCTTTTGACACTGTTCCTCACAAGCGACTTCTAATTAAGCTGCGGGCCTATGGGGTATCGTCTCAGTTGTGCGACTGGATTCGTGCTTTCCTGTCAGGAAGGTCGTAGTTCGTAGTAAAATTGAAGTGATATAAGGTGTTCCCCAGGGAAGCGTCCTAGGACCTCTGCTGTTCCTGATCTATATAAATGACCTGGGTGACAATCTGAGCAGTTCTCTTAGGTTGTCCGCAGATGATGCTGTAATTTACCGTCTAGTAAGGTCATCCGAAGACCAGTATCAGTTGCAAAGCGATTTTTAAAAAGATTGCTGTATGGTGTGTCAGGTGGCAGTTGACGCTAAATAACGAAATGTGTGAGGTGATCCACATGAATTCCAAAAGAAATCCGTTGGAATTCGATTACTCGATAAATAGTAAAATTCTCAAGGCTGTCGATTCAACTAAGTACCTGGGTGTTAAAATTACGAACAACTTGTTGGAAAGACCACATAGATAATATTGTGGGGAAGGCGAGCCAAAGGTTGCGTTTCATTTTGCAGGACACTTAGAAGATGCAACAAGTCCACTAAAGAGACAGCTTACACTACACTCGTTCGTCCTCTGTTAGAATATTGCTGCGCGGTGTGGGATCCTTACCAGGTGGGATTGACGGAGGACATCGAAAGGGTGCAAAAAAGGGCAGTTCGTTCTGTATTATCACGTAATAGGGGGGAGAGTGTGGCAGATATGATACGCAAGTGGGGATGGAAGTCATTAAAGCAAGGACGTTTTTCGTCGCGGCGAGTCTATTTACGAAATTTCAGTCACCAACTTTCTCTTCCAAATGCGAAAATATTTTGTTGAGCCCAACCTGCATAGGTAGGAATGATCATCAAAACAAAATAAGAGAAATCAGAGCTCGAACAGAAAGGTTTAGGTGTTCGTTTTTCCCGCGCGCTGTTCGGGAGTAGAATTGTAGAGAGATAGTATGATTGTGGTTCGATGAACCCTCTGCCAAGCACTTAAATGTGAATTGCAGAGTAATCATGTAGACGTAGATGTGGTCACATTTTGTTGTCCAGTACCCCGACGTCGCTCCATACGGCCCTCCTCTCTCCACTGGTTCCACAGACGCCTCACTGTTGCAGCAGCGTCCTGTGTACGAGTCGCAATGTCACGGGACGACAGACCCGCCTCCCGGAGACCGACCACTCTGCCCCGTTTCACCGCACCAACATCCCGATATTCCACCCTGTGATATCGGCGAGGCATCGTTGCAATTGGCTACACGTTTCCACTTCGTATAGTGGCTCTGCAACGACTGAGCGTTCCCTAACACTGGCCTGTCCGGTCACACAAAAGAGAGCGTTGTTGGGTCTACGTTCACGCCACCTCTCGGCCATTTAAATCACTTACTACGATTCCGCTGTTCTACACCTCCTCTTATCGTGGCGCGTTGTAGACCACTGCTTCTGAGTTTTTCACTTTTTACAAACAGTAGGATATAAATACTCGTTACCATCACAATAGTTACATTCAACAACATTGATAATCATAGAGAAAATATTCATATCAACGACACATCACGCTAATGCCGCACTTGATAATGACCTCAGTTCGGCATGGAAGAGAGCCTAAGGTCTCCTCACGTATGATACATATACAGCTGAAGTCACTCATTGATTTCCAAAATTGCAGGTATGTTGACTGACACGTTTATGAACGAATATATACATTGACGGAAAACAAACGCAACACAAAAAATTATTCATTTAGAGTAACGAAATTTCGAGAATAGTATCGGTAACATATTTAATGGGTTAACACTGCAAATGTGAAATGCTGGCACATTAACAACCGGCGTAAGCGCCAGAATATTGAATACAAGTACGCAAACATTCACGCATTGTGTCTTAGAGGCGCTAGATGTCAGTTTGTCGAACGTAGTCCGATGCCTGTTGCACTTCGTCGGTCAAGAAAGGGACGATTAATGGTGTTTGTGGATGACGCTGGAGCTGTCTTCTGATGATGTCCCATATGCGCTCGACTGGAGACAGATCTAGTGATCGAGCAGGCCAAGGCAATATGTTGACACTCTGCAGAGCAGCTTGGTTTACAACATCGGTACGTGGGACAGTCTTACCCCGTAGGAGAACACCTCTAGGAATGCTCTTCGTGAATGGCAGCACAACCGGTCGAATTACCAGATTGACGTATGTACGAAATCGCACCAGAGACTGTTAAGTCGAGGTGTAAGTCCAGTGTGTTCAGCACGCAGACAGGTTGGTTGCAAGCCCTGACCTGGCCTCCTAACCAACACAGTACCTGCCATCTCTGGCACAGAGCAGAACCAGCTTTCATCAGAATACACGGAAGACCTCAACCCCGCCCGAAAATGAGCTCTCCATTGAAACCACTGAAGTAGCAAATTCTGGTGGTCCGGGTCAGTGGAATGCACGCTACAGACCATCTGACTCAGAGCAGTACTTGAAGTAACCGATGTGTAAGTTTGTTGTGACACTGTGGTGCCAACTGTGCAGATGTAGTGCGATGCACCAGAGCCATACACCGAACACGATCTTCCCTCTCGGTTACAGCACATGGCTATCCGGAGCCCGGTATTCCTACGACCGTACATTCTCGTGAACACCGCTGCCAGCATTCACATACAGTGGTTACATTTCTGCCTACACTTTCTGCGGTATCGCAGAAGGAACATCCAGCCTGTTATACCCTATTACACGACTTCGAATTCAATGAGTTGTTGTTAATGCCATCTATGTCGCCCTAAAGGCATTCTTGATTAATACCAAGCTACCACGTCCAATCTTGAAGGTGACTAACGTTCACGACTATTACACCGTTATTTAAAGTAAACCTGATTTGCATCCTCATAGTGGCGCTACTAGATCCACTCTTATGCGACTGGCGTGAAATCTGAATCGACATCATGTGTTGGATGCAGAAAGACTGTTGCCAACTTTCATTTATGTCACACACTACTTCTTCATGTTGCGATTTTTTTCCCGTCAGTGTATTTCATAACTGCTGTAATCGCCGCAGTGTCTGTTCCTTCGGGCATGCACGCATATTCCAAGGAACTTGCATCGTACTTTTAAAGATTAGATTAGTACTTGTTCCATAGATCATGAATACGACACTTCGTAATGATGTGGAACGTGTCAGGTTAATAAAAAGTGTCCATACAAGATATTACATTCCATAAAATATTACATGACACTTAATATTTTTAATTTTTTTTGTGGGGGCTGGGGAAATTACCCACTTACAATATCCAAAAATTCATCTAATGAGTAGAAGGAGTTGCCATTAAGAAATTCTTTTAATTTCCTTTTAAATGCTGTATGTCTAGCTGTCAGACCTTTGATGCTATTAGGTAAGTGACCAAAGACTGTTGTGGCAGCATAATTTACCTCATTCTGAGCCAAAGTTAGAATTAACTTTGAGTAGTGAAGATCATTCTTTCTCTTAGTGTTGTAGCCATGTAAACTGCTAGTACTTTTGAATTCGTTCGGATTGTTAATAACAAATTTCATAAGTGAACATATACACTCCTGGAAATTGAAATAAGAACACCGTGAATTCATTGTCCCAGGAAGGGGTAACTTTATTGGCACATTCCTGGGGTCAGATACATCACATGATCACACTGACAGAACCACAGGCACATAGGCACAGGCAACAGAGCATGCACAATGTCGGCACTAGTACAGTGTATATCCACCTTTCGCAGCAATGCAGGCTGCTATTCTCCCATGGAGACGATCGTAGAGATGCTGGATGTAGTCCTGTGGAACGGCTTGCCATGCCATTTCCACCTGGCGCCTCAGTTGGACCAGCGTTCGTGCTGGACGTGCAGACCGCGTGAGACGACGCTTCATCCAGTCCCAAACATGCTCAATGGGGGACAGATCCGGAGATCTTGCTGGCCAGGGTAGTTAACTTACACCTTCTAGAGCACGTTGGGTGGCACGGGATACATGCGGACGTGCATTGTCCTGTTGGAACAGCAAGTTCCCTTGCCGGTCTAGGAATGGTAGAACGATGGGTTCGATGACGGTTTGGATGTACCGTGCACTATTCAGTGTCCCCTCGACGATCACCAGTGGTGTACGGCCAGTGTAGGAGATCGCTCCCCACACCATGATGCCGGGTGTTCGCCCTGTGTGCCTCGGTCGTATGCAGTCCTGATTGTGGCGCTCACCTGCACGGCGCCAAACACGCATACGACCATCATTGGCACCAAGGCAGAAGCGACTCTGATAGCTGAAGACGACACGTCTCCATTCGTCCCTCCATTCACGCCTGTCGCGACACCACTGGAGGCGGGCTGCACGATTTTGGGGCGTGAGCGGAAGACGGCCTAACGGTGTGCGGGACCGTAGCCCAGCTTCATGGAGACGGTTGCGAATGGTCCTCGCCGATACCCCAGGAGCAACAGTGTCCCTAATTTGCTGGGAAGTGGCGGTGCGGTCCCCTACGGCACTGCGTAGGATCCTACGGTCTTGGCGTGCATCCGTGCGTCGCTGCGGTCCGGTCCCAGGTCGACGGGCACGTGCACCTTCCGCCGACCACTGGCGACAACATCGATGGACTGTGGAGACCTCACGCCCCACGTGTTGAGCAATTCGGCGGTACGTCCACCCGGCCTCCCGCATGCCCACTATACGCCCTCGCTCAAAGTCCATCAACTGCACATACGGTTCACGTCCACGCTGTCGCGGCATGCTACCAGTGTTAAAGACTGCGATGGAGCTCCGTATGCCACGGCAAACTGGCTGACACTGACGGCAGCGGTGCACAAATGCTGCGCAGCTAGCGCCATTCGACGGCCAACACCGCGGTTCCTGGTGTGTCCGCTGTGCCGTGCGTGTGATCATTGCTTGTACAGCCCTCTCGCAGTGTCCGGAGCAAGTATGGTGGGTCTGACACACCGGTGTCAATGTGTTCTTTTTTCCATTTCCAGGAGTGTATATTGTGAGGCTATAGTGAAGATCTCTAGCTCTATAAATAAGTGTCTGCAGGATGATCCTGGATGAGCTCCAGCAATTATTCTGATTACACGCTTTTGTACAATGAACACTCTTTTACTCAATGATGAGTTACCCCAGAATATGATGCCATACGAAAGCAGAGAATGAAAATAGGCGTGGTAAGCTACTTTACTGAGATGTATATCGCCAAAATTTGCAATGACCCTAATAGCATTAGTAGCTGAACTCAAACGTTTCAGCAGATCCCCAGTGTGTTTTTTCCAGTACAGCCCCTCATCAATGCATACACCCAGACATTTTGAATATTCTACCTTAGCTACCGAATTCTAATCTAAGTCTATATTTATTAATGGTGTCATTCCATTTACTGTGTGGAACTGTATGTACTTTGTTTTGCCAAAGTTTAATGAGACCTTATTTGCAGAGAACCACTTAATGATTTTCTGAAAAACATCGTTTACGATTTCACCAGTTAATTCTTGTCTGTTGAGTGTGTTAGCTATACTTGTATCATCGGCCAAAATTACCAGCTTTGCATCTTCATGAATATAGAATGACAAGTGATGAATATATATTAAGAACAGCAGAGGATCGAAGACCGAACCTTACGGCACTCCATTCTTGATTGTTCCCCAGTTTCAGAAATCACCAGTTTTTTTGGATATTATGTGAACTGCTTATTTCAACTTTCTGCACTCTTCCTATTATGTATGATTTAAACCATTTGATCGCTGTCCCATTCATACCACAGGACTTGAGCTTATCTAGAAGTATTCCATGATTTACACAGTCAGAAGCCTTTTAGAGATCACAAAAAATCCCAACGGGTGACTTTCGATTACTCAGAGCATTTAATATTTCATTAGTGAAAGTATATATAGCATTTTCCGTTGAAAAACCTTTCTGGAAAGCAAACTGACATTTTGTTAATACTTTATTTTTACAAAGTTGTGAAGCTACTGTACAATACATTACTTTTTTAAGAATTTTGGATAAGGCCGTCAGGAGAGAGCTGGTGACATCAGACGTATCCCCTTTTTATGCAGTGGTTTAACAATGGCATATTTCAATCTATCTGGGAAAATACGCTGATTCAGAGAGCTAATACATATGTGGCTAAGAATCCCACTTACTTCTTGGGAACAAGCTTTTATTATCCTGCTGGAAATGCCATCAATTCCATGTGAGCTTTTATTCTTGAGAGAGTTTATTATCTTCCTAAATTCAGAAGGAGAGGTGGGTGGAATTTCAACTGTATCAAATGGTGTGGGTAAGACCTCTTCCATTAACTGCCTTGCTTCTTCTAATGAACATTTAGATCCTATTTTCTCAAGAACATTTAAAAAGTGATTATTCAAAATGTCTTCGACTTCCGGTTTATTGTTTGTCAAGCTTCCATTCGCTTTGATGGTGATGCAGTCATCCGGTACTCTTGGTTGCCTTGTCTCCCTTGTAATAATATTCCAAACTTAGCGGTGCTGAACATATCAGGTTACATCCAGAATTACTACATAGACAGAATCTGCTCATATCCGAGAAGAGTGCGCGACGCTATACCATGTTGGTCGCGTTCTCTTGGTTTTGGCGCCTTTGCAAACAGTGCTGCTTACGTGCAGGTGACAACAGAACAAAACGTACTGTTGTCGCACAAACAGACCATCGCCAAGCAGTCTCCGTGCCACTGTGGAGCGTAGGATTGTGTGCCTCACAGTCCTGTTGAATTTGTTTCTAAGTGCACCCGCTATTTGACCGGGACCCATTGTTACCAGTTGCAAAGTTTAGCGGTCATCTGTTGCTGTAGTTAACCGTGGTCAACCACCTCCACTTCCTTGGGTAAGCATTGCCTGTGGTACGGAACGCTCCCACATGCACGTCCAACAATTCAGTCTTTTTTCCAGTTTCTTTCTGATTTTCCGTACGTGAAGTGATTCAAATGTAGTCTAATAGAGAACAGCGCAACAGTAAACCGTAACTGTTCTCTGATTTACATATTTTTGAACATATATTGTGTTCTAATATTATGAACTACCTCGAAGAAAACGGTCCATTGACACACAATGAACATGGATTTAGAAAACATCGTTCTTGTGAAACACAACTAGCTCTTTACACGCATGAAGTGCTGAAAGCTATTGACAAGGGATTTCAAACTAATTCCGTATTTTTGGATTTCCGGAAGGCTTTTGACACTATACCATACAAGCGCCTTGTAATGAAACTGCGTGCTTATGGAATATCGTCTCAGTTATGTGACTGGATTCTTAATTTCCTGTCAGTGAGGTCAAAGTTCGTAGTAACTGATGGAAAGTCTTCGAGTGAGACAGAAGTGATTTCTGGGTGTTCCCCACGGTAGTGTTAGAGGCCCTTTACTGTTTCTTATCTACGAGTAGGCTATTTAAATGATTTGGGGGACCATTTGAGCAGCCGTCTTATGCTGTTTGCAGATGACGCTGTCGTTTATCGACTAGTAAAGTCATCAGAAGATCAAAACAATTTACAAACGATTTAAAAAATATACATGTATGGTTCGAAAATTGGCAATTGACCCTAAATAACGAAAAGTGTGAGGCCATCCACATGAGTGCTGATAGGAATCCATTACCTTTCGTTACACGATAAATCAGTCAAATCTAAAGGACGTAAATTCAACTAAATACGTAGGAATTACAATTATGAACAACTGAATTGGAAGGAACACACAGAAAATGTTGTGGGGGAGGCTAACCAAGCACTGCGTTTTATTGGCAGGACACTTAGAAAATGTAGCAGATCTACTAAGGAGACTGCCTACACTACACTTGTCCGTCCTCTTTTGGAATACCGCTGCGCGGTGTGTGATCTTTACCTGACAGGATTGACGGAGCACATCGAGAAATCTCAAAGAAGGGCAGCACATTTTGTATTATCGTACAATAGGGGAGAGAGTGTCACTGAAATGGTACAGGATTTGAGCTGGACATCATTAAAAGAATGGCGTTTCTCGTTGCGACGCAATCTTCTCATGAAATTCCAATCACCAGCTTTCTTCTCCGAGTGCAAAAATATTTCGTTGACGCCGACATACAAAAGGAGAAACTATCACCATGATAAAGTAAGGGAAATCAGAGCTCGTACGGAAAGAAATAGGTTTTCGCTCTTTCCGTGCGCTGTACGAGGTTGGATTAATAGAGAACTGTAAAGGCGGTTCGATGAACCCTCCGCCAGACGCCTAAATGTGATTTGCAGACTATCCATGTAGATGTAGATGTAGATGTAGATGCACACACACTGTCTTTTCCCCCTCCTTTTACCACCTGCTACTGCCGTGCAGCCCCATTTGGCGCAACAATTACACTGACCTCATGCCACGTGGCGTCCACGACGGGGAATCCTCTGAAGAACGCTCCCGCACTTTAATTCATTCCCACCTAATAGTTAACCGCTGTTGTGAGAACACACTGCTCTCAGCAGGCACTAACGTCAGTGTTTGTATATACACAGGGAGTTGTAATGCAATTAGTTTGTGGGAACAGAATGAGACTATTCAAACCACTGCATGCGACCAGCCTTTAAGAGTTGTGAGATGTAATATAGTATGCATTTTATCTATACCTACCAGAGGTAGTCTAGCGATGTGATTTTTTTTCTCCGACGATCAGTGAAGAGCCGTTGTCTTATAGACGGAGGTCGGACCGTAGAGTCCAAACATGCTGTAAACTGTTGCCATAAAAGCATTCATACTGTAAGATAACAGAGCGTCTAACATAAAAAAATTTTCCAAAATCAATGTTGTAGTTTTGAGTAATGTTGTAAATTTTACATAATATATTTCGTATCTATATTGTAAATATTTTCTTACGAATGAATTTAGTTATGTAATTTAAATGCAATCTCTAAAAAAGATTTGTGTGTTAACATCTTGTAAACACGCTGATCTAGTGAGCGCGTTTCGCTATTGTGAACAGTCAAAGACAATATTTGAAGTAGGGAGCAATGTCGCTGGACGCGGACGCGCACAGTGCAGTTGAGTCTGGCGCCAGCTTTTGTGCTGTAGAGTCTGACAGAAGCCCTCAGTGGTAGTGATTGCTGGCGGCATGCAGTGCAGCATATTGTAAAGTACGAAAGTGGAAGAATCATATGTTCATAATCATATTTCACAATTATGCTGTTAACTGGGTACAGTGCAAAATGCATCAAGACGAATTGATATGAAAGAAGAGCACTGTGGGTAGAAAATTGTTTCTTGCAAAGCTACGCTAAGCAGAGCGTGTTACCATGAACTGTCGGCAGTTATTACCGTACGCAATACCAGCAGCCACTCACTGAAGTAAGACCAGACCAACTTCAATATTCAGACGCGTATAAAGGCTAGCCAGCGAAGTAGTTTCATTTTGCGAGTAATTATCAACTTAGTGTTAACGCCGTGTTATAGGTGCTTAAACCTGAACAATTACTAAGTAGGATCGTATCCTGTCGTTATTAATTAAAACAGAGTGTCACTGTCGATGATAAAAGGACTAAAACCGCTGAGCTAATTTAGTTTTGATAATTTGTTTGAAAAATTGAAAGTTATCAAAGCTTAAAAAATAATTGAGACTGATAGTTAAAGGTAATGGACTTCGTTCCCCAGCGACATCTTCACTTAAAGAACCAATACTAACATTCACTGATTATGAAGAAGTAATTTCAGTGAATATTTAAAGATTATTGTAGATCAGAATGTTTGATTTCTTTGTGTGATCAATAATTTCTACTTTTGTTTCCAAAAAACAGTGAAAGTTACTCAGTAGTTAGTTAGTGAAAGTTACGTCGTAATAAGATATATTTTGCTTAACAGAAAATATTTATTTAAGAACAGTTGCAATAGTAAAAATATGGACAGCATCCCTTAAGGTAGGTTGAACGAATCTGTTTACGCAGACTGAGTGCTAGAGAATTATCACTCAAATGCATGTGCTTAGCACAACTTCCTTTACTGAATTCACCATCACTTTTATTTCTTCTTGCTAACTGCGATATTGAATGTGATCTCGAATCAATGTTACTGTGACCGTTCCCGTCTGCGTGTCTTGCAAGAACTACTACAAATACATTTCCAAAGAGATTAACAACTATATAATATTGTTCCTTCATACTGTCAACTGGCAACCGTTTTCTATAACCGATGCAATCTAAACTACAAAAAATTATCCGAAATTTCACTAACTACTTTGAAGTTTTTATCAGTTGTCAAAATTCTAGAACGATTCGATTATAACTTATTCCCATTTTTTAAATTTAATTTCTTCTTTCGAATACATACTTTTTCCCTCGCAACAGGGACATTAGGAACAAGTGCCATCAATTACTTCAATTGCTCGTAAGTGCAAGTCCGTTACAATACATACGGCTCCGTGCCCTACTAAAAACTAGTTCCAGTTTTAGAAATTGCTATTATCTGCCATAACATGAGGGCAACTGGTTAAATTGGTCTCTCTCCCCTTGCAGTTGGTGTGTTGCAGTATCAACTACTTGTCGCTTCTTTGACGCACTGACATTTGGCAATAATCTTTTTCTTTATTGTGTGTAGTCTACCACGCTTGTACCGCTGTAAGCTAACGCACAGTGCTTGGCTAACGGCGATCAAGGGTTGTAACCGCAGGGTTGTGGCCATCGGACCTCGGGAATTCAGGTAAGGCGAGAGTGGCCGGCACGAGGAGATGGAGTTACGCGGAGCGTTGGGTCCTAGTTTCTCCTTGTCGGCATGCAGAGGGGCTAAGGTAGCGGTATGTGGCATGCCTTTCGAGCATGCGAAGCGAGCTGTCCAATAAACGTGCAACATCAGGAAGGACTGCAAACACTGAAACTTTACTTATTGTCCGTGTCCGTTTAGTGAGAAGAAGATTACATTTCTAGGCGATTTGCGCGTACAAAAAATGGTTCAAATGGCTCTGAGCACTGTGGGACTTAACTTCTGAAGTCATCAGTCCCCTAGAACTTAGAACTACTTAAACCTATCTAACCTAAGGACATCACACACATCCATGCTCGAGGCAGGATTCGAACCTGCGACCGTAGCGGTCGCGCGGTTCCAGACTGTAGCGCCTAGAACCTCCCGGCGTTTGCACGTACAGAGCATGCAAAATTTAGTACACAGACCCGCTACCTCTGGTAGCTATGACGACTCTAACGCACCTAAGCATAGAGCAAAATTGTGTCTGGTTGGCTGACGCGGGTACATAATCTGATTTTTGTTCATTCTATGCCAGAGACATTAGTCGAAGCGGCTAGCAAGCGGTCGCGTGGCAACAGATGTTTTCAATGGGGAGACATCTGGTCATCTGCACAACCTACTGGCTATGGGCACATTACAACACACTCTGCATCGAGATACGTCACGGCAGTACGAGGTGCAAGAGTTATCTACATCTACATACAAACTCCGCAAGCCACAGTATGGCGCTTGGCGCAAGGTACCTTATATATTTCCCATTTCCGTTCCACTCGCAAACAGAGCGAGGGGGAAACGACTGACTACGAGTATATTCCTCCATACAAGCCCTAATTACTCTTATCTTACCCTCGTGTTCTAAGCGAAATGTGGAGTCTTCCTGTTGCCCTTCATCATGGTTCACGATATATCATGTGACAAAAGGGCCACCTGAGCATCGTAAGAGCGATGCTTTCTAAATCGGTGCTGATTTGTAGACAGAGGAAATTATTATGTTTGAACAGAGAATATGTTCAAGAATTGTGCAGCAAACCGATGCTGAGGATATTGTTCTGTAATTTTATGGGTCAGTTCTTTTGCCATTATTATTACACTGAGAGAGGAAATCAGTTATTGCAAATGCATACTTGTGTTATGGACATACATAGTGCACAACACATAACAACAACGCAGCTTACAGTAATTATTGAAAGTGACGACCGACAGTCTCAATGCATGCATGGCAACAACGCATGATGGCTCTGAGCACTATGGGACTCAACTGCTGAGGTCATTAGTCCCCTAGAACTTAAAACTAGTTAAACCTAACTAACCTAAGGACATCACAAACATCCATGCCCGAGGCAGGATTCGAACCTGCGACCGTAGCGGTCTTGCGGTTCCAGACTGCGGCGCCTTTAACCGCACCGCCACTTCGGCCGGCAACAACGCATGAAGTTCTGCTGCACTTTCTCCAAGATCCCTGTCGTCTGTTGTATCAGGAGACAGGCAGAGTCAACCCTAGCAAGCAGGTCTTCATCAGTTACTATGCGGGTCTGAAAAACAAACGTTTGACGTAGCCTCAGAAGAAACCGTCCGGATGCGACTGTCTCACTGGCCATTGGAGAGGACCTCCCTGTCTGATCCAGTGTTGAGCGTACGTGTCGTTCAGATTCTCGTGGACTAACATCGAAGTACATCGTCATGTTGAAACCACATCCTTTCTCTGACAAGTCTCCAAGAACTGTGGCTAGCACGTCTCGCAAGAACACCAGGTAACGTGAACCAGCGAAGAGGCGAGGTAGCAAATAATGTCCTCTTTAGTGAAAGCCTCTACTACTACAAATTTATCTGTATTGTTATGTTCTTTAATGATGTATTTTGTACCTTTGTTATTGTATTCTCATGTTATAAAATTGTAATTGACACCAGTTCATCAAATTAAGTAACTTGTAAGCATTCATTTCACTGCACATGTTTCTGTTGGTCATAGTATACGCACAAGATGTGAAAAAAAGAGGACTGTTAGTGTTTGGACGTGTGTTAATAATTCAGCAAGGGACTGATTAACAGCATTGCTGGTTCTAAGGACAATTCCAAAAACTTGGTGAGTGCACAAGTGGTGGTTCATGGACTTGCTATATTGTCTGCAAGACTTCTAAGGACAATTCCAAAAACTTTTTACGTGCACAAGTGATGGTTTATGGACTTGCTGTATTCTCCGCAAGACTCTTCGATGGTGATTGTGCACCTGCATTGTCGCAACGGATGGCTGCTAGCCATCTCTACAAGGACTACAGTGGGTCTACACCTTTGATGACTCACCAATACCATTATGTCTACAAGGACTGCAGTGGGTCTGCTCTGTGATGACCTACCTACAATATTCTTCAAAACTTCGACTGACTCTGCTGTGGGTTTGCTCTGTTGTGGACCATTACCTGTCTGCATGTCAAGAGTCAGCACTGTCTTTCTGTTGGAAGGATAACACTACTTCTTCAAGACTGCATGGAAATCTACCACTTCCGTGTGCATTTTCTTTTACTGCTCAGACTTTGAGAAAAACACTGAGATTTTACTGTGATGAACGATCAGGACTGTCTTTATGGACTGTGAGCTTTTGACCAACAGTGTATCAATAAGTGTGTGCATTTGATATCTTTGTTATTGTAATTATGAAAAATTTCTTCAAATCTGTATTGGGCACTGCCCAAAACAATTTGTAAAATTTTTTATGGGGAGCATGGGGGCTATGTTAGTAGGCTGTCTAGGTTTTTATATTGGTAACGGCACGTAGTGCTCTGTATGAAAATCACTGGCTGTGCTGTGTGCAGTCTGTGGCTGGGTAGCATTGTTGTAATATTCGCTATTGTAGTGTTGGGCTGTTGGCTGTTAACAGCGTGTAGCGTTGGCAGTTGGAGGTGAGCCGCCAGCAGTGGTGGATGTGGGGAGTGAGATGGCGGAGTTTTGGACAGAGACAGTAAATTTGTAAGACTGGATGCCATGAACTGATATATATATATATATATATATATATATATATATATATATATATATATATATATAAAAATGACTTTTGAACACTATTGAGGTAAATACATTGTTTGTTCTCTATCAAAATCTTTTATTTGCTAACTATGCCTATCAGTAGTTAGTGCCTTCAGTAGTTTGAATCTTTTATTTAGCTGGCAGTAGTGGCGCTCGCTGTATTGCAGTAGTTCGAGCAACGACGATTTTTGTGAGGTAAGTGATTTGTGAAAGGTATAGGTTAATGTTAGTCAGAGCCATTCTTTTGTAGGGATTTTTGAAAGTCAGATTGCGTAGCGCCAGAAAATATTGTCTGTCAGTTTAAGCACAGTCATGGATAATTTTTCTATATGAAACGTCCCCTTGGAAAAATTATAAATTTAAAGACGGTACTGTTCAGGATGAGCATAAGGGAAAGTCTGGCCGAACATCAATTAGTCCAACTTCCAGCGCTGCTGTGTTGCAATATTTTAATGGTCGCCTTCAAAATCTGTGAAGCAGGATGCACGTGAAGCAGGGGTAAGCGGATCAAGCGTCCGACAAATTCCGAAAGTTGGAAAATGGGAGCTGTACATTCCAAAATCGGTCCACGCTATGAACGAGGACGATCCGAATCGAAGTATGGAGCACTGCGAGTGGTTTGAGTGCCTGCTTTGCGAGGATAAACGGTTTGCACGGATGGTTAGCTGGTAGGACGTGGCGCAGTTCAAACTGAACGGTACTGTAAACCGCAACATTTCCGTGTATTGGGCTCCTGAAAATCCTCACGTTCACGTGGGCAAACATGTGAATCTAGAGAGTGTTAAAATGTGGTGTAGTCAGTCGCGGTTTGAATAGTCCATTCTTCTTTGAAGGTCCGTAACTGGTGAGATGTATCTTAATATGGTGCAAATATCGATTTTACCTGCCATTCGAGAGATGTTTATAAATTAAAGACTTTACCTGCAACAAGATGGCGCTCTGCCTCACTACCATAGAGATGTCAGAGCCTGCTTGGATGACATTCTATAGGTCGAAGAGGAGCTGTTGAGGACCCACCACGATCATCAAACATTACACCTCTTGACTTCTACCTACGGGGGACCTCGAAAAATTAAGTTTATCAACAGAAGCCAACTAAACTGAATGAGCTACGAGAGACCATCGAGGCGTCCTGTGCGGCTGTCACATCGGCAACACCTAGAGCCGTATTTCCATCAACACTTCAGCAGCATCGATGTTGTTTGGCTGCTAATGGTGATCGCTTTGAACACAGAAAGTAACGTTCCCCCCTGTGTAAGAATTGTAACGGTATGTCATTTTGTTCCATTACTACTATGAAAGAATGGCTACATTTTTCTGGACCCCTCTGTATTACAATATTTGTTTGAAGTTACGAGCAAGTGTGTAAGGAATATAAATGTTTGTCATTAAATATCAAGCCAATCAGAATGGTGAGTGAGGCTGGAATCTGACCAGTAAGGAGGGACACTCCTCTCAACTTGCGAACTGTAGGACTAATTAGCTGCACATTTGAGTTGTACCTATTTTAATAAATTTTCGCAGCAGTGTTGGATGGAATCATTTGTAATGCCTGGTGACAAGTCGCTTTGGATCTTTCACAACTCTGTTTACCTCAGCAAAGTTCTATCTCTATCAGTTTGTTACAATTGCATTAGGTGTTGGAGGTAGGCGTTTTCCTTTCGAGCTTACAAAATAAAAAGTGAGAGAAACAATTTAGGTTGGTAGAAGTCAGATACATTATTCTCACTGCGAGTTTATGAACACAGTTTACTTAGTTTATTTTCCAGACAGCTAAAGTAACGAGTTTGATACGTGACTTGGACAAAAACTAGTGGCAACACTCTTATAATTCATACCAGACTTTACTGTCAGACGGTAACCGCACTAAATGACCTCAGTATAAAATTGCCCCCTGTCTCGATCAAATTTATCCATGAAAATGGAATGCTGCGTATACATTCAGCGCGTCCATTCTGTCATTGTCTCTACTGCAGAAACGACGTCTTCTCATGCGCTGATTCGCGTGCCACGAAGAGGTTCCTTCACTCTGGCAGACAGGTGGTGACCGCGCGGAATCATATCGGGTGAATACGACAGATGTTGCAGTATTTGCCACCCCATGAACGCAGAAACTGCTGCGCGGGGTTCGTCCCGTGGACTCGTGCTTGTCATGAAGGGTGATAGGATGTAGTGCCATCAGGTGCCGTCGCTTTCTTCTCAGTGTGGCACGAAGGTGATATCGCAAAACATTACAGTACTAAGCTGAAGTGGTTGACCGTCTGCCCCTCTGGTACAACGATTAACCCACAGATATCGTAACCCGCAATAGCAATCACTTTGGTACCAGATGGTTCACGGCACACGTTTATGGGCAAGGAGATCGAGGACGTTTCCATCGATTGTACTGTACTGAATGATGTCCTTGCCACCCCGAAACACTTGAACCTATCTCTCCACCGCAAGAAATTGCATGCTACATCACCACACGCCTCACACACTCCCTGAAAACATTATTGTGAGTTCCAACCATGTGCCACTGGAGTCTTCATCCACGCACGATTTTTCTGTTTCCTAAACATACTGGCCTCCACCATTTTCAGACAGTGCACGCCAGCAGCTGGAACACAGCCGCCGTCGCTCACTGCACTACTTGAAATGACTTTCTACTGCCAGCTACATGTAGCGCGCATGCCATTTAACGCAAGTGCTTCACGTTGTGGCAGTGTAGCCACTACGTTTTATCCCACCCTCGTATGTTTAAATTAATTGTGCACAGATCCATTAAATCAAGTCTCTATCAATTTTACTTAGAGAGCTAGAAACATTCGAGGATTTAGGGGTGGATACAACAAAGTGAACGCAACCGGCTTTGTTGAGCTGGAAGTTTTCCTCAATTCACAACGCAAACGGTCACTCGTTTGGAAACCTCACTTACATGAACTTTTCCGCAGCAGAAAATCCATCTCAACAGAGTTAATTGTGCACATAATGTTGGATCCACCTCTGAAACTTTAATGTTTATATCTCGGTAACTAAAACTTACAAAAATATGACGTAAACTAATTTGAATACACGTCGAAATGCATCACCTACATGACAGAAATAATGTTCTATTTAAAAAATTATAAATATTTGCTGTTACTCTCCGGAAAATAACTAAATAAACTATGTTCATAAACCAGCTGACCGAGTGGTTCTAGGCGCTTCAGTACGGAACCGCGTGACTGCTACGGTCGCAGGTTCGAATCCTGCCCAGGGCATGGGTGCGTGTAGTGTCCTTAGGTTAGTTAGGTTTAAGTAGTTCTAAGTTCTAGGGGACTGATGACCTCAGATGTTAAGTCCCATAGTGCTCAGAGCCATTTGAACCATTTTTGAACCAGCTGAGAAACTAACTCATCTCTCTGGAAAGTGAGTGAATTAACTATATTCATAACTCCGGTGATAAAGTTCTGTACGTTTACCTCTCTAAGTAAATAATCCTTCCACTTGTTTTTTTTAAGTTACAACGAACAACACCTGGATTGTTACTTCATAATTATAGTTCTGTCACTTTGCTATTGAACAACGCACGAGTAGTACGTTCCAGATAGCTATATTCTCGATTCGCAACGCAGTTCTTTTTAATTCGGTTAAATGCATCCTCAACAGTTTGTATATGTTATACTTATATCTGTATTTTTTAAAGTGTTTCGTATATAGTTACCAAGAAAAATGGAATTACCCTTGCATGAACGTCGTTGCAGCCATTAGCGGTCCCCGCAGGATAGCCACGTGTGTAAGGACGAAGGAGAACAGCGTGAAGAAAGAGGTTGTGGAGTAGGTGGAGAAATAAAGTGTAAAGTCCGTGAAGTACCCTTGTGGAAGTTGTGAACGCTCTCAGGGGAGCTCGGCAAGTGCCTGCCATCGCGGCTCTGATGCAGCTACGGCGGAGAGAATGGTCTCTGGAACGATGCATCTGACGCTGGAAGCATCTTAGCCATAGGTTTGTCTGAAAGAGGGGTATCCGAAAGCTAAGGAGACGACGACGGCAAAATAGACAGCGAAGACGACAGCAAGTAGGGCAGGCGGAGGGAACTTCAGGTAGTAGTCGCACCACCAGCAGCTTCTTGTGCACACGCTACTAATCACAGCAGTTCGAAAACAAAGTATAACAAGGTAGTCGACCTTAAAACACAGACTAATGAGCACGGTATCTCACAACCCCTTATCGTTTTCGAACCTTCTCTCTTTCTCTTTCTCTCTCTCTCTCTCTCTCTCTCTCTCTCAGCCGGCCGAGCGGTTCTAGGCGTTTCAGTCCGAAACCGCGCTGCTGCTACAGTCGGACGTTCGAATCCTGCCTCGGGCATGGATGTGTGTGATGTCCTTAGGTTGGTCAGGTTTAAGTAGTTCTAAGTCTAGGGGACTGATGACCTCAGATGTTAAGTCCCGTAGTGCTTAGAGCTATTTGAACCATTCTCTCTCTCTCTCTCTCTCTCTCTCTCTCTCTCTCTCACACACACACACACACACACACACTCACACACACACACACACACACACACACACACACACACACAATCACACACACAAATTACTCACTATGTATATATTCTTCACGAAGTAGCCTTATATCTTGGTTTCATAGTTGAAAAGAAATGTGATTTATATATGACGTGCAAGTATCTTTCCTTATTAATACGTTAATATAAAAAAAAAAATGGCTCTGAGCACTATGGGACTCAACTGCTGAGGTCATTAGTCCCCTAGAACTTAGAACTAGTTAAACCTAACTAACCTAAGGACATCACAAACATCCATGCCCGAGGCAGGATTCGAACCTGCGAACGTAGCGGTCTTGCGGTTCCAGACTGCAGCGCCTTTAACCGCACGGCCACTTCGGCCGGCTTAATACGTTAATATAGTCGGTGGTTCAAACAAAACAATTTGTTTGTAGATATTTAAGCAATGGACGTACTTTTAATACGGTTGCACTATTTATATTTGAGAAACGAAATTCACAAGTGTCTATAATTTTTTCTTGCTTGTTATGACATTCTCTTAAAGAATCGCCGAAATATAGAACGCAAGTTCAGACGTTGTGATAACGATAACCCTAGAGTGTACATAGGTAACATTACAGCATCTGACCCACTGATGTCATTAAATTTAACTAACGTAGTACACACTCTCACGGGCTAGTACTCTCTTCCTCCGACGGCTTTATGTGTAGTCTGACGTGAAATGGCAGGTCTCGAGAAAACCGTGAGTTCCCTAATCAGAGTAGAATATGCGTACGGTTCAGTCGTACACCGTTGTTATGAAGTAACATTTTTTAGTAGCCGCAAGAGGGCCCTTAAAGTATGGACGTCATGATGCAAAGAAGAACGGATCCAATTAAAAACTAGTACAGCTATAATTATAAACCGTAACTGATGCAACGTCTTTCTATATGGGAAAGTTAAAAATATTCAAAATAACTAAATTTAAAATCATGAAACCTTTACGATATTTGAGGATGTCATGTTCCTAAGGTGAAATTACAATGAAATGAATACCACTAGCTGCATACAGGCGTCGATATAAGTCTGCGGGGACATCTGAAAATGTGTGCCCCGACCGGAACTCGAACACGGGATCCCCTACTTACATAGCAGACGCTCTATCCATCTGAGCCACCGAGGACACAGAGGACACTGCGACCGCAGGGCACGCCTCGGTGGCTCAGATGGATAGAGCGTAAGCATTGTAAGCAGGAGATCCCGGGTTCGAGTCCCGGTCGGGGCACACATTTTCAACTCTCCCCATTGACTTACATCAACGCCTGTATGCCGCTAGGGGTATTCATTTCATAGTAATTTCATTCTAACGAGCTGCATGGTCACCGATGGTACCTGTTCCTTCGGACATGCCCGAAAATATATTCCTAGGATATTGTTCAAATAACTTACGGGTTTGCTGCCTGGTGACGTAGTCGTCGACCACCGCCGATATTTCGACAGGAGCACACCCTGCCATTCTCAAGGCACAACTGCAAGGAGGAAGCAGTGTCCAAGGGAATTTAATACCTCGGTTCACAGAGGAGAAACAAGGAAGATACCACACACAGAACAAGTAACCGCAGGGTCAACACACAACCAAAGATAACGAACGTCAGAAATATCGATAGTGACTATTAATCCACAGGTGAGGTAGCATTAATTCTGTACCTCTGTTTTTTTATGAGAGACAGAGCCGGATTCCAAGCAGCATTTAAACAAAATTCACCATCTCTGTTTATATGGTTGCTTGATAGTTTGATTTCAACAGCCTCCTTAATAACACTATCCCAATAGCTGGACGTGCAAGCCAGAATCTCCGTGTTGTATTCCACAGGATGACCGTTGTCAAAGAAATGTTCAGCAATAGCGGATTTTTCTCGGCTGTTGTAAGCGTGTGTAACGTTTATGTTCAATACACCGGTATTCCACAGTCCTGATTGTCTGACAAATAGATGACATGCCACAACTGCAAGGAATACGACAGACACCAGCCTTACGCAAAAACCAAGATCATATTTTACGGACGCCAACAGGGCCTTAATCTTTGAAGGTAGTCTAAAAACACATTTCACATCATATTTCCGCAAAATACGGCCAATCCTGTTGAAAATGCTTCGTGCATACGGCAAAAAGGCCGTAAACTTAGGTGCCACTTCGTTTTTATCGTCACTCACCCGTTGCACAGAAGGCTGATAGAGCAACGCTCGTTTGATTTGCCTCTCAGTTAACCATTCTGACGAAAAGTGACTTCGAGATATGATAGCTCAGCTGCCAAACTTTCAGGGTCTGAGATAACGTGGGCCCTGTGAACCAAGGTACGAAGTACTCCTTCACGTTGAGCTGGATGGTGACAACTATCAGCTCGCAGCTACAAGTCAGTGTGAGTAAGATTCCTATAAACAGAATGTCCCAATGTACCATCAGTCTTCCTTCTGACCAACACATCAAGGAAGGGAAGGCATCCATTCTTTTCCACCTCCATAGTGAACTGAATATTCGGGTGGATTTAATTCAGGTGTTCCAAAAACCGGTTGAAATTCTCACTACCATGAGGCCAAACAACAAAAATATCGTCTACATATCTGAAAAAACACGCAGGTTTCAAGGTCGCTGACTCCAATGCACGTTCCTCAAAGTCCTCCATAAACAAATTGGCCACAATAGGTGACAACGGGCTTCCCATTGCAACTCCATCAGTCTGTTCGTAGTACTGACCATTGAATAAAAAGTAAATGGAAGTAAGCACATCTCGACATGAAGATTAGCGATCCTAGGCGGGTCCCCCAAATGTCGGGGGTTTTAACAAGGATGCTTTTACTTGTTCACTTTCCCTACTGGATCGGGTCGTTGGCTCTGGCTGAAGGCCTGTTATGAGACCCAACCTGTTAATTTAAAATGCCCCTTTAATAATTTTGATTAATATGTAATAACTAAATAGTGTTCAGGGAACTGATCACTACTAAAAAAACAAGGATAGCATTGAACACATTTATTGAACAAAAATCTTCCTAACATCAAACTGAACAATGACATACATTTATAAGTGATAAAGTCAAGCTAGTAATGGCAATGGCCCTTAAATTCCAAAACTAAATCTTAAGGTTGGATAACGCATCAGTGGTTGTTATTTTCTACTCTCTCCCCTTGTCAGACGGGATAAAATACGTCAGACAAACCTACTTCAATTACCAAATTCTCAATAAGCGCGTGGCTGGAAAACTGAGCTCAGGTAATCACAGGCGTGCAAAACATCGGATTAAATGGCGAAGCTGAGCATCACGTTACCAAATGCAGCGTCGTGGACACGTCAGCAAGCTGCCGATGGCGTCTGCGTCGTCGAGGAGCCTCAGTTGTAACAAAAATGAATTTATTTTCGCGAACAGGCTTCCTGTTCGTAAACTTCTGTTCAAAAGCTAATTCAGCTTTCTTTCCAATCGTCTCGCAAAGGCGGAATCCAGTAACGTCTTTAATAAAGTGTGGCCCAAGGAAATTGCTCTGCTGCTGTCTGCTCCCTGTGAGACAGTATTGTCAGCCGTAATTAGAGGAATCAGCCTCTCTCTAACAGTAAAACATGACAGTTCCCCTAACTGAATACTATTTTCAGCTGCAGCTGGCAGACTTATTCAAAGTCCTGCACAGCACACTGAAAAGAATTTACTCTCCTACAGCAGAGCCTAAAGTACGACGTCCGCTCGCTCCAGGAGTTAAGACGCTTCTCTCTGATAACAGCTCCAAAAGCTTCCCTCTGCAAAAATCAGCTGGCCAATCCCGTGGCTCTAGACCAGCACATTTCGCTCCCACTATTATTTCCTGGCTTCTTCCAGTCAGTCAAAACATTCCGCGCCTTGCTGCGCCTAGAGTGTTCTGGAACAAACAAACTCAGTTCAAAATTGAACCCACCAATCGTGTCTCTCTGTTCGCCCTCGCGCGGGAAAAGGTCATTGCACTAGCTTAACCGCGTTTCTTAGAAAGCCCCAGATAACGTTAAGACTCGTGGGAAAGCTCATTTAGGCGCCAGCTTATCTCGACATAGTGGCGTCGGCGTAACGCCCAGCGCCAACGAGGCGCCGTCCCTCGAAGGCCTGCCTCTGTTGTCCGCGCAATGGCTGCCTACCTGCTCCGGCAGCGCATGCCGACTCGTAATGGTCGGTTGTAAACTTCCGCACCCCTCTTCCTTGCCTTTGAGCAGTGCCACTCGTCCGCTCCAGCCAAACTCCGTGAAAACATCACCTGAACCCCGACTTCATGCAACATGCGAATTTCGGTAAGTTAATACGCGTCTTATGCCGTCTGATATTCCCTATATTAATCTTAATAAGCTGATTGCCTGATAAAGAACATAACAACCGATACCTAACTCGTCTTTGCAACAATTATTACATTACAGTAAGGTGCAAAATACTACTACGTTACAGGACCATTGAATAAAAAGTAAGTGGAAGTAACCACATATCGAAACAAATTTCTTAGGTGTTTCTATTAGATCCATCCGGCTTTTGCCTATGAAGTTTTTGAGTGTTTTAGTGTTTTATGCACATGAAGTACCTGCCCATTTTACAACGTCCCTCTGCCTTAGACAGGTTGCCTCTACCATTGAGCCGCGCGGAGTGGCCACGCGGTTTGAGGTTCCATGTCACAGATGCACAGCCCCTCCAGCCGGAGGTTCGAGTCCTCCCTCGTGCATGTGTGTGTGTGTGTGTGTGTGTGTGTGTGTGTGTGTTGTTGTTGTTATTGTTCTTAGCATAAATTTGTGTCAGTTAGTCTAAGTAGTGTGTAAGTCTAGGGACCGATGACCTCAGCAGTTTGATCCCGTAGGAATTGACACGTTTTTTTTTACCATTGGTTAAGTATATACACACACAAATAAAACAGGCATTAAGAAAAACACAAAGAGCTTACTTGAGTTTAATACAAATAGGATCAGAATAATCAACAGCAAAAATACAGACAATAAAAAAAACAAAGCTAAAGCAGTACATTCTTTTCGGCCGGGCGCACAGCGTAGAATACGTCCAAACATGTTTTATCATGAATGATTTCAAGTAAAGTTACAGATAGGTTAATTACTAGGGCTTCTTCCTTACTGTGGGCTTCTTTCGGCTATAGCGCCATTCTCAAGTAAACCTGTATATAGTACAGTTGATGAGTCTGCTTACTTTTAAAAAAGTGCTACATAGAGGTCAGTTTATATATATACCTACGTCCGTTTGAAATAGAGCCCATATTGCATCAGTGACTAAATTGTCGACTGTCCATTTGTTATTAGACTGTTATAAGTCATGTCATTTGTATTTGTGCATATTTTATTTCCGTGAAATGCTTTTGACAACTATATTGACAGTTTAATCTTGTCGATGCTTTATGTTTACGATGTAAACTTTGTTAATCAGTGATATTAGTAATATTTCACTGGTATTATAATGTTATTATGATTTGTATCCAGAATTATCTTTAGTTTTCGTTTACTATATGTTTTTAGCTGTTCTCGTTTTCTAGATAATTTTTGTCTTTAAAACAGACGTTCCGAACAAACAACAATCTAAAGACGAAAAATCGATCAGGAGAAACGGAAATTGATGATTTTGCCTCCCCAGGCATATACAAAATTTCCTGTAACATATGCGCTAAATTCTGGGTCGGTCAAAAAGGATGAAACTTTAGCATTAGATTTAAGGAACACACACGAAATTGTGGCAGCAATCAATTAAACTTTTCCCTATATCTAAAAGAAAACTACAAAGAGAAATATATCGGAAAATCATTGTAAGTTCTACACAAAATTCCAAAAAGATATGCTGAGCACGTTTTGCAAGAATTAGAGAGATACTCGTATAAGCACAAGGAAAACCAGCCAAACAATGTTCTTCATACACAAATTGATATTAACTGCAAACATTATCGAAAAACTTTTGTTGATATTTTGGAAAACTAGAAAGGATAGAAACATACAGTAACCGAAAACAAAATATAACCATATATAAAATAATAACAAAACTATAAAATCACTGTTACACAACTACCATCACTAACAAAAATTACACAGTGATCTTCAAGCGTTAACTAGAATAAACAGTCGATACAGCTGTAAAAAGAATTTCACGGGAAAAATTCTATACAAATAGACGTTACGTGACTTATAACAGTCTAGGAACAAATAGACATTCGACAGTTTACTCACTGTTGCAATATGGGCTTCTATTCCAACTAGACGTAAATATAGACGTAAACTGACCTTTACATAAGATATTTATAAACATAAATAGTCTTACCAGCTGTAACATCTACTTGAGAATGGGGTTGTAATCGAAACCAGCTTGTTGCAGGGAAGAAGCCCTACTAATTAAACTATACTGACGGAAAAAACTCGCAATACCAAGAAATAATCAATGTAGCTTCATGAAATTTCGGGAATACAATTGCCTAGTTGACAAATCTAGGTGACTATCATAGTATAATGTAAGCGTGAGAAAAGTCATTGCAAATGTGAAATTACGTTAACAACCGGTATAATCGTCAGAATGTTGAATGCAAGCATACAAACGTGCACACATTGTGTCGTAGAGGTAACGGATGACAGTTTGTGGGATGGACTTCGACGCCTGTTTCATATAGTAGGTCAATGGAGGAATAATTAATGCTGGTAGTGGATGACACCGGAGTTGGCGTCCGATGATGCACCATACGTGCTCGACTGGAGTCAGATCTGGTGATGGAGCAGGGCAAGACATATGTCAACACTCCGTAGAGCGGCATTTGGGCGAACGTTATCCTGTTGAGAAACACTCCCTAGATCTTCCTCACGAATGGCAGCACAACCGGTAGAATCGCCAAAATGATATTCAGAGTTCAGTCAGGGTGCGTGGGATAACCTCAAGAGTACTCCTACTGTCATGCAATCGCTTTCCAGACAATAAATCCAGTGTGTCTAGGTGCAAAATGGTTCAAATGGCTCTGAGCACTATGGGACTTAACTTCTGAGGTCATCATTCCCCTAGAACTTAGAACTACTTAAACCTAACTAACCTAAGGACATCACACACATCCATGCCCAAGGCAGGATTCGAACTTGCGACCGTAGCGGTCGCGCGGTTCCAGACTCTAGCGCCTAGAACCGCGGGCGCCCAGTGTGTCTAGGCCGCAGACAGTCCCGTTGCAGGTGCTCATCATCCCCCCTCCTAACCAACAACTGGCCATCACTGGCACCGAGGCAGAACTGCCTTTAATCGGAAAAAAACAACAGACTTTCAGTCCTCCCTCCACTGAGCAACCTCTTGACGCAAGTGAAGTCGCGAGTGGCGGTTATTTTAGGTCAGTGAAATGCACACTACAAGGCGTCTTGCTCGAAGCTCTGCTTGAAGTAAGTTCGTCGTGTCATTGCGGTGCCAACTGCTGCTCTAATTGCTCCTGCGGGTGCAGATCGATGTCCTGGAACCATACTCCAAAAACGACGGTCCTCCGTCTTGGGAGAGCCACGTGTCCGTCCACAGCTAGGTCTTCTTGCGACCATACCTTCCCGTGACCACTCAGCCAGCAGTCGTGTACAGTGGCTACATTCCTGCTATGTCTTTCTGCCACATCACGGAAGGAACATTCTTGTAGCCCCAATACAAGACCTCGTTCAAACCTAGTGAGCTGTTGATAATGGCGTCATCTTTGTCTTAAAGGCATACATTACTGACATTGATTCACAATGTACAATGACGTAGGTAACTAACGCTCACGACCGTTACAGCACGTATTTGAGGGAAACCTGATTTTCATCCTCATAGTGGCACTACTAGCGCCACTCTTATGCAACTGGTGGGAAATTTGAATAGATATTTGACTGAATTGAATAGAAATTTGATGTAGAAACACGCCTACTAACTTTCGTTTATCTCGCCCAACTCCTACTTGGTGTTACTACTTGTTTTCCATCAGTATATTGCAGCTTATTTGGAATTATTCAGTACACAGAATGCATATAATGAACGCTGGAATAGAAAATTATGTACGTGGATATACGGGCTTTTCTTACAAACTGTTAAAAAAATCTGAATAAATCAGAGGTATAACAGAAAGTCAGCAATGGATGTAACACAATAAAAACCTTCGGTACAGTGATTATCAGATGATAGAAGAAGAAGAGATGATAGAAACAAGCTTCGATCCCATAACCAGAGAAGAGTTGGATGTAGCATTAGGGAGGCCCCCGGTTCTGAAAGAATTGCTGCGAAACTACTTAAATACGAAGGAATGCTACTAAAATATCGTTTTCTCAATTTTACAAGTATATACTGGCTTGGAAACAGTATATGGGAGCGGTGGATGGTAGCAAATAAAATATCAGTCATCAAAAAGGAGGTAGATCGAACACAAAAATTTAAGAGGAATAGGTATCTCGAACAGTGGATACAAACTATACGCTAAGATACTTGATGCTCGTTTACATAGCGGAGACCAAGTCAGCTGACGTTAAAATGGGTTTAGATAAGGAAGACACTGCTCAGAAAACGAAGACACTACTCAGAAAACGAAGACACTGCTCAGAAAACGAAGACACTGCTCAGAAAACGAAGACACTGCTCAGAAAACGAAGACACTGCTCAGAAAACGTATACATAATAAACAGAATATCGAAGAAGCGCAGAGAATACAACCTTCCGACATGTTTTGTGTTCTTCGATTCTGAAAACTCATTCGACAACGTAGATAGGAAGGTTCTGTAGTGGTCACCCCTCGGGTCTAGCGTGCTCCACATACCGGACCTGAATCCGTATCGTCTGTGCCAAGTAATAACTACAAAATTTATATGCGCACACAGAATCGAATTTGCTGTACCAAAATCCTTAAGACAATTTTAGAACGACAGTCTTGTACCGGCAATAATGAGTCTGTACTTGAACGCACAGATAGTTCTGTAAAAAGGAAGAGAGCAGATGGTATTAATTATAACTCAAAGAGTAAGAGAAGGATGCAGTCTTTCTCCGACAGTGCGTATTACACGAGTACATTTAGACATCCCTCGTATGTGGCACGGTACCCTTCCAACACAAAGTATTGACCTAGGACATAGTTAATATAAATTAGCTATGTCCTAGGTCAATACTGCTACCTGCCGACGACCTGCTGCTTATAGGGAAAACTGAAGGTGGACTGCAAAAAGCACTTAAGAAGTCGCAGCTGGTCTCAGTTCAATATAATGAAATGGTCCAAATGGCTCTGAGCACTATGCGACTTAACTTCTGAGGTCATCAGTCGCCTAGAGCTTAGAACTAATTAAACCTAACTAACCTAAGGACATCACACACATCCATGCCCGAGGCAGGATTCCAACCTGCGACCGTAGCGGTCGCTCGGTTCCTGACTGTAGCGCCTAGAACCGCACGGCCACTCCGGCCGGACATTATAATATGAAGATTTACATATGCAAGCGAAGATGACGGTTTCGTCACGAATAATCCGTCTAAGAGCCAAAATAATGATCAATAACCAATTGAACAAGGCTCTATCTACCTTGTATATAGTATATAGTATATCTTTTTGATGACAATGGAGACACTGATGCTAAATTAAATGACAAGCGGCTCTATAAAAAGAACATTATAAAACAAAACCCAGAAGGACACCCAGTTCGTTTTCTATAAAGTAAAGCCTGCCCTTATGCTGCTTTCTGGAAGTACGTCACGGGTATCGAGAGAGAGAGAGAGAGAGAGAGAGAGAGAGAGAGAGATAAAAGCCTCGTGTACAAACAGCAGAAGTGAAATTTCTAAGGTCTGTAAAAGGATGTTGTAAACGATTTCAATTTATAAATGAAGAGATTAGAGGAGAGCTGCTAATATGTTACCTAAAATACAGCAGCACTATATAAAAAATGGAAAGACCATCTAAAACGCATGAATGAAAGAATATTACCAGAAGTAGCAAGTAGAGACAAGCCAGTCGGAAGAAGTTGTGTGGAGAGACCAAAGGGAATATGGGACTAAATTTCGTGAAGCCGGCACAGGACGCTGCCCTTGTGAGGAAGAAGAACAAAGAGGTGGAAGAGGAGGAGAAATAGAAGAAGATATTCCTGGGAACACTTCATAACCAAAACTCTACTGCAATTCTAAGAGAAAATAAGTGTTCATATATTAATTCTTATAGAAATTCCATATACAAGTAAATGAAAAATGAATCCATCTCCTTCTGAGAATGATGTTAAGAAATAAGTGAATAACCACGTTAGGGTTTGTCACTGGGTAGGAACGTCTGAGAACAGACTTATTACTTATTGCTAATAAACTAAAATATCTGTTATTTACGGTTAATGAAACGACTCTCTTCCATGAGACATTCAGCCGTTACTAAGAATTCAAAGAAGAGGTAAAGCTTATTTCCAACAAATTTTCCTCTCCGTTAAAGACATTAAAGTGTTTGCACGTCGCTTGCCTCTGTCAGTAGAATCCGGGTTTACATGTAATCAAGAGGTCTAAAAACATTAAAAATTAAGAAAAGGCAATAGTCGATGGAGTTGTGATACGGAGAAAGGACGTAAGCGGTAAAACCGGGCGCAATTGGAAAACTATTTGACAGTTCTGATCTCTACTGCAGTTTGTGGCTAAAGTGATTACGTTAAATACCTCCCCTGCACCGATCTTTTAATGAGAAATCGGACCGTGAGCGAAAGCTACTTAGTTCCGAGTGATAACCGCACACTGTGTCGTAATTAGCGAAGTTGAAAGTGACGGTAAGTCTTGTTTCACCATAGATATCGGGAAAGCTGCTTTCAAATAAATTCCATTTAGAAAAGTTTAATAATTTTTTCTCAGTAAAGTGTACTGCTGTCAGTCTGGTAAAATATTTAAGTGGCTAAACCGCTCTTGACTTATTTTCAATAGCCCTTTAGATTATTTTGTACAGCTCGCTGATGTTACAAAACAAGAAATATTTCAAACTGCCAAGAACTGCTGATGAAATAAATCTTAATTAATTGCTGGTTCCAATCACCTGGTCAGCTTCAGGTATTTCGAACTCCTTCACAATAGCCTGTATTCCACTGTTCGTGCTATTGCTTCAAATAAAAGAAAAACTATCCTGCGGCACTGCAGTCAACAATAAAATGTGAAATACAGTCAGCAAAGCGTTGTACTGTTGAAATATTGATCTATTGAAGGCAGTGAAACTGTACAACTTATCGTATCAACACCTCCTGGTGGTTCTGATGTATTACTTGCTTCTTTGCGTTATTATGACATGCTTCGTTTGCTTCTTCGACTTCCTCTTAATAGCACATCATGTTTCTATCTTGAAATGTTCTAGTCCTGCATCATCCCAGTTATCGAGACATGAGATTCTAGAGTACTTTCAATCCCTGTTCATTCCACAAGCGCTTACACTTTCGACATCATTCAGATTCCACATTCTTGCAAGCAGGTGCTAGTGCAACATTGTGGCGGCATTCAGCTGCAGGATGTCAAAGCGGTTTACTGCCTGCAGACAGCAAGGAATCGGTCAAGTGTTTTCCCGGTACAGTTAAGTTTTTGAAGTGCTCAGCAAAGGTGTGTGAGTGGCGCCGAGTGTGTTGCCAAGTTGGGGGTCTCAGAGGGCACCTTTGATGTTTTATTCATTTGCTTATCAATGTCGCACGTTCCCTCCTCCTTAACACCAAGATCTCGCCACAGGAGGGCGTGAAACGCGACTAAAAACATAAATATCCTTTGCTGCTTCAGATCAAGTTGAAATTTCGTCGAATTGTTTTGAAAGGTCTCTAGTGGTTTCACCGTGTAAATGAGGCCAAAAATTACGGTCATGCTGTAGTCCGAAGAGGTCATACCACGTTCAGTGAGTGTTTAGCCTCACGACGTCCTTAGAGAAGAGGTGAACTTTCCACCGGGTGTCGGTAGTGACAAAGGTTGTTAAGAATGTAGTTCTGTTGCGTATCTCACTGCAAAATAGCGTTTTAAATCGCTAAAAGTATAAGTGAACGTTCAAAGAAAATGGAAGGTTTCATTGAAGCTCTTTACAACACCACCTGAGGACCTTAAGTGTCTATTCTGAGCAGTGGAATGTCTGAAAAGTTTTCATCTGCCAACTGCACTGAAACCGCGAGATTTCAACGCTAGTCGTCTCCATCTGAGAGGCATCAAGAGAAGGGGTGGTAGTGGTTAAGGTGAGCTGTGACGATCTTCCCATAGTGTGAAACGTCCACAGTGGCACCGAGCGTAACTGTCGTAAACTCTGGTGTCAGTATGACCTCATTAACCCACTTTACACTTTGTATGAACTTCTGAGATCTGGACTTTTTTTTCACATGTGTCGGCATCATGGTGTTTGAAGCGACGCTGAGCCCGTGGGTGAAGTCGCAGGGTGCCACGCTTTATCACCATTACAAAAGTAATCTCTGTTCGTCCATGTTTTCAGAGATTGTTGCGGGACCTCGGCTGTTCAGTACATAACGTCAACTCAAACACCTTTCAGGTGTTCAATCTCCAAAGTGTTGTTTTATTGCGCTACCAGGGCGATATATTACGCCATCGATCAGGGGCCCTGAAGATGGCGTAATATATCGCCGAAACTGGTAGACCAATGAAATAAGGAAAACGTGGTAGATACCTTCGAGCCAAATTTCACACTTCCGCGTCGCAACGGGGGGAAATGGTAGTTTTGTCTGCGCAGTGTGCTATAACGTATCGTCTTTAATTTTGACGTAAACATGTCTACACAGTAAACTGCACATTGGCTCGTCTCATATGTACGGGATAATTGTAAATAGACACATATATAATTAAATTCTTATGACTTTAAAAATAACAACAATTTTAGGTCAAGACAGAAAATTCAGAGCCATAAGACAGATTTTGTTCCTTAAGAAATAAGTCAACATTTTCTAACAGCTGTGTGAGCTAGATCACGTATTATACTGTACAAATAAATTTGCTTTCTAGGATGTATCTTCAGTGTCAATATATATTGAAATTAGTTGATCATCAGGAACATAAACTTTTAACTTGGTCTCACATTTGATCTCTGCACATGATAGTGTCCTTTTATCATAACATAATGTTTATGTTTATACATCAGACGATGCGCCAGTGGTTCCGTTGTCCTATTTTGAGTTCTGTCCATGATAGCTGTGAGAAGGTGAAACATAATAGTCGTCGGTAGCTGGTTGGCGTAGCTGTTTTGCCCCTATGTGCATTGCACAAAAGCGAACGTGACGTGCCGCTAGGTATCATATTTGCCTGTGACGTACGGCTCAAAACACAGACGGGAGAACTCTCTTCTCTGCTGTGTGATATTATAGGTGACCATAAAAGAAAAGTGGAATTAGTTCTATCCTTCGGAAAACGTATATGTCTCAAGCGGGAAACATGCGTAGCTCTAGAACGCGAAGTAGAGTTAATTTCCTTGATGAAAACTAAAAATGTAGGCATATTAATGTTTCACTCACACGTCAGTCTCAGCTTCCTGAGAACCTGTTTCATTTTCTTAAAATGAATGCGAGGACCCTTACGCTTTTTTCTGGAATAGTTGCCGTCATATCTCCTTCCGGGATAGTTTCCTTTGCCACCCTAGTTCCGATTTACTAACTTTCAAGTGGACGGTCCTGGCAATAAGGAAACCGATCCACATGTACACAGAATGGACTGAAAGATGAGTTATAGTTTCACAGTCAAATAAAATAACCTACAGATTTCGTGTTTCGCAAAAATCTCTTTGTGAAACAGATTTACCTTTTACCTCTACTTTTGATTTCGGTGTTCTGTTAGAATGCAGTCGATTCCATTACCATTTGACTACATCTTGGGTCGCCTGTAACTGATGTTGAGAAGAGTGTGCATCAACAAAATTGGCAGAGAAAGAGTGCCAGTTGAGTGAGACTGGGTCACAAGACTACTGCAAACGTGTGGTAGTCATATTTGACTATTAAAGTATCTTAAATTGCACTTGAGTGCAGAAAATACATATTAAACAAAAGAAATTTGGAGCGTCGATTGCAAGAATTTTATATTAGTCACAAATTTTTTTTAAAGTAAGTCTGTTGCATAACGGCTGTTTAAATACAGTATACAAACTACTGTTACTCGTGAAAAGAAACTAAAATAAAATAATTTGCCCGTTTTCAATGACAATATTCTCAGGGACGTTAGCGTGGTTTTAACTCCTGGTTGCTGTGAGACAGCTGGAACTGGCGGGCAGACTTGGATGAGAGAGCTGTACTGCACTTACCAGTGGTGGCTGGGCTGTTGTCGGTGGGGTGGCAGACGCGGCGCTAATTGCTGAATGCATTTCCGGGAAGCGGCATGCAGTCGGCGGGAGAGGTGTGGCTTTGGCGGCGGCGTCAGCAGATGTGCCGCGTTGGTGGCCGCGGAAGACTCTCGCCAGGAACTGTTCCCATCGCCCTCTGGACAAGTGTCCCTCCAGGGTGATCTCTTTGCGTTCTTCAGGGCTCTCTCCCTGAGCGTAGTCGCATACCTGATCGAGTAGTTCCTATTCTCCTCCTCGTCAAATTATTGTTCAACACTCCTGTTAAAGTTTTATCCATCCACAATTCCCACAGTAGGATTCCCACACACGCGATACTGTAGCCGACATCCCTCCCACCTGTCAAACTGCATGTTATCGATTAAGAGTAGATGTCCTATATTCTGTCGCCTAGTCCAACTTTCGCCTCTGTCTCTGTTAACACCTCTGAGTAAAACGTGACTGCAAGTAAAACGTGACTGCAAGTAAAACACGTGACTGCAAGTAAAACACGTGACTGCAAGTAGAACGTGACTGCAAGTAGAACGTGACTGCAAGTAGAATGTGACTGCAAGTAGAACGTGACTGCAAGTAGAACGTGACTGCAAGTAGAACGTGACTGCAAGTAGAACGTGACTACAACTTATATTTTATGTTTGCATGCAGTTATGTTCGTCTGTTATGCTTTAGGTGGACGACGAATGCAATGTATGTTGAAATGCCAACAACACAATTATATAATTATATAGTTACGGTTCAATAAGTTCAAGATTTTTTTAATTAACTTCCACTCAGAAACCTAGTTTTTTGCCTAATTTCATGATTCTGCGTCAATGTAGGACACAAATGGACGAATCTTTTCATTTCATTTACTTAAAAGCTTAAAATTTTCGCATCGCCAATGGACCAGAGACCTTAGTGACAAATTTAAATTTGATACGTCAGCCTGTTCACGAGAAAAAGGGGACAGACAGACGGACAAATCGGTAAAAATGAAAAAAGTATTTGTTCGTGGTATATAATCACAGATTAAGAATTTCCTGATTTTTTTTTTTTTTTTACCTGTGCTGTGAAACCTTGCTTCTTAATGAATTTCATGATTTCAGCTTCACAGGAAATACTTTACAGGTTTTGATAAGTAGATACGTTTATCCTTTCCTGAAATAAATGCTTCTTAACAAACAGACAGACAGACAAACGGACAAGAGAGCGATCCTGTAAGGGTTTCGTTTCTATAGATTGAGGCGTGGAATCATAAAAGCATATTTCTAACAAACTGCACGTCGTCCATTGAACATTGTCATCCCGTGTTCTGCGAACTCGACCAATTCTCTGGACCAGCATCTGGTAACGTCTCCTTAACTCCAGCCTGACAGTGTGTGAGGCGGCAACTCCTCTTGCACAGAACGTCAAGAACTTTGCTCCCTTGACATACAATGGTGTCTGGGTGAAACGCCCTGTAGAGTCCCTCGTCCAGGAGCACGTGTCTGCAGAAGGTGGCTACTGTACATGATTGCAGTGTCGTCCATTCATCACAATCTCAACAACGTAACAGAGAATATCCCTGGACGTGCCATTTCCTAGAATGAAATCACTGGCAGACACCTATCTCCTCCAGTTATTCCATACACAGCGAAATATACCAACGTTTGCTTTGTGAAGCCGAAGATGAATATTATGGCGCCAGTGAAAGAAAAAATTTCCCAAGTACTTGTAGAGCTACCGTTTTAAGCGTTCGAGCCGACGTAATTGTTATTATAGATAATTCATCCATACCAGGAATCGAGAATCTTGACAATTTCTACCTGGTATCGATATCGATATAACAAGATATCGGTTCTGTGAATTCGAAGACTCTCATAACGTTTTACCGTAATTTTCAGTTTAAATTTGTCGTGTAATTTCTCGTTTCCTATTCTGACCTTTTATTTACTTTATTAATTTTGGAGTTGTGTTAATATGCCATGCCAATTACTAACACCAATTACTTTTTTAGAATTCCTTATTGAATATATTGTGAGCTGCTGGGTCAAAGTTTAAAGATCAAATATATATATATATATATATATATATATATATATATATATATATATATATATATATATAATGGGTGTTTTGCCCTTAAAGAGCGCATTTGGACTAAACTACATGGCCAGTTCCTTTTGCTACCTTCCTTGATGCCCAAACTTCCCTCATTCGCTCGCTGTGTTTCTGTTTCCGGTCCTCTGTCCATGCTTTTTGTCAGCTTTGTGTCTTCGGCTTCATCTTGATTGCCTTTTTGGTTGCCCATATTTCTTTCATCTTCTGGCTGTGATCTTGCTTGCGTTCTTCGGTCAATTTTATGCCTGTTCGTTTGTCACATTGTATCTCATGTAATTTACTTTTCTTAATGATGTTTCTGAATTTTATTCTGTCTTTTATTGTGTCTGCTGTTATGTTGAGTTGGTTCAGGTCGTTTTCTACCTCTGCCACCCATTTGTTGTTTCTAGTGGTTACCCAGTCAAAGATCTGCTTGGTCAGCCTCTGTGATGGCATTCTGTATAGGTGTCCATAGAATTGTAGTCTGCGTTTTCTAATCTTTTCTGTGATTGTCTCCGTATGTTTGTACAGTTCCTCTGTAGGTTTCTTGATCCATATTCCATTGTTGTTAGTTGCGCCAAATATTTTCCTAAGTATTTTCCGTTCTACTTTTTCTAATTGTCTGATACGTGTTTGCCCTAGGATTAGTCTGGTCTCTGCTGCATATAGTGCCTCGGGGAGCACCACCGTGTCGTAATGGCGTAATTTGGCTTTTTGTGAGATAGACTTCTTGTTGTAATGATTCCACACTACTTTGTATGCCTTGTCCAGTTTAGTCTTTCTTTCTTCGTTTGAGTCTCTGTTATGTCCATTCATTTGTAGTGTTTCACCGAGGTATTTGAAGTTTGTAGTTTCGTAAATCGTGCCATACTTTGTGTTCAGAGATGAGAGTTTCTTTGTGCTCTTAAACTGTGTCTTTTCGTAAGAGATCTGTAGTCCAGTTTTGGAAGCGATTTCGTGCAGTTTTTCAATAGCGTCTTTTGTTTCCTTTATACCTTTCGTGACAATCGCCAAATCGTCTGCAAAAGCAAGGCATTTAATTTGTAGGTTTCCTAAGGTTATCCCCAGTTGTAATTTTTCCCATTCTTTTATGACCTTATCTAACACCAGATTGAAAAGGAGAGGTGAGAGGCCATCGCCTTGTCGGACACCTGTGTGAATTTCAAAAGGGCTCTGATAGTTCCCCAAAGAACTTTACTTTGGAGGTTGTGTTGGCTAAAGTTTGCTCTATGATAGCCCGTGTTCTGTTGTCTACTTTGTATTCTGCTAGATTTTTGAAGAGAGTTTCCCGGTCGATAGAGTCGTACGCCTTTTTGAAGTCAACAAAGGTAATGATCAGGTTCTGTTTGTGTTGTAAAATCATTTTCAGGTTCCAAATTTGTTCCGCACAAAACCGCCTTTACGGAAGCCTTCTTGGTATTCCCCAATCAAGTGGTCGGTCTGGCATTCTAGCCTGTTCAGTAAAGCTTTAGAGAGGATCTTGTATGTGACCGGTAGTAGGGATATTCCTCTGTAGTTGTTCAGGTCAGTCTTGTCACCTTTTTTGTGTAGTGGGTGTATCAGAGCAGTTTTCCAGTCGACAGGAATTTTCATGGTCTTCCAGATGTCTTCCAAAATCCTGTCTGGGTCTTGTAACTTCCAGACTTCCGCGATGATGCCATCTTCTCCTGGTGCTCTACGATTCTTGAGTGACTTGATTATTTCTTTAACTTCTTCTAGAGTTGGAGGTTCACTATCTGGATTGTATGTGCTCGTTTCTGTCATCATTTCTTCCATAGGGGGGTCCGTGTTGAGCAGTTTTTCAAAGTACTTTACCAGAATGTCACAACTGTTTTTGGTATTGGTTTCTAGGGTTCCATCCGGTCTTCTGAAGCACAAGTTGGGTGGTTGATATCCAGTCATATTTTCTCTGAACGTTCTGTAGAAGTTTCTTGCATTGTTCTTCATGAAGTCCGATTCGATCTCTGTCAGTCGCCGTTTGTCATACTGTCGTTTTTCACTGCGAATGATTTTGCTTGATTGCTTCTGTGTTTTCAAGAAGTTCATCCAATTCTCTTGGGATTTATGGCTACTAAATTTTTTCCATGCCCTGATTCGTTGGTCAATAGCTTGGTCTCATGTGTGGTTCCACCAACGGTGTTTCCGTGTGCGTGGTGCTTGTGCTAGTTTCAATATATATATATATATATATATATATATATATATATATATATATATATATATATATATATATATAGCGATACTATGCCCTTATGCGTCGTTAAGTTTTTAAATTGTAACTATTAAAGTCACAGAATATTTCGAAATATAATCCAGGAACTTAAAATTCCCATTGACAATCGAAACTAACAAGTAGATATTTTACTAATAATTTTTTCCAAATAAGGCACTCCCCGAAATTTATAGCTACAATACTGGTATTTTTGAGGTGAGAGTGGTTGGGTATTCGCAAGACCAGAGCATTTCCGGCGTTACCTTCACTCCTAATCGGGCGACTTTGCGGTCAAATGTGGGTTTAGTAGTTCGTATGAAAATCAAAATAAAAATAATTGATTACTTAAATATTAAATCGGAGTCCAGTTTGTAAGTGATGACCGAAAAAAGAATGAATAAATATCGCTTTGTATATCAAAGTTCGAAGAAACGTTATCGATAATCGTGTTAGCCCTTGAAGCGTCTGGGTTTGTTAATGATAACACGCCTATGGAAAAGAAATATACAGGGTAGGCCTAAAGTCTTTGTACAATTATCAGTTTTTATTTTTCACAAACTATAGTATTTACAAATTTGTGATTTATGACATCAGAAAGAATAAATTACCAAGTTTTCGCTACAATGTCAATTAACCTTAACATGAGCGCCGTTTGTTGCTCGATATTCAGTATCACGCCATTTGTTTGAAAACATACCTCCCGTGTCACCACCAATAGCATTTGTTATCCCCCTTCTTAATGTATCCAGATGAGGTATTCGTGTAGCGTGAACCTTGTCCTTTAGGAAGCCCCACGAAAAGAAATCTAAAGGCGTTATGCGTGGTGATCTTGTAGTCCTGGCAGTGGGACCATTACACCCAATTACAAATGTCACTGTTCCTGATTTTCCGACCAAAAAAGAGTGACAATGACTCTGATGTACATTAAGCTGCTCCAAACATTTTATTTTGGGCAATCCATAACGTGAACTAAGGTACCGTGTGGATTTTCCGAGATCTGAAACTTCACTTTGTTCTTGATAGCTTTATATGACATGTGAAAAGTAGTCTTACCTGAAAAAAAAAAAATCATTGAAGATACTCATTGATGGTATCGATTCGTGGCCATATATGTGTCAGAAAAGGCTGTGGTGTACAATTCTTGGCACTGTGGTTGTGGTGGTGGTGGTGGTGGTAAGTTACTATGGGGCCAAACTGCTGAGGTCATCGGTCCCTATGTTTGCACACTACTTAATCTAACTTAAACTACCTTACGCTAAGGACGACGCACACGTACCCATGCCCGAGGGAGGACTCGAACCTGCGACGAGGAAAGTCGCACGAATCGTGGCAGGGCGCCCCAGACCGCTCGGCTTCGCCGCGGGGCCGCAATGTGAAACCAGGAGTCCGTAGTTCACGAGATGCGCACAGAGTAGTTTTGGAAGGAATTAGTAAGAACGCCTGTTGCACCACTTCGACACTTTGTTCGCTAACCGAAGGCCTCCCTGTTCGTAAAAGATCAACACTGTCGGTCTGTTGAAACTTCATGTACCACGCAACAGTACTTCTATCAAGTGCTTCTCTTTCGTATTGTCTTAGAAAGTTTAGTAGCACGGTAACAGGAGGTTTTGTCTCTTGATACCTCAGAACACACTGCGACTTTTCCTCACGTGACGCCATTTTACAACAGCGATGCTAGTGCTGTCTACTTAGCCTCTACCTGCAACAAAAATATGCAAACAAATTTGAAAATGTATTCTTTCGTATGTCACAAACTACAAATCTGTTAAGTTGTATAATTTAAAAAAATAAATATTGATAATTTATAAAGACTACAGGCCCACCAGGGAAATTTCCTACAACAATCAGGCGAGAAATATAATCATTTCCGTTTTTATCGTATATCGCGGTATCTACACACTCTATAGCGACGTTGTTTTGACATTGTGGCGACCTCTTAACACCAATCAGCCGAACCTCACACACTTCAAAATGCACGCACTCACAATGGCCGCTTGCAGCGTCCTGGTTATTGAAGCAATACCTTTTACATGATCCATCTGCCACATCATTTCTTAGCATGTGATGTACATACACAACAGATCTGCAACTTAGAACTTCATTATCTACTGCCGGATCGTCTATTCTACACACATCATGAAAACTTCAAATTTTAAAAGTGTCGTTAGAACATCCTCAGGTTTCGACAAACAGTGCGGCATGGAAAGAAAGAATGACAGGTCTGTGATGATGTCTGGCACAAGGACCACAGACCTTAGTATGTGACATAAATTTCAGGGCGGTATGTCTCCCCATTCCTGACAAAAAAGGAGTCGTAACATAAGACCCGACGGGAAGCAGGATTAAAAAACCGTTTGATATATTTACAAATTAATAGTTCTCGGATTATTTCTTTTAATTGTACATTGAAACTTTACTTCTTGCCAAATTTCATGGTTCTAGGTCAACGGGAACACCCTATAGGTTTTGATGAGTGAGTTTACGAGTATCAAAACATGTGACATAAATGTTCTACACCGTCAAGCCTAAATGTTCTACATCGTCAAGTATATAAATTTTACCTTGACATGTTTAGCCGTTCTTGAAAGAGGAGTCTTAACCGTCGAACAGACAATTAGACAGACAACAAAGTGATCGCATAACGGTTCCGTTGTTACCGACTGAGGTACAGAACCATAAAAATACGACGTGAGAAGTAACTGAAAATTATATCAGACGTACATATTCTAGTTTAAAAAACAAATAAGGCAAAATACTATGACTTCGGCCACAGCGCTAAATCCCTAGAAGGAAGCTTCATGGTGAAGAATCCTATTGGCTAGGATAAAACAAGATGTTGAAGAGATAAGGCTCTTGCAGAAACTGTACTTATTCGTTCAGCGTCCGTACAGAAATCAGTTTCAGGAAGCCATTAACCAGATGATGATGCACATGATCAAGATTACACACACCAACTCAGGTGACTCAGTGCTTAAGATTGTGGACCCACAAGGTATGGTCTCAGATTCATCCATACAGATTTGGACTTTCTGCGATTTCTATACACAATTTAAACAATCGCCGGGATGATTCCTCTGGAAAAAGAATGCCACATTGCTTCCTGAATCTTTTGAGAGCTTTTGACCCACTTCGCTAGCAGAACATAAGAACCCTCATTTTACTTCCTTCAACCGACTATTATAGTTTTGTGTACATATAAATTAAAAACTTATATTTTTATATTAAAACTATCTGTTATTAGATACTTCAGATGAAACCCTTCCAAGAATAAACTTGTACGTAATGCAGTGAGGATGACAATCTCTGTAGTATATTATACTATTCACTACACAGAGTTTATTCTGTCAGATGACTTTAATTCAGATTTTTATAACTGTACTGTTATAACTATTGAACAAAAATGGAAATAGATGCTATAGTGCTTCGATTTTCTAGTTGCAAGGAGGAAGAGAGTTTCGATAAACAAGGAAGTATTTTCCGTTGAATCAACTTTTCACGTATGTAAAATACTACAGTAAGATAACGTCGGCATCAGTGAATCAATAAACCGTCTTGATACACAAAAGGTGGTGCAAAAGACAGAAAAAGTATGGTATTGTCTAATTCTTTGATAACAGAACATGAACAACTCTATAAATATAAATAGGGAGAATATGCTAACTTAGAGCTACTTCTAGCCGCCTGGATAGAACAAGGCTACTTAAACGTCGGCACAGACCTGCTCCTAGTATTATCAGTGACCACCTCTACCGTTAGTACAACATGTGTGCGCTGCCATCAGCATATTCCACCAAATCGGTAGAATTCGTGTATGCTTTCCAAACCAAACCAGGTTCGTAAACATTGCAAAGTGTACGCCATTTTCTTTTCCTAAGTACATGAAATCGGTATAATTCAAGAAAAAATACTACTCTGAACTCTAGCGATTAATAATCCGGCGAACGTTCAGGTGACATACCCTGCCCATAGCTGCTGGCTGTTCAGCGGACTGTAACGTTGGCCTTTCTAGGTGGTCGTGACGAGGTGGGTGGTGGAGGTGTATCTCATCTGTTCTGATGCGTTGAGTCTTGCCATGTTGCTCCCCGTAGTACTCAGTTTAATTTCACCATCGCTCACAGTACCCACTTTTCACTTAATATAGCGGGAGATAGCGTCGCCAACAGCGTTCTTCGTTTGGTTTCCTAAAACCGGACAAGAGAGTGGTACAGAAATTGGATAGAGGACGGTAGTAGGGGCCGGCCGGGGTGGCCGAGCGGTTCTAGGCGCTACAGTATGGAACTACGTGACCGATACGGTCGCAGGTTCGAATCCTGCCTCGGGCATGGATGTGTGTGATGTCCTTAGATTAGTTACGTCTAAGTAGTTCTACGTTCTAGGGGACTGACGACCTCAGATGTTAAGTCCCATAGTGCTCAGAGCCACTTGAACCATTTTTGAACGGTAGTAGGAATCGAACCCGACAAAGACTGAATACTCTAGTGCGCTGTCATGAGAACAACTGACTAATTGTATCCAATCGGCAGCATGAATTTGGCGCGGAATGGTGTGACTGGCTAACTACAATGCTAATTAATTTGGAAACGGTGCAACGTATCGAATTTGAATCTCCAGAATTATTTCTCTTCACAGCCCACCCTGCAATACCCTTACAACCTGTTCAGTCTCTTCCTGACCACGCTTTATATGCTGGGTGTAACGGTTGTAAGTAAAGGTATTTCTATTAGCGATTGAGAACGGTGTGCTGAACAACATATCAGTATTCACGTCATTTGCAGACTAATAATAGCAGTCTTTACAAGTCTTATCTTTTTAGTTTGGCTAGTTCCCCTCCCCCCCCCCCCCCCCCACAAGTACATATGGCAAGAGTAAGCCATAGATACTGATTTTTCCCAAGGAAGCAGTTCACGTGTTGAAGTGTGGACGCTTGAACGCAAAACCGTTATTCTGTGCTGACAGGTGTAGTCCACTTAGTGCTGCAGTACGACCATGCAGAAAACATCAAGCCACAAAGTTTATGGGGTTTGTGGGAAGTCTGTGCAAAACAGAGGAAAAACAACCAAAACACTTACTGTTGTACTTATGAAGATACCACGTATAAACATATCTGCAATTATACCCGTCACACCCAGTATACACCGTGTATATGTATCAACCAGCTCTGTGACTCTTGTTATGTATGTGATGAGAAAAAGTTCCGTCTGAAGCAGCTGTTCGCCCCGCAGAAAATTGTTTTGCACACTTCTTTGGGATTAATGCAAAGTATCGGGAAGTAGGCTCGTGCGCCATCTTGTCGACACTACACAGCACTTAGCGAACTCTAATTGTGTCTCGGGTCCGTCGCCTTAAAACACTTCTTTCTTTCTTTCTGGCACATGCTCGTTTGCATGCTTGCACTCAACATTCTGGCGGTTATACCAATTATTAATGTACCAGTATTTCACATTTGTAATGGCCTATCTCGCTATTACATTAACCTGTGATCTTGCAACGAGAGGGTACCGTCGCAAGAAAACCAGGCTCTGGACGGCCACATGGATGTACCGAGAGGAAAATGGTTCAAATGGCTCGGAGCACTATGGGACTCAACTGCTGTGGTCATAAGTCCCCTAGAACTTAGAACTACTTAAACCTAACTAACCTAAGGACAGCACACAACACCCAGCCATCACGAGGCAGAGAAAATCCCTGACCCCGCCGGGAATCGAACCCGGGAACCCGGGCGTGGGAAGCGAGAACGCTACCGCACGACCACGAGATGCGGGCGAGAGGAAAATCCTTCGTATTCGGCGTATAGCTGTGGCGCATCGTACAGCATCTGCAGCATCAATCTGAGCAGCAGTGGGCACCACAGTGACACAAGAAACTGTTACAAATTGGTTGCTTAAAGTACAGCACCGAGTGTAACCTACTGCGTATAACAAGGCGAAAATCGCCATTAATGTATGAGTACAAAATAAATGCTCAGTCTTAGGAAGCGGTAACGTCCGTCAAGTGTCTGGGTGTGACTATTAGAAATGATCTCAAATGGAATGATAAGATTACACAAGTAACGGGTAAGTCAAACTCTAGATTGCGGTTTATTGGTAGAATCCTGAAGCGATGCAGTCCTTCAACAAAGGAAATAGCTTACAAAACGTTAGTTCGTTCAGTCTTATTGTTCGTCTGTATGGGACCTTTACCGGTTGGGTCTGATTCAAGTGACTGAGAAGGTCCAAAGAAGAGCGGCAAGATTCGTGACTGGTATATTTAGCCATCACGAGAGCGTTACAAATTTCATAGAAAGTTTGAAGTGGGACACACTTGCAGATAGATGGCGCCCTAAACGGAAGGGGCTGCTAACTAAATTCCGAAATCCGATCTTCACCGAGGATGTAGAGCATATATTATTACCACAAATTTTCAAATCGCACGATTATCACCATTCAAAGATACGGGAAATTGGAGCTCGTACTGAGGCGTTCAGACAGTCGTTTTTCCATCGCGCGATCCGCGAGTCGAACAGAGGGTGAGCGGTGGGGGGGAATATGACTATGGAGCGAATTGTACCTTCCACCACACACCATTTGGTGGCTAGCGGAGTATATATGTAGATGTAGATGTTAACTTCGCAACCTGCATCTCACTTGGACACTACCTTAACCGACTGTATCAAAATAACATTAAGTTTTAAATTTTAATAAATATTTGTAACAGATCAAATTGACACAAGGGAAGTACAGGTACTACAGTAACATTGCATGCACTGAAACTTCCTGGCATATTAAAACTATATCCTGGACTGGGGCTCGAACCTGGGACCTTCGCCTTTCGTGAGCAACTGCTCACCTACAGAGCTATATAAGCTCAACTCACGACCCACTCTCACTACTGTACTTCCTCCAGTACCTCATCGCCTAGGTTCCAAACTTCACTTGCAGTGAAAGCCAGGGTCCTATCTTCGAGCCCAGTTCAGCACACAGTTTCAAATCGGAGTACATTCTGTTGCAGAGTGAAAAATCATACTTGAAAAATCATACTGGAGTGCACAGCTTTGTTTTTCGTTGTTTTTACATTATATATCTGTAACGGTTTCTGTTTTCTGGCCAAAAGCTTTTTTTGAAAATTTTAGTAACGTTGTGCAACAAGGCGTCAAGATGCCTTTGTACCCGTGTCCTCGTGAATAGAGGAAGGTAAGGGCAATTCGACCTGGCAACAACAAAAAAGCCTCTCATTGGTGGAAAGATAGTGAGGGAGTTTCAAAAAGCAGGTGACTATAGTAAGGAGTTCTCATAATGCTAAATTTTAATGACGTGGGGCGAAGACAGAAACTAATCCAGAACTGTAGATACGGAGTCTAATTTTTTGGAAACCAAGCAACGGTTGAATATATTAAAGAAACAGGAGGCTGAAAAAGCTAACAAACGTTAGCGTCCCGCGTTGGAGGAACGCAGCGAGGAAACGACGTTATTGTTGTTGCTACTGACAGAACCGCTGGGGAGAGACAGTGTAACGTCCCCTTACAAAAATTATAATGACTGCGCTAGTAAACCTCCTACGTTATTTGATTTTCAAACAGCTGAGCAAAACTGAACGTATTCAGACATTTCTCTCTTTACTTATTCTGATCATTACTAAACTGACACACAATGTTTTAGCGCAATGCAATCTGACTTTCAATAATCCCTAAAAAAGAATGGCCCTGACTAACAATAACCTATGTCTTTCATGAATCATTTACCTCACAGAAATCTTTCTTACTCGAACTACTGCCATACAGCGAGCGCCAGTACTGCCAGCTAAATAAAATATTCTAACCACTGAAGGTACTAACTACTGATAGGCATAGTTGGCAAATGAAAGATTTTGATAGAGAACAAACAATGTATTTACCTTGATAATGGTCAAAAGTCATCATCATATGACATCCATCTTTACAAATTTTCTTTTTCTGGCGGACACACATCCAAATCGTCCGTTCTCAAAACTCCACCATCTCTCTCTCCACATCCACCACTGCAGGCGGCTCACTCAAACTGCAGAACGTTACGTCGCTACGCGCTGTTCACATCCAACTGCCCAACACTACAATAGCGAATATTCCAACAATGTCAACCAGCCATAGACTGCAGACAGCACAGTCAGTGATTTTCATACAGAGCGCTACGTGGCGTTACCAACATGAAAACCTAAACAGCCTACTTAAACAGACACGATCTTTCTCTATGTAGGCTTTCGGCAATGACATAGTACAATATTTACGCCATTGTATTATACATATGCTGTTATTTTGGATTACGCAAATCTGGTACTTCAGTTGAGCAATAAGGAAAGTCACAGATGCTGAAATAGATGGAGACTACTGAAGTACTCGATTTCTCTTTTCTAGCCTTTACCCTGGTGTACGAAACAGGTTATTTCTTGATTTGACAAATTTTTGAAAACCATATGTAAACCACATCCCGGCTGACCGATACGCTAGACTAGCAGTCATTCGACCGCAGCCCGGTTTCGATTTAGGTGTGGCTCACTTCGCTTTCTTACAAGCTAGTGCGCAGCGCATTACGCTATACAAGCAGATAGCATTAGGTAACATAGTAGAATTACGACCGTCAGCAACGTAATAGACACAGCTGTGTTGTATTAACGGAGATCTGAAGCCAGTGCGTTTGCACCATCCTGCTCACCTGTTGATTAATTTGCTTTGGTTTAGCTATATTCTGCATTCATGAGAAAAAACAGCATTAGAGTGAGAGCAGGTCAGTGCTGCTATGTAATCAAGGTTCGAATCATGTGATATGTAAGGCTGGAATAAAAGTATTGAATGCAGTATTGCCATTGATGGCTGATGCATTACAAATTTGTTAACTTCCGTGACTCTGCTGCAAGTAATCGACTTGTGTCCTCAAATACAGTTCGCACATTTTTTCATTAAATTAGCTGTATGCCAGGGGAGTAAATATTAAACCAGCAACACAGAAGAAACAATCACACGCACACACACACACACACACACACACACACACACACACACACACACACACACACAAAACTGCAAACAGGCAGTTATTGCGTCTCCTCCCATTATCTTGTTTGTACAAGAACTATAACGCATTATCTGTCATTTGTTACTGTGACAAAGTGACATGCCTTTGTTGAAAAACTCTTGGCACGTCAAACAGGCCGTGCATGTATTGTCAGGAGTTTTGACGTACATTTCCACTGATTTCAGAGGCGCCTATGGAATCCGTACCTCATCCATCACAAGACTCATGAAAATCTGGTCGCCGTTGTAGGTCTACATTGTCAGAATACTTGGTATATTGTGGTTGCCGGTCATGCAGTTGGGGTTACTACTTGCTTTTCCTCTTACAGCTTTGATATTCCCTTTCGTTTGTTCACAAAATCTATTTGAAGATACGTTATACCACCGCTCATATAAAATATTATACCTGAGGCTCTGATGTATGTATTCACTACCATGGGCTGATGTTCCGTAGTATACTGACTGTTACTATGCAGCAAGAACAAATAATCACTTCTAATACTGTACCGTTCATTTATCCAAAACTATATGTCTGCCCCTACTAACGACCGGTCTCGTTGACTAGAATTTCACTTCGGAAGAGCAACTTCTTTACTCCTCTTCCTTTTTTCACTCTGATCTTACATTTCACACTTTATTGCTTCCACTTTTAAGGCTTCATTGCCCTGTTCGTATGCGTTGGTGGCTTACAACGCATTTGTCATCTTTTTGAAGTTTCATTAATTATTCTAATGCAAATTAGCTAAATAGTGGAAGCAACTAAAACTATGAAAAACCAAACACAATATACAACATTTTCATAAATTATGGTTCCAAAACGCTAACACGAATTCCTTACAGAAGAATGGAAAATCTGGTAGACGCCGACCTTGGGGGAGACCAGTTTGGAATCCGGAGAAATGTAGGAACACGCAAGGCAACACTGACCCCACGTATTCTCTTAGAAGGCACGCTCAGGAAGGGTTCAGATGGCTCTAATCACTATGGGACTTGACATCTGAGGTCATCAGTCCCCTAGGACTTAGAACTACTTAAACCTAACCTAAGGACATCACACACATCCATGCCCGAGGTAGGATTCGAACCTGCGACCGTAGCAGCAGCGCGGTTCCGGACTGAAGCGCCTAGAACCGCTCGGTCACGACGGTCGGCCTGAGGAAAGGTAGACCTACTTTTGTAGCATTTGTAGACTTAGAGAATGCTTCTACAGTGTTGATTGGAATACTCTCTTTGAAATTCTTAGGGTAGCAGGGTTAAAATGCAGGCAGCGAAAGGCTATTTACAACTAGTACAGAAACCAGACGGCATGAAACGGTGGCAGTGGTTGAGAAGGGAGGGAGACAGGGTTCTAGCCTATCCCGGATGCTATTCAATCTGTACATTGAGGAAACATTATAGCAAACAAAGGAAAAATTTGCAGTAGGAATTTAAGTTCAGGGGGAAGAAATGAAAACTTTGAGGTTCGCCGATGACACCGCAATTCTGTCAGAGACAGAAAAGCACTTGGAAGAGCAGACGAACCGGATGGACAGTATCTTGAAAGGAGGATATAAGATTAACGTAAAAAACAATCAAAACGAGGATAATAGAATGCAGTCGAATTAAATCAGGTGACGCTAAGGGAACTACATTAGCAAACTAGAAAGTTAAAGTAGTACATTAATTTTGCTGTATGGGCAGCAAAATAACTTATGATGGCCTAAGTAGAGAGGATGTAAAATATGGACTGGCAATGGCAAGAAAAATTACTCTGGAGAATAAAAATTTGTTAGATTTAAGTGTCAGGAAGTCTTTTCTGAAAGTATTTGTATGGGATGTAGCGATATATGGAAGTAAAATATAACGATAAAGGTTTAGACGAAAAGAGAATAGATGCTGTTGAGGTGTGGTGCTACAGAAGATTAGATGGGTAGATCACGTAACTGATGAGGGCGTACGGAACAGAATTAGGGAGAAAAATTTGTGGCACAACCTGAATCGAAGAAGGGATCGGTCGGCAGGACACATTCTGAGACATCAAGGTATAACCACTTTAATACTGGAGCGAATTGTGATGGATAGAAAGCACAGAAGGAGACCAAGAGAGGATCACAGTAAGCAGATCAGAAGGATGTAGGTTGCAGTAGTTGCATCGGATGGAGTAGCGTGGAGATCTGCATCAAAAGAGTCTTGTGACTGAGAAGCACAACAACAGAATATGTAACTAGCAGAGAGTATGGGTATACACTAACAGTACTACTCGATGGATCGATCTCTTTTGTGCGACAAAATTTACAAAAGTTGTTACTTCCTGAATCTCCGTTAAAAGAACATTCTCGGCACTGAAATTTTTTTTCACACAATATTTCCATGGCACATCTGCACATCCACAAATTCGTCCTTTTCTTCTGTTTGAGTCGGTTGTTATGCTCTATTTTAGCAACAATTGTTCGCGTCACACGTGCGCAAATGTGAACAAAGCCATACATGGCTTTGTGACTGCAGCCTGGCGAGTATTACGTCAGATTCTGGGAGTGGGTAGATTTGACAGTTGCACGTGCCCCAGCCACGCCGTTCCGCAGCTATCATACCCTTCTGCCAGCCGGCTACGCTGTGCTAGCGTCCAGGACACAAAGGGCACCATTCAACCGCCGCGCTCGACCAAAACAATTACTTCAGCTCAGTTCATAATACCGTGTGTCACGATACATGCTGCGCATGTCCTTTCGTGTGTGGCGCAGTCGGGAGTTATGCATAAGGGCAAGCAAGGTACTGTTTGATTCTTCTAGAAACTCCGCCCCGGTAGCTGAGTGGTCAGCATGACAGACTGTCCATCCTAAGGGCCCGGGTTCGATTCCCGGCTGGGTCGGAGATTTTCTCCGCTCAGGGACTGGGTGTTGTGTTGTCCTAATCATCATCGTTTCATCCCCATCGACGCGCAGGTCGCCGAAGTGGCGTCAAAACGAAAGACCTGCACCAGCCGAACGGTCTACCCGACGGGAGGCCCTAGCCACACGACATTTCCATTTTTTCTTCTAGAAAAGTACACTCCAAGATTTTTAAAAATAAACCACGCCTTGATGGCGGGCGTTCTCTTTCAGCGTTTGCAGTGGAGTTCGTCGGGCATCTCCGTGATGGTTTCGCACTTATTAAACAGACCTGTAACGAAACGCGCTGCTCTTCTATCGCTCTTCTCGCTTGTCTCGGTCAATCCCATTTGCTACACATCCTATATGGTGAGCAGTATTCAAGCATTGGTCAGTCGAGGGTTTTGTAAGCTACCGCATTTGTGGGTGGACTGCACTTCATGAGGAATCTTCCATTGAAGCTCAGTAAGTTTTCTGTTTTACTTGAGGTTAGTTTCATGTGATCATTCCACTTTAAATCGATCCGTTGGCTTGGTTCTGGATATTTTGTGGGTGTTGCCACTTCCAACATTTGTTCTGCAGTCGTATAATGTTACATTAATGTCACTTCCTATTTGCGTGGTGCCATCATCTCGTGGTCGTGCGGTAGCGTCTCGCTTCCCACGCCCGGGTTCCCGGGTTCGATTCCCGGCGGGGTCAGGGATTTTCTCTGCCTCGTGATGGCTGGGTGTTGTGTACTGTCCTTAGGTTAGTTAGGTTTAAGTAGTTCTAAGTTCTAGGGGACTGATGACCATAGATGTTGAGTCCCATAGTGCTTAGAGCCATTTTATTTGCGTGGCCGAGCGGTTCTAGACGCTACGCGGTCTGGAACCGCGCGACCGCTACGGTCGCAGGATCGAATCCTGCCTCGGGCGTGGATGTGTGTGATGTCCTTAGGTTAGATAGGTATAAGTAGTTCTAAGTTCTAGGAGACTGATGACCTCAGAAGTTAAGTCTCATAGTGCTCAGAGCCATTTGAACCATTTGACTTCCTATTTATCCGCCATACGCTACATTTGTTTATTGTAATCCGTATGATACTATTAAGGGCAGAGTTCGAATTGTATGGTATTGTGGCGGTACCCGAAACGCCGGTAATATATTTAGTAATAGGACAAATCTTATTGCGCGCTGTATAGTCACACAGTCGATTTACTACCTACAATAAGATACATCCTATTACCTAATGTACTACCGGCGTTTCTGGTAACGCCACAATATGGCGCATATTGGAAGCACATACCTTGCTCTTAAGTTGTTTGGCTTTTTCTAGTCGGTGCAGTATACCTTTTATGGGTGCTTTTCTAACGTGCAACACTACTTTCAATTTTTTATTTGATTCTGAGAATAAAATGTGGACAAAATTAAACTAATCATGGTTATCTTATTCCTTAGCGGGATTCGTGTCTTTGACTAGCTCAGTGAGGGTGCAATTTTGAACATAACAACGGCTTCACTTAATCCTGGTTTCTTTGAAAGTATTTGATTTCTCGCAAATCTTATCCATTTCTTAACTTCATTTTGTCATTCATTTCTAATGCGCCATATCTTTTGAAATTCTAATGTTGTTTTATTCCACATGTTTATACTATAAGCCCAGAGCTGGCACTAATGTATTTTTACGATATGTGATTTTAGTTTATGCTCAGCAGTCACACTGTGTTTTGCTGTACTAATTTCATTCCTTAATATTTTAATTATTTTGGTTTATTATTTTAATTCTGTATTTTTCCCTGTTTTATGGAACTGTAAATGGATCTTCTTCCATTAATATGTATTTCAGAAATAAATAAAATACTATGCTGTAATTACTGCTATAGAGCAGTCCGTACTTATGGCTCTACACACGTGAATTCTTTTTCTATGCATTAACCATTACTCGTGGTATTATTGCTCAGTAAATCTTTAAAACATTTAAAAATCATTTAACTATTATTTGATTATTCGCCGGTGTCTCAACACAGGCCACCACATGTCTCGGACGTGACATTTTCTTCCTGTTATAACTGCTGTAACGTAATATTTGCGGCAGTTCCCAAAAGATGTTGCTTGACGATATTTAGTCTAATTTTAAATCACCAAGAACACACGCCACTTGGCCTGCTTAAGACTTCTTTATTGACTTTTCTTAGGAGCTATCCCAGAATCATCACATCTTTGCTACCAACGGTCTTGGCAACTTCATAAAATATAAAAATTCCGTTTAGATTTCATCACTGTTGCCTTTACACTGTTCAGCCTTTACACTGTTCAGTCCAGTTCACATAAGACTCCTGTATGTTCTACATCAACCAAAGGAAATTTTCACTCTGCAGCGGAATATGTACTGATATTAGAGTTCCTGGCAGATTAAAACCGTGCGCCAGACCGATACACGAACTCTGGGCCTTTGTGTTTCGCAGGTGAGCGCTCTATCAACTGAGCTTCCCAAGCACCACTCATGACCAGTCCTCACAGCTTCAATTCTACCACTACCTCGTCTCCTACCTTCTAAACTTCATTGAAGCTCTCTTGCGAACCCTGGGGAACTAAAGTGCGTGTCATTTACGGCGGCGGCCGAGTTTAGGTTCGTTCTGCGCATCTGACGTCACAAAACACAGTCAGTCAATGAACAGAGAACGACGTTGCCAGAGCTCGACTGCAGTGCAGAGCACGGACGAGTGTCTTCAGTTTTAGAAACGTTCAGTCATAAATAAAGTAATTGAACAAAAGCAATGTCTTGATAGCAGACTTTGTTGTATAGAAAGTTTGGAGAAAAGCATTCTTTACAACAATTGCTTCATATTCTATTAATTAATTAAACCAAACAAGTAATAAGCCTCTTAATTCAGGCGATAGCAAGGAAAGGTGTTTGTATCATTCTCACTAACCGCTTTTTCGCAATAAAGAACAGCGGTAATTGTTTATTTCCTATTGTACTTCGACGAAACGTGAGTAATTCATAGTCATACCAACAGTGTTTGTCGGTATTTTGCGTGACATGTTAAAGTCCTCCGGGAGTCCTATTGAATGACGAGCTGCGTTAGTGTAATGGTTTGAAGTGTGTGGCTGCTAAGTGAAAGGTTCTGAGTTCAAACCTTGTTTGATGCTTAATACTTTCTTTATTTAAAAAACATATCAAAGTGTCTTACTTCATGAATTTTATTGGTTTGAATGTATTTTTTTTGAAATTTCTTGTGGCAACTAAAATCGACCATACGAAAAATATACGCTATGGACTTTTACCTCTGCAAACTCTTCAAAATTTCGTGCAATTGTTTACTACATCTAATGCTGCACAATAACTGCGTTGAATATCGAAACAAAATTAAATCATTTATGGGGGGAAGTATCAGTCAAGAATATGTGTAAAACTCAAATTTTTGTGCCAAATAGTTTTTGTGAAGTGTGACAAAGCAGTCGAAACACCATGTGTCTGGTTGGTTGGTTAGTTTGGGGAAGGAGACCAGACAGCGTGGTCATCGGTCTCATCGGATTAGGGAAGGATTGGGAAGAAAGTCGGCCGTGCCCTTTCAGAGGAACAATCCCGGCATTTGCCTGGAGTGATTTAGGGAAATCACGGAAAACCTAAATCAGGATGGCCGGACGCGGGATTGAACCGTCGTCCTCCCGAATGCGAGTCCAGTGTCTAACCACTGCGCCACCCCGCTCGGTCCATGTGTCTGCACAGGCGAGCAGTGCATTGATGACAAAATCGCGCACAGCGCGGAATGCGGGGAGCACGTCTCTGTACCAGCGAAAGGGTTAGTGCAGCTGAGGTGGCTTTACTTCATAAACTGCGCGCTCCCCCCTAAAAGTAAGTTCGCGAACTATACTATGGCGCTGCTTCTCTTTGAGCGTACAAGTGGCAACGCAGCAATCTCCCGCGTCTGGGCGGTCATGTGCGAACCACCAAGATAAAGGAATTGAACTATAGAACTCCTGGAAGAAAGGATATTGTGATGACATGGCTTAGCCACAGCCTATGGGACGGGTTGTGAGTCGTGCTTGGGTAGCTCGGCCAGTAGAGCACTTGCTTGCGAAAGGCAAACGTCCCGAGTTCGAGCCGCAGTCCCGCACACAGTTTTAATCTGGCAGGAAGTTTCATATCAGTGCACTCATCCCCGAAGGTGTGGGTAAGCTATGTGTCCACAATATCCTTTCTTCCAGGAGCACTAGTTCTACAAGGTTTGCAGGAGAGCTTCTGTGAAGTTTGGAAGGTAGGAGACGAGGTACTGGTGGAATTGAAGCTGTGGGGACGGTTCGTGACTCGTGCTTGGGTAGTTCAGTCGGTAGAGCACTTGCCCGAGAAAGGAAAAAGTCCCATGTTCGAATCTCGGTCCGACATACAGTTTCAATTTACAAATATTGATCACTGTGTGACATTTGGACTAGTGTCAGCTGTTGTTATATGGTATGTAACTGTATGGTGCTGATGTCTGCACTTAATGATTAGATGTTAACTATCTCACCTTTGTTCCTGTTTCTCCTGTTTTGTAATTTTCAGCACTGAAGATGACTATGCAATAGTTGAAACCTAGATCTGTGCTAATAAAACGACGAATTTCGCAATCGATCGTTGTTCTCTTCTCCATTGTCTGCATTTATTTTGGTTGAGGGTCAAGTGCGACTTCTCTGTATATTACAGCACCATCCGTGAAAAGTCTCATTGAACATCCAACAATATTTTCTGGTCATTTATGAATGTTGTGAGAAGTAATGGTCCCATAACACAACCCTGCGGCACACCCCAAGCTGCTGTTATATCCGAAGACTTCTCACCCTCGAGAATGACATTCTGTGTTCTGTTTCCTAGAAACTCTTCAGTCCAGTCACACAGCTGGTCTTATACTGTTCGTTAGGTGGCAGTGCGGATCTTTATCGAATGTACAGGAATAAGGAACGTGGGTGCCGCTATCTCCTGCTGTCTGGTGGAAGGACGGAACGACCTGGTTTTCGCACGATCGTTGTTCCCGGAACCCATCTTGATCCCCACATAGAAGATTTTTGGTGTCCATAATATGACGAAATACGCCCAACATACAAGGATGAACTCAACCGGTTTCACCATGGATACCTAACTAAGCTGGTTTGAAAATCCTAGCGATTTTCAATTCTCTTATCTGAAATAATGTTGGGTAGTAACTCGCAGCTTCCGCCGCTCGCAGGGCCTTCTGTGCAGCTAGACGAGGCCACGGCTGAGACGCGAATTACGCCCTTGAGTCGGCCGCGGTGTGCAAGTGCACTCGGCGTGGTCGTGAGCAAGGCGAGGTCCGGCTGGAGGCACGGAATGTTTCGTGCGGTCGCGAGCGACGATAGCGGCGTTCCGCATTCGCGCTGGAGACGAGATGCCCTCTGGATAAGGGCAGGCAGACCTGCTTCGCGTTCGATACATACGCAGTTTCTGCTGTAAAATCTTCGGCATATAAATGGGCTGTTTTAGTCTGTGAGCGGCAGACTCTTTCCGGCGTAAAGGGGAGGGTTCTCCCGGAACAGGACGTGCGTCCCTGGTTTCTGTCTCACACAGCCTGGTCCTCTGTGATGAAGCACAAAAATCAATAGATTCACTGATATAGGCCCTATCAGGGTAACTGACTATAGTCAGGAAGTATGGAGATCAGTGATCGGGCATTCGTAGTTATTTATTGATTTCTGTAAATCACTTCACATGAATGCACGGTTGGAACGTTTAATAGGACATTGCCAATCCTTATATCCACCCCCTACTGAACTACTCATCTATTATAAACTTCAAAATCGACACCGAGCAGGGTGGCACAGTGGCGGGACCCTGTACTTGCATTCGGGCTCAAACCCCCGTCCGACTATTATCATTTAGGTTTCTTCGTGGTTTCCCTAAATGATTTCAGTCGCATGCCGGAAAGGTGCCTTGGCAGAAGTCGATATATTTAGCCTTCCGTAAAGTGGCCTCGTGTTCGTGTTGTGCTTGGCTGAACATCAAAGAGAGCTGTACTGGGACTCACCAGCGCTCAATGTGAGTCACGGAAACTTTCACGCGATGTCTTCTCGTCGTAAAATGGAAAGAAAAAAAGCACAGAGTCATGCAGAGAGATTACTTTGAAAAATCTTGTCACAAATTAATCCCAAGTATTTCTCCCTTTACTTCATTCAGCCTCGTCTAAAAAAGAAAGTATACATTTACCTTCTTTCTTACCACTGCATTTTTGTGGACATAGTTTAAGGGCAACAATCAGATGAAATGTACATTCATGGGGTAAAAAAAATTGTGCACACAAAATTTTAGAATGTTTAAAGGAGGTTGAAGAAAAACATTTCTATGTAAAAAATGTTATAGGTACCCCGTTACCTTGATAGGATCCATGAAGGTTTTGGCGCTTCTGATAATCAGACATGGTGTTAAAACTGCGGAGTGACGAATGTCGTTTTCAATATGTTGCTGACCTCTTATGGATTTCTTTTTATAGTGGGACGTGAAGCAGTTGATGTGCGACACACCGATAAGCTCCAAGAGAGGTGGTTGCCCGTTCGGTTGGGTTCTCCAGCCGTTATTCGTGAATCATCTGTTTCGAGCCAGTTAAGTAACTGTCAACACGCATTTGTGAATTAATGTAAACGGACGATTGGTGTGGCGATTGCACACTCTAACTTTGTATACCAGTAACACAATCACTTTGTAGTTGCAACACTTCTTTATTGATTACACATACACACGAATTCATCAGCAATAATAATTAATTAACAACATTTGCACATCAAGGCCCTATCCACAATTAGTATTTACAATATTAACCGTCACACTTGTGACAATGACCCCTTTACGTGCCGGTAACAACAACCAGAATAATAGATGAAATAGATAACCAAATGTTTACAATGTCGGCTATCGCCTTTCTCATTCAGTTTTACACTTACTGAAATGGTAAAATTAATTTGATGCTATCTAACCTGCAGGGTAGTATTAATTGTTCTGTTTACACTTAGCATTCTACTGCACTCAACGTCCGGAAGATTCTAGACTTTATGCAAGCTTAAGGCAAAACGTCAATTTGATGAACATGTGATGGATGCGAGCAAACGTTAATCTACTACGATTTCACAAACACACGATTCAAAGGGTGAACTTATACTGAACTTTGGGCAGTAGGAAATCTTCTGCTTAAAACAAGCCTCTCGTTGAATGGAATAGAGAAAACGCGCGTTAACGGGGTCTGGACGGTCCTGAGTTCAATTCCTGAGATTTCCGTCACACTGCAAGCTCGCGGGCCGAGGTTTGCTCGCGTCGACAACTATACAAGTTTCTGAAAACAAGAAAATATGAGCGGCAGACCCCCTGTAGTATATACAAATTACACAAACATATATAGAAAAGGAATACCTTAATATTAACATATTATAAGTTAAACAATTAACAGAATTAAGGAGCTTAGTTACCTTTGATAAAAAAAAACTAGATACTACGTGAAAACATGTTTCAGTCCACACCCAATGACTTAAGGTCCACCTTACAAGATGGTTCAAATGGCTCTGAGCACTATGGGACTTAACAGCTATGGTCATCAGTCCCCTAGAACTTAGAACTACTTAAACCTAACCTAAGGACAGCACACAACACCCAGCCATCACGAGGCAGAGAAAATCCCTGACCCCGCCGGGAATCGAACCCGGGAACCCGGGCGTGAGAAGCGAGAACGCTACCGCACTACCACGAGATGCGGGCCCACCTTACAAGATAATCAGTCTTTGCTGAATGGCTGACACCACATAAATCAAACATGCAGTACCTAACGTGACAATCAACCTTCAGATATGTATTTGAAATTGCAATAAAAAACTAATGTCACTTCAATAGGTCGCTAATGCAATAAGCACGGACCCTATGGCCACAGATCAAAATACACACGGCCTCTGTCCGACCATAAAACACAATGTGACCTATATTTATCATGGCCACTTGCCTTTCATACACACAAGAAATTATTAAGAAACAACACCTACCACTAATTCTTAAAACTCGAAAATTCTAAATCTATAACTAAATTAAGAAATTACGTTCAAGCGAACCAGCTACCTTCAGCGTGTCACTAAGCACCAAATGTAAACTTACAAATGCGAGGCGCCAATTCCAGCCACTTTAGTACCATAATTTCATGGCCATTCCGGAACATAGCTCGCCTCGCCACCACTGCAGTGAATGTTTTGCTGGCCACTAGCTCGAGCAACTGCAACAGTCAACAGTTCTTAAGTACACAATAATACTCATTAAGTATAGAAGGAGGAACCCACCACGAAAGCTTGGTGATTAATTTTTTCCTCTTCATGTGAGATTCACACGCCGCCCGGGATTAGCCGAGCGGTCTGAGGATCTGTAGTCATGGACTGTGCGGCTGGTCCCGGCAGAGGTTCGAGTCCTCCCTCGGGCATGGGTGTGTGCGTTTGTCCTTAGGATAATTTAGATTAAGTAGTGTGTAAGCTTAGGGACTGATGACCTTCGCAGTTAAGTCCCATAAGACTTCACACACATTTTTTTTTTTTTAATTCACACACCATCCATCCACATGGCTCTCTAGATATTAGCAAAGCCATGTCGCCACTGCCCAGCCATGTCAATACAACTTTAATACTTTCCGGCAGCGGCCCATGCTTCTTCGTTGCTCCAACTCAGCTGGTCCTCACGGTATATGGCTGTGCCACGTGACATGGTGTCGCCAACTCCCCATAACGACAACATCGAAAACACGTTATGTCACAGACTGACTCGGCTCATGCGCGGACCCACTCTCTTCGACTTGCGCACGCGCGTCACCATAAATAGCCTGCCTCAAAGACAAAAAGAGAACAAGGCACAAGGACAACGGTCAAAGATGGAAGTAAGAATCGATATCGCCTGGCGCCAGAAACCCACCGTCTCAGACGACATTTCCAGCTGCACCTCTAAAGAAATATTCATTACATGGGAGTGCGAACACCATCTCAGAACATTAGCGTGAAAACCCTGTATGGTCCCTTAGTGGGGAAACGATGCATGTGTGACATTTTTGTCACATAAGGAATGTGTATCGTTTCTATCTTCTTTAAACACTCCAAAATTAATATGCAGAGGTTTTTAAAATGAATTTAATTAAACGAGATGGCTGGCAGAGTGGATCATAAAAAGCAAATTTCCCACAGCAACCCCTGCCCGCATGCCTTCGCGCTCGGCTCTGAAGTGCGTGTCATGTAGGAAAGCGGCGCAATTTTGAGCCGTTCTGCGCAACCCCCCTCCATCAACCGCTGGCACTCAATAAGATTCACTCACTTTGCGAACGGCTAGCCGCGAGTTAAAACTAGACGGGGGGAATCGCTCTCCTGCACGCTGCATTGTTGCCGTACTGCACAACAATGCAGTTACACTCACAGAACGGCCGATTTATTCTTTCAGGTGGGGAAGTTTTATTTTTGTAATAGTGTACAGCTATGAATGTGCATCTGTGAATGTGTTAGTGGGACGTCCAAACATATAATATATTATCTAACATATTATGTTAGATTATGACAGTAAATATGAAGTGCTTCATAAGTAGAGGAGGAAGATTATCTGCCACGTTTAGAATTTTTTCAAACGTGGATCTCTATGTGGGACTTCTGTTGTTAACATTTTCATGACACAAGATCTAAATGTAGAAGCATTTGTTGGGAAGAGAACTGAGCGTAAAAATAGTAGACGAAAGTGTCAGAGCTGTAGAAACGGTAGGAACAGTTGGTTTCGTGTCGCAAGAAATCTCTAACAGAAATTGATGGTCTTAACAAGGATTTTTAAGGCGATCTATGTATATAGATGATGAGTATCCGATGCCAAAAAACTTGTTACAATTAGGCATAAGAAAACCGGCTTCAAAGGGAGTGCTCCTTCAGTGCAAAGAAATTTAAAAGGCATAGAGTTAAGATGTAATATAGGAATAAAGTTTTTAATTTAAAGAAATGACGTAGGTGCAGCACATTCTTGAAGATGATATAGAAATTGGAGAGGTACTTCAACAGTGTATTTTTATTACCTTGATGAAACATGAATGAATCACAACCATTCCAGGAAAACCTGCTGTAAAATGAGTGACCGTACTGGCTGTTTTGAAGTTCCCGTAGGAAAAAGTTCTCCAATGCTTATTATTTCTTCTTCTGGTTTTGTCTCTGAATGAAAACTTATATTTAGGTGTAAGAAAAACAGCAGCGCCTCCCATTCAGAAATGAAAGCTGTCAGTTACAAGAAGTGGTTCACTGAACAGTTCTTGCAATATCTTGCTCCGAAATTGATCATTTTTGTAGCCAACGCCAGTTATCATTCATCTGTTACACAAACAGCACCATGCACAAACACCAGAAAAGCGGATATTGTGCTCTAGCTTAGAAATTACAACATTCTGCACAGTATGAACCAGACTCGTGTCGAACTCCTGCAGCTCGTAAATTTATGCAGGTCACGCGACAAAACGCACGAACTGGAGTTTCTTGCACGTGAAAGTGGTCACACAATTTTGCGTTCACCCTCGTGTCACTGTGAGCATAATCTGGTTGAAATAATTTGGGTACAGGTTAAAGGTTATGTGATAGACAAGAACAAAACATTCAAGGTAATAGACGCTTGAGTCCAAAGCAATAGGCATCATATCCTCTTCAGCGTGGTCAGACTGTCTTTGGCACGTCGAGAAGTTTCAGGAAATTGACTTTGATAAGGGAGTGAAAATGGATATAAGTATTGAACCTGTGATCGTAAATTTGCAGGCATATAGATCGGACAGACACTCAGATAGTGGTGACGATGGTATGACGGTGTACACTTGGGAAGAAAGTAAGGAAATAACAGTTGGTTTTAAAGACTCATTTTTTGTCGCCATATCAGTTGCATAAACGGTGTAAGAGAACTTCCTAGACTTCATTGATTGTAAATTTGTACTCTAAAAAGTATCCAAACATTCACCTGTTATCGGTGACATAACTATATTTTCAACATATTTCCCAAGGAGAAGCAGCTAGGTCGTTGCGAAATTTAAGCTGCCCTCCCCCCCCCCCCCTCCCCCTACCCATCGTGTATTGTGCTATAACAACTCAGGAGAATGCGACCGGATAAACTCGAGGAAAACTCCGACATTTCGACAGGTAACCCGCTGTCTTTTTCAAGGCAAAAACAGGAAAACGTTTTAAAGTGATAGGCAGGTTACCTGTCCAGATAGCAGTCATTTTTGACGTTATCGTGCAGCATTCCCTCAAGAATTCGAAGAAGATGGTTAGTTGTTTTCTTGTTCCATGGATCAGTAATGCGGTTTCACACTGTACGAGTAATGTTGAAAGAATTAGTTTACACTATAACGCTGACCGACTGCGAATAATGTGACAACATTCTGACCGTTATTCATTAGTATTTGTAGCTTTACACACACACACACGCGCACACACACACACACACACACACACACACACACACACACACACACACACACACGCACACCATTATAGAAATTATACGTTTTAATTTTTTAATTCTGTCGACTAGAATCAAAATTTGCAGCACCAAGAAGGATTTGCGCGGCGTAAACGAAAGTTGGTAGGCGTCTTTCTATGTCTGAAAGATGGTATCTATTCGAGTTTCAGGCCATTCGCATGAAAGTAGCGCTAGCAGCGCCACTAAGAGGTTACGAATCAGGTTCGCTTCAAAGACACGCGGTAACGGTCGTGAGCATTAGTTACGTTTGTAATGTGACGTGGAGAACTGATGACAGACAAGAATACGTTTAAGGTGATAAAGACGCCATTGTCAGCACCCCACTGAGTTCGAACGAGCTCGTGCAACAGGACTACGGGAACCTGGATGTTCTTTCTCCTACACTGCAGGAAGACTTGGCAGGAATGCAGTTACTATACATGATTGCTGGCGGCGTTGGTCACGATGGTGTACGGAAAGTAAGAAGACCGGGCTCCGGACGCCCATGTGGCGCTATCGAAAGGGAAGACCATCGTGTACTGCACCTGCAACAGCAATTTGAACAGCAGTTAGCATCACAGTGATACAACAAACTGATAAAAATCGATTACTTCAAGGACAGCTCCAACCAGAACCCTGTAGCGTGCGTTCCACTGGCCCCAAACCACCGTCTTTCGGGACTTCAGTGGTGTCAAGCGAGAGCTGAGTAGAGGATAGGGTGGAAGTTAGCAGGGCAGTTGTGGGCATGCAACCAATCTGTTTGCATGCTAGTGGTGGTGGTGGTGGTGGTTAGTGTTTAACGTCCCGTCGACAACGAGGTCATTAGGGACGGAGCGCAAGCTCGGGTAGGGAAGGATTGGGAAGGAAAGCGGCCGTGCCCTTTCAAAGGAACCATCCCGGCATTTGCCTGATATCACGGAAAACCTAAATCAGGATGGCCGGAGACGGGATTGAACCGTGCGTGCTAGAGACACTGGACATACACCTGGAGTTACGGTCTGGGGTGCGATTTTGTGTGACAACAGGAGCACCCTCATGAGTATCCCACGCACCCTGACTGCAAAATCCGGGTGTAGCGATCCTTTCAGAGACGGTTGTGAGATCTCGGCTGTTCAGTACAGAACGTCAAATCAAACACCTATCAGCTGTCTAAGTTTCCCAACTGTTATTTTATTGGGCTACCAGTTCCGGTGATATATTACGCCATCTTCAGGACCCCTGACGGACGTCTACGAACATTTCAACCTTTGTTCCGGTCAAAATAAGGGCCAGCAGTCTTTGGATGCTGGCCCCTATTTAGACCCGAACCGAGGTTGAAATCTCGATACACGTCGGCCAGGAGGCCTGAAGATGGCGTGATAGATCGCCGAAACTGGTACCTCAACAAAATAAGAGTTCGAAAATTTGGACGGCTCCATGGTGTTCGATTTGATACCCTGACTGCAATTCGACCTTTTGTGCTGCCTTTCGTGAACAGCATTCCACTATTTTCCAACAGTCTTAACTCTCGCCGACACACCGCTGTTGTAACCCAACATGCTCTATGGAGTGTCGACATGTTGCACTAGTCTGCTCAATCATCAGATCTGTCTCCATTCGGGCACATAAGGGGCGTCATCGGACGACAACTCCACCGTTATCCACAGCCCGCTTTAACCTTCCCAGCATAGAACTACCAAGTGCAACAGGCATGGAACTCCATCACACAAACTGACATCCGTCACCTGTACAACACAATGCATCCACGTTTGCATTCTTGCATTCAACCTTATTGTATCAGCATGCTACATTTGCAATGGCTTATCTCGCACTTACATTAGTCTCTGATCTTGCAATGTTAATCACTTTAATATTTTACCTATAAAATGTATTCAAGATATTTCATTACTCTGCCTTAATTACCTTTTTGGTGTTGCGAGTTTTTTCTGTCAGTGTACAATGATTTTGATTTGTATTTGGAATTAGTAATGCTAGGTATTACATTTTTGCTTATAATATAGCCCAGTTTGCGCTAAAACGACAAATGTTGTAGGCCGATTTGATGATACAGAAATAGTCTTTTTTGAGAAAACTGTACTTGACCTCTTCACTGCCGTCCGTCAGCTATTCTAGCCTTCCGACGTCACGCAGAAGCTTTGGAGGGGCTGACGAAATGTCGTCAACACGTCTCTTAAATGACTGATCGAAATCGGCTCTAAAATATTTAGTAGCGTTCTCATTGATCTGAACGTATAATACGATGTACCGTAGTTAAATTATCTTGACTCTTGCAGCAACACGGTCTAGCAGCGCCGACGTTGTTTTCCCGCTCTCTGCTGCCACGTTTACACAAACCCCACCCGTCCACGCTTCCCTATCTCTCTGCCACTCTGGCGGAAAAGCCGTCCTATATGGCTATATGCGTCATTTAACAGTGTCACGCACCGCCTGGAATGTGGGCATACAGCCTGCCATCAAGATCGACATGGTAGCAGGTCTGCAGGGCATCATTTTCAACTTCTTTCTGACATCATGGTAGAAGAGAGGTAGGATTCACGTTTCACAACCTTTATTCGCAAACAGTCATAAAAACCGCTCGAAATTACGCCCTGCTGCTTTAATACACGCCGTGCAATGATGCCTCAGTGATTCAGGTTGAGTGGTACATTTTCCAATAGCCTTGACAGTGTTTCCCTTAAGGAGATTTAGATTCTGCGTTCTGTCGCTGTGGGAGGGGGTGGGGTTTACGGAGGGGGGGGGGGGGTACGAAGGGGGGGGGAGCATATGTGGAGCAATCGGATTATCGCCTACCAAACTAGCACGAATGTTGACGGTGAAGCGCTCTTTGTGACCAAGAACAAAGGCAGTTAGCAGATTTTCCCCAGTCCACATGTGTTGGCTGTGGCTGTTTGATACACCTTACCTCGTAAAAGATACCTCTTTAGTAAATAGTTCTAAGTTTGAAAATTCAGTTTGTATGGCGAACTTCCGCAAAAACTACTGTCGGAACTCAATGATACACGGAAAATCATAGGCGTAAAGGGCTTGAACTTTCTGAGGGCGGTGAGGGTACAAATTATCTTCATTCCACACACGCCAGTCCATCCAATGGCTTATACCCGTTGCTCGAGCAACACTCTACGAGCTTGTTGAGGGCATATTTGCAGCAGTACTAACGCCTTCTATTCAGATCCTGGTGTATGCACTGAGCGATGACGACCACGTCCGTCCGAATTTCACATCTTTATCACAAAATGAATGCATTGGGTTCCGATGAAGGCCTTAAAGAAACGTGCACTACTAAGATACCTTTTCAGTGGACAACTCACCTAAAATGCACCTGTCTCACTTAGGGACGTGTGGCTGGTGGCAAACGTGCAAGGATCTGTCACTCAACAATTGATTTGGAAATCGCTGAGTGTACAAGTATTCAACCGCTAGAGTATTTCCATCGCCCGCCCCGTAAGCACTTACATGTCTGTCCTTTCCTTCCATGAAAAGCGCTCCATTTCTCTTCCGCTCTGCAGAATACGAGATATGATAGAGAACCCGTTAGTTGACAGATTGATACAGAGCGCAACAGACTTTGCAAGTATGCACAAGGGCCACTCTCTGTGCAACATCGTATGAAACAAGTGTTTGAAATGTAACGCGGTTGCATCCAAGCAAATTCCGGAAGAAGCTCTGCGCTGTTGTCCAGGCCGCATTACCTGTTGACATTTTAGCTCGGATGGAGGGACATATGCCTACGTTCAGGGTGAGGTGCTCTGTGTATATACATATAATCGCCTTCAGTCACAGACCCAGCTATTTTTTTTTATAAACAATGCACTATAACCTTTCAAAGCCAGTGGATACAAGCGAGACACACACATTTTAATCGTGTAGCATCCTCAGGTCACATGCAGTAATTTGATAATTCGTTGGGTTGTGTCAGCTACCTTTGTTATCGAGTCTATTCTACGTTCCCACGTTGACGTAAATACCCCAACCAAAGACACGTTTACGTTTTGTAAAAATTATGTCTGGCATAGATGAATCCAAAAGGTCCAAAATGTCTACGTGAGTAATTTAAAGTACAGCTATTTTAATTACTTACAGCAGAAATAATACATGATTTTTCTAGGTTAATAAAGTCTCGAATGTTTCAAAGAAAGTAATGTTACCAACAGACCACTTTCGCACGTATGCTGTTTTGGTTTAATGGGTGTTAGCAAGTGTACAGTTTAAAGAAGACCATGTGCTTTGATAGCTTTCTGTAGTCATTGTGTTATTAAAGTGTTCCTGCTTCTGAAACGCTGTGGGTTGTTGTGTGCAGGAGTTACATGGGTCCCTCAGGTACCATCTGTATCATTATGATGCCGTTATTGGAAACACGTGTAGAACTATATCAGGGAACGAAACACGCAGCATTTATAACTGTATATAGTGGTTGCCTTAGTTCAGAACCATGCACTGCTCTCCACAGGAGAGCAACCTGTTCTCATGTAATTGAAGCTGAGGAAGCTTTACGATATTTAAAAAACTCTCCTCCCAAACAGCCCTCGGAAGGCCCAATGGTACCGACCGACTGCCGTGTCATCTTCAGTCAATAGACATCAGCGATGCTGGTATGGAGGGGCATGTGTTCAGAACTCCTTTCTCCCGGCCATTGACAGTTTTCGAGACCAGAGCCGCTACTTCTGAATTAAATAGCTCCTCGGTTGGCCTCACAAGAGCCGAGTGGACCCCGATACTTCGTAAGGAACAACTTAAGTCCAACGAGCCTGTAGAATAGAAGTAAACTATTTAGCGACAACACCAACAGGAAACCCTAAAACAAATGTAATAAAACGAAATGAAATCCCATTCCGAACTTCACAAACGTGTTTAGAATTTTCTCTTAGGAAAGCAACACTGAAACACGTCTGTATTCAGTAGCAACGATGGCGAGGCATGACGGAATCTCTGACCAGAGAGTTATTTATCGTTGCTAGTCTGCGCTTGACCGCGCGAGAGTTCAGTTGCAGTTGCGAGGCAGTGGTTGTACGTAGCGAGTCGCGAGAACATGTAGTTCGTTCGTGCTAGTAGCGCGCACGAGACAGTCGGAGTTGTGTGTGAGGAGTCGGCGGGCGTCGACATGGGTCTCTGGTCAAGGTTCAGGATGAGGTATATTTTTTAAATAAGGTAATGAAGCAGCATTGCGCACATCTGATAATGTAATGTATGTTAACTGTAATTAATTTGTTCGAGAATTGCCCCAATAATAATTTTGTTCTCAAAACAATCTTTTTAAGAAAATAATCATTACAATTGAAACAATATTTCCTTCGCTTTTCCTCCCAGAATCAATTTATCAGGTTGATCTTAACGTTAATTTTGTGGGGACTTAACATTTTTTCACATTTTTATTATCATTGACCTTTATTACTGTGGGAAGCTAACATTTGGCTCCTATTTGCAATTCTTATTCAATTCTTTTCATTTAAAAATAATTACGGCGAGGTTATACTTAGCTCTATGTCCATTTACATTTGAATATTATTTTTCATTTTTTGCGGGGAGGTTACAACACCAAGAGCTCACAGTTATGCAATGAGGCCTTTATCAATACGAAAAGGATCTAATAAAGTTTGAATTGAAGCAACAACCAAGTTCTCAGCATTTGGGAGCTTAGGGATCAGTTTGTGTTATTATACACTGTCTGGGAAAAAAGTGAAGCACCCAGAATACATATTCGGATTTCAGTGTAACTTCGTATATGAAAGCACTATTGCTGATTACGTAAATGATAGAGAGTTCCTGTGTTCTGTGACGGGTAGAATGTTTTAGTGTTGTTAATAATTAGTATTATTATCAGGCCTGTTAAGGGGTATAAGGAGTGTGAACAGCAGCATATGTAGTGCGATTCGTGCGAAGGACACCGAGATGTTACGTACTGGTTTGAGACAAGCACCCGATAGCATTGGAAGGCGCTTCATTTTCGGTCTCCCTTTGGCCAGCAGGTCATAAGGTGGAGTTTCCAGAGTTGGGGAACATTCGGATGTGCCATGGACCCGAGCTTGGACTGCATGAAAACGTGATGGCAGTTTTAATCTATCACGTCTGACAACCACAAAGGAGGATCGCTGTATTGTTCACCTAGGACATCGTAACTCCTTTAGTTCAGCCCCTGCAATACGAGAACAAGTACTGGACTCCCTCCAACGTTCCGTGTTATGCCACACCATTTATCGGAGACTAGCTGCAGCCAGACTAGGGAATGTCCGCCCATGCTTATTGTGTCCTTTAGCACCACTTCACAAACGGCTGCCTTTGTACTAGTGCCAGGGAACTATGGACGGCTTATGAAAGGCGCCGCATTGTGTTCAGCCATGAATCGCAATTCTGCACTTCCGCAGATGGTCATCTTAGGCGAATAAGGCGGAAACCTAGGAAGAGATCTTATTGTTCTAATGTTTTTGGAGGGACACAGCGGTGTTGCTACTGGTGTCATGTTGTGGGGAGCCATTGAGTGACTTCGGGTCACGACTGGTAGTGGACCGTGCCACACGGACACCATGTTCAAAAATGTTCAAATGTGTGTGAAATCTTATGGGACTTAACTGCTAAGGTCATCAGTCCCCTAAGCTTACACACTACTTAACCTAAATTATCCTATGGACAAAACACACACACCCATGCCGGAGGGAGGACTCGAACCTCCGCCGGGACGAGCCGCACAGTCCATGACTGCAGCGCCCTAGACCGCTCGGCTAATCCCGCGCGTCGGACACCATGCTTCAGCAAACGTTACTTCTCATGTGACAGTATAACGGTATCATTTTTCAACAGAACAATGCTCATCCACATGTGGTTCGTGTCTCAGTCAACTGTCTGCGTGATGTTGAGTTACTCCCATGGCCAGTTTGATCTCTAGATCTGTCCCAGACAGAAAATGTGTGGGACCCTTCACATCCAAATCAGTGCTTGCATCTAGGCGAGTCGACTCTTACTGCTTAAGCGTTTATTAACGATTCCGTCAATAGTTGCAGAATTTATGTTAGGCGTCTTGTTTCAAGCCTGGCCAACTGAGGCTGCACTGACAGTGCCTTACCTTAATAATAAACATCAAAGTGGCAACACAAGCTTTATAATGTTTGCAGAATGAATGCGACAATGCACATGTGCTTCTTACCAAGTTCTTTGAAAATTTGACTCGATTCGGTAATCACATTTTGTTTCCTCTTCACCTCCTGCGTGCTTCCTTCTTTTGTAAGGCAGTGGACGTATGTGGAAATTTAATGGGCCCAATCAGTTAATACAGCTGATACTTTGATCGAATTGATATGCAGAGTCCGGAATCCATGATTTCTGGGCAACGGTACTACCTTAAGGTGCAGAAAGTCTTTCGGACATCGTATGCAATAGATGGAGTGATACTCTGGAGACGAAATCACTTGCTCGTCAGTCATACAGAACGAACTTTCTCAAAAAAACTCATACTGGATATTGTTTGTAGAATATGAATAGTTTCCCCAGACTTCATACGTGAGTTACCTGTGGTGCAACACGACTAAAAAATAGTAAAGGAATGACAGGCGGCAGTAGATAGTAGCTGTTTCAAACCAAGAGGCTATCTTTAGTTGTGTATAGCTACTGGAAACTGGAAATTTACCAGTAGAGATTAGAAATATTTTGAGAAGAATTATGCATACTTATTAGTGGTTATTTTGCTTTACAAGCCACTACCAATTTATTGAAGAACTTTATGTGTCACTTTTCCTTCGACTGACAATTTCCTTATCAACTAACCGACACTGGACGAAGGCCTGTGCACCCTAAAGCTATCGGGCAAAGCTACTTCCCAGTATCAGTACTCCACGTCTCTTACCTCCACAACTGTATCATGTCCAGTTGCCGTAGGACCTTATCTCTTTGAATATGAGGAGAGCATGTAAGAGGTCCGAGCAGATGTAATTTCGATGTATTGCTCATGCTCATGCGCTGCCTGCGATATGCAAGGTATAAGAGAATCGCTGACCAGAGAGCAGTGTTGACTCAGTAGGAACTGTGTAGTTGTAGCAGTAAGTTGTTGCTAGTCTGTGTCTGGTCTGGAGTCTGCTCTGGTCTGGTGTAGTGTATCATGTTGGCTGGGCCGGTCGCGGTGCAGCGATGCCGGAACCTGAGTATTATAGTATAAGGTAAAAAGCAGCCTCGCGCATATCTAGTAATGTTATGTGAACTCCCATGTAAATCTTTTAAAAATGTCCTAATAATAATCTCTTTCATATAAAGTAATTTTCAATAAGCATTCATTTCAATTTAAAGAATTTACTAATTTCTCCAATCCATGATCATTCCGATTGTTGCAAAACAAAAATCAGATGCTTCCTTTCATAAATGACAAATCTATCGGCCAGCATTGCACAGAGCTGTGCTGGAAAATGTTATTGTAAGAGCAGATAGTTGGCGACTTTATTGGGGTAATAATTTTTGCTTTTTATTCAGATTGATCTTACAAGGCCATGACGCAGCACTGCTGTCGTCCAAAATTTACCAGGTTACTGAATTTATTTTTTATTACGAGGTTTAGGAATTTTTCTGTTTCGAGCTTACATTAAATGGGAAAATAATTTTGTGGGTACATGAAATGGGAAACAAATTTTATGTGGAGGTTAAATGTGAATGAATTTCTGTAGGGAGGTTACACTAAATTAGAATCACATAATCATTATTATTATTTTTTTTTTTTTGTGGGGAGGTTACAAGCATTACAACTCCAGTGACAGTGGTCTGATGTGTTGTTATTGCAAAAAGTACTACTGTACGACAAGTGTCGTGTTCAGACGCGTAACATTAAAAACACAGTATCAACAGAACGGAGTGACACTGCATCCCTCGTAAATCGATGAAAGGCATTCAGCAGTTACGAGGCAGACCTTATTCCGCGCAAGAGTGACATTCCATGGCCTCTGAAAAAGCTTCATATTTTTTTATCTCTGCAAAGGAATTTTAAAACAGAGGTTTAGAGAAAACACACTGAAGTTTTCTGAAATAAAACAGAGGCACAAAGAAACTGTACTATTTTATTTTGCATCATTTACAATTTTCCCAGATCCGGGGTTCAATAACTACTATTTAGTATGGCATTCGGGCGATTTCTGCATAGTAAATGAGAACACTATGCAACTTCACTTGCTCCAGAAGTGAGTCACAGAAAATAATTGATTGCTCAGCTCTGCATTTCTATGCAAGCCCAGACTTTATTTCGTTCCACACGTTAAGAAGTCACTAGTTTAAAATACAGCTGACTATATGATGGAAACTGAAGTAAATGTGTGATTTGATAATACAGACGTCTCCATACAACGACAAAGGAAGTATCGTATCAGTTTAACTCTCGAGTTTGATTTCTACCAACTGGGCGTTCATACTTTATAATTACTTAATATGGCTTATGGTCATCACATGAGCATTTTAGGACACTTTTTTTTTTTTTGGTCATCAGTCTACTGACTGGTTTGATGCGGCCCGCCACGAATTCCTTTCCTGTGCTAACCTCTTCATCTCAGAGTAGCACTTGCAACCTACATCCTCAATTATTTGCTTGACGTATTCCAATCTCTGTCTTCCTCTACAGTTTTTGCCCTCTACAGCTCCCTCTAGTACCATGGAAGTTATTCCCTCATGTTTTAGCAGATGTCCTATCATCCCGTCCCTTTTCCTTATCAGTGTTTTCCACATATTCCTTTCCTCCCCGATTCTGCGTAGAACCTCCTCATTCCTTACCTTATCAGTCCACCTAATTTTCAACATTCGTCTGTAGCACCACATCTCAAATGCTTCGATTCTCTTCTGTTCAGGTTTTCCCACAGTCCATGTTTCACTACCATACAATTCTGCACTCTAGACGTACATCCTCAGAAATTTCTTCCTCAAATTAAGGCCGGTATTTGATATTAGTAGACTTCTCTTGGCCAGAAATGCCTTTTTTGCCATAGCGAGTTTGCTTTTGATGTCCTCCTTGCTCCGTCCGTCATTGGTTATTTTACTGCCTAGGTAGCAGAATTCCTTAACTTCATTGACTTCGTGGCCATCAATCCTGATGTTAAGTTTCTCGCTGTTCTCATTTCTACTACTTCTCATCACCTTCGTCTTTTTTATTTTATTTTATAGTTAATGTAGCTTCTGATAGCAATGTGCACTGAAGCAGTAAGAGTCAAGGATTTGAGGCTGCACGATGGTAGCAAGCCAGACGTGGCGTTTACGTGTTGTATTATTAGGACACTATGCGAAGGAATAAAGTGTTATTGCAACTAGAAAGAGCAGGTACGTTTCCAACATTCTTGCTCGCGTTTTTCAGTGATGCGCATCGTAACACATTAGCGAATGTGTTTGCGAATAGGTACAATATTAGGTTTTAGGTTTCGTGCTGGAACAGAAATTCAGGAAACACGCTGCGAACTGTAGCACACAGTTCATCATTCTGTCCCGCACTACCAGTTCTGTCAACTCGTCAAAAAATCCTCATTCTTCTTGGTAGCACTGATGGCGGCTGCCTGCAGGTGTTAAATCAAAGAACTGGGTAGTACGTCGATCGAATCTGCGTTCTGGCTGCGGAACTTTGGTGGCGTGCCAGACTTCCTCCCTCATTATTTTTCGAGGCCGTTGCACATGTCACCGTGTCACAATCTGTTCCTTTCCCCTTTTTTCTCCGCCCGTCCCTCGATTTTGCAGTTTTTACGTGCGGTAGTTGATACCTGTACCTCATCTGTTGCACGATGTTTCCTGCTATGAGAACTTAATGTTTACACAAATCTCAAAAGTATTACATGTACTAGCGCACTCGCAGTCGTTAAAGCATGAGGATTAATGTTGACCAGACATAAATGTATTTCATCTCATCTTACTGGCTTAACGAGCAATTTTTACATTCATAAAAATGATTTTATAGTTAATGTAGCTTCTGATAGTAATGTGCATTGAAGCAGTAAGAGTCAATGATTTGAGGCTGCACGATGGTATCAAGCCAGGCGTGGCGTTTACGTGTTGTATTATCATTGTGTAATGTATGTCGACATCGTCGGAGAGGATAGTCCTAATATTTCATGTGAGTGCAGACAATTATAAGGTACTAATAATGAAGCGAATAGCTAAATTTTGGTTATGCATTAGGAACAATTATATATGTAAGCAAAATGTGGTAAATGTTAACACTGTAACTGATTAACGATTAATCTGAAAATGACACTACTACTACCCGCTCTTGCCGAACATAAATATAATGTTCTGAACGCCCCGTTATTATCACACTCAGAAAGTAAATGTACTTTAAATATTATGTCATACATTTATGTTATAATCTACACTGTGTGTTAACGACGAATAACATACAGTTTCCATTTCTGGTGGAACATTTAATTTGGTGACATGAATCTCCTTCAGTAACCCACATAGAAACAACAGTCGTCGAATCATCTCAACTGTATTTTCTTTCTGCCTGGCTTCATTCGCTGTCCTCTGTGAAACGTGAAGAGGTAAGCGCGAAAGATGTACCTGGCGTGCTGAGTAACAAAAATGTGGATCTGTGAAAGAGTTCTCCTTCAACATGCAACACAGTGACAGCGCATATATGTCTGGCGTTAATTCAATGATTGAAATCTGTCAGCCTACGTTGTTCAAGAGTGTAAACGTTACATACATTTTGGGAAATCCGATCCTTCGTATTGTCCACAATCCGACCATAGACCAATAAATCAGGGAGGTTCTAAAATAGGAGACACTGTTTGTCTTGCAGGCAATTACATACGGCAGAATTCAGAATGGCTGTGTCAGGCGACATTACCAAACTGACCCCAGGAACTGTCCTATGAACCGATCCCTTCTTTTAGTGAAGATGGACATAAGTTTATTTTCTCCGCACTTCGCTTTAGTCCCGCTCCATTAGTCATCCAATTTGCCCATATAATGTTCATCATTGAACTATTTGTCACCCACGTCTCACTTCCTTACAAAGCTACAGTTAATGTATACCGCTCCTGACACCATTGTTAATGTTTATGATTCCACTTCTGGTCACCAACGTTAATGTATACGGTCAGGGAAGGGGGGAGAAGGTTGTTACATATGCCTCGTGACGACAGTGTGCAGGAGGTCGAGCGGTCAGGATTTGAGAGTGGGCATCCAGGGCTGCCGTTAAATGACAAAACAGGAAATTAGGTACAATAAAGAGGATGTACTTCAATGTACGGAGTACAAGGGGCGCGCCTAGGGTCGAAAGTTACCAGGTTTAGGCCAGTCTAGGAGGTCAAACAATTAACTGAAATGGGCAACGGAAGGGGAAGCGGTTCATGTTAACTTACGTTGATGGACGGTCGTGAAAAGCAGAGCCAGAGGCTCTGCCTTCCCAAAAGACGTCTGTTCTGCTCGAGGTCTGGATTACGAGAGAGAAGCAACTGCGTTCCGCACCGCAGAACACTCCAGCGTCCACACACGTGACCTGTATCCCACGCACGCTATTGGCTAAAACCAATGGCGTGAATTCGCTAGCAGTTTCAGGAGAGGTCTCAGGGTGTCTCTTGTCAGCAGCTTCAACTGGACAGAACTGCCTCGGTTTTGAAAAACAGACAACTTGTGTCACGTAGGCACAGCATAAGTTGCTCTAGGAGTAAACTGGAAAGATTTGAGTGGACTTTTGAAACCAGTTTTTTACACCAATTCCCTAAAATATTCCTTGACTGGTTGCCACCATGTACATACCTTCCCCCTTCCAGAGGAGTGGTGACGGACATTGTTTACAAAACGGCGTCAGTCACTCCCCGGAAAGACGGTTTGCCCTGGTAGGGGCCTTAATACTATGGGAGGAATCTGTTACAATATTTTATTTAGTGTAAGCGGGAGCGGACTAACCTATAGACAAGTTTACCAAATTTCATGAGTTAAGAAAATAGTAAAATATTAACTAATCAGATTACAATAAGATATCTCCTGTAATGTTTGGAATAATCACTGTCAGATCTTAAAACAATCGATGTTAAATCGTACCAGAAAGCTTCACAAATTTGGGATGAACTACTTTGGTTTCTGTTAGATTCAGGAAAAAAAATCTGTTATTAGTCTGCTGTTGCAGTACAAACTCGTTGTCATAGAGAGTAGACGGTGGCGGAATTGAATCAGCACCGACCTTTTAATAATGTACAGGCGTTGTTTGTGTTATTTGGCATATATTAATCTCATTGCTAGATAGTGGAACTAATATCAAAAATAAAATGCATCAACAACATGACAGAATACTCAGTTCTAGGATAATCAAGGTATTTGGGTAAAAACATAATAAATCAGCTTAATTCAATCGTTAACATCTGACTTGGTTAGGAACTGGGTGAAGAACATTTAAAAAGAGTGACGTAAAATTGTGCTATATCCTCCATGTATTAGTTACGGGTAATAGTTGCACAAAGTTTCACCGGCTACAAATTATTAACACACTTCAGTAGGATGGAGGGTGCAGTTAGCAAGCTGAATAGATGATATTCCATAAATCACATGAAGAACCTTAACCACATCAACTCATGATAAAATACAAGGTACAGAAGGTTTCTTGTAAAATACTGGAATTATGAATAAATGCAACGGATAAGAAAGGCTACACATTTAAATTACCTCATGATGTAATATTCTTTATGCACATCACTTAATTTGTCATGTGAATTAATTATTCAAGTGCAGGGAAAATGAAAAAGGTTTAAATGTGACCAAGTGGCGGTCTGAATTTTTCAGAACTTCTCACTCGTCATACAGTTTCAGTATATTTTCCTTGTAGTATCACTCAAACACAATGTTTACAAACCTGCTACAGTAAGTATTAACAAACTTTTTTCTGTAGTAAATCTGCAACAAGAAATTCTGAAGAAGAGGACCAAACCAACACTTTTTGGACTATCAAATGACAGTGAAGATCTGTTACAGCCTTATTTTTGCTCTAAAATGACTAAGTTCAAGGAAAATATATGTTCTGTCAAGTGTTCTTAGAGCTTACAGTTTTGAGATTATCAGGGTACTGTCATATGGCATAAAATAAGCTTTTAAAACAAAGTTGTAGGCATGGAGAAACGCACAGGCAAAGCTCTAGAAAAGATAACTAAAATGTGTGTTCACAGTGACAAAACAGCTAACAATATCATCGTCCTTTTCATAAAACTTCAAATAAAGAAGGGTAAGAAGACAGTGAGTCTATAATCAGTTCATTAAATACGAAAAGATTCGCATCTAGAATGTGGTTCTGTGCCACAGAAGAGCACGCATTGTTTGTAAACAGACTTCTGACTGACAGGAGAAGAGCACACTTAAATGGCTGTTCTCTCCAGCAGGTTAATGAAGGGGATATTATCGGCGGCGTAACGCACATCTTGCGGGAGGGGAAAGAGCGGGGAGGTATGCGCAAGGGTTGAGGGGGGAGGGAAGGCAATAGGTCTGAGTAGCATTGGCTACCAAAAAGGCTGGAGACGAAGGCGAGCCTTGTCGTGATGTTTCAATGATGCACAGATGAAAATGATAGTTAGGCGATAAATTTATGAAAGCGAAAACTGGAAGACTAACCCGATCAGCTGGGCACTCTGCGGGCAGTAACTGCACCGTGTAAGGCACAAGGCCCTTAAGCAGGGAGGTACAAAGTAATGGTTGAGATTGGGATTAACAGACGAGCGACTCAGAGCAATGGTAGTAACCCAATGCAATGCATGGGCGAGGGAGGAACTGTGCTCTCTCTCCATAGGGGCGATATTGTCTGGTGGGGGTTAACTACTACAAAAGTTCCAAAATCCATGAAGTAACAGGGTGAGCTACGAAGAAAAAGGGGGTGAGAACTACTGCGACATTGCACAATAAAAACTTTTCTTCATTAGGGTGGAAGTCTCTTGCTAACTATATTTCCAACAAGATAACGCATTATTGTGCTTGGGTGATGATGTCACGTTATGGGTGCTCTTCATTAACAATCTAGTGCTTACTTCAGCGGGTGCTTCAATCTTATTACGTCATGGGTGTATTTGTTTGAATAAACAAACGGGTGTCTCACTTCCTAAATACACGGCGGAGTATTGTATCCAATTGGTAGCAGTGCCGATTTCCGTGCTCGCTCGTAACATCTTCACTTCATCATTAAATTACTTCGTAAGAAGTAGGATTAACAATAACGAAGCTTGTGTTCGTCTGGGTGAACTCTTAAATGTGCAAAGCTCGCATGGGGTGCGAACTTCAATTCTTCACTTTTTTGGGTGAAACTTCTTTGGTTTTATCCTATCACAAAATCTGTTTCGCTTACCGCTATGCCGCGAGAGGGTAGCGCACTTCTTCTCAACTTCAGGGGTGCATTCGACTCTTCTCCATTGAGTATCTTAGATAACTTTGGAGCTTCCTTTCCTCTAAAGATACCAGTCTGGCTATGGGCACGAACATGACGCATGATGGGATTCAGGAATAGCTAACTTACAAAATCGTGTATCACAACTGAAGGGGAATCTTACATAATGGGAGTGTTGATGTAGTGGAACATATCTGTAATCCACGGCTGTGGTGCGTACGTAATCGTGAAACCATTTAAGAATTTGGAAAAGGAGCAGGTAGTCGGTTCTTAAGATGCGTCAGACTAGATGGAAGGTGGTATTTTGGTACTATATACGTCGGAGGAGGCTCGGAAATGCAGAGCGCCACCAAACTAAATGGCGGTGCAGGGGAAGACACCCCATAACGGCGCGCTTCGTTATTCCGATTTGTTGCTGCTTCGCGTTCCATCAGCTGGAGGTTGCTTGCTTCCAAACTCCCCTCAGAGTTATAGTCTAGTCAGCGGCATGAGAATGAAAAAGTATAATCATTTTTTAATCTTAGGCAGCTTGAAAGACAACACGGAAATAAATGCTTCTAAAACGACAGTAGACTTAGCTGATCTGCAAAGCAGTGGAGCATTAGTTCCATAAGTTAGACGAAAATCCGAAGTATCACAATCTATTGAACAATTAAAGACAAATAGAATAGACACAGCAAGGAGGCGCTCCACATTCTAGGTTTGATAAGAAAACAAAATTTTCAACGATGTACGCGTGTAAAAAGTAGCATTGTAGAAAAACTTTAGTAGGGTTAACTTGATGCATTCTTTCGGAAGGCAAAACCAAATCATTGTCAATAAAGGAGATCGTGAAGTGAAATACAGTAAAACAGAAAAAATCTGCAGCCAAGCTGAATAATGCAAATAGATTAATATCATCAAATGACAAATACTTATACATTAGTTGGGAGAGAGTACCTTTAAACACCTCAAAATCTTCAGAAATATCCAAACTTTTCACAAAATACAAGGAGGTATGGACTTGGGACATTTTTCTCCTAAAACGATGAATGGTTACTTACAACCACTTAATATTTATACTCTATATAACACTCTCAGTATACTGTCACTCAAAAATATGCATTACATGACTTATAAATTAAATGAGAACTAGAATTAATTTATGTCAGACCAGACAAAGAAGAGGGAGAGAAGTGGTGGCGTTTGGGGGCGTGACTGGCTTCTCACAAGGCGACAGCTATGCCAGTCCACGTGTTTGCGCCAAGCGGTCTCTGCTTGTAGTAAGAGTTCACTGGGAACATGTGCCGCAATTTAGATGACAAAAAGACATTGTCTCAACTGGAAACTCGCAGCATGGTAAAGTGAATCATGGTTAACGGTTCTGCTCTGACTTCTGGGGTGGCAGCATAGAACAAACCATTTAACATCACTTACAACAACACACACACGACCTCATGCTTGCTCGTAATAACCTGAATAAAACAATGTGTTACGTATCTTCATATCAACAAAACTTCCCTGCCCTCTGGGAGATAACAAACGGAAGTCATCTATCCTCTCTTATCAACTTACAGGGGTAGAACAGATCATTTCTGTTTCATATCTCTTATTACGGTACATCACGTAATACATCGTAGCTTCGTGCATTGAGTTAACCTACCAAGGAACTACCACTTACGAAAAACACTAGGCATGGACAGAAAAAGAACAAATGGTTGGAAAAAAGGATGCAGTGAGACGAGGAAGAAAAGAAAGAGAAGGTAGAAAAAGTTCATTCGTTATTGCGCCAACTATTTCGGATACCTCGCAGACGCGGTATGACAGCACAGGGCTTTACAGAGCCCTTAAAGTCCTCACATTTGTGGAGCAAGGAGAAGGAACTTGCTTTCAACATAGGGTGGAGAAATGATGCTTGTAGGAAAGATGAAAGAAAGAAGAGTTGATCGTGACACGTAAGAGAAACGGAAGAAAATAACATGACCAGCTGGGAGACTGTGGTTGCCAAACACATTGTGCAAGCTGCACATCCCTGGAGATGGTCGTGCTGTCAGCTCTCAAAAATGTACCTTAGGAAACTTCTCATCACAGCAACTAAGCATGACATACCTCGACAACAACGGAGGTTAAAACAAGGATCAGAAATTTATGGTAGTAAACCTGTTCAATGAGAGTGTATTTTTAAACTAACAAATGGTTCAAATGGCTCTGAGCACTACGGGACTTGGCTTCTGACGTCATCAGTCCCCTAGAACTTAGAACTACCTAAACCTAACTAACCTAAGGACATCACACACATCCATGCGCGAGGCAAGATTCGAACCTGCGACCGTAGCGGTCGCACGGTTCCAGACTGAAGCGCCTAGAACCGCTCGGCAACTCGGGCCGGCTTTAAACTAACATCCAACTTACATCTGAGGGGCTTAACCAGGAATTCAGCGTGCCTCATGGTAATTATACTCATAGAAAGTTAAAGATCAAATATGCTATTATTTACTGATCTCTTAAGTTCTTCTCTGGATAAATTTGCTGCAAGGCCTCGGCGCATATCAACACTCACAGTACAGAAGAGACGGTGGCGGTAACCGCGTAGCAGTGGCGTGGGCGGCGGAGCGACTGGCTCAACGGCGATGAAAGTACGCGCCCCGGGCATTCGAAAGTGCAGTGGCAGACGGGCGACGGTGGGTGGGCGTTGGCGGTGGCAGGGAAGCCGTGCCGACCTTGAATGGCGCGCCCCTGCGCTTTGTGTAGCCACAGGAGCGGCGCGTACCGCTAGTGCGTTTTCTTCTCGGCGCCCTACTCAGAGTTGGCCGGCGGCTATTGAGAAGCTAGGCTGGCTGCGACCGTCAAATGGGGCCTCAGTGAATGCAGTTTGGGTGTGCACTGTGGAGGGCATCTCGGTGGACTCAGTGCGCACATGTTGGTGCGGCGTGCTGCGAGAGGCAGGCAGTAGACTTTATCCGGGCACTGGTAAGTGCGGACGTAGCGTCTGACGTGGCATCGCAGCCGGCGCGCTGCAGCACCCAGGCTTGGCTCTTACTGGAATAACAGCGGTGAATATTCACTGACCACGTAACGTCAAATATCAACCAAAAGTAAACGGCCACCCTATTGACTGAACGGTGGGAACGAATCGCGATTCTGACACCTATGTTAATGTATACAATCCCACTTCTAAAACCAACGTTCATGTAAACCACTCCAGACACCAATGTTAATGTTCATGACCTCACTTCTGACACCAACGTTAACGTATACGGACAGGGAAGGGGGAATAGGTTGTTACACTACTGGAATTAAAATCGCTACACCAAGAGGAAATGCAGATGATAAACGGGTATTCATTGGACAAATATATTATACTAGAACTGACATGTGATTACATTTTCACGCAATTTGTGTGCATAGATCCTGAGAAATCATTACCCACAACAACCACCTCTGGCCGTAATAACGGCCTTGATCGCCTGAGCATTGAGTCAAACAGAGCTTGGATAGCGTATACAGGTATAGCTGCCCACGCAGCCTCAACACGATACCACAGTTCATCAAGAGTAGTGACTAGCGTATTGCGACCAGCCAGCTGCTCGGCCACCAATGACCAGACGTTTTCAGTTGGTGAGAGAACTGGAGAATGCGCTGGCCAGGGCAGCAGTCAAACATTTTCTGTATCCAGAAAGGCCCGTATAGGACCTGCAACATGCAGTCGTGCATTATCCTGCTGAAATGTAGGGTTTCGCAGGTATCGAATGAATGGTAGAACCACGGGTCGTAACACATCTGAAATGTAACGTCCACTGATACAAGTGCCGTCAATTAGAACAAGAGGTGACCGAGATGTGTAACCAGTGGCATCCCATACCATCACCCCGGGTGATACGCCAGTATGGCGATGACGAATACACGCTTCCAATTTGAGTTCACCGCGATGTCGCCAAAAACGGATGCGACCATCACGATGCTCTAAACAGAATCTGGATTCATCCGAAAAAATGACGTTTTGCCAACCGTGCACCCAGGTTCGTCGTTGAGTACACCATCGAAGGCGCTCCTATCTGTGATGCAGCGTCAAGGGTAACCGCAGCCATGGTCTCCGAGCTGATAGTCCATGCTGCTGCAAACGTCGTCGAACTGTTCGTGCAGATGGTTTTTGTCTTGCAAACGTCCCCATCTGTTGACTCAGGAATCGAGACGCGGCTGCACGATCCGTTACAGCCATGCGGATAAGATGCCTGTCTTCTCGACTGCTAGTCATACGAGGCCGTTGGGATCCAGCCTCCTGAACCCACCGATTCTATATTCTTCTAACAGTCATTGGATCCCGACCAACGCGAGCAGCAATGTCGCGAGACGATATACCGCAATCGCGATAGGCTACAATCGGACCTTTATCAAAGTGGGAAACGTGATGGTACGCATTTCTCCTCCTTACACGAGGCATCACAACAACGTTTCATCAGGCGACGCCGGTCAACTACTGTTTTTGTATGAGAAATCGGTTGGAAACTTTTCTCGTGTCAGCACGTTGTAGGTGTCGCCACAGGTGCCAACCTTGTGTGAATGCTCTGAAAAGCTAATCATTTGCATATCACAGCATCTTCTCCCTGTCGGTTGAATTTCGCGTCTGTAGCACGTCATCTTCGTGGTGTAACAATTTTAATGGCCAGTAGTGTACGTCTTGAGGTGCTGCAGTTAAGACACATTCCTTGACATCTGAATCATTAGAGTGGAACAGTGCTCACTTCATACAGAATTCCGTGAGTTAAATGACGGACAGCAAACTTTAGATTGTTTATGTAATATTTCTTCAAGTTTCCGTCACCTTTTTCATAATAGACTGAGGAGAAAGATCGGTGGGTTGTTCACTTGTCTATAATGATAATTTCAGAGAAGGATGAAACAAAACTTGCAAGACACATTTCATTATCAGTATGAATATGATTTTATGTTTTTGTGCAAATCAGATTACCTGCGAAAGTAGCCCTCGTAATTCTACTAAGGTCCAAGTAAATTTTCCTCTCGTTCCTAACTGTCAAATGTATAACTAATACGAAAGCCACTAACCATCTGGGCCAGTGCTGACGTCCCTTATTTGTTGACGGGACTGACAAGAGTGATGTAGCTTTGAACCCTCTGTTACGAATCAGTATATGCCACAAAGACCAATTATTTTCGGACCGGCCGCGGGGCAGATTTCTCGCTGTGGTTTTACAAGGTGTCAGGAAAGTGACAACTGTGTGCGTGGAAGGTCGCTAGTAGATTTCATTGAATAGAAAATTTCATTTTGGTTGTCATCTTCACTATTGTTCAACACTTATGGTAGACGTAGCAACTAAAACTTTAATTTAAACGTAAGATAATTATAGTGATGTGACTGATGATAGTTTAGTTCATAGATTTATTATTAACAGTAACCTTCGAGGTTTAGTGAATAGATATGGAAACTATAGTTATAATGTCACACAAACAAAAATAAACCTCTGAGAGGCATGTTACAATTGTCATTAATTTTATTAATAGTGCGCCCAGAGCGCGCAGTTAATAGAGATTTTAATTTTATAGTCACTGAATTGAGAGATGCAAATATATGCTTACTATCTGTTCAAAACTCCCATAAATTAATACTCACAACTAAAATGTTGACAACTGGCTTTTGCAGCAGTACCTAACTGATCAAGATTGGCATATTGTTAAAATAATTAATGAAAATTCTCTGATTTCATATTGGGTCCTAATACTAAACACAAACTTACTTGAAATGACCACTCAAAGCACCGAGTTTTGCTAGAAAGGTAAAGTTATTTATTAACCCTGACCAGCTAACGTAACAGTGTTCACCAAAACCAAAACGTGATGATTCTTGATCCGCCCTTTTCCTACATATCTACATACTACTCACTATGTTTCGTCATCATACGTATGTATTTTTAATACACTCTGAGACAAAAAAGACTGTCCACGAAAGAATTATCATATGGGACGGAAATCGTTCGATGTGATATACATTACAGACAAACAAATAATTACAACTTCAGAAAAATTGGGTCATTTATTCCAGAGAAAGAGCGTCAGAAATTGGGACGGTAAATAACGCGTTGGTCCTCCTATAACCCTTATGCCGGCAGTTATTCGACTTGGCGTTGGTCGACAGACTTATTTGAAATCCTCCTGTGGGATATCGTGCCAAATTCTGTCCAACTGCTCATAAGGGCTGAATTCGAAGCGGGACTCACCACTGCAGACATCTCTATTCCAGTCAATGATATTCCGCGCCGAAGACGTCCCTGGAGATGCCTCGGACAGCACTCGTGCGCCATTCAGCCAGACCACCAAGAATGATGGTCTAGGATGACATTTCATTTCATAGCAGGACCTCTTTGGTTGTCATCCGCAGCATCCTAACAGCACAGTAGTAAGACGACGACAAATCACGCCCCGTTTTCATGTCGTTCATGGCAAGCCATCCTGGTCTTTCATTTTCAGCCGCAACACGGCGAGAGATACTACTGCTCGTCTTCGCGCTTGCCAAACCTACCTTGGTCAGCAAGGTTTCCGGACGTCTACCCAGTTGAGAACGTTAGGAGCGTTTGGGTAGGGCCTTCCAATCATCTCCCAATTCTGATCCTCGAACACGCCAATTGGACAGAATATGAAACGATATCCCTCAGGAGGACATCCAACAACGTTATCAATCAACTGCTTGTTAGAGGCCAGAGTGAACCAAAGGGCTATTGATTGGCTCAATCCGCGAAGCTCTTTCTCTTGATACATCATCCAGTATTTTCTGAAATGATAATCATTTCCAGGTCCGTTCATGTAAATCACATCTACCGATACCCGTCCCATTCAGATAATTCCTTCATGGTTCACCATTTGTCTTAGAGTGGAATATTGAAGGATCATAAGCGAACGAATGATGCATGGATCTGGTAAATTGCAAGAATGGAGAGCAAGAAAAGAACAAAGAACTGTAGAGGAGCACACTAATTTCTCTAAGAAATACAATGGTACATGGATAATGAAATTTGATTTCTTATTTTCGACAATGAGAAAAACTAAGTTTCATGTTTAAATAACATTCTGAGTTTTGATCTTTTGCTAGATTTATCTCTGTAATGGCTTGATTTAAACATACTTTAAACCATTTGTCGGAAGGAGAAAACGTGTTCAAATAGGATTCCTAACAACCTTTAAGCCCGTTTTTTATCACTCGGTTTTTGCCGGAGGTTGATGTCATTTGGCGCATATTGAAATTTGTGGCTCAGGTGAGAATCGAACATGGGCTGTTCGGAATATTGTGTAAGAACAGTCCACCAGATCACCCGAGACCACAAAAACGCCAACTACTTCCTTTATTTTTTAAATCATATTTCGCCTGCTGAATATATCAGTCTGATGGAACCATAGTGATACTTTACTCCCATTTGTAACACGTCTGAATAGCAAAACCATCCAAAAACAGTCCCGCATAAGAACTGGCGGTGGTCTGCAGTGATCAGAACCACTGTCAGGAGCTTTCCCTGGACGTTCTCCAGCCACCGACGTCCCGATGCCAGCCGCCATCCTTCCAGGTGATCGCGACGCCCCGTATTTGCGCCTATGACCTACAACGCGCAATCCAGCACTCGCATTAACAACAGAAAACTATCTATTTTCGTGAATTGACTTTTTTCTGCTAAATACCTTCAATAATCCGAGTGAAAATCGCGCAGTAAGAAGTGAGATGTGACCATTGCGAATCAGCGTATCACGCGAGGAATGTTGTTCAGTTTAATGTATCATTACCGATAAATTGTACATGAAAAAAATAAGCTTGTGCCTACGTTCGTTGGGTTTTCGTTTGACATATTGTGACGGAGGTCTTTGTCAGTTGTTAGATTTTATCTGATGTTCTATTACAGTGAGAGTCAAACATCTTTGCTCAAGAGCCGATATTGACATTGTAGGGCGATGCCGCGGGCCGCATGGGTAGGGGGACGAGGGGCAGAAAAGTAGCCACTCAAAGAGAAATTGAGTGTCCACCAGGCAATGGTTATTGAAAGAAGCTTATCATTTACACATTTCGAATCTACATTTTCTAATACACGTATCATACGAAATACTTTTAAGTGAAAACGATAACAATATATTGGTACCATACGAAGGCTTATGAAGGCTTACGTAGTGACCAGTTTTCCGTACCTACGCGTGTAGGGTGCCCATCCCCATCGTAACAGTATGCCATGCTTATCTTTTTGATTCCAAGGTACATTTTCTATATATCTTCACGCCCTACTATTTGAAACAATACCAAGCGGCCTCAGCAGACCGTTTCGAATCAGACTTTTCTAGTGGCCAAATATAACGCAACAGAAACGGTTTTAAATAATATAATGTAATTAATTGAAAAGGGATAGAATGACTAATGATAGTTTTGTATATAAAAGAGATTAAAAGCCAGTTGTATGTGTTGCGTTATGCGTGTTTTCGGAAGTAATAAACTCTTACTCAGGTGGACACCTTGGTCCCTTTTTCCGACGTAGTATGGCCACCGTTCCCCATCGGACGCCATGCCCTGAATTAGTCATCCATAGAAGAAACTATCAGAGTGAAATAAATAACAAGGAACTGCATTCGTTAGCCATAAAATGTTTTTTTAGACACTGGTACTGTAAGAATTTATTACTCTCCACGCAAGTGAGGTAACAAGTACAATATAAATGACTTATCTTACCCATCAGACGACTCAGAAACAATCAAGTTTTTACTAAAAAGTAACTGGAAAAGCTTCCTTTGTCAATTTCATTGACAACAATGGCGCCACGCTGGAACCCTACCATCACCTCTTACCAACTGACGCTGGGACTCGTCTGACCAGGCCACGGTTTCCCAGTAGTCTGGCGTCCAGCCGATATGGTCATGAGCATAGGAGAGGCACTGCAAGCGATGTTGTGCTGTTATCAATGGTTCAAATGGCTCTGAGCACTATGGGACTTAACATCTATGGTCATCAGTCCCCTAGAACTTAGAACTACTTAAACCTAACTAACCTAAGGACATCACACACATCCATGCCCGAGGCAGGATTCGAACCTGCGATCGTAGCGGTCGCTCGGTTCCAGACTGTAGCGCCTAGAACCCCGAATACTGCATTTAGTACATATAGCCTTATGATTATTTTACATGAGGGAGTTGTGACCTGAACGTTGTCATAATTGCATGTGTAGCCTGTAAAGAACTCGTACCCGAGGGGCCATGGTGGAGGCAACAGAGAACAGAGAGAAAGCTGGATTGTGGGCCGTAAGTGTTGTGTCCAGCGACCAGGCTGTGCCGGTGATTTAGGGAAGCAGCGCTCTTCGAATAGCACCCATAGAAGGACCTCCGGCTGTGGCGCTCCACTCTTCACACTTAGGGTCAGAGCAAGTGGGCATCGGTAGCAAAACATTTCACCTGGGCCAGTCGACAGTCCGTCGCGAAGCAGCCAGATGGCAGAAAGTGGGTTGAGGAAGCCATTTAAGAGAGACTGCTGTAATCTGAGCTATTGTGCAAACGGTGGTACGATCATAAAACTGCAAACATTCTCATGTCAAAAGCTGAGATGATACGGTCAGAGCGACTGGTGCACGTGTTCAATGGAGACAAGACAGTAACTCCCTTGAGGCCAGGAAGTCGCCTGGTTCTTTTACCGAGTGGGAAAAACATATTTAACAGGCGCGACTGTTTCGGAAGCTTAACAACCTTCTTCCAGAAACTGGAAATGGTCGGCCTGGAAAGATTGGATCTCTTCATAAATGAGTGACTGTGGTCCTGCCTAGTTAGACGTTTTTTGTCGAAATATGGCGGTGCTTACCGTGAGGACGACGCCTCCCTAGTCTAAAATCTTCCTTTTTCAGACAAGAGAAATTTTGTCTTCATACATCCATAGCTGAAATGGAGGACAGTGGGACGTCGGCTGGTATAAATTTATATTAAAAATGAAGAAATTCCTCCAGCTGTATTTAAGGTGTCGATTTTATTTTGGCAACTAGTTTCAACATTGTAACGTCATTTTCAGGCCCCTACACTTGTTGACATCAACTGCGTGCGGCTGATACGTCCGTGTCTCACCATTGACTTATAGTATCAGTCGCACGCAGTTGACGTCAACAAGTGTATGGGCCTGAAAATGACGTTGTTACAACGTTGAAACTAGTTGCGAAAATAAAATCTACACCTTAAATACAGCTGGACGAATTTCTTCATTTTTAATATAAATAGATTTCGAGTCACTGATTGGCTCCCCTCAGGATATGCAAAGCAGAGACTTGCTCCCCCAGTGTGCGAACCTCGCTGCTGTGTATGGATTGGCTACCAGGCTAGTTAAACAGTCAAGAGGGGAGTTTCAATGAATAGAGGATAGTTCTGTGGGTTTGTACAACGTGGAGATGGATTTTTTCTGCTAATTCGGCTCCTGCACAAGGCCTGGTGGAAGATGATTGTGATGTTTTGCTTTCTTGTCCTCCCTGGTAGAGAACTTCAGGTCTTTTCCTGGTGGGTGAGACTTGTCGTATGCAACCTGTGGTGGACTACGAGCCAGTGGCAGTTTCCAATTTTACCGACAGCGGAACTGGATATCATCTGGGACATCGTGTGTCACGAGGGTGAACTTATTAGTCTTGAATCATCCGTATGACGTTTGACAGTTCCAACATGCGCCTCCGTGCCTGTGAGTCAAATTGGTTGGCCAGACCAGCGAACGGATGCACCTGACTCTGTAATCTGCCGGGATTTCAGGATTCTGATAGCGAAGTTTCCCGCATTCTAATAATCAGAACGCCAGTCCACGTAGTTCTCAAGTTTTCGTGGATGCGTCAGAACATTACAGCTGCCACCGCTCTCCTCCTCTCGCACATAGCGTGCATTCGTCTGCTGCCGCCCGAATCAAGGTGAAACGGTAAAGGATTGGTGTACCGGCCTAGGGTTGTTACAAAATATTCACAGCTTCCTGTTCTCCGTGAACCATAGTTTGTGGTGTACCTGGTCATAGTTGATTCCATTTGCATAGAATTTGGCCTCACAGTGGATTCATGTAAACGGAGTATGTTTGCGTTGTAAAAGGGATTAATTCAGGAGACAACTTCTATAAGTTTCCTTTAATTTCCGTCTATGGTCACAAATTTTTCTGTTTAACAGATTACCGGTTTCGGTCTTTAATGACCATCATCAGATCTGTCTCATGATGGTCATTAAAGACGGAAACCGGTAATCTGTTAAACAGAAAAAATTGTGACCATAGACGGAAATTAAAGGAAGCTTATTACATATACGGGTCACTGTGTTTTTTCGCGACGATATCGCAGCTTGTGAAACACCTTCTATAGTCTCCACCCCATTGAATGCTTTGCCAAACAAGCACCATTCCTTTCCTGATAATGCTTGTTATTTTTTGTAAGATTTATTAGCTTCATTGTAGTTATAAATGGATGAATAAAAACTTGTCATAATTTTTGTAAGCTTAAATACGCCACTGTTCTCATTCATACTCCTCTAGCCATTCACTGTTTTTATTTTACTGTGGTGATATACGGATACACCAGCAATTCAGAATGCATCCATCCTAAATTAGTTAATTTGATGATCAATCTGAGTTCTGAAAGTGACCACAGCCAAAAGCAACAAAAGCGCCTGAATAAATTACCTAATTTATAGATAAAAATTAAGGGTGTAGCTTACAATCTGATAGTTGTTGAGAAGATAATACCTTTCTTTATGTAAAGATAATAACAACTGGCATCACATGGACATATATTTATGATAAAGCAAGCGACCTCTGGCATCATGACTTCGGCTTACTTGTTTTTGCTATTTTGTCTTTCATATTTATGAGTTTCCATTACTTACTGCTGCTGTGTCTATTGGCCACGGCCACTTGTTTCAAAACACTCAGTTCTTTTACTGCTTCCTACTGGCTTAGAGGCAATCTTAATAACTTGTACCCCCATTTCGTTCGCAAACAATGCTGCAAGAGATGTACAATGCATACCTTAAAGAAAAATGCTTGCCTTTCAGTGCCCAGAAAACTATCGATTGGACAACTATGACTCCTGTGAGATGGAATGAATTTCCTGTTTCTGCCGTCAAGTATATTTCTTTGGGGCACAACACATCCAGTCTCAACGAATTAACTATCTAAAAGTGGAAATTTTGGGACTTTTGTCATATTCTGGATAAATTTCTCTGACATTCATGGACGTGTGCGCCGTTTCATTCCGAACGTCAGACGTCAAGTTGTGTGTTTATATGTAGCATCTGGAGACGTATTGCTCTATCCATTCCTGAAAATACGATGATAAGGCGTAGAAAAAAACTTTTAACGTTGTGGGGAGAAAGAAATTGTAGATGCAGAACATAAATTAAATCAAGTTATAAAAAAGGCGAGCATCACGAAGAACATTGATATTACTGCATGTGGTATTAGTAGATGACTACTTTCCTTCCACGTTTTATGGCAGAAGAAAAGTGTCCTTTTCGTTAAACAGGTTTTGCTTGAAATCTGATTTTTGTTGATTCCTATCTTCGGACCAGTGGCGACGTCTTTGTTATTGTATCCTGAAAGATAAACTAGAGTCACATGTGAGTTAACAGTATGATCGCAGCATCGTTTTCTGTATGTATTATGTACGAGAAAGTAAAGCCTTGCATATAACGAAAGGACTAGTGGTCTCGTGAATTATGTCAACCACTATACTAATGGTCCAATCTCCAATTTATAAAATATTTGTATAAAAATAACTATACATGAATAAGTGACTATCGTGTTGTGTTGTCGCTAGTGGACGTGTTTACCACGCACTATCACTTCGTATGTCTGTATGTAATCTCTTTCTCTCCTTATGCTGTGTAGTGTGGTAACTGCTCTGTCACTAGGCTATGTGACACCTCATTTTGCAACATTGGTCTGGTGTTTTTAACATGTTTCTTCTATAGTGTTATTGCACATTTTAGTTATTCTCAGTTTCGTTTCCTAATATTAAGATGTGAAGATGGTTGTAGGTCTCAGCTGAAACCACTCATTGACAAACTAGAACCAGTAATAGTTGCCTGTACACAGGAGAGAACTGCATTTTTCAGAACAAGACGGCAGCTTGTGTTTTAAGAGTGAGACAAGATAAATGGGGTAGCTAAATTAGTCGAATGGCGCCCATGCTTCGCTGAGACGGACAGGTCAAACAGGGAAGGGCAGTCAGGCTGTTAATTGGCAGCAGTTTGTAACCACGGGTTAACTACTTAAAGCAGCAGCCAGAGTAGAGTAAGGCGCATGAGGCTCACGTAGGTCTTACATTTGCAATTATTCTCTTGGAGAGAATGGAACGTAGACTGTTTTAACAAATACCTGCCCTAGATGTCGTTTCTACGAGGTCAGAGTCACATAGTACTGTGCCGTGTTTCTACAAGTTCGGAACTACTGTATTTCTCTGCATTCGGCTGTTTAAAATTTTAAAACGAAAATTTCCTTTATTTTTATTTTCGAGATGTGAACTACAAGGTGATTGCCACGTATGGCTATTATCAAATGCTTCAAAAATTAAAGCTCTATCTACCTTTCATAGCTATTAGAGAAACAGGAGATGTAAAACTGATATAGTTTAGATGGGAGCGTATGTATTTGGGCACGTCACACCTCTAGGGTTAACTACGTATAAATGTGACAGGAGTGGTGAAGTCGGATATATTCGTTTCGAGATTGGGTAAGTAAACGCCAGTGACGTGGTAACACGACACTTACAGCATCCCAAGCGGTTTGTAAGATTTACCGGTGGTTTCTCAGTTTGACTCAGATGGCAGAAGCGGCAATTTGTCAGTTTCGTTGCTTCATTTGTATTGTTGCATTCTATTGAAAATGTGTAAGCGCTTGCTGTCTGACGAGGAAATGAACGTATTCTCGAGGAAAGCGGTAGTTAGTGTGGTAGTGAAAGTGAGTTTCCTCTTTCTTTGTCTGACACTGAGGACACTGAACCCCACCACACCCGTCCTACGACATCTCAGGAGCCGGGAAGCCGATTTGCTCGTTAGTTACCTTCCCACAAAAGAAGTTTTTAATTGTTCTTCTTCGCAATTTGATCCAGTTTTCGGAACGTCAGCACTAAGCAATTTTGGAAATAGACTTTATTTTAAGAAGTTATTGGTGAGAGATAAGTCAACGGCATTGCCGCAGTCGTAACACCGGTTCCCTTCAGATCACCGAAGTTGAGCGCGGTCGCGCTGAGCTAGCACTTGGATGGGTAACCATCCGGTCTACCGAGCGCTGTTGCTAAGCGGGACGCACTCAGCCCTTGTGAGGCAAACAGAGGATATATTTGACTGAGAAGTAGCAGCTCCGGTCTCGTAAACTGACATACGGCCGGGAGAGCGGTGTGCTGACCACATGTCCCTTTATATCCGCATCCACTGACGACTGTGGGTTAAGGATGACGTGGCGGCCGGTCGGTACCGCTGAGCCATCATGGCCTGTTAGGATGGAGTTTAGTGTACTTCATTGGTGAGAGATGCGAACTCTCCACAGCAGGCGCTGCACTGCTCAATGCGATATCGTGCCCAGCACGGCCGGCACCGTCGCATGAAGCGGCACTACAGCACACGAATGTGCCATGGCGTGCTGAGCAATGATGGGGCTCATTATGACCACGTTATACGTATTCCACTAAATTATGTCAAAGCTCTCAGACGCTGAATGCAGCACACCACTCTTTCACTATTATCGTCTGTTCTCCCTATAAGACACATTTCTCTGAATCCACTAAATAAACAGCAATTTGTTGTGACGTGCAAGATTGCACATACTGTTGTAAGGGATATCGGTGAGAGAGTGGGATGTGCAAGTGTGGGCTCTTAACCAACTATAATTCAATTTTTTGAACAATATCGATCAATTACCAGAGCGCATAGATAAGGTAAAACAAACCAGAAATTTTTAGAAGTTTTTCCAAATGAATAAACTGAAACGATTTTGGAGAATTCACTGGTCTCATACAGATATGAGCTTATGTAGACACAATGAACGTAAACAAGGTATTGCTCCTCAAATTACAGACCAACAGCGGCCACGCCTTGTTTCACAAAGTCACAGACCTGGTAATGTACTAATGCCACCACAGACTCTAAATCCAGCACCAGAAAATGGCGCAGGGCACTCTTCACGTACAAGAATCAAACAAACCTATCACTGCTTCAGTGTTTATTGTTAACACTTGAAACTGAGTCCCTTCATAGTACTGGAGCAGTCCCTTCACACTACTGCAGCAAAATTGCTGAACAACGCCACATACAAAGTTCATAACTGAAGACCAAGTTTCATCTATTACTCTCTGATAACATATATATATACAGCTGGTCATTAAAAATGCAAACCCTGGAATGACAGCATATACTGAGATTTTTTTCTGTGCGTTTTCTTTAGAAAGAATATGTGCTTTGCGGTTGTAAATGGTTCGAAATTCAGTGTCCAGAGCAACAAATTCGTCTCGGAAACGAGTCAGTTAATCTTGGATGAAAGATACGAGTACTTCAGTCCAAGCTGTTTCTGATCTATGCGAATCCATGGTAGCAGCTGACAAACTGGTGGCGTGCCAGTCTTTCGGCAACCCATGACCAAATGTTTTCAATGGCTGAGAGATCTGGATAATTTGCTGGTCAGGAGAAAAGTTGAACACACTGTGTATCGAGGTAGGTCTTCCGTTATATTGCTGGATGTTATCGTTACCAAGACCTCAGAGGCACAGTCAACGACCTTAACACATCTCAAATGTAGTGGCTGTGGCTTGGCTATGCGAATTAGAGATAATCATGTTATGTAACAAGTACTGCCTGATACAGACGTCGTATAAAAACACTATGTGAAATGCTTGCTTAAATTAAAATGAAGACGCTAGCGTAGGCTGTAGGCTGCAGGCCTTCGCTGTTGTATTTGACCATGAACTGCAACTGTGCAATGTCCTTGAAACGTTTCAAGTGTCCGTCGTCGTTGAAACAGTGTTCGGTGAGGTTATGAGTACATTAAACCGGAGCTTAGCGACCCCGAACGCCAAACTGTTTGCTGTTCGTATGGTGGGTGCTTCCGTAACAAAGGCAGCCGAACTGTTTGGTGTTGTAAGAGGCGCCGTGTCGAAGATTTATACCGCCTACGGGGAAATCGGAAAAAAAGTCATGCGCTAATAACAATTCGGACGAAAATGTATGCTGAGCTGTCGTGACGGAAACTGATTCGCTGTCAAAGACTGTGACCATTTTGACTATTCAGGACCACATCATGGTACAACGTTTGTTCTCCAATGGTGATTCTGAGTTCCAAGATGACGTACACTGCTGGCATCTCCGAGGACTAATTTAGTGTCCATGAGGATGAAATGTCACATCACTCCAGTTTCGAATTCCGACTCGTGGTAGTAGACGTTTGTCCACAGTACGCAATGCAGCAATGATCTTTTCACAAACTAAAACTCAGTTTCTGTCTGAAAAACCTAATTGGCAAACTTTCTTAATATACAGAATGTAGATGTCTTTATTACTACTTACATTGTGCAGCTGCACTGAAAAACTAATCATTGCATGTTCAATCGTGTGTTACTGTAAAGCAAATATGACTTTTGTATCAAATTATGTTCATGGTGTTGCAGTTTTAATGGCCAAAAGGGTAATACTAACAGCGCCCGCCCGGCTAGCCGGTCCCCAGCACGAATCCACCCGGCGGACTAGTGTCGAAGTGCGGTGTGCCAACCAGCCTGTGGATGGTTTTTAAGGCGGTTTTCCATCTACCTCGGCGAATGTGGGCTGGTTCCCCTTATTCCGCTCAGTTACACTGTATCGGCGATTGCTGCGCAAATATCGTTTCCACGTACGCGTACACGATAATTATTCCACCGCACAAACATTTGGGGCTACATTCATTTGGTATGAGACTTTCCCGGGGGAGTCCACTGGGGGCCGAACCGTACAATAACCCTTAGTTCGGTGTCGGGCGGAGGTGGGGTTGATGGACTGCTGTGGCCTATTGTGGAGTTGTTAGCCATTGAGGACTACGGCGGGACGAAGCCTCTCCGTCGTTTCTAGGTCCCCAGTTTAATACAATACAATACAGCACAATACTAACAGCGATCTAATGGCTGTTCTTTGTTACTCAGTCGCACATTATTCATAGTCATTCTATTGCAACAAGGCATGACTGCATGGAAAGGAAAACTCGGCGCCACATCTGTTGGGAGAAAGTGATCTTTTCATTTACGATACGGAGATGATCTATTCGAATTACAATGTAGTAATCATTGTGCTATTATTAAACATGTAGAAAACTTCTAGAGCGGCAAGAAAATAAACTACAGAGGCAACAGCATGATCCGAAGAGACATCAGCAGTTGGACAAACGTACTAAAATCAACACGGAAATGCCGAAGAATAACATAATTGCAGCGTACGTATTGAAACAAATTGTCTTTGAGGAGATAGAGGAAACTATATCAGTAAGCATACGGATATCAAGAAGCGGTAATTTTGCAGTTGGCATACTTACCTACTTTTTCATATAACGTGGCTCTTTCTACTTTTAATCGTTTTATTGTTAGCCTCAGCTAACTACTTAGCATTCATGAATCCACAGATATTATTGGCAGAACACAGAAATGGCGTACAAGGGGTGTTTGAAAAGTCCGTGCAAAAATAGAAACTACTTACGTGTTTGGGGTAAACCGTTCTTATTTTTCCACATTGTCTCCTTTTATACTTGTACATTTCATCCAATGTTGTTCGAATTTGTTGATCCTTTCTGAATTATAGGAATTTTTCAAGTCTGCAAAATAGCTATTAGTTACTGCAATCACCTCCTCGTTTGAATAAAATCTTTGCCGCGCCAACAATTTCTTCAAATTGGGGGACAAGTAGTAGTCCGAGGGAGCCAAGTAGGGAGAATAGGGGGGATGTGAAACGAGTTGTAATCCTATTTCCATTAATTTTGCGACCACAATTGCTGAGGTGTGTGCTGGTGCATTGTCGCGATGGAATAGGACTTTTTTGCGGTCCAATCGCCGGCGTTTTCTTGCAGCTCGGTTTTCAAACGGTCCAATAACGATCAATAATATGCACTTGTAATAGTTTTATCCTTTTAAAGATAGTCGATGAGGATTATCCCTCGCGAGTCCCAAAATACAGTCGTCATAACTTTCCGGCCGAAGGAATGGTCTTCGCATTTTTTGGTGCAGATTCTCCCTTGGTAACCCATTGTTTAGATTGTTCTTTGGCCTCAGGAGTATAGTAATGTGTCCATGTGTCATCCACAGTGACGGAACGACGCTTAAAGTCCTGCAGATTATTTCTGAAGAGCTGCAAATCATTCTTGCAACACATCAGACGATACCGGTTTTGGTCAAGCGTGAGCAATCACGGAACTGTGGCGAAATAAATAAAAAACTAAAATTTATTGATTTTTTGAAAAGAGAAAATAAATACGGATATGGAACTTTAATTTTAGAATTTTTGAAAGGCTTTTTTACGGACTGTATTGACCGGCTTGAATGCTGACAAATTCAGTGCTGCGTGAAATTTGCTTGTAATATAATTTACAATTCCGATCAATAATATTTTTGAACTCTACGTCATTGTTGATTTATTCAGAGTTCTCATCTTAGACGTAGAATTAGTCCTTCTGCCACAATATTCATTAGTCGCCATCGATGTTCTCTTTGTTGACCGTGTGTATCTTTCTAAGTCGGCATCGGTTTCCTTCACGAAGACGGTGGAAACAAAGGAATACAATGCTACGTTGCTTTAAATAATTCTCGTAAAGCTTAGATACTTCTCACCATTTTTTATTCACAAGACAATAAGACTTGCTCTGCTCGTCGCACAAACCATAAATACCAACAAGGTGGCTGCCTTTCAGCACACACCAAAATTTACGTCCATCCCGTACAAAGTAACAATCGAAAATGTATCTTAACTCCTTCTTGGAGTATGAAACGAAAGAGAATCCAATATGAACATTACAGAGATTATATTCTAGATTCCTCTCAATTTAATCTTTGCCGCAGACTTTAAAGTATTGCATCTCTTTCCGTCGGAATGTGTCATTACAACTCCCCCCCCCCCCCCTCCCCTACTGTATACTGTCACTAGAAAATTTTATTTGGTTGACAGGATACAGTAGTCGACCTTGCAATTGATAGGTTTGGGGGTCTTTTATTTACAAACTTCATTATTTTTAGTGTCTCATTTTCTGGGCACTGTGAATTCTTTCGTATTACTGAGTGTGTGTCAGTTTTTCGGCATACTTACGCTAATATTTACAAATCTTAATCCTAATATACAAACTTTTGATTTATAGTGAGAAAACGACATCATGTAGTAAAGTTTATACAATAAAATATACAAAGAATACAACGTCATTTACAAATGTTTCCTTCCTCATCTGAGGTGGAAATTAAGTCCTTGTATTTCTTTCTGTGTTTGTTCTGGGGCGACGAGTTTTGTTTGCTGGCCCCAGTGTTGAATATGGGCGGGCGATAAGCGCTCCTGATTGCTTAGTCGCCTGTTTGTGGGCGACGTTGGCTGAAGCGCGCGCCAGTGCAGCAAATATACACCAACGTGCGGTTACCGTCTAGACTTCCGAACCTCAATATGGGTGTGATTTTTGTAGTTCCTTCCAGTACTTAGACCGGATACGACGAGGTACATTGGAATATGTGCCCCGAAGAACACATTGGAATATGTGCCCCGAAGAACACTATATGCCAGGCGGAGGACGATCCCGTCGATGCAGTTCCAGGTAAGATGCGTACCATGTCAAACTTGTTTGGCATTGTCTTCTCTTATTGTGTCGCCATGGTCGTTTGACGATACAAGCTTCAATTTTCCATATCACTTGTTTAGGCTCGCTGACACTTGCAACGTTGCACTACTTTGCAGAATTTTAATCTCTACACACGCCACTTTAACCGCGAGTATTGCGATCGAAAGTTTATTTTCCACTACACTTTTTTCTTCGCATTAGCACTTTTTACATTTATGTACCGAGATTCAATCCCCTCGATGCTGCTGGTCGATGCACACAAGTATTCACAAATTTGTAAGTCACGGGACTTGGCGTGAAATACAAAATACGTCATATAAAATGGAATAACATATAACACATACAATACATTGTTTACAGGAAAAATTATCGACGAAAATTGCAAAATTTTTGACCACTCATAGTGGCGATTTTGTCTTGTATTTTACTGACACACACCCTGTGCCATTAATTAGTTCGAAGGTACAAGTCTTTTGTATTCATTCTTGAACTCGTGTGTGCCTTCCCCACTGATAGTACTGGAACTTGCGGAAAGCCCACACTACAGCTAACGCTTCAAGTTCATTTGCCGAATAGGTTCTTTTACATTCCGTTAAGGTTCTACTGGCAAAACTAATTGTGTTTACTTTCTGTTCTCCATTGTCATTTACTAATTGGAACAGACAAGAACCTAATCCCTGACATGAGGTGTCCCTGTTCAAATAAAAGTTGTAGTCCATGTCTTCCTCACATTTTTCTGTCTACAACCATGTGTGGTTTTTCCTTAAAAGGTAACTGTTTTTGGGCATGAATTTTCGAAAAAATGACGTAACCCCCAGAAAAGCTTTCAATTGTTTACGTGTTTGTGGTGAGGGAAAATATTTTATGGCATCAAGCTTATTTGGATCTGGTAAAATTCCTCCTGGTGAAATAATGTGGCCTAAAAATTTTAATCGACCTCTTCCGAATTCGGACTTCATAAAATTTGCAGTGACGTCATATTTTCGGAACTTTTGGAACACCTTGTGTACCAAATCTACATGCTCTTGCAGGTCTCCGTGGCTATTAAGAGATCGTCTACATACAACGTCGCTTTGTTAATCAGTTCTGGACTCAATACTCTGTCTACAACCTCTATAAACCCCTTAGCACTCATAAGACACTACTTGGAACTCATAGCTTCTCTTCTGCCAGTATCAATGGTTCAAATGGCTCTGAGCACTATGGGACTTAACAGCTGTGGTCATCATTCCCCTAGAACTTAGAACTACGTAAACCTAACTAACCTAAGGACATCACACACATCCATGCCCGAGGCAGGATTCGAACCTGCGACCGTAGCAGTCGCTCGGTTCCGGACTGCGCGCCTAGAACCGCGAGACCACCGCGGCCGGCCAGTGTGAATGAACGCAGTATATTTTCTGCTATCACTATGTAGGGCTATTTGCCAATACGAAGCCTTCATGTCAACGGATGTTAACTTACTTCATTCCATGGAATTTTAGCAATTGCTCATCTAAGTTTTCCGGCCTGGTGAGTATTGGTACGATGATGTTATTATTTTCCCGCGCATGAAGTACTAATCTGACTGATCCGTCAGGTTTGCTGATAGCTAGGATGGGACCGTAGTAGGGTGAATGCGAAGGTTTGTATCACCTTCCACAGAACCGTTCTATCTATTTCCTTGCGGACCGCTTCCTTCTTTGCCAATGGTATCGCCTATGATTTGTGGCAGTACGTTTTATGGGGATGGACTTCCATTTCTTTATTCATAATTTTTGATTACTGTCGGCTGTTTTCTGAAAATGTCTCGGTATTCATAAATAAGATCTGCTAATTCATTTTGTTGAGTTTCTAAAAGACAAGTGGATTTTACTAACTTCTCGTTGGCGACATGTTCGTTAATTATTTCTGTGTCTAATTGTTCGGGGAAAGCAATATCTATCAATAACACTTGTGGGTAAACAAATTTCACTTCAGCTGGTTTTTGTAATTAGCCATTACGCTCTATTGTTGACTTTACAGGATTGACCTTCACTCTGCGACTGCCCACTCGGAAATAGCGAAGTCCACTGCTTATGTCGAAGTTTACTTTATACTGCCGGAAAACTTCCATACCTAAAATACAATTGACGATTAACTTGTCAACGATTAAGAATGTACAGTTTATTGTGACATCGCTAATGGTAACAGGTATTTGCGTCTGCTACTAAAATACTTTTTGACTTGTTACCTACAGCTTTCAAGATTTTACAATTTTCAGTTGGCAACACTGGTACTTTTAATGCTTTCGAAACTTCTTTAAATAAACTGTTAGAAATAATATTCGTAGATGCGCTTGTATCTAAAATTAGGTTGCTAATTACAGTCCCTATCTTTGCTGTTATTACAGCCTGCACGAAGTTACTTACCTTGTTCGGTACTTTCATCTCTTCTTCACATGGCTCTTCTACGGCAACATCCTGATCATATCTTAAAATTAATTGTTTAAGTTGTAATGTGGTATGTTTTTGCCCCCTGATGTCAAATCGGTCGGCCGGTGGGGGCTCAATGCGACCGATTGTTATTTACCGGCGCGGACAACGGCGTTGCTTGATTACTGTCCCTTTCCTCTACGAAGTGTACTGAGTGGTTATTCTGTCGTCAATTAGTTTCCGGATCGCTGCGTGCAACATTTTCTTGCGGCCGGCCTTCGCAATTTCTCCTTGATCGGTCATTCCTATTACTGTAACTACTGTAATTTTCGCCGGCCGCGGTGGCCGTGCGCTTCTAGGCGCTTCAGTCTGAAACTGCGGGACCGCTACGGTCACAGGTTCGAATCCTGCCTTGGGCATGGATGTGTGTGATGTACCTAGGTTAGTTAGGTTTAAGTAGTTCTAAGTTCTAGGAGACTGATGACCTAAGATGTTAAGTCCCATAGTGCTCAGAGCCATTTGAACCAATTGAATTTGTAATTTTCATTTGTGTGCCGCCTTCCATCACGCGAGCCTGACCAATCATTCACGTGATTTCTATTATTTCCAAACCGGCGTGGACCATAATCTGTATTATACGAGGTGCATTCAAGTTCTAAGGCCTCCGATTTTTTTTCTCCGGACTGGAAAGAGATAGAAACATGCGCATTGTTTTAAAATGAGGCCGCGTTCATTGTCAATTCGTCCCAGAGATGGCAGCACTGTACGGCAGATGGAATTTTACCGCCAGCGGCGAGAATGAGAACTGTTTTAAATACTTAAAATGGTGACGTTTTCCTTGCTTCAACAGCGTGCAATCATTCGTTTTCTGAATTTGCGTGGTGTGAAATCAATTGAAATTCATCGACAGTTGAAGGAGACATGTGGTAATAGAGTTATGGATGTGTCAAAAGTGCGTTCGTGGGTGCGACAGTTTAATGAAGGCAGAACATCGTGTGACAACAAACCGAAACAACCTCGGGCTCGCACAAGCCGGTCTGACGACATGATCGAGAAAGTGGAGAGAATTGTTTTGGGGGATCGCCGAATGACTGTTGAACAGATCGCCTCCAGAGTTGGCATTTCTGTGGGTTCTGTGCACACAATCCTGCATGACGACCTGAAAATGCGAAAAGCGTCATCCACGTGGGTGCCACGAATGCTGACGGACGACCACATGGCTGCCCGTGTGGCATGTTGCCAAGCAATGTTGACGCGCAATGACAGCATGAATGGGACTTTCTTTTCGTCGGTTGTGACAATGGATGAGACGTGGATGCCATTTTTCAATCCAGAAACAATGCGCCAGTCAGCTCAATGGAAGCACACAGATTCACCGCCACCAAAAAAATTTCGGGTAACCGCCAGTGCTGAAAAAATGATGGTGTCCATGTTCTGGGACAGCGAGGGCGTAATCCTTACCCATTGCGTTCCAAAGGTCACTACGGTAACAGGTGCATCCTACGAAAATGTTTTGAAGAACAAATTCCTTCCTGCGCTGCAACAAAAACGTCCGGAAAGGGCTGCGCGTGTGCTGTTTCACCAAGACAACGCACCCGCACATCGAGCTAACGTTACGCAACAGTTTCTTCGTGATAACAACTTTGAAGTGATTCCTCATGCACCCTACTCACCTGGCCTGGCTCCTAGTGACTTTTGGCTTTTTCCAACAATGAAAGACACTCTCCGTGGCCCCACATTCACCAGCCATGCTGCTATTGCCTCAGCGATTTTCCAGTTGTCAAAACGGACTCCTAAAGAAGCCTTCGCCGCTGCCATGGAATCATGGCGTCAGCGTTGTGAAAAATGTGTCCGTCTGTAGGGCGATTACGTCGAGAAGTAACACCAGTTTCATAGATTTCGGGTGAGAAGTTAATTAGAAAACAAATCGGAGGCCTTAGAACTTGAATGCACCTCGTATCTTCCGTCGTCACGTCTCTCTGGCGCCGAATTCCTCCGATTTCAGTAATTCCGGTTTCCATTACTTGGCCTTGTCGCATACGGATGCCAGCTGTGTTGGTTTTGTCCACTGCCATTAAAATGATTTCCGTTACAGTTGTTTTGATTGGTTCCGGGGTGTTCATTCCGATTACTTGTGCTCGGCTCTTCTTCATACACGGTATTAGATCAATTGAGTCAAGCACGGAAAGAAAGTATTCAAGGTCGTTCTCCGGTTTCTGCGATTTCTGACAGTTCCTGTTTGTTTGTAAGATCTGAAAATTTCCTTTATAAATAGTTTGCCAATACATTATATACACTATTGACTGTTTTGATGACCTTGTATTCGATCTTTTGATCGATTTCATTGGTGAGCTTATTTAAGCGTTGATTGAAATGTTCGTGAACATTTTCAAACTGCGTGTTTACACTTGAAAACTGCTGTTGGAACCCGATTTCCATGTTTGACAATTTTGTGTTTGTCATGTTGTGGCTGATTTCTAGATTCAACAGTTTTGTTTTCGTTGTGTTGTGGCCGATCTTTAAATCAGATAATTGCGTGATCACGGTTGTCATCAGACTATATAATGCCTCAAGCATAACTGTCAAAGCTTGCGTGTTTGTATTTATGCCTTTATTTGTAACCATTGTTTCTCTACCACGGTCTGATCGAATCGCAACCGGGCTAGGTTCACTGATTTCACGCGAAGTATATTCATCTGATCTGGTAATCGATGCTTCATCGATTGTGTACAAGGTTTCAGTTGCAAATAGTTCGTTATTGTTAATTTTTGTGGAGTGCAATTGAATTTTATTTACTTCTACATCATTTTAAGCTGAAAAACTAATTGCGTCATCATTTACGTCACTGTTGTCAGACAAACGTGTGGTTCCTGAAGAGGGGCAGCAGCCTTTTCAGTAGTTGCAGGGGCAACAGTCTGGATGATTGACTGATCTGGCCTTGTAACACTAACCAAAATGGCCTTGCTGTTCTGGTACTGCGAACGGCTGAAAGAAAGGGGAAACTACAGCCGTAATTTTTCCCGAGGACATGCAGCTTTCCTGTATGATTAAATGATGGTGGCGTCCTCTTGGGTAAAATATTCCGGAGGTAAAATAGTCCCCCATTCGGATCTCCGAGCGGGGACTACTCAAGAGGACGTTGTTATCAGGAGAAAGAAAACTGGCGTTCTACGGATCGGAGCGTGGAATGCCAGATCCCTTAATCGGGCAGGTAGGTTAGAAAATTTAAAGAGGGAAATGGATAGGTTAAAGTTGGATATAGTAGGAATTAGTGAAGTTCGGTGGCAGGAGGAACAAGACTTTTGGTCAGGTGAATACAGGGTTATAAATACAAAATCAAATAGGGGTAATGCAGGAGTAGGTTTAATAATGAATAAAAAAATAGGAGTGCGGGTAAGCTACTACAAACAGCATAGTAAACGCATTATTGTGGCCACGATAAACACGAAGCCCATGCCTACTACAGTAGTACAAGTTTATATGCCAACTAGCTCTGCAGATGACGAAGAAATTGATGAAATGTATGATGAGATAAAAGAAATTATTCAGGTAGTGAAGGGAGACGAAAATTTAATAGTCATGGGTGACTGGAATTCGAGAGTAGGGAAAGGGAGAGAAGGAAACATAGTAGGTGAATATGGCTTGGGGCTAAGAAATGAAGGAGGAAGCCGCCTGGTAGAATTTTGCGCAGAGCGTAACTTAATCATAGCTAACACTTCCTTCATGAATCATGAAAGAAGGTTGTATACATGGAAGAACCCTGGAGATACTAGTAGGTATCAGGTAGATTATACAATGGTAAGACAGAGATTTAGGAACCACGTTTTAAATTGTAAGACATTTCCAGGGGCAGATGTGGACTCTGACCACAATCTATTGGTTATGAACTGTAGATTAAAACTGAAGAAACTGCAAAAAGGTGGGAATTTAAGGAGATGGGTCCTGGAAAAAATGAAAGAACCAGAGGTTGTACGGAGTTCAGGGAGAGCATAAGGGAACAACTGACAGGAATGGGGGAAAGAAATACAATTGAAGAAGAGTGGGTAGCTTTGAGGGATGAAATAGTGAAGGCAGCAGAGGATCAAATAGGTAAAAAGACGAGGGCTAGTAGAAATCCTTGGGTAACAGAAGAAATATTGAATTTAATTGATGGAAGGAGAAAATATAAAAATGCAGTAAATGAAGCGGGCAAAAAGGAATACAAACGCCTCAAAAATGAGATCGACAGGAAGTGCAAAATGGCTAAGCAGGGATGGCTAGATGGCAAATGTAATGATGTAGAGGTTTATCTCACTAGGGGTAAGATAGATACTGCCTACAAGAAAATTAAAGAGACCTTTGGAGAAACGAGAACCACTTGCATGAATATCAAGAGCTTTGATGGAAACCCAGTTCTAAGCAAAGAAGGGAAAGCAGAAAGGTGGAAGGAGTGTATAGAGGGTCTATACAAGGGTGATGTACTGGAGGACAATATTATGGAAACAGAAGAGGATGTAGATGAAGATGAAATGGGAGATATGTTATTGCGTGAAGAGTTTGACAGAGAACTGAAAGACCTGAGTCGAAACAAGGCCCCCGGAGTAGACAACATTCCGTTAGAACTACTGACAGCCATGGGAGAGCCAGTTCTGACAAAACTCTACCATCTGGTGAGCAAGATGTATGAGACATGCGAAATACCCTCAGACTTCAAGAAGAATATAATAATCCCAATCCCAAAGAAAGCAGGTGTTGACAGATGTGAAAATTACCGTCCCGCGCCCGGGTTACCGGGTTCGATTCCCGGCGGGGTCAGGGATTTTCTCTGCCTCGTTTATGACTGGGTGTTGTGTGATGTCCTTAGGTTAGTTAGGTTTAAGTAGTTCTAAGTGCTAGGGGACTGATGACCATAGCTGTTAAGTCCCCTAGTGCTCAGACCAATTTGAACCATTCTTTGAAAATTACCGAACTAACAATTCAATATGTCACAGCTGCAAATTACTAACTCGAATTCTTTACAGACGAATGGAAAAACTGATAGAAGCTGACCTCGGGGAAGATCAGTTTAGATTCCGTAGAAATGTTGGAACACGTGAGGCAATACTGACCCTACGACTTATCTTAGAAGCTAGATTAAGGAAAGGCAAACCTACGTATCTAGCATTTGTAGACTTAGAGAAAGCTTTTGACAATGTTGATTGGAATACTCTCTTTCAAATTCTGAAGGTGGCAGGGGTAAAATACAGAGAGCGAAAGGTTATTTACAATTTGTACAGAAAGCAGATGGCAGTTATAAGAGTCGAGGGACATGAAAGGGAAGCAGTGGTTGGGAAGGGAGTGAGACAGGGTTGTAGCCACTCCCCAATGTTATTCAATCTGCATATTGAGCAAGCAATAAAGGTAACAAAAGAAAAATTCGGAGTAGGTATTAAAATCCATGGAGAAGAAATAAAAACTTTGAGGTTCGCTGATGACATTGTAATTCTGCCAGAGACAGCAAAGGACTTGGAAGAGCAGTTAAACTGAATGGACTGTGTTTTGAAAGGAGGATATAAGATGAACATCAACAAAAGCAAAACGAGGATAATGGAATGTAGTCGAATTAAGTCTGGTGACGCTGAGGGAATTAGATTACGAAATGAGACACTTAACGTAGTAAAGGAGTTTTGCTATTTGGGGAGCAAAATAACTGATGATGGTCGAAGTTGAGAGGATATAAAATGTAGACTGGCAATGGCAAGGAAAGCGTTTCGGAAGAATAAAAATTTGTTAACATCGAGTATAGATTTAAATGTCAGGAAGTCGTTTCTGAAAGTATTTGTATGGAGTGTAGCCATGTATGGAAGTGAAACGTGGACGATAAATAGGTTAGACAAGAAGAGAATAGAAGCTTTCGAAATGTGGTGCTACAGAAGAATTCTGAAGATTAGATGGGTAGATCACATAACTAATGAGGAGGTATTGAATAGAATTGGGGAGAAGAGGAGCTGGTGGCACCACTTGACTAGAAGAAGGGATCGGTTGGTAGGACATGTTCTGAGACATCGAGGGATCACCTATTTAGTATTGGAGGGCAGCGTGGAGGGTAAAAATCGTAGAGGGAGACCGATAGATGAATACACTGAGCACATTCAGAAGGATGTAGGCTGCAGTAGGTACTGGGAGATGAAGAAGCTTGCACAGGATAGAGTAGCATGGAGAGCTGCATCAAACCAGTCTCAGGCCTGAAGACCACAACAACAACATGTCAGAGTCGGTGACGTGTCCATGAACTTTTGTCAAATTAAAATTCTCTGCTTCCATTGTGAAAGTAATTCTCGTAAAACTTAGATAATTTCCACTACTTTTTATTCACAAGACAATAAGACTTGCTCTGCTCGTCGCACAAACCATAAATACTAACAAGATGGATGCCTTTCAGCAGACATCAAAATTTACGTCCATCCCCCACAAGGTAACAATGTAAAGTGTATTTTAACTCCTTCTTGAAGTATGAAGACTCCAATATGAACATTACAGAGATTATATTCTACATTCTTCTCAATTTAATCTTTAGCGCAGACTAAAGTACTGTATCACTTTGCGTCGGAATGGGTCTTTACGTAACCCATCTTGCGGATAGATTTCTCATGTCCAAATGTTGATGCAAAATATTATGTGTCCATTCATTCTAGGTGCCCATAGCAATAGTAATCTCACGCACCTTAACTCTTCTGTCATCCATCAGCATATCATGTATTTTATCAATGATATCTGGTGTCGTAACCTCCAAAGGGCATCCAAAACGTTGAGCATCACTTGTACCCATATGGCCACTCCGACAATTTTGAAACCACTTGCAAACTGTTCTAATCGATGGTGCGGAGTTACCGTAATGTTTATCAAGCATCTCTTTAGTCTCCCAAGGCGTTTTGCCTTTCATAAAGTAATGTTTAATCACCAGACGAAATTCTTTTTCATCCAGTTTTTGACATTCGCTCGACTTCCGTGGTTCATACGAGTGCCAAACACAAAGAAATAGACAATATGGCTGAAACTTAGTGTGCGTTCTTTCCAAAGATGCTACTAATTAAACATTACCTCGATACGTGCCGGTGGTGCCATCTCTCGGACTTTGCACGGACTTTTCAAACGCCCCTCGTAATTCAGAATTTTTTGGCTTTCAGACGTAATACCTTCCTTCACAATTATGCCCGACATGTAGTTGCCTTCTGGCTGAAAATGTCCCAAATTTTTCTGTACGAGAAGAATATGATGATTGTTTCCTGAAATTTTATCGCACTCGGTACTCTACGACCCATTCGGTGGCTTCTGTCGTTGTCGGTCATGTTGTCTTCCACGCCTTATTTATCACTTACGGTATCTAGGCGCTAGTTGTATGTACCCTATGTGTTATTTTCTGTCATTTCCAACAGTAGAGGCTGCTTCCACTCTGATATTATTTTAATTTGCGAGCGGTTAACAAGTAGTTTTTTCCAAGAGTCGTGTTACTTGCGTACTGTAACACACTTTTTTGAAGTACTGATTAATACTGCACTACTTGCAACAGCTTCAAGAATTTTCGATAAGACAGCTCCCGTTACTATTAGGTCCTCGCTTCATAAGGCGGTGAGGACATTTTTCGATGATGTCATCAATGACCTTGAATGCACGACGTCATCCATTTAGTGTGTGATGGGAAATCTAAAAATTAAAGGCGGTGTGTGACGGCAAATTTAAAATTTTAAAATAGCGAATACCGTTAAATAAAAAAAAAGATAGTGCCAGCGGGTAATTTTAAACCAGCAAGATGGTGATAGTAAATTAAAAAAAAAAAATGAAAATAAAAAATTCAAGCATAACTTTGAAAATTCATGCTGGTAATGGGAGCAGATATAAAAAAATACAACAACGCTCAGCAAAACACATTTTTCTTTTATAGTAATTCACAGAATCATCAAAAATATCCGAATGATACGATTTTTCTTCTTGCTTGCGCAGTATTCAAAAGTATTTATTCAAAATGTACTTACACAGCAAATGCACAGGAGCAAAGTTAAACGTTTATACCATAGAGGACGTAAGACACCCGAGAGGTCTAGGGCGCTGCAGTCATGGACAGTGCGGCTGGTCCCGGCGGAGGTTCGAGTCCTCCCTCGGGCATGGGTGTGTGTGTTTGTCCTTAGGATAATTTAGGTTACGTAGTGTGTAAGCTTAGGGACTGATGACCTTAGCAGTTAAGTCCCACGGGATTTCACACACATTTGAACATTTTTGAACGTAAGACACAGCGGAGTGGGCACAGCGGAGCCTCAAATCGTTTTTCACAAATAAATTGTTCTGTGTAGTCAAACGTCACAAGGTTGGCAGACAGGCAGCCGGCATCAGAAAGACTGAACTCGGTGACGGAGCGTTTTGCTTCTCCCAATAATTCTTGTCTTGCTGACACCTAATGCATTTGACTCTCGGCTTGACGTAACATGGTATAAATGCCATATTGGAAAAACACGCATGGAACACTACTACGGATCTAACTCACAGATAAAGTGGATTTATCGCCGAGAATTACCAAAGTAAATAATGCTGTTACCACGTCTAAATTCGTCAGAAACTCGTCTCTCACTACTCACTCAATAATTTTGTAGACTGGACTTACTATGCAGAAGAAACAATCAATAGGTGATCTCAAAATTCACGTTGAACGGAGATTTCAGGTGTGTGTTCATGCATTAGATTGTGATGCAACGGCATTAAATACAGCAACATCAAAGGTTTGTTTGAGTGTGTGTGTGTGTGTGTGTGTGTGAAAGAGAGAGAGAGAGAGAGAGAGAGAGAGAGAGAGAGAGAGAGAGAGAGAAAGAGAGAGAGAGAGAGAGAGATTATTGAAAACGTTTTGCAAAAGGATCTTTTTTACTTACTTTGAAGAAATCTGATACATGAAAGCAGACTCAGAAGTGTTCGGATACTTCTGAGCTCTCTGTAAAGTCCTTTGAAGCTGCACTGTGGCTGAGTGTAATATATATCCCACCAGCACCATATTGCACTGTGATTGGTTGAAAAATATTTCCTGCCAATGCCGTCTTGCAATTTTTATTTTAAATTCACGGCATCGTCATCTTACATTCTTAAAATTTCCTACCAGCGTCATCTTGTATTGTATAAATTTAACGCCAATCGCTGTCTTCAGTTTCTCAGTTCTCCACTACGCTCTATCTTGATGACATCACGAATTCGAGGTAGTTGATGACTTAAAGCTATCAAGGTCACTGATGACATCATGACAACAATGCTGTCACCGTACCATGAAGGAAGGGCCTCTTGATCAGAACCCAGGATTGAGGGGTGTGCCAGAAGCCTCATAGCATGTCTCATCCTTCCTGTCAGTCTCTTCTCACAAAGTATTCTTCCAAAGCGTCCATTAGCAAGCAATCTGGTCTCAATGAATGTCCCATCCAGGTCTTACTGTCTCTTATAAACTGCAGAAATTTGAATAGTATGAAATACTTGTATTTACTGCATGGAAAAAACAACCAACTAAAAAGAAATCAAGAATGGTTTCAGATGTTAAGAGTGGGCCACCGATGGGAGAAATATTATTTATTGTGTTCATAAGTTGAAACACTGACGATGATGAACAAGCTTTTAATTATTATTCAATCTTCCATGTAGGCCGCATCAGGCTAATACGTGGAAGTTCTCCTGAAATATTGCTTACTGTCAGTAAAATTGTTGTGTTTTACCACATGAATCTGTGTAAGAAATACTATAATCTTGTTTACTGCTAACGGAATCTACTTTCAATAATTTAAAAGTCTGTTTTGTTTACTAATTTTTGTTTTCTGTGATATGTGTAAACTTGCCTCCAAACGTGACCCCATAGGTGTGTAAACCTGCACCACACTTGGGGCACGTCTGCTCATTCAACTTGAGCCTACATAAAATTATTTTTCCCTGTTAAATAGAATGTTGAGAAGTATAAACATCAAGTTATACTTTAGTAACCATTTTATAATAGTAAACAATTTTAATCAGTGTGTATCTAAGCAAAAAAAATGAAAATTCCGAAAAGAAATCGGCGTAAATGTGCAGCTGGTCTTCCGTACTGCAGCGACGGAGAAAACTGGCGACACCAACAAGGAGCTGTGCGACATAAACGAAAATTGGTAGGCGTGTTTCTGCACCTGAAGAATGACCTCTATTCAAATTTTGCGTCAGTCCCATAAGAGTGGCGCTAGTAGCGTCACTACGAGGATGCAAATCTGATTTGTTTTAAATATGCGCTGTAGCGGTCGTGAGCGGTAGTTACCTTTGAGATTTGAAGTGGTGAGTTTATGTTAATCAAGAATGCCTCTAAGGTGACAAAGACGCCTTCTCTTTTTATTTATGAATTTGGCCAGCTATGGATCGCATGCAACTTAAGACTTACAGTGTTTTCTTTCTTCCGTTCTTCCCAGTACTTCTTCATTTTCTCGCCAACTGCTCGTCTCTGCTCATCTGTCCACTCTCTCTTGGGTCGAGGTTTTGGCTCATCTTCTTCATAGTTTGCGTTTTCTATCAGTAGCCTGAGGTGATTCCTATCACGTATTATTTCTTCTGTAACACCTATTTTGTTGGCGTCTTTCTCTAATGCTTCTATCCATCCCACAGTTTTTTTTCAGCTTACTAAGGCAAATAAAAATTTTCTTTGTAATCCGTGTTTATTCCATTTTTTTAAATGTCCATAAAATTTTAGCCGTCTCTTCCTCAATGTATCTGTGGTCTTTTCTGTATTTTTGTATAAGTCTTCATTTCTCGTTTTAATCCCCCTATTTTCCTTGTTTTTCTCAGGACCTAGAATTTTCTTAGTATTTTTCTCTCTCTTTTTTCTAGTTCTCTTAATTTGCCTTTCTTATTCAATGTCGGGCGCTCTGATCCATACGTTGCTTGTGTCCTTATAACTGAATTATAATGTCTAATCTTCGCTTGTATGGATATTGATTTCTTAATGTAGTAGTTTTGTGTTGATTTACATGCAAATTCTAACTTTTTTATTCTTTATTTATTTGTTGTGTTATCCAGTGCATTGGCTTGGATCCACTCCCCCAGGTATTTGAATCTATCAACTCTTTTAATTTTTCTGTATTATTTTTGTGTTCTATATGCTCGGTTTTTTCATATGATATTTTTAGCCCAGTCTTTTCAGCAATTTCGAGTAACAGATCAAGCATAACTGTTGCGTCTGTTCGGTTTTCAGTTATCAATGCCATATCATCTGCAAAGGCTAAGCATTTCACTTCAAATTTGTTCTTTCCTTGGCCCATGATTATACCCTTTGTGCCTCTGTTTTTAATGTGCTTTTCCACGTTTTTACTATTTTATCTAAAACCAAGTTAAAGAGAACTGGGGACAGTCCATCTCCTTGTCGAATGCCTGTTCTGATTTTGAATGGTTCAGAAATTTCGCCTTGAAACTTAGTTCTTGAAGTTGTATTTGTGAGCGTTTGTCCAACAAGTCTTCTGGTGTTTTCTTCTATCCCTGATTCATAAAGTATCTGGAATAGTGTTCGTCTGTCAACTGAGTCGTAGGCCTTTATTAATTCCTCACTCAGTATGAACGAGGTCGTGTAATAGGACTACGAGAAGCTAGATGTTACTTCTGTGATATTGCAGAAAGACTTGGCAGGAATGTAGTTACTGTAAATGACTGCGCTGGCACCAGTGGTCAGGGGAATGTACAGTCGCAAGAAGACCGGGCTACTACTGACGGGGGTGACCGTAGTGTTTGGTGTATGGCTCTGGGGCTTCGTACTGCATCTGCAGAAGCAGTCTGAACAGCAGCTGGTACCACAGTGACGCAGCTATTACTAATTTGTTTCTTCAAGGAAAGATCCGAGCCAGAGGCCCTGTAACGTGCATTCCCCTGACTGTAAACCATCACCTTTTGCGACTTCAGTAATGCCACGCGAGAGCTCATTGAAAGGCAGAGAGTAGGTTTGTTGTATTTTCTAGGAGCTGGTTCTGCTTCAGGGCCAGTGATGACCGTCAGTTGTTTAGAAGACCAGCTAAAGATCTGAAACCCACCGGTCTGCGAGCTAGACACACTAGACCGGCACCCGGATTTATGGTCGTGGTGCGATTTCGTATGACATCAGGAACACCCTCGCGGTTATCTCACCCTTCCTGACTGCTAAGCTGTACCTCAGTCTGGTGATTGTGCTGCGGCTAACGAACAGCACTGCAGAGGGTGTTTTCCAACAGGGTGCCACTCGCCCACATACCGCTGTTGTAATCCAACAACCTTTACAGACTGTCTACATGTTGCCCTGCCTGCTCTGTTACCAGATCTATCTCCAGTTGTGCACATAAGGGACATCAACGGATGACAACCGCAACGACATCCACAAACAGCATTAACCATCCCTCTGTTGGCCGATCATGTGCAACAGGCGCGGAACTCCAAGCCAAAAACTACATCCGGCACCCATAGAACACAATGCATGAACGTTCTCGCAGTTTCGCCTGTTATTAACGTACCAGCAGACCACATTTTAATGGATTATTTAGCACTGGTATTGTTGTTGTTGTTGTCGTCTTCAGTCCTGAGACTGGTTTGATGCAGCTCTCCATGCTACTCTATCCTGTGCAAGCTTCTTCATCTCCCAGTACCTACTGCAACCTACATCCTTCTGAATCTGCTTAGGGTATTCATCTCTTGGTCTCCCTATACGATTTTTACCCACCACGATGCCCTCCAATACTAAACTGGTGATCCCTTAATGCCTCAGAACATGTCCTACCAACCGATCCCTTCTTCTAGTCAAGTTGTGCCACAAACTTCTCTTCTCCCCAATCCTATTCAATAGTTCCTCATTAGTTATGTGATCTACCCATCTAATCTTCAGCATCCTTCTATAGCACCACATTTCGAAAGCTTCTATTCTCTTCTTGTCCAAACTATTTGTCGTCCATATTTCACTTCCATACATGGCTACACTCCATGCAAATACTTTCAGAAATGCCTTCCTGACACTTAAATCTATACTCGATGTTAACAAATTTCTCTTCTTCAGAAACGCTTTCCTTGCCATTGCCAGTCTACATTTCATATCCTCTCAACTTCGACCATCATGTTATTTTGCTCCCCAAATAGCAAAACTCCTTTACTAGTTTAAGTGTCTCATTTCCTAATCTAATTCCCTCAGCATCATCTGACTTAATTCGACTACATTCCGTTATCCTCGTTTTGCTTTAGTTGATGTTCAATTTATATCCTCCTTTCAAGACACTATCCATTCTGTTCAACTGCTCTTCCAAGTCCTTTGCTGTCTCTGACAAAATTACAATGTCATCGGCGAACCTCAGAGTTTTTATTTCTTCTCCATGGATTTTAATACCCACTCCGAATTTTTCTTTTGTTTCCTTCACTGATTGCTCAATATACAGATTGAATAACATCGGGGAGAGACTACAACCCTGTCTCACTCCCTTCCCAACCGCTGCTTCCCTTTCATGCCCCTCGACTCTTATAACTGCCATCTGGTTTCTGAACAAATTGTAAATAGCCTTTGGCTCCCTGTATTTTACCCCTGCCACCTTCAGAATTTGAAAGAGAGTATTCCAGTCAACATTGTCAAAAACTTTCTCTAAGTCTACAAATGCTCGAAATGTAGGTTTGCCCTTCCTTAATCTAGCTTCTAAGATAAGTCGTAGGGTCAGTATTGCCTCACGTGTTCCAACATATCTACGGAATCCAAACTGATCTTCCCCGAGGTCGGCTTCTACTAGTTTTTCCATTCGTCTGTAAAGAATTCGCGGTAGTATTTTGCAGCTGTGACTTATTAAACTGATAGTTCCGTAATTTTCACATCTGTCAGCACCTGCTTTCTTTGGGATTGGAATTATTATGTTCTTCTTGAAGTCTGAGGGTATGTCGCCTGTTTCATACATCTTGCTCACCAGATGGTAGAGTTTTATCAGGACTGGCTCTCCCAAGGCCGCCAATAGGTCTAACGGAATGTTGTCTACTCCGGGGGGCCTTGTTTCGACTCAGGTCTTTCAGTGCTCTGTCAAACTCTTCACGAAGTATCGTATTTCCCATTTCATCTTCATCTACATCCTCTTCCTTTTCCATAATATTGTCCTCAAGTACATCGCCCTTTTCTGCTTTCCCTTCTTTGCTTAGAACCGGGTTTCCATCAAAGCTCTTGATATTCATGCAAGTGGTTCTCCGTTCTCCAAGGGTCTCTTTAATTTTCCTGTAGGCAGTATCTATCTTACCCCTAGTGATACTCGCTTCTACATCCTTACGTTTGTGCTCTAGTCATTCCTGCTTAGCAATTTTGCACTTCCTGTCGATCTCATTTTTGAGACATTAGTATTCCTTTTTGCCTGCTTCATTTACTGCATTTTATATTTTCTCCTTTCATCAATTAAATTCAATATATCTTCTGTTACCCAAGGATTTCTACTAGCCCTCGTCTTTTTACCTACTTGATCCTCTGCTGCCTTCACTACTTCATCCCTCAGAGCTACCCATTCTTCTTCTAGTGTATTTCTTTCCCCCATTCCTGTCAATTGTTCCCTTATGCTCTCCCTGAAACTCTGTACAACCTCTGGTTTAGTCAGTTTATCCAGGTCCCATCTCCTTAAATTCCCACCTTTTTTGCAGTTTCTTCAGTTTTAATCTACAAATCATAACTAATCGATTGTGGTCAGAGTCCACATCTGCTCCTGGAAATGTCTTACAATTTAAACCTGGTTCCTAAATCTCTGTCTTACCATTGTATAATCTATCTGATACCTTTTAGTATCTCCAGGATTCTTCCATGTATACAACCTTCTTTTATGATTCTTGAACCAAGTATTAGCTATGATTAACTTATGCTCTGTGCAAAATTTTACCAGGCGGCTTCCTCTTTCACTTCTTAGCCCCAAGCCATATTCACCTACGGCATTTCCTTCTCTCCCTTTTCCTACTACCGAATTCCAGTCACCCATGACTATTATATTTTCGTCACCCTTCACTATCTGAATAATTTCTTTTATTTCATCATACATTTCTTCAATTTCTTCGTCATCTGCAGAGCTAGTTGGCATATAAACTTGTACTACTGTAGTAGGCGTGGGCTTCGTATCTATCTTTGCCACAATAATGCGTTCACTATGCTGTTTGTAGTAGCTTACCCTCTTTTCTATTTTTCTATTCATTATTAAACCTACTCCTGCATTACCCCTATTTGATTTTGTGTTTATAACCCTGTAGTCACCTGACCAGAAGTCTTGTTCCTCCTGCCACCGAACTTCACTAATTCCCACTATATCTAACTTTAACCTATCCATTTCCCTTTCTAAATTTTCTAACCTACCTGCCCGATTAAGGGATCTGACATTCCACGCTCCGATCCGTAGAACGCCAGTTTTCTTTCTCCTGATGACGACATCCTCTTGAGTAGTCCCCGCCCGGAGATCCGAATGGGGGCTATTTTACCTCCGGTATTACGTCTGGTATTAACTAGTGTAATGTTAATCACTTAAATATTTTATGGAGACAAATGTATTTACAAAATTTCATTACTCTTCACTGTTTACTTTTTGGTGTGTTTACTGTTTATCAGTATTGATCTGGTGAATGAAAACATAAAAAACATTCAATGGAAAGCGTTATGTTTTCTCAACGGGTCGTGTAGTATGCGCCAGAGCGTTACGAAAATGGTCAACAACAGTGCGGATGCCATTAGAGAGGGTACTTACCACGAAGCGGCAACATATTTCTTCCTCCCACCAATGCCTCATTAATACCGACGACGATGGACTTAGGGAAAGATGAGCTCTACCAGAGGTTTCTCGCCGATCAGATTTTTCCACACACAGCTAGCGAAAGCGAATGGCTGGGGGGGGGGGGTAGGGGGGATGTAGAAGTACTAGAGGTTCCCTCTGCCACACACCAGAATGTGGTTTGGAGACTTTAGATGTAGTCGCTTTCCTATACAATACGATATGCATATTTTACAGCTTTTGATGTTCTTCAACAACAAAAATTAGTTCAGGTATTTCTGCCATAGCCAAATGTATTTTGTCTAATACTTTTTGTTTTCCGGTGTACGTTATTATTGCATAAGCGAGCATACGAAATTCACGATGATGATTTGTATTTTTTTACAGATGGGGGTGGTGTCATGATAATTGACACTGGTTTGACGTTTCCTGCATGGTTTCTCCTCCTGTGAAAATCTAAACAGCTCAGATAAGCAACTGCACGTAACGTCTCCCTATAATATTTGCCGTCTCTGGCTCTCTTAAATATACGTCCTATCGTCCTACACCTTCATCTCGTTAGTGTCTGCTAGATATTCTTTATACCGTCTATACAGCACAGAACCTTGTTATTTTTTAGCATACAAGTCCAACTACACACATGTAATAACATTTATACTAGTATCTGTTCTCAATCGCTTGAGCGCCCTGCACTTTGTGGTGATAGAAAATCATTTTAAAATCTGTCTCCTACAGTAATTACGAAAAAAAGAAAAAGAAATTCCGTTGCGGTATAGATCTCTGAAGTTTCTCCAAGCATTTGAAAAACCTCGTTCTACTTTTAGTAGTGTCCACAGTAATATTAACATCTTTGGATTTGGGTAAAGTTGAGTTTTCATGTCCTATTTAGAACGTAATTAAATTAGTGGAATACAAGGCAACAGATTTTTACAAAGTGGCGCACCACATTCCGTTTGCTATATTTAAGCTCCGGGAAAGACCCTTTCTACAATTCTGTCCATATTTGTGTCATAACGAATGTGAAGTTTCTCCATATCCTACAGAAATGACGTAAAAGTTTTGAAATTCACTTGCGAAATAGGTGGCCACAGTGTTAAAAATTTGTTCTTTATTTCAGTTATTGCGGAAATTATATTATAGGGATGTTCCCTTGAGGCTGATTTCCTCTTTTGTCTTTAGCGAGAGATGACGTTATGACAACGGCACACATACATCGCGTTTTGGTCATTTACATTGATATTCCAGCATGTCCCGGCTGTAGTTTTCGCACATCATAATCCGTACATGAACATTGACAACAGTCATTCTGATTTCATTTATGATGAAAGGCATACTTAAATGAACTTCAAATATTGCATACTTCCGTTCATAGCTAATCACGACATCCATTACTGCTTCTCTCTTTCGATTAAAGCAAAAGTACGGTCATAGGGCAGAAATCTATGCTTCTAAACCATAGACTTTTGCTCTACTGTTGTAAAATATCCTGTCACAATAAAGTAGTTTGAACAAAAGTATCATTTCACGTTGCTTTACCCAACACAGCAGCGAAAACAATTTGTTCAAGTGTATAATTTTTAGGTTAAAAAAGGGTTCAAATGGCTCTGAGCACTACGGGACTTAACATCTCAGGTCGTCAGTCCCCTAGAACTTAGAACTACTTAGGACTACTCAAACCTAACTAACCTAAAGACAGCACACACATCCATGCCCGAGGCAGGATTCGAACCTGCGACCGTAGCAGTCGCGCGGTTCCGGACCGAAGCGCCTAGAACCGCTCGGCCACCGCGGCCGGCATTTTTAGGTTATAATAATATACATCGTTCGTGTACGTACCACATCTGACGTAGGTTTTCCAGGCATGTCTTTACCAGTTGCACAAATGTAAATTTCTGCACTCTTCCTCTTTTTTTTTTTTTACACCCTCCTTTAAATGTGATGGATCCATTTTATTTTCTGTGCTTTTATTTAAGGTTACTGTAGAGTCTTGCTCCAAAGAAGCAAGGAAGATGATGGTGTTATGGGTGGCCAGTATCCTCTTTCTACAACACAAATGGAAACGTGGATTAATATGCATCTTTATTTACATAAACATTTACTTAACTGGAGTAGAGTCCATGTGTTGTGGTACAAGCTCTTCAGTAATAGTTCTCTTGTAAACAATATCGGTAGTCTTGCTATTAAGAAGTTTAGTCTCACTGCTGGAGAAACTATAGTCACTACTCTGGTCGCTATGTACTGTCGTAGCCTGCGAGTAAACTGACTGACGCCAGCTGGTAGAGTGAGTCAGTGACGCCCTTCGGTCAGCGGCGGCGGCCTAAGCACATGCTGTCGAGTGGGCGTTGGCAGCACATTGGTTGCGGGTGTGTCTCTGACCTTTCTCATGATATCCGTGCTTGATCCAGCGCCTACTACCGATCTGGCGATATCTTACGCGAGCACAGTTACAATAGCCTTTGGAGTGAAACTTGCGTCACCCACGTCTGCCAATTCATTTACATACACTACTGGCCATTAAAATTGCTACACCACGAAGATGACGTGCTAAAGACGCGAAATTTAAGCGACAGGAAGAAGATGCTGTGATATGCAAATGATTAGCTTTTCAGAGCATTCACACTAGGGTGCCGCCAGTTCCGACACCTACAACGTGCTGATATGAGGAAAGTTTCCAACCGATTTCTCATACACAAACTATCAGCTCGGAGACCATGGCTGCGGTTACCCTTGACACAGCATCACAGACAGGAGCGCCTGCGATGGTGTGCTCGACGACGTACCTGGGTGCACGAATGGCAATACGTCATTTTTTCGTATGAATCCAGATTCTGTTTACAGCATCACGATGGTCGCATGCGTGTTTGGCGACATCTCGGTGAACGTACATTGGAAGCGTGTATTCGTCATCTCCATACTGGCGTATCACCTGGCGTCATGGTATGGGGTGCCATTGGTTACATGTCTCGGTCATCTCTTGTTCACATTGACGGCACTTTGAACAGTGGACGTTACATTTCAAATGTGTTACGACCCGTGGCTCTATCCTTCATTCGATCCCTGCGAAACCCTACATTTCAGCAGGATAATGCACGACCGCATGTTGCAGGTCTTATACGGGTCTTTCTGGGTACAGAAAATGTTCGACTGCTTCCCTGGCCAGCACATTCTCCAGATCTCTCACCAATTGCAAACGTCTAGTCAATGGTGGCCGAGCAACTGGCTCTTCACAATACACCAGTCACAACTCTTGATGAACTGTGGTATCGTGTTGAAGCTGCATGGGCAGCTGTGCCTGTCCACGCCATCCACGCTCTGTTTGACTCAATACCAAGTCGTATCAAGGTCCTTATTACGGCCAGAGGTGGTTGTTCTGGGTACTGATTTCTCAGGATCTATGCACCCAAATTGCGTGAAAATGTAATCACGTGTCAGTTGTAGTATAATATAATTGTCCAATGAATACCTGTTTATCATCTGCATTTCTTCTTGGTGTAGCAATTTAATGGCCAATAATGTATGTCCTTCCAGGACGGTGAACTCTAAAACTTAAAATAGATTGGCTCAAATGGCTCTGAGCACTATGGGATTTAACATCTATGGTCATCAGTCCCCTAGAACTTAGGACTACTTAAACCTAACCAACCTAAGGACATCACACAACACCCAGCCATCACGAGGCAGAGAAAGTCCCTGAACCCGCCGGGAATCGAACCCGGGAACCCGGGCGTGGGAAGCGAGAACGCTACCGCACGACCACGAGATGCGGCCACTTAAAATAGCTCAACTTGTAAACAGACATTCGTTGGTAAGGAAACATTTGTCATGTGATGTTCTACTTTATTCCAGTAAAAGCTCAACATTAACATAAGTATGATATAGAACTCTCTTTGAGTGAGGTCTTCAAATAGGCAAAATTATCGCATTAGGAGAGTCTACTTATTGGGAAATAACTGGGAGCCGGCAGTGCTCGGCTGCTATTGGTATACAGGGTGGTCCATTGATAGTGACCGGGCCAAATATCTCACGAAATAAGCTTCAAACGAAAAAACTACAAAGAACGAAACTCGTCTAGCTTGAAGGGGGAAACCAGATGGCGCTATGGTTGGCCCGCTAGATGGCGCTGCCATAGGTCAAACGGATATCAGCTGCGCTTTTTTAAATAGTAACCCCCATTTTTATTGCATATTCGTGTAGTACGTAAAGACATATGAATGTTTTAGTTGGACCAAATTTTTCGCTTTGTGATAGATTGCGCTGTAACAGTCACAAACGTATAAGTACGTGGTATCACGTAACATTCTGCCAGTACGGACGGTATTTGCTTCGTGATACATTACCCGTGTTAAACTGGACCTTTTGCCAATTGCGGAAAAGGTCGATATCGTGTTGATGTATGGCTATTGTGATCAAAATGCCAACGAGCGTCTGCTATGTATGCTGCTCGGTATCCTGGACGACGTCATCCAAGTGTCCGGACCGTTCGCCGGATAGCTACGTTACTTAAGGAAACAGGAAGTGTTCAGCCACATGTGGAACGTCAACCACGACCTGCAATAAATGTTGATGCCCAAGTAGGTGTTTTAGCGGCTGTCGCGGCTAATCTGCACATTAGGAGCAGACAAATTGCGCGAGAATTGGGAATCTCAAAAACGTCGGTGTTGAGAATGCTTACATCAACATCGATTGCACCCGTACCATATTTCTATGCGTGAGGAATTGCATGGCGACGACTTTGAACGTCGTGTACAGTTCTGCCACTGGGCACAAGAGAAATTACGGGACGACGACAGATTTTTTTGCACGCGTTCTATTTAGCGACGAAGCGTCATTCACCAACAGCGGTAACGTAAACCAGCGTAATATGCACTATTGGGCAACGTAAAATCAACGATGGCTGCGTTAAGAGGAACATCAGCGACCTTGAGGGTTAATGTATGGTGCGGCATTATGGGATGAAGGATAACTAGCCCCCATTTTAACGATGGACATCTAAATGCTGCAATGTATGCTGATTGCTACGTAATGTTCTACCGATGTTACTACAAGATGTTTCACTGCATGACAGAATGGCGATGTACTTCCAACATGGTGGATGTCCGGTACATAGCTCGCGTGCGGTTGAAGCGGTACTGAATAGCATATTTCATGACAGGTGGATTGGTCGTCGAAGCACCATACCATGGCCCGCACGTTCACCGGATCTGACGTCCCCGGGTTTCTTTCTGCGGGGAAAGTTGAAGGATGTTTGCTACCGTTACCCACCGACAACGCCTGACATGCGTCAGCGCATTATCAATGCATGTGCGAACATTACGGAAGGCGAACTACTCGCTGTTGAGAGTAATATCGTTACACGTATTGCCAAATGCATTGAGGTTGACGGACATCATTTTGAGAATTTATTGCAAGAATGTTGTATTTACAGATAATCACGCTGTAACAGCATGCGTTCTCAGAAATGATAAGTTCTCAAAGGTACATGTATCACATTGCAACAATCGAAATAAAATAAAATGTTCAAACGTACCTACGTTCTGTATTTTAATTTAAAAAACCTACCTGTTACCAACTGTTCGTCTGAAATTGTGAGCCATATGTTTGTGACTATTACAGTGCCATCTATCACAAAGCGAAAAAAGTGGTCCAACTAAAACATTCATATTTCTTTACGTACTACACGAATATGCAATAAAAAAATGGGGGTTCCTGTTTAAAAAAAACGCAGTTGATATCCGTTTGAACTTTTGCAGCGCCATCTAGCGGGCCAACCGTAGCGCCATCTGGTTTCCCCCTTCAAGCTAGACGAGTTTCCTTCTTTGTAGTTTTTTCGTTTGATGCTTATGTAGTGAGATATTTCGCCCAGTCACTATCAATGGACCACCCTGTATAGCTAGCAAGAGCAATACAGTCCTCTAGCGGTCAAATGTCAGTTACTTTAAAGCGATCTATAGTTGCGTGTTTGCTTCTTCTGGCGAGAAAGTAAGTAAGTACACAACAAAAATATTTTGAGTGGAAACAGGTGTGGTGGGGAGGAATTAATTAACTGCTTCTCGGGTAAGGACTAAATTGCGAAACCAATTTCCATTCGTAGCATGAAAAATCAAATGACTAGCAGTGCCGAAAGGGTGACTGAAGATAATAAGATGTGGCTGACAGCTGACCGCGACGTGTGCTGTCACATCGTTAGCCGTACTTGTGAGCTTTGACCTGGGAGGCTGCGGACGCAGGCGAGCGCTTGTCGCGCGCGGACAGCACCTCGCCCTCGCCCTCACCCGGAGCCGCAGCGGCCGCCGGCGCTCACCTGTTCCTCGTTAGCTGGTCCGGTAGCCGTCACTGCAGGGAGTGGCGCGCGACACAGGCGGCTCCTAATTGGCGAGTGCGTCGCCCGCCGCGGCCGCAGCGACAGCCGATGCCGCCCGGTGCGGCCGGCGTTCCTTTGACAGCACACATTTTCCGCGTGACGGCCGGTCGGCCAGCGCACGATCGGCTCGCTGAGGTACGGCACCGCGCCTCGGACACACTGGCAATAGTCTCTCGGATCCGGGTAACTGCACACGTTGCTTGTAATCTGACATGTGATGTCTAAAATAGAATTCGTGACAGCACGGTAGCTCGACGTAATGACCGACGAAGAATAATCTGATTACCCACGCTAGACACCAGTACAACTCACGTATACACGTAGGAAATGCTCTGAAATTATTACAAGAGTTTGAGGAAACGTTTAAACAGAATAGGCGCGTCACTTGACGTTAAGGATAACGACCGTGTTTGCTTGGACGAATATGTTTCGTTGAATATTCACCATCATCAGTGGGTTCCATTTACTATTGCCTCTGTCAAGTGTTTCATTATAACACACTACTGGCAATTAAAAAGCCTACACCAAGAAGAAATGGAAATTATGAACGGGTATTCATTGGGCAAATACATTATACTAGAACTGACATGTGATTTAATTTTCACGCAGTTTGGATGCATAGATCCTGATGAATCAGTACCCAGAACGACGACCTCTGGCCTTGCTACGCCTGGGCATTGAGTCAAACAGAGCTTGGATGGTGTGTACAGGTACAGCTGCCCATGCAGCTTCAACACGATACCACAGCTCATAAAGAGTAGTGACCGGCTTATTGTGACGAGCCTGTTGCTCGGCCACCATTGACCAGATGTTTTCAGTTGGTGAGAAATCTGGAGAATGTGCTGGCCAGGGCAGCAGTCGAACATTTTCTGTATCCAGAAAGGCCCGTACAGGACCTGCAGCTCCTGAAATGTATGGTTTCGCAGGGATCGAACGAAGGGTAAAGTCACGGGTCCTAACACATCTGAAATGTAACGTCCACTGTTCAAAGTGCCGTCAATGCGAACAAGAGGTGACCGAGACGTGTAACCAATGGCACCCCATACCATAACGCCGGGTGATACGCCAGTATGGCGATGACGAATACACGCTTCCAATGTGCGTTCAACACGATGTCGCCAAACACGGATGCGACCATCATCATGCAGTAAACAGAACCTGGATTCATACGAAAAAATGACTTTTTGCCATTCGTGCATCCGTGTTCGTCGTTGAGAACACCACCGCAGGCGCTCCTGTCTGTGATGCAGCGTCAAGGGTAACCGCTGCCATAATCTCCGGCCTGATAGTCCCTGCTGCTGCAAACGTCCTCGAATTGTCCGTGCAGATGGTTGGTGTCTTGCAAACGTCCCCATCTGTTGACTCAGGAATCGAGACGTGGCTGCACGATCCGTTACAGCCATGCGGATAAGATGCCTGTCATCTCGACTGCTAGTGATACGAGGCCTCTCGGATCCAGCACGGCGTTCCGTATTACTCTCTTGAACCCACCGATTCCATATTCTGCTAACAGTCATTGGATCTCGACCAATGCGAGGAGCAATGTCGCGATACGATAAACCGCAATCGCGAGAGGCTACAATCCGACCTTTATCAAAGTCGGAAACGTGATGGTACGCATTTCTCCTCCTTACACGAGGCGTCACAGCAACGTTTCACCAGGCAACGCCGGTCAACTGCTATTTGTGTATGAGAAATCGGTTGGAAAATTTCCTATTGTCAGCACGTTGTAGGTGTCGGCACCGGCGCCAACCTTGTGTGAATGCTCTGAAAAGCTAATCATTTGCATATCACAGCATCTTCATCCTGTGAGTTAAATGTCGCGTCTGTAGCACGTCATTTTCGTGGTGTAGCAATTGTAATGGCCAGTAGTGCACATAGCGTATATACATGCCTTAATAGTACAAACCACTTTTCATGTAGCTGCAGTCCAGATACAAAAATATCAGTATCTGCTTTCAATTTAATAACAATATTAAAAAAAACACACAGACTAACCTTTAGTGACATATACACTAAGGAGCCAAAGAAACGGTTAACCTGCCTAATATCGTGTAGGGCACGCAGAAGTGCCGCAACATGACGTGGCATGGACTCGACTAATGTCTGTAGTGCTCGAGCTAAGTGACACCACGAATCCTGCAGGACTGTCTATAAGTTCGTATGAGTACGAGGGGGTGGAGATCTATTCTGAACAGCGCGTTGCAAGGCATCCCAGATACGCTCAGTAATGTTCATGTCTGGGAGCTTAGTGGCCAGCGGCAGTGGGCTGCCGCACTATTCCGTTGGAATTGACCAACCCATCGGAACGCACAGTGGACATGAATGGATGATTTCGTACCTGTCACCTGTCCGAGTAGTATCTAGACGTATCAGGGGTCCGATATCACTCGAACTGCACACGCCCCACACCATTACAGAACCTCCACCAGCCTGAACAGTCCCCTGCTGACATGCAGGGTCCACGGATTCGTGAGGTTGTCTCCATACCCGTACGCGTCCATCCGCTCGATATAATTTAACACGAAACTCGCCCGACCAGGCAACATGTTTCCTGTCACCAACAGTCCAATGTCGGTGTTGGCGGGCCTAGGTGTGGCGTAAACATTTGCGTCGTGCAGTCGTCAAGGGTAAACGAGCGGGCCTTCGACTCCGAAAGCCCATATCGATGAAGTTTCGTAGAATGGTTCGCATGCTGACATTGTTGATGGCCCAGCGTTGAAATCTGCAGCAATTTGCAGAATGGTTACACGTCTATCAACTGAACGATTCTCTTCAGTCATCGATAGTCCCGTTCTTGCAGGATCTTCTTACGGGCGCAGCGACGTCGAAGATTTGAGCTTTTACTAGATTCCTGATAATCACAGAACGGGTGTGAAATGGTGGTACGGGAAAATCCCCACTTCATTGCTACCTTGGAGATTCTGTGTTCCATCGCTCGTGCGCCGAGATTAACACCATGTTCAATCTCACTTATATCTTGATAACCTACCATTGTAGCAGCAGTGCACGACCTAACAACTGCGCCAGATACTTTTTTTCTTATGTGGGCTTTCCCGAAGGCAGCGCTGTACTCTGCCTGTTTACATATCTCTGTATTTGAATAGCATGCCTATACCAGTTTCTTTGGCGCTTCAGTGTACATGTTTCGATGAAGATTCACCATCATTAGTGGTTTCCATTCATTTTCGTCTACGTATACAATGTTTTATTACAATAAATACGGTATATAAATACTCTAATAGAACAAGCTATTGCTCATGTAGCTACAGTGCAGACATATGAACAAAAGCACCTACTGTTAACGTTTGTATTTGGTTAAAACGGTTTTAATTTAAAATAGCACCAAATCAGATGCTTTATCGTATAAGAGGAGGAGGAGGAGATTAGTGCTTAACGTCCCGTCGACAACGAGGTCATTAGAGACGGAGCGCAAGCTCGGATGAGGGAAGGATGGGGAAGGAAGTCGGCCGTGCCCTTTCAAAGGAACCATCCCGGCATTTGCCTGAAGCGATTTAGGGAAATCACGGAAAACCTAAACCAGGATGGCCGGAGACGGGATTGAACCGTCGTCCTCCCGAATGCGAGTCCAGTGTGCTAACCACTGCGCCACCTCGCTCGGTATATCGTATAAGACTATACCTGCCAAGTCATCAATAAAGGAAACCCATTGACGAAACGCTGATACATATGTGGGTGACAAAAAAGGAAAAATGTTATTTTTCACATTATGGAATTCTTTCAAAACTTAGTTTTAAGACGACGTTCATTGTAGTTTGCAGATGATTTTTTATTTATTTCCGCCTATGATCGCCAATGTTTTGGTCCAGGGGGCAACTGGTTTCGGTCAGTGATGACCATATTAAATATGGAGCACCAAAAGTTTGGTGCTTATAAACGGAAAAAATTATTCTACGCTTTCCCGATCACTGTTTTACTCGCGACTATATCGCAGCTTGGGTTGCAGTCTGTAATAATATGAGCGGGACCGTAACATTATGAGATATTATGAAAAACGGTTTTTACTAATTTCATGAGAGAAGTTCACTCCAGCAGAAAATACCAAACTGGTGGGCCATGAGACACCACAGTATCATGCAAACACTGTCATTTGTTATGAAAGCGTACTATCTATCGTAGTTTAGAATTTCTAAATTGACGTTTACTCGAAATTATAATGAATAATTTATTTCATGTATTGAACCTACTTAGAACTGCTTGATTCTGATGTAGATCTAAGACATTTTGAACGTGGCTGCGCTTCAGCAACGGTTAGAGGTCAGTAATTGAGCCCAAAGCAGCGATATGTTGACAATGTTATAACTGTTACACGGTGGTGATCTCGAATTAGAGCTTCTCTTCAATAGATTTAATGTCTTCCATGAGGAAATTAGCTTTACGAAAGAATAATGAAAAAGGAGAGCTCAATTTCTCGATGTAACAATATTTATAGAAACTGATTCTTTCAGTTTTAACGTCTTCCTTGAGGAAACATCAGACAGTGTCACCCGTGCCGACTCGACTCATTTAAAAGCTTATAAACTAGCCGTTCTTTTCATTCAGCCGTACACCGTACGATAACCACTCCCTTTTCGCGTTCTAATCAGCGAAATGTGCTAAATCTGAATAAATCTACCACAGTAAAGATTGGATATGACAAGGGCATGGTAGATTGCATTTTCAGTAACAAAACTTGTCAAAAATGCTCGACTTGGAGCAACAAATCTTCATTCAATAATAATAAAGGTACAAGTAAACTCATATCAGTTTCACTCTTAGAAACTTTTTCTCATGGTATTAAGCGTCTTCTTGTGAAAAATTGTAACTGTAATGTATCCATCTCTGCAGACTACTTTTTAAAGAAAAATTTCTGGGTGTAGTGGAGAATACTGGTAAGTGGTCTTTCAATTTAGGAGTCTATAAAATTATCTGCAATGGTTGCCGCAGAGGCAGAGCTGTGAAAACAAGATGTAAATACTATCTGTGAAGTAAGAAAGGAGTCATTATACATAATTCCACGTTTGCTGGCCACACCCTGAAAAAATTTAGACACAGTTATTTTGCACAGACAAGTCAAAGGACGCAAGTTAGATCTTCGTGAAGAACTTGAGATCTTTAAAGATATAGTGCTCGGTGAGGGAAATTTACTGAATTACCAGCAGCATGTTTCTTACAGACAACTCCTTAAAGTCTTCAGTCCTATGCTGTGCATAAAATCTTCACACGGTCGTCGGCACCCTTTGCGAGTTACTCAGACCTCAAAATTTTGGTATACATTATTTGTGCATACTCATACGTGTTGGATTTTCTCATTTTATATTTTGTGAGGACAGTCATTCCACCCACTCTTCTTTTTCTCTGTACGATGACCCATGCACTAATCTCTTTCTTGTCACGTACGTTTATCAAAGGCACGTTCACCCATTAATTCCATTACTGTTCGTACCTTGAAAGGGTTTTAATGTAAGTTTGCATATTTCACTTTACAATCGCATCCGTTACCATTCTTTACTACTCACTGTTCTCTCACCCGCTCCATCACAGTGCATTTCCACTTGTTGGTCGTTTGTGCCGCATGCGTACTTCCTTCTCGGTGAATGCGCCACCTGCCTCGTTTTCCTGGCGTTCACGCACTGTGCTTCCTTTCAGTCGGCGTGTAGCTCATAACATGACCTGACATTTTATTTGATTCTTTTTATTTCTGGATTTTAACTATTGTTACTTGTCAAGAAGCCCTGCTCATAGACGCCAGTAAATTTAACGTTATATACAGTGACGTAGATGACAACATATTTTAATTGGACAAACCTCAGATCACTTCATTATTTGGTGTTTTTCCGATGTGAAATTACTAGCTTTTATTCTTTTGTTCCTTTTATTCTTTTGGTTATGTTTTATGACATATGTGGTATTTCCAACCCTTTGTGAGCTTCTAATCTCCGTATGACGAATAATTTTGACATGCATGATTCCGCTTTTATATCCTCTTCAGGTTACAGTATTTCTGAAGAAGATGGGTTTACATGCGTCAAATCATGTCCAAAACTTGAAGAAAATCACCTGTTATTGCAACTTGTTGGCTGCTTCTTATTCATTCACCGATAGATCTAAAATCTCATTCTTTTAATCAATTTTTAATTTTAAGTTAAGAGTGTTACACCGGTATTTTCAAAGCATCAGCAAAAAAGCGCACCGGTTTTCAGTCACATAGTATACTTTTGTTTATCGGGTAACCTTCATCTCAATTTTCATAAGATTTCGATTGTTGCTTTCATCTGAGTTTCTCTAATTTCTTCATTGTGAGTCTAACCACGGAGCAGTTTACAATTGAGCGGCGTGTCCTAATAGTCAAAATATTTTCTCAGAATGGAAAAACTCACGCAGTAGCTGTGAGACGTCTTAGAGCGATTATAGGGCACAATGAAGCACCTAAATTGTCAACAGTTCGCAAACGTATTGTAAATTTCAATGAAATAGTTTCAACAGTGAACGTTAAGAGTTCTGGGCGCCCTCGTTTTAGCCGATCCGTGAAAAACATTGCGGTGGTTCAGGACAATGAGGCTGTTAAGTCCAGCGAAGTCCGTCCTCCGCTGTTCCGAAGAACTGAACATACGATGTTCTTCAGTATGCAGAATTCTCCGGTATTACCTGCATTACCAATGTTTAGCTGTTCGTGCCCCTTCCTAACTAGTTAATTAATTAGGGAGAGATAAGGAGTGTTCCTACCGTGACACATTACTGCGCCGAACGTGCTAATAGCGTAAGTTGTTGTTGCCTGTGGGGGACTATGTTGGCCAACTCGTAAAGAGAAGGTCCAGCACACCTGCATGTTCCCTAATTCACCACCTAGAAGTCTGCTTAGCTCGTGTCTTATAAAGTTGTCTCGGTGTCCCAGTTGGTCTTCTTCTCTGATGGTCGTTGCTCCACACGAGCATACATTCAGCTATGAATAATGGAATGGGAAGTGGGAAAATCCACAAAAACTACTTTCATTAAAGACTCGAAATAATTAGACGCCACCTTGTTTCTAAATAGAAAAATCAAAGAAGGAAAAAGAATATTTTGATCCAGTCTAAAGCTAATACTTTGCAAATTCTCATCATACATCGAACACTATTTCCAGTTTGTACAGTTATCTCCACGCAAATTTAATGACTTACAGAAGTTGCACACTCGCGAATTCGCATATGAATGTTTTCCGAGGCACTTTTAAATCACGAAATCATTTTTACGCGAAATAATATTCGGTTCACTGCACATACGTGTAAGCCTTTCGACACTGTATGACGAAATCTAACAAGATAGGGGTTCACATGGGGCTTAAATGCCACAATCTTTATAAAATTAAGTTAATGCAGCAAATGAAAGAAGTCACTCACGAGAAAAGGCGACATTTTGCTGACTGGTTACTGAGGTGATGACGGGAAGCCACTTGTTTGTGAGGAACATCTTTAGTGACGAGGCGCCCTCCCACTTCAGTGGATTGTCAGTAAATACATTGGGGGAGTGGGAAAATAAGTGTGTGGTTCAACAGAGGGAAACACATCGACTGCGGGTGATGACTTGGTGTGGCCTTTGGTGGGCGGCGTTATCGTCTTTTTTTTATATTAATGGAAACCGATATCGTCCTGTGAGAAGAGATACCTTGTGACCTCGTTTCATTCTCATGAGTTGTGGCTCCAGCAAAATGACGCCACCTGTCACACCTCCCTGGCAACACTGAATTTTTCCACGAGGCCTTCCCTAATCGCCTCACCTCGTATAGTGGTGAACAGTACGTGACGTAATTTCCAGCTGTTTTTACTGTGGTGTTATCTTAAATTATTGATTCGGAACGACAGCGAATTCAGGGAGAAAGTAGACGTGCTATTGTCACAATGCAAGTGGGAGCTTGTCAGGCAGTCAGTCAGTGCGAATTTCGGGGTAGAAGTTCTTGCATGCCAACACACTACGGGACGTCATATGCCGGATATCATGATCACGTTTAAATATTTGTTAACGTGTTTTAAAGAAATGAAGTTCGTAATTTGACATATAAAACGAATGCCCTCTATGAAGGATTCTCTAGTAAACGGGCACGTTCACAGAACGACAACCTATGAGATTCTGCAAAGAAAGAAACAAAATGTAAAATGCATCCGGCATAAGACACTCTTAATCTGCAGTACGCTAGTGGAGGAGATGTTTCACGTACCGTCGACAGCGAGATCATTAGAGACGGAGCACAAGCTCGGATTAGGGAATGAAATCGGCCATGCCCTTTGAAAGGAACCATCCCCGCATTTACCTGATGCGATCTAGGGAAATCACGGAAAACCTAAATCAGGATGGCCGGACCTGGATTTGAACCGTCGTCCTCACGAATGCCAGTCCAGTGTGCTAACCACTGCGCCATGTCGCTCGGTGCAGTACGCTAGTGATGGAAGAAACTGTGATTGATCTATATAACAGATAAATCGGAAGATGGCCATAAAACCGAGCATCGATTCTTTATCTTCCTCCCTTCAAGCATTTGGCCATTTTTGTTACTTACATTCTTTTAATAGTAAAAGAAATTTCTTATTTAGGTCAATGGATAGGATGAATTATTTTCGTTAAAGGAGCAGAGCCACTAGTTTAGTAAATATGCCCGCTCTCAGCCGCCGAGAGTCATAAGAGTCCACACAAATTGTCACCTGAAATGATGGACGCGTTTTACGTGTCGGACATATGCGGAGACAGGAGTGGTGTCACGTCACTGCGTGCTTCTGTCAGTGAGTAATGGTGCAATGCCCAGCCAGCTTGTACCAGCAACGTTAATAAGGAAGGGCTCCGATCTCAGTGTCAGCAGCTGAGGATAACTACAACACTGCTGTAGTTACCGTCACACAGAATTGGGTTTGTATTCGCTTGGCTAACTGAATTAAGGTCTTCTATTTTTGAATATAAATCACAACGATTTTAAAACTTGGCGCGGAAATTTATTCAACCAGCTCATTATGCCGTTCTTCTATCATTCCCTGGTTTCTTGCAGTTGTCGATCACAGTTTCTTGTGAAGTTATTATGTTTTCAATGTCAGTGTCACTAATTCTTGTAATTAACAAATTGAATTTTGTTTAAGGTTAAAAGGAATTACAGGCACTGGCTGCAACTGGAAATTAATTTAAATCAATGGGGAAAGTTGAAAAATTTTGCCGGATCGGGATTCGAAACCGGGTCTCCTGTTTATTAGGCAAATGCTCTAACGATTATTTTTTTTAATGAACCGCTGCAGGAGCAGGACGACGGGTAGGGCAGGGGTCGACACCCGAAGCCTGGCCATCCCGCCGCCACGCCCAAGCAACATGTTCGAGTTCGAGGATCGAAGGATCAGGAAGAGGATGTAGTTGGTTTGTCGGTGTTGTTTTATTTATTTATTTCTTTAAGTTTTAGAACAGTTTTAAGGTTTTTTTCTAAATTTTCTTTTTGTATTGTATTCGTAAATCTATTTTTGTTTCGTTACAAAGAAATATCCTACAACTGCCGTAGCCGAGCGTCCGAGTCGTCTTCTCGTCTGTTGAGAGGGGCTCCCCCCTATTCTGTCCGTAGAGGATCAATATGCTCCAGGATTCTTCTTCATTTTCAGCGTCTCATACCCGGAACGCCCCAGTGAGCAGGAGGATCCGCAAATAATGAACCTAAATAATTTGCGAAGCGAGTTCTGTACTTCGGGTGGCGGCTGAAAGCTACATGTGTCGTCATCAATAGGGACCAAAGGTCGAGTGTGCCTTTGGGAGCATCGCAAAATACACTCCTGGAAATGGAAAAAAGAACACATTGACACCGGTGTGTCAGACCCACCATACTTGCTCCGGACACTGCGAGAGGGCTGTACAAGCAATGATCACACGCACGGCACAGCGGACACACCAGGAACCGCGGTGTTGGCCGTCGAATGGTGCTAGCTGCGCAGCATTTGTGCACCGCCGCTGTCAGTGTCAGCCAGTTTGCCGTGGCATACGGAGCTCCATCGCAGTCTTTAACACTGGTAGCATGTCGCGACAGCGTGGACGTGAACCGTATGTGCAGTTGACGGACTTTGAGCGAGGGCGTATAGTGGGCATGCGGGAGGCCGGTTGGACGTACCGCCGAATTGCTCAACACGTGGGGCGTGAGGTCTCCACAGTACATCGACGTTGTCGCCAGTGGTCGGCGGAAGGTGCACGTGCCCGTCGACCTGGGACCGGACCGCAGCGACGCACGGATGCACGCCAAGACGGTAGGATCCTACGCAGTGCCGTAGGGGACCGCACCGCCACTTCCCAGCAAATTAGGGACACTGTTGCTCTTGGGGTATCGGCGAGGACCATTCGCAACCGTCTCCATGAAGCTGGGCTACGGTCCCGCACACCGTTAGGCCGTCTTCCGCTCACGCCCCAACATCGTGCAGCCCGCCTCCAGTGGTGTCGCGACAGGCGTGAATGGAGGGACGAATGGAGACGTGTCGTCTTCAGCGATGAGAGTCGCTTCTGCCTTGGTGCCAATGATGGTCGTATGCGTGTTTGGCGCCGTGCAGGTGAGCGCCACAATCAGGACTGCATACGACCGAGGCACACAGGGCCAACACCCGGCATCATGGTGTGTGGAGCGATCTCCTGCACTGGCCGTACACCACTGGTGATCGTCGAGGGGACACTGAATAGTGCACGGTACATCCAAACCGTCATCGAACCCATCGTTCTACCATTCCTAGACCGGCAAGGGAACTTGCTGTTCCAACAGGACAATGCACGTCCGCATGTATCCCGTGCCACCCAACGTGCTCTAGAAGGTGTAAGTCAACTACCCTGGCCAGCAAGATCTCCGGATCTGTCCCCCATTGAGCAGGTTTGGGACTGGATGAAGCGTCGTCTCACGCGGTCTGCACGTCCAGCACGAACGCTGGTCCAACTGAGGCGCCAGGTGGAAATGGCATGGCAAGCCGTTCCACAGGACTACATCCAGCATCTCTACGATCGTCTCCATGGGAGAATAGCAGCCTGCATTGCTGCGAAAGGTGGATATACACTGTACTAGTGACGACATTGTGCATGCTCTGTTGCCTGTGTCTATGTGCCTGTGGTTTTGTCAGTGTGATCATGTGATGTATCTGACCCCAGGAATGTGTCAATAAAGTTTCCCCTTCCTGGGACAATGAATTCACGGTGTTCTTATTTCAATTTCCAGGAGTGTAGAAATTAATTTAAATCAATGGGGAAAGTTGAAAAGTTTTGCCAGATCGGGATTCGAAACCGGGTCTCCTGTTAATTAGGCAGATGCTCTAACGAATTTTTTTTAATGAACCGCTGCAGGAGCAGGACGACGGGTAGGGCAGGGGCCGAAACCCGAAGCCTGGCCACCCCGCCGCCACGCCCAAGCAACATGTTCGAGTTCGAGGATCGAAGGATCAGGAAGAGGATGTAGTTGGTTCGTCGGTGTTGTTTTATTTATTTATTTCTTTAAGTTTTAGAACAGTTTTAAGGTTTTTTTCTAAATTTTCTTTTGGTATTGTATTCGTAGATCTATTTTTGTTTCGTTATAAAGAAATATCCTACAACTGCCGTAGCCGAGCGTCGGAGTCGTCTTCTCGTCTGTTGAGAGGGGTTCCCCCGTATTCTGTCCGTAGAGGATCAATATGCTCCAGGATTCTTCTTCATTTTCAGCGTCTCATACCCGGAACGCCCCAGCGAGCAGGAGGATCCGCAAATAATGAACCTAAATATTTTGCGAAACGAGTTCTGTACTTCGGGTGGCGGCTGAAAGCTGCATGTGTCGTCATCAATAGGGACCAAAGGTCGAGTGTGCCTTTGGGAGCATCGCAAAATATGTAGTAAACGGCCATGCCTTTTAGCCAGTTAACGGAGTTCGTTCTGGTTGCTGGAAAGTAAACGCCGTCGGGGCGCAATACATCATCAGGGGAGATAGATCCGGCAATCGCCGCAGGAGTAACGCCAGCATGCGCTGCGTCAGTAGCCAGCACTCGCCGGTCGCGGCACACGTCAGACGCTGTGCATCCGAGTCAGCGACTGAGCATGTCGGACACAAGGGGTCGTCCCTCAGATGTATGGAATGTAGCCTCTGACGAGTAGCGAACTTCCCATTCACAACCACATACCACAATGAAAGCACCGTCGTAGGTAGAAATGGCGTGTGTACCGCTCGCCACACCGTGCTCCAGGCAACTTCAGGATGTCTGTGGGCGACCGTATTTACAGGTTGCTGCTGTTGATAGAGGCGATAATAGTCTTTTGTGCTGGCTTCCGTGTCGTCGGAAGTTCTGACCGTAAGTAGCTGAAGTCAATCAAGAACTCTCTGATGTGGGTGAGTGCCGGTGAAATGTGTCCTACAGAAACTGGGGGATGCAGAGAGTGTGGTGCCACTTCCGCTATCAGGGTGCCCGTCAGAGTGGCGTGGGCAGAGGTCCATGTGCGACGCATAGTGCTGAGATAAAGCGATCGAGCACGGTTATATACATGAATTAAACCGATACCGCCCGCCCACTGCGGCAGTGTCAGGGTGGCGTACCGGACTTTAAAAACCAGACCGGTGCTTAAGAAATGTCCATATGCTGCTTGAAATCTGTCGGCCATCGTAGCCGTCAAGGGAAGGACATGCGCAAAATAGTTCAGTTTTGAGACGAGCTGGGTGTTGACATAACGTGTTCTGAAGATCATATCCAAGCGACGCAGTTTGTTGTCCTGCAGCAGAGCACGTGTCTGGTGTAGGAGCCTGCGGTACGTAGCCGCCACCGTGCGACGGACATAGCTATAGAATTGCACTCCTAAACACTTGAGTACGGGCACCTTGTCAAAGGGCACCGCCGTTGTGTGGGAAAGACCCACTCCGACATCCATGTATTTTGTCTTCTTCACGTTGATGACGCTCCCAGTGACCGCCCCGTACTGGCGTAGCCACTGTAGCGCCATATGCATTTCATCCTCTTATCTGGCCAGGAACACCACGTCATCGGCGAATGCACCACAACGAAAGGTCACGTCCCGCAAGGAGATACCAGTTAATCGCTGCCGTAGACCATGTAAAGCTGGTTCAAGCGCTGCAGCAAATAATATACCCGACAGGGGGCACCCTTATCGCACTGACCGTCCAACAACAATGTGACCAGACTGATAACCGTTGACCATCATGCGGGAGCGCGTTCCGTGGACCAGTCGCAGGACCACCTGTGCAGACTCCGGAGAGAGGCCCATGTGTTGCAAAACTGCGCGTAAGAAGCCGTGGTCGACGCGGTCGAATGCGTGGTCAAAATCTACGGCGACAAGGGCGACTCGTATTTTGCAAGCCGCCGTCAAAGCAATTACGTCGCGGTATGCTCCTAAGGCCGTATGAACGTTGCTGACACCACCTAAACATGTCTGATCGGTGTGGATGGCTTTCCCGATAGCGGTGTGGAGACGCGGTCCAGGCGACTTGTTCGGTGCTCCACGTGCCAAGGCCGATGTCAGTTCGTCGGGTGTAATGGGCAACAGCAGACTATCATCGAGTGCCACGTCCCGAGGGGCGGGAAAATCGTGCAACAGCTCGTCATAATCACGTACATTTCGCGGATCTTCCATGTACAAGGTCCCATAGTGTCTGGCTAACGTGTGCGCGATGTCCGTTTGTGTCACTGCGCGGCCGCCCTCCTCCGTGTTTACCGCCGTAATGAGCTGACGTTTGCGGTGGCTCCTCTCGCGCACAATATGATACACTGACGCCGTTTTGGTGGGGATACAGTCTTGCACTCGCGCACGGATGCAAACACTTTCTAGCTGCTCTGTCCTGATGCGAAGTAGACGAGCTTTGATGCGTTTTGCGGACATCTGACTTTCGGGAGACGGCGGTTGCGTCGCCAGCTCACGTAACGCTGTATAGTAAAATTCCGATGTTGCCCTTTGCCAGTTCGATCTGTCACGCCCGTGGGCCATCAAGGTCTTTCGGAGTGCAGGTTTGACACATCCCAGCTACCACAGCAACGTGGAAGCATACATGGGCAGGGGCCTGATACATCGACGCCACGTGTCAGTGACTGCTCGCCGACACGCTTCTTCGCGAAGGAGGGAGACGTTCAGCGTCCACGGGCCCCTGCTGCGTCTTGTGAGTTGTCGGGGTAAGGTGACAGTGCAGATGTACGCGAGATGGTCTGTGAAGGCCGTCGGCCAGAGTTCTGCATCACGGGTTGCTGTGCGGAGGGCACACGAGACGTATATCCGGTCCAGACGACTGGCAGAACGGCTGGTAAAGTGCGTATGTCCACTCTGGGTCCCATGATGTAAGAGCCATGTGTCGTGGAGCGCGAGGTCACGTATCAATGCTTGTAGAGCCGGGCATGGAACGTAATGCGGCATCTGGTCCTCGGGCCGCAGGACACTGTTAAAATCGCCGCCCACTACGTAATGGTCCATATTTCCTTGCAAAAGTGGGGCTACCTCCTCCGAATAGAAGACATGCCTGTCACCACGGCGCGAATTACCGGAGGGGGCGTAGACGTTAATGAGGCTGACTGCGCCAAGTGTGAGTGCGATTCCTCGCCCGTTCGGCAAGTACGTCACGTCCGTCGCGTCTATGCCATCTCGGAGAAGGATGGCCGTTCCTTCTGCACCATCACCTAAGGGTAGGCTGTAGGTGGTGTAGCCATATAGGTCAAACGCAGCACGGGACAGAGCTCCTGGAGAAGGACAATGTCCAAGTCTGCCGCTCTGATCATGTCGTGTAACATGCGGGTCTTGACAGTGGAGTGAACACCATTTACATTGACTCTTCCCATACGGTATGACTGCGACATATCAAGTGGCGGAGGAAGTGTGCCGGTGCAAGCCTACAGTGATCTCACACACCACACCAGCCATCTGCATGCTGTGCATTACTGTGCCGTATGAGTCCCTGACTGGCAGAGCCCTCCAGGCTCAATGTCAGCCATGGGCTCTGGTGGAGATATCGATGTTTGCTGTGCTTCATCTGCCTCCATATCGTCTGCCCAATCACCAAGGGACAATTGTGATGTCATTGGTGGCTGGTCGTTTTCACAGGAGCCCACATTTTGGGAGTCGACGCAATGCGCCTCGTCTTCAGGCCCTTCTGGTGAGTGATGCCACTGGAGTCCGTTGCAATTGTGGACGAGTCAACGAAGTCGATGTCTTCCGCCGGCTTCACATCCCTGTCCTGTTCTTCAACTGACAATCGCCTCTTCTTGTGTCGCTTGGATGATTTTTGCTTTCGGGTCCGAGATTCGACATCCACTGGAGGGCGGGGCTCGACACAGTCTCGGTCGCTGGGAATCCCTGTGTCCGATCCCGACAGTGACGGTGGCTGGGTGCTCACGACGCTGCGGTGGGCAGAGGCAGTAGGAACCTCTGCACCGTTGGGCTGCGGCGTCGTCGACAGCGCTGACTCTCCAACGGAGCTGGCAGCGGCTTGAGGAGGTAGCAGGTTTTGATCATCCATCACATCATGTCGTGCCGCCTCCACATATGTTAGCGGGAGAGAGGTCATACTGGATCGTTGGGTAAGTTCATTGCGGGGCACCTGAACGAGGCGGCGCTGCAGACACTCAGTTCTAACATGGCCCTCCTGGCCGCAGCCCGAGCAGGTCCTCGGTTGTCCATCATATATAACAGCCACCGACGAAAATATATGATGGAACGTGCTTCTTAAGTTCTATGCGCACTTGTCGTACCCCGTTAAGGACAGGGTACGTTTCGAATGTGTTCCATTTCTCCTCTGTGTGGCTCAGAACTGTGCCGTATGGCCGCAGCGCATCAACGACTAGGTTGGCAGGAACTTCGAACGGTAGTTCAAAGATGCGCACGGTACGCACCCCCAGACCAGCATGGTCAACTCCTACCACGCTCGCATTACCGTCTGCGTGACAGAAGCGAAAGCCGTTTGCAGATCGTTGGAGAAATCTGTGGCAGGCCGCTTCGTCAATCAGTTTGAGGTACACTGTGCTGGTTACAATAGACAGATGAATGCCTATCAGTTCTTGTGGTTCTATGTGCATGATGTCTCGTAGAAACCGTTCAATTTCGTGGGCCTTCGGTCTCGTGTACGATGCGTTGAACGTTAGTTTGATTGTAGCTTTTCGATATGAGAACGCCATGGCGGGTCGGTACAGGTACTATAAGGCAATACAACGACGCGACCGCGCGCTAGCGGGTAAACAACAACATCTGCGGAGCACTGCCCGGCGCGCCGAGTCCGTCCGCACGGTATCACGGCTGAAAGCCGACTGAACGATTAAGCCATCCGAACACTGTGTTTATCATAAGAGTTCGAGCCTTGTGTGTATCGGCATTGAAGAGATCAATGGCCGTCCTCTCCTTAATTACAAATATGTGTGGTTTCCATTCTTCCGGACATATCCGAAAGAATGCACACCACATGTATAAATTTTGTTTGTTTCTGTGCCATTTCACTGGTAAAGGTTATTCGTTATTTTTAACATTTTGTTCTGCCCTTATTTTGTGTTTCAGCTCTCATGTTGATGTACAAACTAAGGATTATCTTCTCGGCTTTCTTACTTTCTGTTGTTGTTGTGCCACCATTACGGACACCACTCTCATTTTCCACACATTACTCAAACATAAATACACAGTGCATCGAAATATTCGCCATTCTGTTAATGTCTTGATACTTATCCGAAAAGAAACGTACAATAATTCATAATACATAATTTTCCAAAATAATTAAACTGGCAGTAGATTCGATTCAGGTCTTCAGATGGAGCACGAACTCGTCACAAATATTCAACGCAATATATGCTACTGTGAAAGCAAAATCATCTGAACTAAGTAGACATAAAATTAATTTAAGATTTTATGCATCTGGTATACACCAATGCAAAGTTTTTATGTCTGTGAGACGCTGACGCACTGTCGGAAAGAGTTTCAGGGCAATGTATATTTCAGTAGTTTCGTGCTTGCTGTGCATAAAAGTGAAAGTAAAACCATTTTCCTTTATACATACATAATTTTTACCATACAAAACTCACAGAATTATTGGAGCACTTACATCAACAAGATAAATAATAAATTTGTTAAATAATTTATACGTAGTTCTTTTTCTGCGCTTATTGTGTCTTAAGAGACAGAATCTGTACCAGATGTGGGTAAAATATTTGGATAATTTATCCATTGCTTTTGCAGCTTCTTAAGCGTTAATCGTCACGAGGGACCGGTATCTTTTCTTTCTCTTGTTATCCCCATGCATACTTTACTCGAATAATTGGTCCAGTGTGTTCCAAGAAAGCAGCGTATGAAACTGCGATTATTCAGGGGGTCATATCTTGTATGTTACTGATCACAGAGACAAGGGATCAAGTGTCTTGAATAGTCCTGGGCCTAGGAACCATTTCAGTACCTATACCGTACCGGCAGTACAGGGCCAAAATTTAAACATTACACGCTTCCTTAATCCCCGGCACATTGAGCAACTCGATTGGTTCTTTTGCATCAGAAGTAGTCTAAAGTGGCCCTTAGGCGGCATATAAAAGCGTTATTTGTTCATGGGGGATAAATTACTATTCACGGCAAATCTTCGAAAGTCTTACTATACGTTCTTGAGACTACTGTCTCGGGGAATCTTGAAGCGGTTTTCGGTATCGTTACTCTTTACCGACATCTAGTGGTTCGGTGTTATCGTACTTACGCACGTAATATGCGGTCTGAGACGTAAACGTGGTTTTAAATGTTGTAGTGGGTACACGGCAGGGGCTCCGGGGTCATCCCAAGGGTTCTAGGACACCAAACTGCATTTTAGTGCCATTTTTTTTCACCAAGGGAAGTTTATGACACGCTATCTCTATATAATGGGCACTTCACGTCTATGCAGGGTGAAGAATTCGCACACTGTGACTCAGCAGTGCGATTCCTCACTTCCCACAAATACAAAAATGTCTGTCGCAAAATTTCATCATGCGAATATTTCCGGTAGTAATTGGACGTTAAAGATTGACAGTCTGACAACACCGATGTGACATTAACGGTAACTATCTCTGTCAGTATATCGAAGTACCGCTGTGCTATTGGTGCAGTAGATAGCGGTTGGAGTTAGCATGCAGGAAGTCAAGGGTTCGTTACTGGGTCAAAGCGTATCTATTTTTATTTGCTAAATGTAGTTGGCGTGATATGGAATCTGGTGTCTTCATCGTCATAGAGTGGGTCTTCTACAAAACATTTGCACTTACACATTACTGACACAGTAATGGAAGTTCAATCTTTTTCACCGGTCCGCATTTAAAATAGCCTTTTCATGTCGTGGATGCGAATTGTTTTACACCACTGCATCTTCAAGACTCCAGACCTGTTTTCTGTGTACCTTCCCCCAATGGTCCCATCGATTAGTACATATTATTATTCTTTCCATGTTCAGGATTGCAGTTTGTTATGGCTTTACGTCATCAGCAGGGCTAGCAACGTGATTTGCAAATAATTTCAAGTATGAACTATGTAGATGCGGGATATATGTGGCTTAAGAAACAGTGTATACTACAGTATTAAATGGAGGATGAAACTGGCAAATAAAAACATATACGCCTCGACCCAGAATCGAACCCTTGACCTCCTGCATGTTAACCCAAAACACTACCCACTGCACCAAGTGCACAGCAATACTGCTTCTTATTGAGAGAGGTAGTTGCAGTGCAGATGATTGCAGTATTGCCAGGTTTCGAATCTTTAACGTGCGGTTTAATGCCGGTAATATGTGCAGTACGGAATTGTGTGAGGAGTACTTTTGTATCACTAGTACGTGAGGAATCGCGCTGCGAGGGCCGAGTGGGCGAATTGTTCTTCACCCTGTATAGGCTGTCTTGACCTGGATATTATTCGATGGTCCCACCCGGCGGCGTGAGCACCTTATAAAAACTAATTTTGCCACACGAAATTCTTTGTCTTGCAAATCGAACGCGACATTTTTTGGTATACTGTATGTGTACCGCATAATATTGTGCATTTTTATATGAACTAGCGTAAACTGAACTTACGTTGGATGGGAGGCTTGTTTGCTGTTCATATTGTCGAAGTATGCAAATGTTTCTAAGTACATAAATAAGCTGTTAGATCTCTACTGACCTACAAAATCGGTCATGTATGAGCAGCACACGCAGCTGTGACAAGCAAAAGGAGAGAAGCATCTAAAAATGCTAGTGTTAGAGCACGATAAAGAAGAATATCATCCTGTTTAAAAGACTCAGACAGAAAAGTGAGGAACCAGCTGCCTCCGTCCTCTTTCCAGCTTCATCAAAATTTTTTACGTGGTAACATATTCGCATTATTGTGTCCTGAATGAGGGTAGTAGAGGAACAGTGACGATGGAAGAGAGAGGGGACGGTGCCAGTGGGATAGAAGGAGAGAGAAGACAGTTATGGTGAAAGCGAGAAAGTGGCAGTTAAAGAGAAAGAGAGATATAGGATGACAATAGCAGTGGGAGCCAAAGAGAGAGGAAATAGTGGTGGCCAATGAGAGACAGTGGCAGTAAACGAGAAAGAGGCTTGGATAGAGACAGTGGTAGTGAGATCAAAAGAGAGAGGAGACTGTGGAAATGGAAAAAAAGGTGAATAGGGCTGTGGACTCCGCCCCACCTCACCCTTCCCAAAAATTGAACTTTAACACACACAAAAATTGCTCACTTTCCCCCATCCACTATATCCACATGTCAAAGCTTCGCGGTTTAGGGGTCAAAACCCCAAGAAAACCATCCACAAATAAATGTGTGGAGAGGAAGCCGTTGTGGCCGAAGAGGAAGACAGCAGGTAGTCAGCTAAAACTAAGAGACAATTACAATGGGAGAAGGAAACAATGGGACAAAGACACTGGAAGTAACAGAGCAGGTGACACTGGTAAGAAAGAGCACAGAAAGGGATGAAGACAGTAAGAATGGGAGAGAGAGGGACACAGAGACAGAGAGAAATATAGAGAGAGAGAGGGGCAGGAGAAAGCGCCAACTGGCGAAAAACGGGGCGGTGGGAGACAGACATATGTCGACAGTATCAGTGAGAGGGAAATGCTGAGCATAAAGGTTTCACTACAAAGAGTCATGAACCAACATGTCTAGTCCTGTGTTCAACATATTGCAAGACGACAGTGTCCATAATACACTAATCAAGAATATGTAAAAGAAAATGGTAGTACTTGGTACTGAGGGGTGTGAAATAAACATATTGCTTCATGTTAATGGTTTACCTGAATGAGTGTGTCCAAGTTATGGTACGCAAACCAATTCCAAAACATTACAGAACCATCACGTGCTAGAGATACACCTATGCAATATTGGCTTAACTCTAAGCACTTGATTATTCCAGAGGGGGTAAAACAGCGACTCGTCAGTGTGAATATTAGTCATTTTCAACTTAGTATGACTCCAGATAATCACATCATAGAGTTCCCTCGCCATAGTGGTAACATTCACTGACATCAGCAGCTGCTTTTCTGATTGAAATCGGTTATCACTGCAAGGAGTAACACTTCGCTTCTATTGCTGTCAGCTATTTTTACGGCCATTGTTGTTACCATCACAATTCCAAACTGCATCAGGGTCCACTGCAAGTACTACGACAGTTAAGCAGGAGGTGAGAAAACGTGCATTTCATGTTCGAGAGGCTACTCATAAGCCACACATCACGCAGGTAAATGCCAAACGACAACTCGCTTGGTGTAACGAGCGTAAACACTGGACGATTTAACAGTGAAAACGTTGTGTGGAGTGACGAATCACGGTACACGATGTGTCGATCTGGTGGCAGGGTGTGGATATGGCGAATGTCCGGCGATCCGGTGAACGTAATTTGCCAGCGTATTTAGTGCCAACAGTAAAATTCGGAGGCGGTGGTATCATGGTGTGGTCATGTTTTTCATGGAAGGGGCTTGCACCTCTTGTTGTTTCGCGTGGCACTATCACAGCTCAGGCCTACATCGATGTTTTAATCACCTTATTTCTTCCCACTGATGAAGATCAATTCGGTGATCGCGATTGCATCTTTCAACACAATCGAGCACCTGTTCATAATGCAAGGTCTGTGGCGGAGTGATTACACGACAATATCATCCCTGTAATGGAGTGGCTTGCACAAAGTCCTGACCTGAATCTTATAGAAGACTTCTGGGATGTTTTGGAACGGCGACTTCGTGCCAGGCCTTACCGACCGACATCGTTACCTCTCCTCAGTGCAGCACTCCGTGAAGAATGGGCTGCCATTCCGCAAGAAACCTTTCAGCACCTAATTGAACGTATGCCTGTGAGAGTGGAATCTGTCGTCAAGGCTAAGTAAGGGTGGGCCAACACCATATTGAATTCCAGCATTACCGATGGAGGGCGCCACGAACTTGCAAGTCATTTTCAGCCAGGTGTACGGATACTTTTGATAACATAGTGTATTTACTAGATTAAGGGATCTAACACTCCTTGCTGCTACCTGTAGAACACCAGTTTTGTTTCTTCAGAAGGTACTGCTAAACATTGAGGTTGAAAGATACGAACATTCTTTACTTCCGAAAGGAGACTGCAAACTTCCGAGTCCTGGAATAAAGCAGCGTCAATAAGCTTGGGTTATGGGTTGTCTGGATAGATGTCTGCCTATTACACATTACGACCCTCTTCAACTGCCGGCGGTCTCTGCCAGCCAACAGACGAGGTCAGCCTGTACGCTTGGTGCTGTACATGTCCCTTAACGTGTCCACTTGACAATCACATCGGAAACAGTGGACCTAGGGATGTTTAGGAGTGTGGAAATCTCGCGTACAGACGTATGAACCAAGTGACACCCAATCACCTGACCATGTTCGTAGTCCGTGAGATCCGCGGAGCGCCCAATTCTGCTCTCTCAAGATGTCTAATGACTACTGGGGTCGCTGATACGTAGTATCTGGCAGTCGGTAGCAGCACAATGCACCCAATTTGTTAAACGCATTTTGTGGGGTGTCCGCATGGTTTTCATCATATAGTGTAGATAGGTTAGGTTATTTAAAAAGAGAAATGGATTGGCTGAAATTATATATAATGAGAGCTGATGAATTTCGGTGGCAGGAAGAGCGAGACTTCTGATAACTTTAATACAGGGTTGTAAATCCAAAATGAAATTTAGGGTAATGTAGTAGCAGGTCGAATAATGAATAAGAAATATGAATGTGGGTAAACTATTATGAACAGCATATTGAATGCATTAACGTAGCCAAGACAGACATGAATACAACACCCAACGAAGTTGCAGAGTTATAAATGCTTACTAATTTTTCAAGTGATGATGAGACTGGAATTTGATAGTAACAAATGGGAGAGAAAGAAAAGTTTTTGGAGAGCATTGAATGGGGAAGCTACTTGGCAGTTTTGCAGAAACCATAATTTAATCATTAATAGTACTTGGTTTCAGAATCACGAAGGGAGTTGGCATGCATGAAAGAGATCTGGAGACATCATTACGTTTCTTATTAATTATATAACAGCAAAACGTACTTACAAAACCAGTTTTTAAACTGTAAAACATTTCTGTTGACATATATATGACCATAATGTATTAATTATGAATACTAGCCTAAAAGTGAAGACATTGCAGAAAGGTGGGAAATGAAGGAGGTGGGACCAGAATAAATTGAATGAATCAGAGGTTGATAAGACTTTCAAAGGGAGTGCTGGAAGACGATTGACTGCAATAGGTTACAGGAAAATAATAGCAGACAAGTGGTTAGCTCTAAGAGAGAAAATTACGAAGGCAACAGAGGATCAATAGGCAAAATGACAAAACACATTTGAAATCGTTGGATAACACACGAGATATTGACTTTAATTCATGAAAGAAGAAAATATAAAAATGCAGGAAAAGAAGTAGGCGAAAGAGAACATATGTATCTAGAAAATAAGATTGAATATGCAAATTGAATAGACAGGAATGGCTAGATAACCTATAAAAAGCTGTAGAAGCATACATGACGAGAGAAAGATTGATGCCACCTACAGGAAAAGCAAAGAGACATTTGGAAAAAAGAGACGCAGCTGCATGAATATTAAGAACTTAGATGGCAAGCCAGTACTAAACAGGTGAACGAGGGTGTGAAGAAGTGTTCTACGAGGGACATGAATTTGAAGACAATATCATAGAAAGGGAATAGGCAGTAAATCAAGATGAGATGGGAAAATTTTTCCGCGGTTAAAAGTTCTGGGTCAAAACATGGCCCTTGGAGTAGACGGCATTCCCTCAGTATTACTGAGATCCGTAGGTGAGCCAGCCGTTAAAAAACTATTCGGCTTGGTGTGCAAGATCTATAAGGCAAGTGATAAGTACGAGGTGCATTCAAGTTCTAAGGCCTCCGATTTTTTTTTCAAACTAACTACTCACCCGAAATCGATGAAACTGGCGTTACTTCTCGAAGTAATTGCCCTGCAGACGTACACATTTTTCACAAAGCTGACGCCATGATTCCATGGCAGCGGCGAAGGCTTCTTTAGGAGTCTGTTTTGACCACTGGAAAATCGCTGAGGCAATAGCAGCACGGTTGGTGAATGTGCGGCCACGGAGAGTGTCTTTCATTGTTGGAAAAAGCCAAAAGTCACTAGGAGCCAGGCCAGGTGAGTAGGGAGCATGGGGAATCACTTCAAAGTTGTTATCACGAAGAAACTATCGCATAACGTTAGCTTGATGTGCGGGCGCATTGTCTTGGTGAAATAGCACACACGCAGCCCTTCCTGGACGTTTTTGTTGCAGTGCAGGAAGGAATTTGTTCTTCAAAACATTTTCGTAGGATGCACCTGTTACCGTAGTGACCTTTGGAACGCAATGGGTAAGGATTACGCCCTCGCTGTCCCAGAACATGGACACCATCATTTTCACAGCACTGGCGGTTACCCGAAATTTTTTTGGTGGCGGTGAATCTGTGTGTTTCCATTGACCTGACTGGCGGTTTGTTTCTGGATTGAAAAATGGCATCCACCTCTCATCCATTGTCACAGCCGACGAAACGAAAGTTCCATTCATGCAGTCGTTGCGCATCAACATTGCTTGGGAACATGCCACACGGGCAGCCATGTGGTCGTCCATCAGCATTCGTGGCACCCACCTGGATGACACTTTTCGCATTTTCAGGTCGTCATGCAGGATTGTGTGCACAGAACCCACAGAAATTCCAACTCTGGACGCGATATGTTCAACAGTCATTCGGCGATCCCCCAAAACAATTCTCTCCACTTTCTCGATCATGTGCGAACCCGAGGTTGTTTCGGTTTGTTGTCACATGATGTTCTGCCTTCATTAAACTGTCGCACTCACGAACCCACTTTCGACACATCCATAACTCCATCACCACATGTCTCCTTCAACTGTCGATGAATTTCAATTGGTTTCACACCACGCAAATTCAGAAAACGAATGACTGCACACTGTTTAAGTAAGTAAAACGTCGCCATTTTAAGTATTTAAAACAGTTCTCATTCTCTCTGCTGGCGGTAAAATTCCATCTGCCGTACGGTGCTACCATCTCTGGGACGTATTGACAATGAACGCGGCCTCATTTTAAAACAATGCGCATGTTTCTTTCTCTTTCCAGTCCGGAGAAAAGAAATCGGAGGCCTTAGAACTTGAATGCACCTCGTATATCCTCATACCTCAAGAAGACTGTAATAGCAGGTGCTGCCAGATGAGTATACACTGAACTATCAATTTCATAAGTCGTTGTTGCAAAATACTAACGTGAATTATGTACAAAACAACGGAAAAATGGCTAGGAGCCGACCTAAGGGAACACCAGTTTGGCTCCGGAGAAATATAGAAAACACGCGATGCAATACTGCCCCTATGATTTATTCTTGAAGATAAGTTGAGGAAAGTCAAACATACGTTCACAATGTTTGTGTATTTAGAGATAGCTAACAATGTTGTATCAATATTGCAAATGAGTGGAGATTTAGTATCATTATTCTCATAAACAAGAAATAAGATAAAGTCCGTCCAGTTACAGAGCGAACAATTTACTCAGCAAGCTCTCAAACTCATAACAAAAATAATAGGAAATAAAAAAATATTATAACGCCTGCAGAGAAGCACTATGCTTTTAGGTCATGAACAGATGCAGTAGTCGTCCTTAAGTAGGTTGCAGGGCCTAGAAAAGTCCATTGAATGCAACAGACCATCTTATATTTCGTTTATTCACTTGCAGAAGGCTTTTGATTTCATCGAGTTAACATATGTGATAAACCTGCTCTACAATTGCGGCATTCCTTCCACCTTCATAAAGGAAATTGAAGATATTTATTCCAAAAACTACATTCAGGCGAAAATTAGTTCCAGGTTTACTGGAGGTATTTCAGTTAACAGTTGTATTACACAGGATTACTCTTCGAGCGCACTACTTTTATACTACAGTCACGGAGCAAGTGATTGACAAAAGGGAGTGGTTATAGAACACGGGACGAAGAATTAAAAATCATTTTTCATGTTCACTGTACATTTCTGCCAGCAAACAGTGAAGATAACCTGCATAAATTCTTATACATATTTAACGTGGCAGCCAAATACCTAGATATCGTCACTTCGAAAAAGAAAACAAATATGCGAAATGAATGACATTGTCTGTGGAACCAGTTACATACAGAGTGAAAGTATATGGAAAAATTATTCAATCGGTAGGTAAAGCAAGGTAAAGTTCCGCGTTCTGGCCCTGACGGGCGAATCAGAACTGACCGGCCGCCGTGTCGTCCTTTCCAGTGGCGTCATCGAATACAGTGTGGAGGTGCTTGTGGTCAGCACACCGCTGTCCTAGTCACTGTATATTTCTTGACCTTGGAGCCGCTGCTGACAGGTCAAGCAGCATCTCATTTTACCTCAAGAGGTTGAATGTAGCCCGTATCAGTCCTCTCACCAAGGACACATCGCTGGTAGTACCAGGAATCGAACCCAAGTCCCCGACTGGCTCTCCGTTGCACTGACCACTCAGCTACGAAGACGGACAGTTCAACAGTTAACCACATTTAAACACGTTGGTTTTGAGTTGTCCAGCAGTGTAAATGTCGAAAGGGAGGTTAGAAAGCAAGCACAAGAACCAAACAAACTGACAGGTTGTCTAGATGGTACAATTTGGAAAAACAACAACCTAGGAAAAGATGCAGCCACAAGAAAATACAAAACAATATTGAGACCAGTTACAACATGCAAAACCGAGAGGACTGAAACATCATTAACTACAAGACTTTTGGAATTCTGTGGGGGATTGTGGGGAAGACACCGAGAGATAAAGAGAGAGAGAGAGAGAGAGAGAGATCATTCGACAAGAATGTTAATTGGGTTACATTAATGTTTGGGTACATTGGAGAAACCATGAATGGAACGAACAAGTAGACCTCATGGATGAACGGAAAATTGTGAAGGTCGTAATAAATGAAACACCAGCTGATGAAAGAAATTTAGGTCACACAAGGGAGTGACAATCTTAAGGTAGACTTGGACATAATGAAATAAATTGGCTTTAGGGTAGGAAGAAATAAGGAAGGTAAAGAACATTTAGATAAAGCTCTTGACAATTTTGACTGGATTACGCTCTCGTAAAAATGAGCGCAGGAAATAAAAAATGCAGGGGAGTGGGAGCTTACCTGCAACTTAAACAGACACAAGAATCAAAGGTCATGAAAGAGATATACTAGTTGAGAAGTAAATAAGACAGATTTGTAGACTTTCCCCTATGCTACTTAGTCTGTGCATGGTGTGAACGAAACCAAGGAGCGACATTGAAAGGGAATTAATAATAAGGGAGAAGGGATTAAAAGCCTGAGGTTTGCTGATGACATTTTAAGGCTATGAGAGATGGCAAGGGACTTGGGAGAGCAGTTGAAAGAAATTGACAGTGTTTCGATAAAGTTAAAGAAGCACAAGTAAACCAGGGGTAATGGGATAAATCTAATTAAATCGCCACTGGTGAAAGAATTAGATTAGGAATTGAGATACTAAAAGTAACAAATGACTTAATGCATCTAGAGTAAATCCTTCTGATTACATTCCAGAAGGGACACTAGGAAAGGAACCCTGAATGTCTTTTAAGAAGTAGAAAATGAAGGTTAATATTCTGGTGGAAAGTAAAGCGGCTCCTGAAGCGAGGTTACTGGAAATTGATATTAAATGGCCCAGCGTGAGGTCCTAGACACAGAGGCTTCTGGCTTATGTGTAGGCGGAAGGCAATATGACATTATTAAAATGTACTGATGAAGACAACTTTGTACCGGGGTATTATTAGAGAAGTTTATTAAACAAGAGCTTTACATTTTAATTCCTTAGCTCTGCGTAGGCCTTTATATAAAAGTAAATTACAAGAACTTTGAGAACAAAATTAGAAGACAAGCAACAACCTGAAGTTAAATAAACTGTCACATATCTGTAACATCACATCCAAAAAGAATGAAACAAAACACACTAATGTGCCTCTTATAACCACCTGCTTAATAGCTTTTTTTCCGTCTTTGGAACGAAATACATCTGTGATTTTGCGTATCATCCGACAGTTTGTTGGTAGGTTTGTGAGGGTATGAGTCATTATACGTCAACGCACATATCATGTAATTCGCGTAAATAATGGGCCACTGACTTGCGTAGGCGTTGATGGTGGTTCAAATGGCTCTGAGCACTATGGGACTTAACTTCTGAGGTCATCAGTCCCCTAGAAGTTAGAACTACTTAAACCTAACTAACCTATGGACATCACACACATCCATACCCGAGGCAGGATTAGAACCTGCGACCGTAGTGGTCGAGCGGTTCCAGACTGTAGCTCCCAGAACTGCTCGGCCACAACGGCCGGCCGCGGTGATGGTATCTGATAACGACCCAAATGGGTTCCATATGATTTACGTCAGGTGAATTTGGCCTCCGAAACAGCAGCGTAACTACATTTCTTGTAAAACCTCTGTAGTGCGGTTCTGACCCAGCGACAGGGACAATTCCGCTGCTGAAAGATGACGGGGAAGACACCAAGCATGAAGTGATGCAGGTATTTCGCCGCTCTCAGCGTGTCTTCGATTACTACCACAGGACTCATGCAAGCGTAGGAGAATACCTCCCATAGCATAATGATTCTCCCATCAGCTTGCGTCCGTGGCGCGCTGCAGATTTCGAGCCGCCGTTGACCTCGATGATGGCGTTCAAGGAGACGACCTTCGACCCAGTGTTGCAATAACGTGACTCACCCGACGAGCCGACACGTTTCTATTGATCGACTCTCAAATCCTGATGGCCTCGGGTCCACTGCAGTTGTAATTGACGATGTCGATGGGCCAACATGTAAACACGTAGTGCTGGTGTGCTGCGGAGCTCTACGTTCAACAATGTTCGGTGAACGGTGTTCTCCAAAACACTTGTGAGTACACCAGCATTGTCCTCTTTCAACAGAGATGCCACAGATCACCACCTATCTAACTTTACAGTGCAGACAAGCCTCCGCAACCCCACATTCTGTGAAGAGTCGTGCATATGCAACCATACAGCGCCTAGTGGTAGTTTCCACCGCTTTTCATAGGGCTCACGGCAGTAGCACGTGAACATTCGACCAGCTTCCACCTTTTCGGATACTCGTTCACAGGTTCTGCGTAATAATAATCTGTGCTTTGTCAAAGTCGCTTATCTCAATTGATTTGCCCATTTGCACCTCCTGTGGTCGCTAGGGAGAGACCAGTCTGTGTCTGCTGACCATAGATACTTTTGCTACCGCAACGCTACCAGGCGGCATCCAGCGTCGTGGTGGGCAGTGGTTATAATGTTTTGGCTCATCAGTGTATTCTTAGATTTAAACAGCTGTCATAGTACTTCCGCGTAAATCTATTCCGCTGCACTTCGCTCTTTACTGAAGTCCAAGCAGACGATTATTTCTTTCCGACGGCCGCTGTGACCGAGCGGCTCTAGGCGCTTCAGTCAGGAACCATGCGGCTACTACGGTCACAGGTTCGAATCCTGCATCGGGCATGGTTGTGTGTGATGTCCTTACGTTAGTTAGGTTTAAGTATTTCTATGTCTAGGGGACTAATGGCCTCAGATGTTAAGTCCCATAGCACTTAGAACCATTTGGACCATTTTTTTTAAAGTTCTTTCTCCGTTTAGACAGTGAATTACTCGTACTTCTATCTCTCCATGCTGAATTGCAGCTGGCCCAAATGAAGAAAGTAACAAATGCGATAAGAGCGTGGCGATAAAAATGGATACACCTATATCACAAAACAAGAGTTACTGAAGCGTAATCTGTAGACAAAAAGTATTGCATGCCAGTTGAAACATCAGGTTCAAGAGTTGTGTGACGTACCGTTTAAGAACAATATCTATCTCTAACTGTACGTAACGATAGAATCAAAGAATACAAAGAAACATTCAAGTTCAACATGAGCAGCATACATGTATGGAAGTCGCATCCTTTAGTGAAACTGTTTATTGAAATTTTACAAGTGGCCAAAGCCAAATACGTCATAATAAATTTCTGCTTTACGTAAGACTGAATATTCCTTATTTTAGTTTGCCCAGTAGTCCTCCACATTTCCCTCACAGAATGATGAATTTGAGAGAAAAATTCTACATACAGTCATTGGAAACGCTCGGTTACGAAGTACCGCTTATCGCAATGTATTATCCTGAAAATAAATTTCGTACTAGCTTACAGTGATGTTGTCTCCGTTACTTACCGTTCCACCTTACAAGATCACTGCGGTCTCCGCGAGATTAATGTTAATAGAGTTCCTTGAATTATGAAACTTTGGTAGTGTGTAGTCATGCTTGTACATAACGTTTGTCAATATTCCAACACAAATAAAGAATATCCTGAACGAGTGCTGATTCGCAGAACATATAGAACAGACTAATAACAGTAAATGATAAATATTACATAGTTACACTATAGGAAATAGTGCAATGTTTTTTAAAATGGTTTTATTAAACCGTTATTAGTTTGGGGCATGAGCCAGTTGTCATACGGTAGTGTTGACTTAAGTTTTATATTTTTGCTGTAGAATACAACAGAGCTTTTCTTATGACATAGTGTTATACTTGTGTATGCATTTGATGAAGTGAGTACATTGCACAGAGCGTATATAAGTGTAAAATATACGATCACCAAAATTTTGTTATATTTTAGGACGCAAATGTAAAAACATTTGTAATATATACAATCACAAAAACTTTGTTACATTGTGGAACACACATGTAAAACTTGCGAAAAAGTAAACGCTAACATCTGACGATGGGCTCAAGCCCGAAACTAGTAACGGTGCAGTAAAATAATTTCAAGAAATCTTGTGGCAGGTTGCATCATTCCCTCCATTGTAATGTACGAAAAAAGCTGCAGTGTTCTCTAAGAATTATGAATAAAATAATAATGCAGCCTACAGAGATACAGGTTGGTCCAGAAACTCTCTATTTCATGTGGACAGAGAGGTTAGTACTACGCCAATCTCTGTGAGCGACTGCTGGCCTGAGTGGCCGTGCGGTTCTGGGCGCTACAGTCTGGAGCCGAGCAACCGCTACGGTCGCAGGTTCGAATCCTGCCTCGGGTATGGATGTGTGTGATGTTGTGATATCCTTATGAAAGTTAGGTTTAAGTAGTTCTAAGTTCTAGGTGACTGATGACCTCAGATGTTAAGTCCCATAGTGCTCAAAGCCAATTGAACCATTTGAGCCATCTGTGAACGACTAGCCAGCAAACGAAATGGGAGCGTGATATCAAGTACCTGTTCACCACGCTGACGTTGAAGAACGCAGTATGAGAGTGAGCGAGATAGGATGAGGTAAAATGAACGTATCATTCTAAGACATTGCACATCATGTACGGCAAGTAGGCGCCATGTTAGTAACGTGTATGTGTGTGCAATGGATAGAGGACGTGCAGATCCTGCGACAAGCTTGCAGTGGGGTCGGAAATGTGACCACGGCACGGTATGATCAGTGTATTTTCTACATATTCGTAAAGGCCTACGAATTGTACGCTGGATCACTGGAGGAGGTTTGGACGCCTTTGTGGGACTGCTGGTATGTATGCAACAGCGGTGAATTATACAGAAAACAAAACCCCTCAGATTACGATACAAAAAAGACTTACGTCGCTGGTTTGCGACGTCACAAAACGTGTAGTAGTTCAAGATAGGAATACATGATAGATCCTTCGGGAATGACAGCAATTTGTCAACCAAAACTGCAGAACAGTCTAATGAAAGAGATACGTTTTTGGCTGGTAAGCCAATGGATACAATTGGTCTAGGCTACTAAGTACTGCCAAATGGCATTGTTTCCATCGGAATTCTGTTTGAAATTATTACTTCATTTAGTACTGTGGTTGTGGAGGCACAGCCTGGTGGATACGATATCATTCTCTAACACATCGGAGCTATATCGCCTACACAGAACTAGTAATTTACTATATACTTCACGAATTCTGAGTAGTAAACAGTTTTTCAGAGGCAGAAGTACTGATATTCTTTCTGTTAACTCCTAACGCCGAGTTTCGATAGAAATAAACTTGTGCACATGCAACGAAAAGTGTGGCAAGCGATCTTCGAAGAACGCGTAACTATCTCGAAATTTATAGCGAAAAATAAAACTGGCCGTAACCGTTATCTGGTGGGGGAATTTCTGGGAACACTCATTCATCTGAAAGTACTTTTCACGTATACGGTTATGAATCGTTACATATAGATCACGTGTTCCATAATTGACTGATTAAGTTTCTGTGACTGTTCTGATCGTCCAGGGAAAAATTAAATACAGTTACCAATACGCAGTGGTAACTATAAGTTTACGATGAACACCACCACCTCGTTTCCCGACCTATTTATTCCATTTGATTAGTTGAATGTATATTGTAGTTTTATATTCGTCCTTCGGATTGGCCCCATAGTACCTTAAGCATATACGGAACAGATTGCAGGGAGCATCTCCACTCATGATGCTCCCTTGGCGTAATAGTAACTTTCAGCACGATCTGAAAATTCTACAAAATGGTTTCTGTGAATTTTTTCGCGTTATAACAATTTCACTTGACACAGTATCGCCATGTGTCCATTGATCCATTGTTTCCCCATTCTTTTGGTTAAAAAGTCCTAGTTTTCAAAATAATCTCTATTCAATGCGAGTGCCTCACGCCTCGTTACTGGGATGGGCTGTACGCCTACATGGTATAACTCTGTTGATCGGTGTCGGAGCCAAAGACTTGTTGCGCCAGTAACGTGCCCCTCATCGGCAAACTGCTTCGTACGGAATGCATCCCTCATTGGACCAAATAGATGGAAGTCGGAAGGTGCGAGAGCCGAGCTGGAGGGTGGATGAGGGAGAACAGTCCGATGATGTTTTGTGAGCTCCTCTCAGGTGTGCAGGCATGTGTGAGCCTTGCGTCATGAAGAAGGATGAGTTCGTTTCATTTCTGTGGCGACGAACGCGCTAAGTTTTCTGAGGGCAACACAGTACACTTCAGAGTCAATCGTTCCACCATGAGGTGGAGGTGGGGGGTCCCCTCAGAGACCCAGAAGACCGTCGCCGTGACGTCACCGGCTGAGGGTGTGATTTGAGCATTTTCTATGGAGGGGAGGTGACATGGCGCCACTCCATTGCCGTTTTGTTTCCAGTTATAAATGGTGAACACTTGTTTCAACGCCTGTGACGACGTTAAAAAAAGTTGTCTCGATAAGCCTCGAAACGCACAAGCAATTTCACAGAGATGGTTCCTCGTTGCTCTTTTTGGTCTTCTTTTAGACAGCGAGGAACCCAGTGGACCCACAGCAATGAGTACCCTAACTGATGGACGAGTTGGTCAGCACTACTAACAAATATGTCCATTTTCGCAGTGAGGTGTTTGATTGTAATCCGTCGATCACCACAAATGAGAGCGACCGCACGTTCCAACAGTGTAGGAAACGCAGCTGTGTGTGGCCGGCCGGCAGCTGGAGATCGCCAGGTTTGTGCGACCTTGTTGCGTCTATCATCTCAACAAGGTCAAGTGTCTGATCCCCGCTTGCCCGTCGGCCGCATACAGCTGCGACTGCTGCCGTGATGACAGACGCCTTGCCCAACGACTCACCGTACTTTTGTTCACTTCTGGGTCTCCGTAGACATTCTAGAAGGGCCTACAGTTTTCTGCTAAAGAAATTCAATGGTGGCTCTCTCCTTGGTACGTACCTCTGTTGCAGACGCCATTTTGAAGTCTACACATACCGCCGCCTCCTCAGAACCTGATGAAACTATAGATTCTGACGCGGATATACTGCACCATGTCGCACAACAAATTCTGCGTTTTTTCATTCTAAACTGGCCTAGAGAAAAAGGTGAGTTGCATTAAATATAGAACGCCCCTTGTATATCTGCTGTGTTTGCTGTTACGTGTAAAGTACGCAACACTGTCTTTCAGGAATAGGACTGCAGCTTCGTTATAGTACGTCTGAAATAACTCTACGGGCAGCAAGTAATTGAAATAGCCGCTCACGTTGCCAAAAGAGAGTGTTGGCAGATCACGGGCGGTACGTTTAGCTTTATAGTAGAACTGATGTGCGCTACCGAAAGTATACTAAATGTTTGATGACACCTCCATACAAATCGCCACTTGTAACTTCACAGACCACAAAACCTTACGTAGAACAAGAGACGTAGGAAGAGTTCAAATTATCCAAATAGTCATCTAGAGAAAAGAGAGATTATGCAGTTGAACTTTTGTTCGTTTGTAGTTACATGCCTGGAGTCATGGTACATAAATAGATAATCGCGAAACATTATCGTAGCGCACCGGGACAGAAGTCTAAAGAAAATAGCGTAGGCTATTGACGATGTGTATTAACAAGCAGAAATTCGTTCGAAAGTCAATCAGGCTGCAAAATTCCATGCTGAGTTGTGGAATTATGCAACAACAATGCGCCGTCATATGGTATAGTGATAAGCTGACGCAAACACTTCCAATGAGGCGAAACAAGGCGGAATAACGAAAAATGTGCTTTCTGGTCATCTCTCTATGAAGATATATACGAGGTGTCTGTTCTTTCGGACTTTTCCGAAATAACAGACACGATTTATATATATTTAATGCTAAGACGACAAAATGATCTCTTCAGTGCAGAAGCACGCCATGTGCTCGAACTCTTACGGGCCCGCATCTCGTGGTCGTGCGGTAGCGTTCTCGCTTCCCACGCCCGGGTTCCCGTGTTCGATTCCCGGCGGGGTCAGGGATTTTCTCTGCCTCGTGATGGCTGGGTGTTGTGTGCTGTCCTTAGGTTAGTTAGGTTTATGTAGTTCTAAGTTCTAGGGGACTGATGACCATAGATGCTAAGTCCCATAGTGCTCAGAGCCATTTGAATCAAGAACTCTTACGGGAATCGGTGAAACGTCGCGAGTAAAGAGGGCACTGAGCATGAGGCAATACAAAAGTAGTTTGTGGATAAGTTGAGAATTTGCGTGTGACAGGAGGCGTACTGTGTTCTGAGCATCTGAGCATCTGCCTACAACGCAGAGTTCGAATCCCGATTCACCATAAATTTTCCACTTTCTCCATTGATTAATCAATGTCCACTTTTCGCCAATGGATGTAATCCCTTTACGTTTAATCTCTACGAAGGACCGGGGATAACAAGGGAAGTGGAGAGCCTGGTACTCCACGACGGACATATCGCATTCGAGGCGCTAGAGCAAAATGTGGAAATCTTTCCATGAAATTTCGGGCGAATTTGCTGATGTCTGCAACTTCGTGCCACGATATTTCGGCGCGTTCATCAGTGATAGAACTTCCTTATAGATGAAGCACAAAGTCGATTGAAGAAGTGTGGGGAAGAACATCGTTCTTGCCTTTTCAAAGTAACCGTAATGGCATTCACCTGAGTCACTTTTCGAAAAAAATTGAAATTGTAAATCTGAATGGCCAGGCGGGAATTTCATCTGATCTCCACGCAGTTAACTGCTTCTCTATCGCCTTACTGCTGAACAATTTCGACAGGTGACTCCGACGGGGATGACTCAGTGATTTAGTCGAGTGAACTAGGATTAAATTTTCCTGATGGCCATCAAAATTTAGGTTCCCTGTGATTTGGCTAAGCCGATAATGGGATATTTGTGATGGGTTCGCTTAAAAATGACGTGGCAGTTATCGTTCCCACTTCTTCCTCAATCCGCGCAGTGCTCCTTCCCTCATGGCCTTGTCATCAATGGAAGATTAAATCCACTCTCATTCCTTTCGTTTATCTGCAATGTTTTAAGGCTACTATTGTTCAAGAAACGCAACAGATATATCTGCATTAACTCTCGATTTGGCGTTTATTTTACTTTATCTTCAACCAATTTCATGAGGTATTAAGGATCCAAAATCTATTTCTTTATTTATTCTACATGGGAAAATGAATTTGGAATAATACGCATTTTTCATTCATGGTGAATCGAAACCTCCGTATATTTGGTCTCCGATATGCTTTTTCCTTCACTCATGAGTGTTTAGATGCCATAAAAATACCATGCAGCATCTCTCTAATCATTGTCCATAACAGCATTATAAAGATTTTAGAACACAGACAGCATATAGGGAAATCTTATAAAAGTGAAAGATAAGGGCAGTATCTATAAGGGACCTTTTGTAACATATATGCAACCAATATGCAACGTAGGGTACAACCGATATGTAAACGTATACGCAAGAAATATGCCTAGGTTTGTCAGTGAAAATGGACTGGATAAGCAACCTGAGCTATCAGTAAACGGAACCTAACCTGCATAACACTGCGTGCTTGTTGTATGAGTGTCAGTTTCACTGTCAGTTAAGCCCTCCACACGTAGTTACATGAAAAACTTAAAACTAACATTTGGATAAGCTGTCTGACTGCGTATTTGAATATGAAAAACTACATGAACAAATGAACCTATAACAATGACTACCTAAGCCATCTGACTGCCTGTTTTAACAAGAATTTACAAGTGATACATAATTTGACTCTTGCAACGGGATTTACTGGATAAGAGTGCATGACGTGGTGTGTCAATGTCTGTTTCGGCCCCAAGTTTTGCACTCACCTCTTTAGATGATTTTTTTTCATGTGGTTTACAGCAATGTGCAGCACCATACAGCAGCAGCGCCTAAAGCTTATTGTTACTCAGAATGAATTTAATAAAAAGGAGTTTTCTTGGGTCCTGTTGACTACTAAATAGCTTGTAAGAAGGGCTTTCATAAGTAAAGTCTATTTAAAAACTTCAGAAATCATCATGACCAAGAATTAATAATAGCGAAATGCCTCACATGACTGTATAAGTATCAATAATGGCTGAGTGTCAGATTAACAAAATTATTTAAATTTCAAAGTTAAATTAATATTTAATAACCACAACATATTTATTAGTTAGATGTGGAGAATAATTATTATTATTGGGACGATAAGGAGACTTCTTTAACTGACAAGCTAACCATGGGATTATTGCAAACTTGGACTAGTAATTCTGGGCCTGACCCTGCAATTGCTTTTGCTCTATGCTTGCGAATGTTACCTTGAATTCCATCTTCAAGCGTTGTTAAGCCATCTAAATCTCTCCTGGCTATGTAAATGAAATCAGGCCATGAGTGTGGTAAGATCTACGATCACCGAAGTGAAGGCAGCGTGACACGTCTTTGGTCTCTGAGCTCTCGGCTGACACTACTTCTTCCACTCTCACAGACAGACGTCGTCTCACAACAATGTTTAGAATCGCGCTCCCATGTTTCGCCCTCAGATTGTTAGTATCGTTATCTGAGTGCTTATTTATTTCCAATCTTACACAGTGCAAAGAACAGTGTTAAGTCGGCTGTATTGTTTTAAATGTTATGGACAGTTCTGACACACTCCCTAAACTCCTTTTTTAATTCTTTTCCCATCTCTTATCTTGAACTTACTGCGAAGGTACTACAGCCACTGTCTTCGATATGCTTTGCACCCTTTCGTCTTTTTTTCCTTAAAATATTTTCTACATTGACAATTACACTGCCAGCTGCAGCTCGTTGCTTCACAAATGTTTACCTTTTTTGTTAACGCTTAGCACCAGAATACCTCTACAACTGAAGAAAACTATCTTCCCCTATGAAAACCTGATTCTGTGTCTCCTTTCCTTAGATCACATTACGTAATTTGGTAGTACTGAAGTAATACTGTATTTTTACCATTGTGTGTGTGTGTGTGTGTGTGTGTGTGTGTGTGTGTGTATGTGTCTAAATTTCTATTCTCCTTTCTAAACTTTTTCGTCAAATTTGTTTTTACTTTTTTATTCTTCATACATAAGGGTATTGATCAAAATATGCATTGCCTTCCATTCAGCGCCTATGGTTCTTTGTTTTGGCATAACATCAAGTTACGTGCATCTGACATTGGACTTTCATTCTTGCTTTAATACATTTTACAATTAATTCTTCACGTCATTAGTTAAATAACTAACTCAGTACGGTGTAAATCAGCGTTCCGTCGAGCATAACGAGAATTCACGTTGTTATTCCTGTAACGAAAAAATTTCTCCCATAATCAGTCTCCCAACCAGTAATAGCCGTGTCCATACAAAAATCTAGACATTTAATTTGATCTGTTAAGTAAAGACAAAATCGGACGAACAACGCTAAACAAAGGATAATAAACGTGGTTCCTTATCAGTGAAGAGACTACAGAATAAGCTGTAAGCAATTTTGATAGTTGTTGTTGTTGTTGTGGTCTTCAGTCCTGAGACTGGTTTGATGCAGCTCTCCATGCTACTCTATCCTGTGCAAGCTTCTTCATCTCCCAGTACCTACTGCAACCTACATCCTTCTGAATTTGCTTAGTGTATTCATCTCTTGGTCTCCCTCTACGATTTTTACCCTCCACGCTGCCCTCCAATACTAAATTGGTGATCCTTTGATGCCTCATAACATGTCCTACCAACCGATCCCTTCTCCTGGTCAATTATTTTGAAAGGCCACCATAGAACACTTTATATGCCCACAGTTATGAATTCGCTATTCATACCTGTTCACCTGTCAACAACCAACATACTATACTCTACTCCCCAAACCAACCAACCAAGCAACATACTATAGCTTCCGTCCTCTCACTGTTATGTCAAAACTCGCTACTTACCGATTCGCATCTACACTCTAACACACATGAAAAATTATCATGATTAAATATTGTTATACGTTTTCTGTTTAGACAGACACAAATGATTTTAAGCTTAACAAAAAAATATTAAATAAGAAACAATAAATACAGAAAAATAATATCCATTCAGTCTGTCTGTCGCAGAGGGTACTAAAGGCATGTTTTATATTATAGACAAATATCATTATACGAATTATGCTTAGCAAAATGTTAGATAAAAATAGTAAATACAGAAAAAAAATCCTTTCATCCTGTGTGACACAGAGGATAAAAAGGTACGTTTTACGTTATAGACAAATACTATTATACGATTTCAACATAAAGATGAGTAGATAGATTTATAGTACTAACTGCACGCACTGAGCTGGTATTCACAAAAGATTTAGATTACTCGTCTATCTGTTGCAAATAATAGTTCGTTTCTAAATGCGTCACCGACGTACTGATATTGTGAGCGCAAAGAACTGGTCATGAATTCCTGCTGTTTGATGTCGAGAAAATGAATGCTGTATTCAGTTACCAGAAGTTCTCAAGCAGTATCGAATATTCTGCCGTCTTTCGGGAGTGCATCTGGAATATTGTCAATTCTTGTTCCAGTATTTCGGGTGTCAGCTTCACAGCCGTTATCAGTGTGAGTCGCTTGTATGAGTTTGAAATCACTCTCTGACTATGTTCGTTTACCGAAGAATGTGGTGTAAAGTGACTGAAGAATCTTGCATGTGATTTGATTCACCTTGAGAATGGACGCAAGATTTTCAGCCGAAATATCGGAACAAGAATTAATAATGTCCCGGATGCACTTCCGAGAAACGATGGAACAATGGATCACCTGTTTCATTCATATAAGCCTTTCCTGCTCCTCGTCAACCATGCATCGAAAAAGCTCTTCTCCTTCGAATGAATTTAGATATTCCCGTACCAAAAGCCTTACACCTGAATGTGTACATTGAAACCCTTGCTAAGCAACTACATCAAAAGCATTTTTATCTTTCTGTTGGCAACCTACCTATTTTGACTCTTTACAAGCATTCTATTTCTTTTGTGATATTCAATTTTTGTACTTCATTGGTCATTTTATTTCTGTAAGACACTGATTGGTCTCCTCTCACCCTTTGTATCTTGTATTATTACATCGGTCAGTTGAAGTATCTGACGGATTACAAGATGAATATTCGTCTTTACTATTCCTTTGCTATTGCGGTATACCCAAGATTATTTATTTTCTTCATTCTTGTAGTTCACACCTATCAGTCTACAACAGTTCTCAGAACATGTTCCATTCCATAATACAATGATTCACTTCCTGAAATGTGATGTTTACCCTTTTTCGTGTGAAGGAATGTGCCACCAGTTCATTAAGATGAAGCCTAGGCCACGTAGAACTCACTTTAATTAATTCGGTGTGTCCGAAGAAATACCGCCAATCATCAGAAAGCGATCGATGATAATGCTACTAGCGCTCGCTATGTCTTCTGCAACCATGCTATCGTGTCGTCTGATAAGGGAATAACAAACACTGCGATGCCAGCATTCGAGCTGCACAACAAATGTATGGTCCTCGTGAAAATGACAGTCGATAGGTCTTTGTCTAGGTGGTGGTTTATATGATCCTCGTGATACCTGTTTCAATCTAAACTTCGTCTAACCCGCTTTTTCCAAGGCAGTTTATTTTAGTACCGTCGGTTATGATGTAGTTGAGGTACTCATGTGGGATTCGCTACATAGCAACCTAATCAGAACCCCATTGCTCGGAAGCTCATGTGGTGATGTACCTAGCATGCTATTTGCTCCACGACAGGAGCGCAATCTCACAGCAGGGCATCTATCTACAATTCAATTGCTCATCAGTGCGCACGTACTCACTGAATAATACAGAAATCTTTATTATACGTTTCACCACATGATTTGTTAATTATTTAAAGAAATGAACTGAGACGATATCGAAGACAAAATATTTGTTTCGTTTACGCTAAGCGAGCTGTTGCAATATCATCATAATTTATGTGAATTATGTGATACAAAGACTCAGATTTGATTTCGCAGTTTTGGGTATTCTATTCAAAGATGTTCCGGCTCGTTTTAAATCTCATACAAAGACTTATGTGATCGAAATTCCTAAATGAATATGCGATGCGACTTGCTTCAATAGAATTCTGTAAACCTTATCATTTCACTTCTGATGCAAATTTGTAATGGTCTGGGTAGATTTAGGATTACTGAAGGGATATACAATCATAAGGACGTTTGTGTAACCAATTAAAATTACTGCGTAAAATTTTATGGTAAAATTACTTACTGTCCATGGAGATATAGTGATTGTACTCATACATTGTTTTCACTCACTCTTTATGTCTTTCTCACGCCATAGTCATATAAGAATTTCACAATCCCGTAGTAGGTTTCGGCCAGTCAGTGGTCTTTTTCTGACTGCAAAGGATAGAGACGAGGCAAGGTAACATACCAGGGTGATCAAAAAGTTTCCGTACGAAATCATTACAGTCCACAATGGGTATGCCAGACAGGCAAAATCGCAGTGAGCATCTAGGCGACCATCCCACCGATGCATCACACTGAAGGTATCAGTCTGATAAAACAACTTGTCATGCTGCATGCAGAAATCCTGTTGCATGTCCTCATCTGGCAGGAATCCTGGTACTCTGAAGGCCTTCTTTAAGGGATCGAAGGCGTCATAATAGCGTGGGGAGAGACCAATACTGTAGTGCAGTGGTATGCAATGGAGGTATTGAGACAAATAATTTATTCATAATGGCGATGGGTGTTCCACCTTCCACACCCCCCCCCCTTTATGACATCAGAGCGCCCTCCACACCTGGAAATGGGGTGAAATTTTGGCGGGAAATTGCACTACCTCCACTAATCTAATTTCCACACCTCTCCCTCGTCTCCAATGATGTCAGTACACCCCCCTCCCCCACTCTTTACGACGTCAGAGTAGGAAATGCTGGGAAATGGTCAGTATGTGTCCAGAAACCAAAGAGGAAGTTAGGTTCACAAACTTTAATTAGGAAACGGTAATTCTGCGCTGTAAAGAAAGGCAGTGTATGTAATTTAATTATTTATTTATTTATAGAGTAAGTGGACTATCTCCACTAAACTAACTCAGTTGAGACCATGCTCACTGGCAGCTGCTGCAGACTCAGGATTACATTGTGTTATCTTTGTGCACAATGTGTAATCGCATTTAGGAAAGATTTTTGAGTGAACTCTATCGTCAGATTCATGTGGAATAGGTAATACAGCAATGTGTCAAATTTTACGAAACAGGTGTAGTGAACATACCTCATGTGATACTTAATCCAACGAACGACAGACTATAGAAGTTTCTAGCGCTATAGATATGAAGATATCAACAATGAGAAGCCTCAAAGAGCAGTTTTGACTAGTCAAACACATTAGTTGAACGTTTGCAGAGAAATTGTCTTGGAAAAATTTAACAAGAAATAACACTCGTTGGACACATGATACTAAATATGACGAACAAAAATACGCACAGAAGGCCATATTTAAGTGGTCAAAATTTCCTGCAGGCATAAGTATGAGGGAAGAACAGGGGTATCCGGAGTGAAAAGCATCAAAGAGTAGCTCTGACCAGCCTAATATTCTTCCTGCATGAGCCTAACTTTACTTAGCTGAGGGCCCTGTTCAAACAGTGCTGGCACATCCAGAACGTTTGAAAGTTCACCACTGTTTACCTTTCAGTTCTTCATCCATGACAACTAGTCAGGTATTTCGCTATTACGGGGGGGGGGGGGGGTAGAGCAGACTTGCCCTTTGTCCATATGTAACTGATTTCAAACAGAAACCTCATCTTTGACTGTGAGGTGGTGGATCAATGACATCGCATTTTCTTGCTGCGACTGTAGTGAGATAAGATTTTACAAGTGTATCACTCTTGTAAGTAGGCTGTTTAGGTTTTTTTATTGGTAACGCCACCTCTGTATGAAAATCACTGGCTGTGCTGTGTGCAGTCTGTGGCTGCTTTGCATTGTTGTAATACTCGCCATTGTAGTGTTGGGCAGCGGCAGTTGGAGGTGAGCCGCCAGCAGTGGTGGATGTGGGGAGAGAGATGGCGGAGTTTTGAAATTTGTCATGAACTGCTATATTTATATATGATGATATCAAGGTAAATACATTGTTTGTTCTCTATTAATATCTTTCATTTGCTAACTATCCCTATCAGTAGTTAGTGCCTTCCATAGTTTGAATCTTTTATTTAGCTGGCAGTAGTGGCGCTCGCTGTATTGCAGTAGCTTGAGCAGCGATGATTTTTGTGAGGTAAGTGATTTGTGAAAGGTATAGTTTAATGTTAGTCAGGGCCATTCTTTTGTAGGGAATTTTGAAAGTCAGATTGCGTTGCGCTAACAAAATATTGTGTGTCAGTTTAAGCACAGTCATGTATAATTGTTCAAAAGGGGACGTTTCACTCTCCGTGCGGCAGATTCGAGAATTTCAGAAGCCTGTTGTTCGACTGTGGGGTATGCTGCCATACTCCGCATTTCCCGTCTTTATTTGGTTGAGAGAACACCAATTGTGATACGTGTTAAGATACTTCCTGGCAGATTAAAACTGTGTGCCCGACCGAGACTCGAACTCGGGACCTTTGCCTTTCACGGCCAAGTGCTCTACCAACTGAGCTACCGAAGCACGACTCACGCTCGGTACTCACAGCTTCACTTCTGCCAGTACCTCGTCTCCTACCTTACAAACTTTACAGAAGCTCTCCTGCGAACCTTGCAGAACTAGCACTCCTGAAAGAAAGGATATTGCGGAGACATGGCTTAGCCACAGCCTGGGGAATGTTTCCAGAATGAGATTTTCACTCTGCAGCGGAGTGTGCGCTGATATGAAACTTCCTGGCAGATTAAAACTGTGTCCCCGACCGAGACTCGAACTCGGGACCTTTGCCTTTCGCGTGCAAGTGCTCTACCAACTGAGCTACCGAAGCACGACTCACGCCCGGTACTCACAGCTTCACTTCTGCCAGTACCTCGTCTCCTACCTTCTAAACTTTACAGAAGCTCTCCTGCGAACCTTGCAGAACTAGCACACCTGAAAGAAAGGATATTGCGGAGACATGGCTTAGCCACAGCCTGGGGGATATTTCCAGAATGAGAGTGCCGGGCGCGAGTCGTGCATCGGTAGCTCAGTTGGTAGAGCACTTGCCCGCGAAAGGCAAAGGTCCCGAGTTCGAGTCTCGGTCGGGCACACGGTTTTAATCTGCCAGGAAGTTTCATATCAGCGCACACTCCGCTGCAGAGTGAAAATCTCATTCTGTGATACGTGTTGTTTGCATCGAGATGCCCAAACACCGGCGGAAGAGACATTTTCTGTATCTCTAGACATGAGAAACACATATATTACGAATATTAAAACCTACAAGGATGATCTGGAATCTGTTATATCATTGACATACGTACAAAAATACGAGTGGAACTACCAGTTCCCTATAATTTCGAGTTCACACATAAAAATCTTCGCAGACAAGATGATTTTCTAGTTACTCAACGGTCTTACAGCGCGCCACACGCTGAAGTTTCGGCTCCCTAAAGTTATGATTTCTACTCTTTATCTTCAGAACTATACTTTGCAGGCGATCTGTAGCATAATGTTATGCTGTTGACATTGTGAACAGTCTCGTAAACGGTATGATATTCTAGCAAACTATGTGAAAAGACTTTAAATTTCTGCAAATTTTCAAATGCTACTTGATGGTTTAAGCGTAAATATGTCGCAAATATTGTCTTTTTTGTATGTAAATTCGGATATTGGATCTGATATCGGTTTAGAGATTTGTAAATTAATTCGCGATTGCAGAACCATTTGTCATCGACGGAGCTCAGAAAGTGAATATTCGTGTAACCTCATAGTCTGGGGATGGTTGCAACTAGTTGCGGAATCCGCAGCAGCAATCAGGTCTGGCCGGAAACAGTACAGTTAACTGACACTTTTTTTCTGGAGGAACCAGCCCCGCCTTTGTACACCAGTTTGGAGGGTGGCCACGTGGGATGTTCTGATCAAACATCGGGCCAGCGCATGTCGGGTGTAGTAGTTACCGCGTGACCGTTGTCTGCGGTGTATGACCGACCAGCCTCGCTGTGGATATCTAGCACGGCGACTATATATGGCGAATGTGCTACTGTTTATGGGATGTGTGTGTCTTAGCGGTATGTGTAAGAGTGCCTGGGGTTTGTTAGCTAGATGCAAGATATGGAAGTGATGATTTTGTACGGTGTAGGAAATGACTTGTTTTTACTACAGTGACATAGCGATATGGCATAAGGGTACAATCGGTTGTCGTGAAATAGCCTCGCTGCAGATCGGTTACACGCCGAAAAATTGAAGATTTCCTCGACAGTTAGCAGAGCAGTGTAATTGACTAAATGTATCTGGCAAAAGTTTCCATATCCATTGTATGTAGACCACATTTGTAGAGTTTAGCTGTGAGTGCAAAACGATTGCAGTATGTTTTTCTTTCTTTTCCGATGTGAGCAAAAATAATTTTCCGGTGAAATCTCGTAAGTGGTCCATCTGTCTAAAGCTGCGGGCAGTGCTGCCACAACAGCAGAAAAATTTTGGAGGGAAAATTTAGTAAGAACCATTCAGAATGCACCACTCACAGGACGTTCCATGATTTCAGAGAGCACAAGACATCCTTTGTGGTTGGCATAGGAGTCTCAGACTGGTTCAAAGAGGACAGGGGCAGATCAAGGCGTCTACAGAAAGTTCCACGAAGTTACAGAGTCACGCGATGTCTTCTTTGTTCAAGCATTCAGAGATAAGTTTAGGCAGACAAGCCACCTCGGATTCAGGCTTGTGGATTGCTATCCATCACCCGCCATTGTGGCTTTAGAGTATCGTCAGGACAGCAGTTACAGGACATCGAAAAATGGCCAAGACTTCCAGCCATGTTTCTGATCTGTAGGACAGCGCTTTGAATTTTGGGAGAATCTTTTAGACGTACGATCTGCATTGTATCTGGTTTTTTTTTTTTTCACAGCCTGAAGTGGGTTCGAAAGAAGTCTTTAACATTTATATTTGTAATTCTTCTGATTGTACTGTCTGTGCTTAGACACCAGTGCGGGTTTGCCATTGTAGAACTGTGCTTTGAAAAGTGAGGAAAATATAAAATAAGTAACTTAACATCCCTGACTCCAGTATCAAATATAAACTAAGCCCACCGAGCGTTTCACAACACCACAATAGCAGCTATATATGTAGTCCGATTTGTTTTAATATCATTGCAATTCTCGTTTATCCATAATTTCTGTGTGTACACCGGCTTTGGGTGTTGTCTTCGTTATCGTTTTAGACCGAGTCTTCTTTCCTGAAAATTAACAAGTGGGGCAAAGAAATTTATTTCGACTTGCAGGTTAATGGGGGGTCCTATGTAGAATAGCATTTGAGCCTGCCTGCTACTAGAATCGAATAGTACTGTGACCATTTTTTCTATCAGGATAACGCCAATCCTGTGCCATCTTCAATTTTGAGCTATATTGCGATTCTAGGCACTTGTGTAGCGCTATGCATGTAGATGTGTAATTAGGTGCGATCTTTAGTTCTGTTTCCCACGAAAAGTAAATAAATTACACTAACCTAGCTTTCTTCTTCTGCAGCTCAGCACAGAGTGACTGTTTTCTGTCATATCCAGAGGAGGGGTTGCGGTGTGGGTTGATGACGTCATATGAGTGGAGGGAAGGCTGGCGGAGGGCAACAGTCACTTCTGGTGGATGTAGTGAAAGGTGGCTCTGACGGTCCCTGTGCATCAAGGTGAACACACATGTCTCCGAGTCAGTTTACAGGAGGTTTCGCAACTGAACTATAAGTAAATAAACAGATAAATACATAACTATTGTGCCTTCCTCTCCAGCACAGAGTTGCTGTTTCTCACCAAAAATACATAAAGTACACTAGTCTAACCTCTGTCTCTGGCAGCTGCACAAAAATTAACAATTGCCTCCCATTTCCAGGGTTGACATCATAGGAAGAGTGGGGGGGTGGGGGGGGGGACTAAAATAGGATAGGGTTGATAGCCCAGTTACCCTATTTCCCGCCGTTTTCCATGGCCAGAGGCGGGTGTGGTGTCAGAATAGGGCGGGGAAAATCCAGCCGCCATTTTGAATAAATTATTTGTCTCAGTACCCCTGTTGTCCCGTTTCTTAGGGCGAGTTCTTGAGTGTCACCCACTTCAGATATCGTGACCTCTGCGTTACGGCATTTGCAATACGGGATGTGAATTATCATGAAGCAGCAGCACACTTGTCCACAAGAGTGGTTTTCGACGGACATGCTGCCCCGCAATCATTCTTCATGGATACCACACTAATCACTTGCCTACATGTCGGTGCTTATATACCTGTAGTAGAGGCGCGCTATGTTGCCAAGACGCGGTAGCAACGACCTTAAAAGGAAACTTTTTGATCTCTTCGTATAGAATCTATGTCAGAATGTCCTACGTACCAGTTTCGAGACCCACCACCGCTTAAATTTTGATTAATAATGAACACTGACGGCCGAAGACTTCCGCCATAAGAAAGCACCCGCATTACACCAACGGCCTTGTCAGAGAGGACGGAGGTGTACACAGAGGTTCACGACGCTCTCTTGCCCTTGTGGGGGGAAACTGCCGTTAAAGGTGGAGGAATCACCAATGATCATCGGCTTGAGGATGCAGAAGACGGTGGAAATAACTGTATTAAAGACACATAACGTGTATCCATAGGGTATGTGGCTTGTAATTGAAAAAGAATCATGATCTCTCCATTGGAAAAAGATTCTGGAATAGTTCGGATCTCCGGGAGGTGTCTGCCGAATTGGAGGTGATCATGAGAAAAAGATTGAATAACTAAGGAAGAGATAACGTTTTGCGAGTCAAGGTGTAGAATTTCTGGATCTTGAACATGGTACTGAAGCTAGAAAAGCTGAAAATGGAAATTCAAGGGCTTAATCTAGATATAGTAGGGATCAGAGAAGTGAAATGGGAAGAAGACAAGGATATCTGGTGAGATGAGCATAGTGTAATATCAACAGTAGCAGTAAATGGTATAACGCGTGTACGATTCGTTACGAAAAGGGAGGTAGGCAGAAAGTGTGTTACTGTGAACAGTTCAGTGATACGGTTGTCCTTATCAGAATCGACAGCAAGCCTACTCCAAAAACAACAGATCAGGTATAATACCGTCGTCTCAAGCTGATGATGAAAAGATAGAGAAAGTATATGAAGGTATTGAAAGGTTAATACAATACTTAAAGCCAGATGAAAATCTACTAGTAATGGGGGACTGGAAAGCAGGTGTAGGGGAAGCAGTAGAAGAAAAGGATACAGGAAAATATGGCCTTGGGTCAAGAAATGAGAGAGGAGAAAGACTAATTGAGCACTGTAATAAATTTCAGGTAGTAACATCGAATACTCTATTCAAGAATCATAAGAGGAGGATGTATACTTGTAAAAGATCGGAAGATACGGGAAAATTTCGGTTATATTACATCATAGTCAGACAGAGACTCCGAAACCGGAACCAAGGGACAGATTTAGACTCAGATCTCAGTGTAATAGTGATGAAGACTAGGCTGAAGTCTAAGACATTAACAAGAAAACTTAATACGTAGAGAAGTGGGGTCTGGAAGTACTAAGGAATGAAGAGATACGCTTGAAGTTCTGTAAGGCCGTAGATAGAGCATAACGAAATATCTCAGTTGGCCGTACGGTTGAAGAGGAATAGACATCTCTAAAAAGGGCAATCACAGAAGTGGGAAAAGACAATAGGTACAAAGAAGGTAACTGCGAACAAACCATGGGTAACAGAAGAAATAATCGAGTTGATCGATGAAAGAAGGAAGTACAAAACTGCTGAGATAAATTCAGGAATACAGAAATACAAGTGGCTGAAGAATAAAACAAATGGTTTGTGCAGGGAAGCTAATACGAAATGGCTGGATGAAAAATGTGAAGAAATCTAAAAATAAATGATTGTCGGAAGGACTGACTCAAGATATAACAAAGGCAATATAATTTTCGGTGAAATTAGATGCAAGATTGCTAACATTAAGAGTGCAAAGGGAGGTCCGCAGTTAAATGCAGAGGAGACAGCGGATAGGTGGAAAAAGTACATTGAAGACCTCTAAGAGGGGCAAGATTCGCCTGATATGATAGAAGAAGAAACAGGAGTCGATTTAGAAGAAGTAGAGGATCCAGTACCAGAATCAGAATTTGAGAGAGCTTTGGAGGATTTGGAGCACTTAAGATCAAATAAGACAGAAGGGACAGATAACATCCCATCAGAATTTCTAAAATCATTGGAGGAAGTGGCAACAAAACGACTATTCACTCTGTTGTGTAGAATGTATGAGTCTGGCGAAATACCATCTGACTTTCGGAAAAATATCATCCTCACAATTCCGAAGATTGCGAAAGCTGACAAGTGCGTGAATTATCGCAGAATCGACTTAACAGCTCATGCGTCCAAATTGCTGACGAAAATAATATACAAGAGAATGAAAAAGAAAATTGAGCTTGCGTTAGATTTCGATCACTTTGGATTTAGGAGAGGTAAAGGCACCAGAGAGGCAATCATGGCTTTGCAGTTGATAATGAAAGCAAGAGTAAAGAAAAGCCGACACATTTATTGGATTTGTCGGCCTGGTAAAAGCGTCCAACGGTGTAAAATGGTGCAAGATGTTCAAAATTCTGAGAAAAATGGGGGTAAGCTGTAGGGAGAGATGGCTAATATACGTTATCTATTAGAACCAAGAGCGAATAATAAGAGTGGACATCCTAGAACAAAGTGCTCGGATTAAAAAGCGTATAAGTCCGGGATGTGATCTCTCTCTCCCCCCCCCCCCCCCCCCCCCCCCCACTCTTCTGTTCAGTCTGTACATCGAGGACGCAATGATTAAAATAAAAGAAAGGCTGAGGAGTGGCGTTAAAATTCAAGGTGAAAGGATATCAATGGTAAGATTCGCTGATGACATTGCTATCTTGGGTGATAGTGAAGAAAAATTACAGGATGCGTTGAACGGAATGAGCATATTAATGAATACAGAATATTGACTGAACGTAAATCAAAGAAAGACGAAAGTAATGAGAAGTAGCAGAAATGAGAACAGCGAGCAACTTCGCATCAAGGTTAGTGAGGAATTCTGCTACATAGACAGCAAAATAACCACGGACGGACGGATCCAGGAGGACATCAAAAGCATACTAGCAAATGTACGATTTTTTAGGACAACATTGTGTTTTAACACTTCTACTTCATTATTATCTACTCGTCGGTAAGGTAATCCTCAAAACTTCGAAGACTTATCAAAAGTCCATGTCATCTTAGTTATCTACAATCGTAAGTAGAAGGTTAAAACGAAATTTTTCTCCACATAACTGAAATATTCGTAGATTACCTGGGTCTTCATGAAGTGTGTGGTTTAGAGTGCAAGTGGTCGGTTCCAGTTTTTAAACATTTATTCTTCCGTTCCTAATAGCTGATTAAATCCATCTAGACACGATGCCAAGAGGCCGAGTTGTGCAGTATGTCTTCGTAAAACAACTGACTGGTTCAAAAATCAAGAAACATACTTTTTCACAACTTTAAATCATAGTGAAATAATATTCAAGGAACTAACACAGGTTACACTTCGAGACAGCAGCTCAAAACTGCCCGTCCCAGAAGCCTCGCTGCTTCCCTATTTATATATTCTAAATAATGGAAGGTCACTTGGACCATTATTACTTAATAATGACAACATATTTTTAATCGTATTTACAATTAAAAGTTCCAAAGCTAAGATATTCTGATTACACAGAATATTATGTCTAAAATTACAGAATTGAATAATATGTGAAATTTATAAAGTAAAAATGTTTTTAAATGTGAAAGTTCCATCTAAGTACAATAATAAACTTCACAAAATTATTAATACACGCTAATTACACGACGACTTACATTATTAACAATAATTGAAGCTAAGAGGGTAAAACGAAACAGGTTTTGATTGACAGAATTTGTAACAGATGCCTAGAATTTTATAATTAGGCATATATCTGGTTACAACAATACGAGTTTAATTAATAAAGTCATTAAGACGGAATGTTCTTTACTGCTTTCATCCTAAATTTACGTTTTACAATATGTGCCTTCATTTGCAAGCGACGGAATATCTTCTTGAATGAGTAAACTACATTCGTAAAACTCCAATTATTTGAATAATTAAGGTTGGTGATTAATACCATATATTTTATTTCTACAATTTTCACTAATTCAAGTCTTTCCCATTACTACAATGAATGCCACAGTTTGTTAAAATACATCGTCGTTTGTTTTATTTTGTAATTGAGTCTGCTAATTAGTCTTCAATTTAGTGTCATGTTTATGAAATTCACGGATCACCATAATTCTAATCATTTTAAAGTGAGGTATTGTACTACACGATGTCAGGGAATCGAAGTTTTCATTAAGTCTTTGTATATTTGGTATATTACAGTGTGGCGGTGAAACATGGACTGTGGGAAAACCGGAACAGAAGAGAATCGAAGCATTTGAGATGTAGTGCTACAAACGAATGTTGAAAATTAAGTTAACTGATGAGGTAAGGGATGAGGAGGTTCTACGCAGTGCCGGAGAGGAAAGGGATATGTGGAAAACTCTGACAGCTAGAAGAGACAGGGTGATAGGACGTTTGTTAAGACATAAGGGATTAACTTCCATGATACTAGAGGAAGCTGTAGAGAGCAAAAACCGTAGAAGAAGACAGAACTGGGAATACATTCATCAAATAACTGAGGACATAGGTTGCAAGCGCTACTCTGAGATGAAGAGGTTGGCATAGGGGAGTAAGGCGTGACAGGCCGCATCAAACTAGTTGCAAGACGGATGACTAAAAAAAAAATCTGTAGCATCTGTCAAGTAACTTTCTACATTACGTTTCATTTCGAGGCATCAGTCTTCTGACTGGTTTGCAGCAGCCCGCCACGAATTCCTTTTTTGTGGCAAACTCTGCATCTCAAGGTATCAGGGTGGCAATCACATCGTGGCAAACTTTGCATCTCAGGGTGTCAGGGTGGCAATCACATCGTACGCCCTCAATTATTTGTTGCATATATTCCAGCTCCCTCTAGTACCATAAACTATTTTTTGCCTGCTGCCTTCAACATGTCCTGTCATCCTGTTCCTTCTGCCTGTTAGTGTTCTCATGTTCTTTCTTTATCGATTCTGCAGATAGTGTCGTCTTACCTTGTCAATCCATCTTTACGTCAACAACCTTCCACAGCACTACATCACAAACGCTTTGAATCTCTTCTTTTCAGATTTTCCAAGTGTGCGTGATTAACTACCATACAACCTTTTAGTCGAAACGTACTTTCACAGAAAGTTCTTCTTCCTCATTTTGAGCTCTATGATCTTCATAGATGTCTTTCGACCAGGAATACATTCTTTTCAAGAGATAATCTGTTTTTGACGTCCTCCTTGCTCTGTCTATCAGACGTTATCTTTCTTCCGGGATAGCAGAATCTCTTATTCCACAAATTTTTATGTTAATTTCATCGTTACTCTCATGCCGCTCCTTGTTACCTTCCTCTTCCGTTTATATATATACAAATTATTTACTAAACTGTTCATTCCATTTAACAGGTACTGTATTTCATTACTTTCATTGACGATAGCAACGTCATCCGTGAATCTTTTCGTAGATATCCTATCAATGCGAATTTCAGTCTCGATCTTAAAGCAATCTTTTTTAACCGTCACGCATAGAGTGGAGAGTGACTGACAAAGTCTGCATCCTTGTCTTACACCCTCTTTAACCAGAGCACTTCTTTCTTGATCTTCCATTCTTATCGCTCCCATTTGATTCTCGTACATATTGGATATTTCCAGCCTTTTCCTACAGTCATGCCATTTTTCTCAGAATTTCAACTATCTTCCCCCATTTTACATTGTCGAAGGTGTTTCTAAATCGACAAATCCTATGAACGTATCCTTCCTATATCAACCGCAACGTCAGAGCTGTCTCTCAGATTCCTCTGCCTTTCCTAAAGCGGAACTGATAGTCGTGTAACATATCCCATTTTCCCATTCTTTTGTATATTGTTCTTGTCAGCAACTTAGATGCATGAGCCGTTAAACCATATTTCATAATTAGCTGCCCTTGCTACCTTCGGGATTGTTTCGTTAATAATTTTCGAAAGGCCGTTGCTATGTCTGCAGTCTCATATATTCTACACAATAACTTACGTACTTGTTTCGTTGCCACTTCCCCCAATGACTTCTCAAATTCCGAAGGAACTTTATCTATGCTTTCTGTCTTATTAGAATGTTGGAACTTTTCCCAACAGAGAGATCATCTTATCACTTCTTCAGTTACAGACCTCATGTCCCGTGGATACATACTACGTGCCTTTGATGCAGTGGTTTCCATTACTTTCTGCATCCTGATTCTCCTGCTATTACCGACACTTTCCCACACCAAGGGCTAGGAGGCGCCCAGAAATCTTTCCGTTCCTTCGCCCTTCTTGACAAGGCTGATGGCAGAACGAGGGTGACTTCTCACATCGAAAGTCTTCGGCTGCCATGACTTATGAATTTTATTGAAAATATAAACAATGCCTAGGATCGACACTGGAACCCAGTGTGTTCTGATTTCTAGTCGATATGTCTGATATCCCTGCCGTAATGTTGCAGTGAACATCACTGTGAAGAAAATGAATGTCGTTTGATGCATAATGTTTGAGAGACTTTTTTCTTGTTGTGCGCGGCAGTTGTTGATATGTCGTGAATAAAATGTGTTATGTATGTTGATGAGTCAGTTTCTAACGAGGAGTAATTGTTTCAAGTTTATTATTATCTGCTACAACAAAAAGCATTTATCACGACGCAGATGACGAGGGAACCACAAGGTCATGGAAATTTTATTTCCTGTAACTAACAGTTATAATTACCAGCTTGGAAGACAATGTTGAAGTTAAAAAAGCTCAAATAGAGATATGTGTTACTTGTTAAATGATTTCCGTCACAGAACTATATTCAGGCCACATTAATATCGATGGTGTGGCAACAGGGTCGACAGTATAAACTATTTTACAGTAGATATGCGTAAATTGTGAAGAACCATCGAGATGTGACCACGACTGATACCGCTGCTAGAAGGTATTAATTACCTCGTCGATACTGTCAATGCTCCACCTGACTTTCGATATTAGTTTAGTGTTGAGATGGTTGTATAACGGAAACTGTTCACCATACAAAATAAATCGTTATTTATCGCTGTTAAACCAAACGGTCACTCTTTTCCTAGACACAACCTCCAAAATGATTACTAGGTACTAATCATAGTGGCAAGGGAATGTTACACTGAAAGTGAAACAGAATCATTTTAACACTACCTATAATCAAGATTTAGAAGTTTTGTTTACTGACTGGCCTCACCTGAAAGCAAGAGAACCGAGTACATTGTTAATTGGAATTGCGTGATTTGCTAACACTGGACCCAGTAATAATTCACTGCGCAGTCGTAGAATCAGCAGAATTTTATGAAATGAGGTGCCACATTTCAGCGTTGTCAGTAGCGCTTATTACCAGCACGTTTATGGCGCTGGGCAGTCATATTTTCTGGCCTGCTCATTAATAAGGCACCCGGAATCTTTTTTTCCTGTACCAATTACCGCAGTCGCATGTAACCATTAATAAATTAAAAAGTCAGAGGACCCACTGTCTATGACCTCGGATTACTACGCCAGTGATAAATAGCTGATATTTTTTTTTCTAAATGTTACTTTGTTTACGAATACTGCGGAGGAACGTTAAGTTCATATCATTTTATACCCGCTCGTCAGTATCCCCTCTAACGATGACTAAAAGGCCTCGTTCTTAATCGCATTCGTCCTCGTGCTGGGTTCCATCTAGTGTTCGAGGAAGCGGGAAGAATCATATAAGAAAAATAATGGGCACTTATCATTAGTTGTGTACTGTCGTTATTTGTCATCATCGATTCATTGAAACTATTTCACATACTGGTCATTCCTCGTCGTCATACGGGATTTTATTTTCTGTCAGCTCTGTGCATAAGCATTTATTCCAAAATTAAGCCGTCAAGACCATGTACTGTGTTAATTTATGACGCTCTGGTACACCTCTATTTGTAAAAATTTAGAAATTCTGCCAATGGTACCGCAGCACATCAGCTTACGGGTTTTGTGGCTGACGACACGAAATGAATAGCAGCATCCAGTTACCGAACATAAGACAGCCAACACATCAGTGGAAACTGTACGTAAATATGTAAAGACTTAGCAAAGATAAATAATTGAATGCTATAGAATAGGTTTCGTAGTCACAAATTGAAGATCGTACGTGACAAACCACAGATTTACAAATCCGTGTGACAAGCTTTCATCCTGAGTTACTTTCCATTCCCGGAAGGGCTACTTTAGGCCCACTTAAATGTATTTCCATAAATTGATTCACTTAAATTAATAATACATTAAATAGCGCTTTAGGCTGGTTTCAATCCTTTTTGAAAAACTGATCACTAAAATTCACTAACAAGTACGAAAATGGTTCTTGTAACAACATAAGAGTATAAGCTTGCTTACACAATACAGAAATCCAGATTTTGATTTCACTGGCTTTTCCAAATAATTTCAAACGAATGCCATGATGGTCTCACTAACAGATGAGGATTCCCAGTTACTCAACGCTGCGTAAATTCTTAAACTGTGTGTTAATTGTTTCCATTCATTACATTTACTGCTGTTTTCAGTTTGATGTTTCGTACTTTCACGTTTTATATTTCGCCTTTGTTGTCTGCCAGTAAGTTACGCCTTTGTTCAGTCATAGTCTGTAATATTGTGTCACTGATGCACATGTACAGTTCAGTGATAATAACAAAAAAACACAGTGTGAAACGTGAGTTTCTCTGGGCGTATCGAATGTTCAGGTAACTGTGAGAATGGAGACTGATGACCACAGATGTTAAGTCCCATAGTGCTCAGAGCCAACTGTGAGAATGCAGAAGATTGATGTCCTCGACAACCTTATGTCACCTGACGGCATTCCCGTAACTTATCTGAACAAATAAAATATACTAAATGATTTTTTATGCTGCTGAATACGAAACTGCCATCTTTAAAGACCAATTGTGTTCAAGCCGACGAGCATATGTTTTGAGGTTGGCATTTATAGGTTCACGGTAACTAAAGACATCAACGCAACATTTCACGTATACGCTTTCATTTGCAGAAGCGTCAAGTGCGTCGCTAAAGCCTTCTATTCCAGTTAAGAGTATCTTCATAGCAAGTCCTAAATTTAACTTACTACACAATTTTGGAAGCTACATTAGGACTGATACACAATAATCTTTCTCAATAGCAGCTCATTTTACCTGAACTCATTTTAAATAAATTGATTTCGTCAACTTTTTCTCACGTCTCTCAGATCATTCTCTAGTGGGTCCATGACACAGCCTACGACTAATGTTGCTGAAAGTGAAGTAACTGTTACCTTCATGCGTTGGAGCCAGTTACACATTTTTAGAATAGTTAGATGTGCGATAATTCCTGGGCAGTTAATATGACTCCTTGGTCGTCAGTGAAGAGGAGCTATTCTCAGTTTGCCCAGAATTTTCAGATTTTGAAGTGATTCTTATGTTACGATACGTTACGTACAGTGCTGCTTCAGATATATTTTATTTTATTTATTTAACCGCATCAGATTACCACCTTCAAACGCTGTGTTTAACATTCGAGCTGGCTTAATGCTTACAAATAATTTACATCATAGTTTACTGAAATTATGTTAGTCATTGTAGTATCATAAATAATAATATTAATAACGGTAGTAACGGAGGAAAACAGATGACATGAATGAAGATTTACATTTATCTTTTTCAATAATAGTGTTGACTGAGAACTAGTACCAATAACAATAGTAATTACATGAGTGATGGTAGAAGATACAAATGTCAGCTGTAGATGCACAGAAGTGACGTATTACGACACAGCTTGCGAGAAATTCGGAATGAATACCACAGTTGGTGACTTAGGAAAATGAAAAGGTCTGACGGGAAACGAGGGTGCTTAGTTAAAGGGAGCTGGGCTGTGCACACAAAAGGCAAAGGAAGATATCGATGTTGCTTTCATAGAGAGATCATTAGCTGTCTTTTGAAGTTGGAAAAATTTTTCAGTTCACTGATACAGTGAGGGAGACAATTTGAAAGTTAGGTTACGGTGACCGAAAATGACTTTCATTAGGTTGCTGTCTCAAGCTGTCAGATGTAAAAGTTTTTGCTATAACGATTGTTTTCCGCTGTTGGATCGGGCTTTCCCAAACATTTATTCTGAAAACTATTTTGGAAATTTGTGGTAAGTTCCTATGGGACCAAATTGTTCTGCTCATCGGTCCCTAGGCTTACACGCTACTTGATCTAACTTAAACTAACTTATGCTATGGACAACACACACACACACACACACCCATGCCCGAGGGAGGACTCGAACCTCCGACGGGGGGAAGCCGCGCGAACTATGGCAAGGCGCCTATGTCCGCGGGGCTACTCCGCGCGACATTTCTTCTGAGGGAACACTTTGAGAATCTTGGTACTTTGATGGAACATCTTGTTTATTTTGAAGATTAATAAAACTTTAAAAAATAAGAGAAATATGTTTTTTCGGTGATTACTTCAATTTTAAATCACAACTCACACCACAGAAATGATTATAAAATTAAAAAAAAATAGTATTATCATAATGTCGCAGAGACTCTTGTTATTAATAGTTTCTCGCGCAGTACTCTTTGACTTCCCGCGGAATACAGCTTGGGAAACCCTTGCTTAAACGTTTAAGTTCGAGGAGACATGTGAAATACCATGTCATTTGAGAAGATCGTAAAGGTGGGAGACTGTATAGGAAAATTTGCTCTTGTGTGAACGCATCCGTGATATCTCTGGTTATAATGGCGAAATATGATAAAAATGAAGAACATTACAGATATATCATGCACAGGCACTTACCGAAAACTGTAAACAACGTGAGTTTTGCTTGCTAAGACCTTGCAGGATAACGTCACTACAGACAACAGTTGTAAATAAAACTAAATGTAACCTTTCTTTTTCATGGAAGAGTCTTCTTTCCCTATTTTCGAAGGTCGTGGAACGATAATAATGCCATCTTGATGTTACAGTTTAATGTGTACGCAATTTATGTTTTCACCTAATATAGTTCTAGGCTCTTCACTACAAGAACCTGTAATGTATCAGCATCTTTCCTAATAACTTTCCTATTTAGCAATAAGGACGCCTCCTTCCATGATTGGATATTTTGCGAGGACCAGAGCCTTAACATGGATCTCTTGCTTTCGGATTCATCCATCGAAACGCGACTCCTGGCCCGATTCAGATTCTCAACGTTCATTAATCGCTCTAGTACGCCTAACATACAGGGTGTTTCAAAAATGACCTGTATATTTGAAACGGCAATAAAAACTAAACGAGCAGCGATAGAAAAACACCGTTTGTTGCAATATACTTGGGACAACAGTACATTTTCAGGCGGACAAAGTTTCGAAATTACAGTAGTTACAATTTTCAACAACAGATGGCGCTGCAAGTGATGTGAAAGATATAGAAGACAACGCAGTCTGTGGGTGCACCATTCTGTACGTCGTCTTTCTGCTGTAAGCGTGTGCTGTTCACAACGTGCAAGTGTGCTGTAGACAACATGGTTTATTCCTTAGAACAGAGGATTTTTCTGGTGTTGGAATTCCACCGCCTAGAACACAGTGTTGTTGCAACAAGACAAAGTTTTCAACGGAGGTTTAATGTAACCAAAGGACCGAAAAGCGATACAATAAAGGATCTGTTTGAAAAATTTCAACGGACTGGGAACGTGACGGATGAATGTGCTGGAAAGGTAGGGCGACCACGTATGGCAACCACAGAGGGCAACGCGCAGCTAGTGCAGCAGGTGATCCAACAGCGGCCTCGGGTTTCCGTTCGCCGTGTTGCAGCTGCGGTCCAAATGACGCCAACGTCCACCTATCGTCTCATGCGCCAGAGTTTACACCTCTATCCATACAAAATACAAACGCGGCAACCCCTCAGCGCCGCTACCATTGCTGCACGAGAGACATTCGCTAACGATACAGCGCACAGGATTGACGGCGATATGCATGTGGGCAGCATTTGGTTTACTGACGAAGCTTATTTTTACCTGGACGGCTTCGTCAATAAACAGAACTGGCGCATATGGGGAACCAAAAAGCCCCATGTTGCAGTCCCATCGTCCCTGCATCCTCAAAAAGTACTGGTCTGGGCCGCCATTTCTTCCAAAGGAATCATTGGCCCATTTTTCAGATCCGAATCGATTACTGCGTCACGCTATCTGGACATCCTTCGTGAATTTGTGGCGGTACAAACTGCCTTAGACGACACTGCGAACACCTCGTGGTTTATGCAAGATGGTGCCCTTCCACATCGCACGGCCGACGTCTTTAATTTCCTGAATGAATATTTCGATGATCGTGTGATTGCTTTGGGCTATCCGAAACATACAGGAGGCGGCGTGGATTGGCCTCCCTATTCGCCAGACATGAACCCCTGTGACTTCTTTCTGTGGGGACACTTGAAAGACCAGGTGTACCGCCAGAATCCAGAATCAATTGAACAGCTGAAGCAGTACATCTCATCTGCATGTGAAGCCATTCTGCAAGACACGTTGTCAAAGGTTTCGGGTAATTTCATTCAGAGACTACGCCATATTATTGCTACGCATGGTGGATATGTGGAAAATATCGTACTATAGAGTTTCCCAGACCGCAGCGCCATCTGTTGTTGAAAATTGTAACTACTGTAATTTGGAAAGTTTGTCTGCCTGAAAATGTACTGTTGTCCCAAGCATATTGCAACAAACGGTGTATTTCTATCGCTGCTCGTTTAGTTTTTATTGCCGTTTCAAATATACCGGTCATTTTTGAAACACCCTGTATATATATGGAGGTACTTCTAGCAAGGGAACTGTGAACAGTACCATTTCAAATGTTCAGGACCTTGACGGAAATCAGCACCTCTACTTGTGTTTTGTATGTAGAAGAAAACATGCGAACATTGAGTGTACCTGTGGTCAGGTCACTTTTTAATGGTAAGACGACTGCCAGTGTAATATAGTAAATCAGAGTTACAGTCTTAGTCTTCTGCTACTTTGCAGTTGTTTCTCAAGATATGCATGTTTGTCGTTCCGAAGACATTGTATGTGGATACGAGTTGCCACACTTGTTTTTATGACAGCCTCTGCTCCGTAAATGTGCAAGAAGAATTTTCCTTTATTGGAATGAAAAAATCACACCTATTTTGTTTTTAGTTCTAGAAGAATTGTTTGAATACTTCCACTTTTGAGGGCTAACAGTTCTTCATTGTTGCATATTAATACCTTGTATAACAGAAATCGTGTGTTCTCGTTTATCGTTTTTATTTGTTTCTATGCCGAAATTTAAAAAGAGTCGTTAAGAATTGCTTAAAGCGAGGTATTAGTTTTATATTACTGTTTCTAAGTAATCGTTTATCACCAAGGAATTGCTCGGATACTGAGAATGCTGGACTTGTGCGATGGGCGCTTAAGACTTTGTTATCTTATTTCCTGAAAACCTTGTTATCATTATCATCATCATCATCATCGTCATTAAGACTTGAGAACGTTGAAGAACGACGAACTGAACAATGAACCACAGCTCACACAACCAAATGGACAATCTGCTTTTTGTGAATATTATTAACAAGGAAAAAATTATGTTTGCCAAAGTTACACAATTTTAAGAATATCTAACTGGAACAGTGAACGCTGGGACTCGTTGCAGAGATTCGTGTCACGTTTCGCCGTAGTCTAATTTCAGCGAGAAGGGGCGCCAGCTTCACATAGCGTCGCTCGACATCTGACGACGCAACCGCTCCCGTCTTGTATTGCGCTTCTGTTGGCTTGCAGCCACGCGATTAACTTAAAAGCCTTTCACTGTCAGAGCCGCAGGCAGCTTTCCCGATAGTCATAAATAAAGAATAGCTTCACCTTACACCCAGTTATATTTCAACATCATACGCGCGAATATATTCAGCGTTTCGGTCAGAAACATTGTTGGGGAGGGAGTACAGTTAGAGCCCGCATATACCGTGCTGAGAATTTTTGAGAGGTTAAATATCTTCGGATTTTAGTTTAAAAGAAAATGTTCGACTATATCATAATACGTAGTTTATCTCTATTGGGCAGACACAACAGTCAGTCGCATTAAGTAATATATATATATTTCGAGCAGCATAGGCGTTACTGGAGTTTATTTTCATATTTGAATGGAAAAATTTAGTAGAACTAGGGCCAGGGCATACCTACAATCCTATTTCCCTTTCTTCCTGTTAGCCGACAGTAGTTTATAATCCGAAATAAAGGTTTCTTCTGAGAGAGCTAGGTATGTCTTTGTCTAACATTGTCTTTTGTGGTAGCCTCAGAGCTCTGAGAACCAAAATATTTAACATCCCTGTATTTTTGGGTAACTCAAAAAAAAAAGAGGACCCATTTTCTCTTAAATAAAGCAAAGTGTAATACATCTGTATATGTATTTCTGTTTATCTGGTGCCGAGAGATTATTACTTTTGATTTTAAGGCACCCAAAGTCGCGAGACAACGGCAGTTTACACTATTCAACGGGGTCCTTGACGGATAAAATGTTAAAAGATACTGACGGAAGTAAAGCTGTGAGGACGGAGCGTGAGTCGTGCTTGGGTAGTTCAGATGATAGAGCACTTGCCCGCGAAAGGCAAAGGTCCCGAGTTCGAATCTCCGTCCGGCATACAGTTTTAATCTGTCAGGAAGTTTCATATCAGCGCACACTCCACTGCAGAGTGAAAATCTCATTCGGGATAAAATGTTATCTGTAAATCGATTGTGAATGCCCCGCGGACGTTCCTTGACTTCAGTGCTTTTCTGCTGAAAGCACAGTTTTATACTAAAGAAGTGCAGCTCTCTCTAGTCAAACGTGAAGGAGAAAGGACACTGATAGAGTTGGCCTCGTGGAGAAATTAAGTTTACCGTTGTCACAGCAGTGAAAGTCTGTCGTATTTACACTGAAGCGCCAAAGAAACTGGTATAGGCATGCGTATTCAAATAAAGAGATATGTAAAAAGGCAGACTAGACGTATATAACAAAAGCGTCTGGTCCAGTTGTTAGATTGGTCACTGCTGCTACAATGGCAGGTTATCAAGATTTAATTGAGATTGAATGTGATGTTATAGCCGGCACAGCAGCGATGGGACACAGCACCTCCCAGATAGCTAGGAGGTGGGGATTTTCCCGTACTACCATTTCACGAGTGTATCGTTGAATATCAGGTATCCGGTAAAACATCAAATCTTCTACATGGCTGCTGCCGGAAAAGGGTCCTGCAGGAACGAGACCAACGACGACGGAAGAGAATCGTTCAATGTGCGGATGTGCAACACTTCTGCAAATTGGTGCACATTTCAATGCTGTGCCATCAGCAAGTGTCAGCGCGCGAACCATTCAACGAAACATCATCAATATGGGCTTTCAGAGCCGAAGGCACACTCGTATACCCTTGATGACTGCAAGACACAAGGCTTTACGCCCCGCCTGGGTCCTTTAACACCGATATTGGACTGTTGATGACTGGAAACATGTTGCCTGGTCGGATGAGACTCATTTAAAACTATATCGAGCAGCCGGACTTGTGCGAGTATGGAGGCAACCACATGAATCCATGGACGCTGCATCTCAGCAGGGGTCTGTTCAAGCTGTTGGAGGCCCTGTAATGATGTGGGGCATGTGCAGTTGGAGTGGTGTGAGACCTCTGATCGTCTTGATATGACTCTGACAGGTGACACGTACGAAAGCATCCCGTTTGGTCACTTGCATCCATTCGTGTCCATTGGACAATTCCAGCAGGACAATGAAACACCCTACACGTCCACAATTGCTACGGAGTGGCTCAAGGAACATTCTTCTGAGTTTAAACACTTCTTCTGGTCACCAAACTCTGCAGACATGAACTTTATTGAGCGTATCTGGGATGCATTGCAACGCGCCGTTCAGAAGAGATCTCCATCCCCTAGTACTCATTCGGATTAACGGGCAGCCCTGCAGGATTCATGGTGGCAGTTCCCTCCAGCACTACTTCCGGCTTCAGTTGAGTCCATGTCAGGTCGTGCTGCGGCACTTCTGAGTGCTCGCGGGGTCCCTACACGACATTAGGCAGATGTACCAGTTTCTTTGGCTCTTCAGTGTAATTTGCTACTGTATGATGTTAATTATGTCAGATTCAGAGTATTCTCATTTTACGTTAAAAGGTAAATAATACTTGCTGTTCATTTAAAAGACTTACATAAAATTGTAGACGACGGTTCCTGCTACAGAGCTACCAGACAACCATTTTTGAATGCCCCGCGGCGAATCTGCAGACTTGGTCAGTACGTGTAGATATTTATTAACTCGTGATAATTTTTCTATGAATTTCCTATGCTATCAGAAGGACAAAAAAATGGCTCGGAGCACTATGGGACTCAACTGCTGAGGTCATTAGTCCCCTAGAACTTAGAACTAGTTAAACCTAACTAGCCTAAGGACATCACACACATCCATGCCCGAGGCAGGATTCGAACCTGCGACCGTAGCGGTCTCGCGGTTCCAGACTGCAGCGCCAGAACCGCGCGGCCACTTCGGCCGGCTATCAGAAGGACATCCACATTTCATTTTTGAACTGAATTGTACTCTGGCAGCCTCCGAAAGAACTAAAGAATCACTTTAGTTTTTCCTGGGGGCCGAGCAATCACAACAGATTTGCACCTGATCAATGAGATCTTAGAGCCCATCGCTGCGGCAGTAATTAATTGCAGGGTTCTTTCCACAGTTTCCACGAAGAGCAACATTGAGAATATTACATCATTGAAGCTAACTTATAGCAAGGTTGAAAAATAATAATAGTAACAATAATAATAAAAATTGTTATTGTAATTGTTGTTATTATCATTGGCGTCATATCATTATTATCAACAACTACTTGAAACCAAAGAATAAAGATTACATCGAATACAATAATTCACTTCTACGACCGACACTTGATAATAATGAAAAAGCTGTCATTGATGGAGTTCTCCAGGCTAGTCTATCCAGTAAAACTCTTTTCCGCTCTGTGTAAGTGCTGCAAGCTACATCCACTTGAAGCTGATTACTGTGTTCAGCTTAGGTCTCCCTCTACACCTCCCCCCACCACACTTCCATAACCACAATGGCAGTGCCTTATTGCCTCATGAAGTGTTCTGTCAACCGATCACTTCTCTTGCCATACATTTGTGCTTTCTTATTAGTTGTTCGATAAGTTGTTCTATCTGATCTTCATTCATCTGTAATACTACATTTCGAAAGATCGTATTCTCTTCGTGTCCAAATAGTTTACCACCTATATTTCACTTTTGTAAATAGCTACACTGCAGACAGGTACTTAAATTTATATCAGATTCTAACACCCCCATCTTCTTCAGGTATTTTTATTACTATTGTCAATATATCTTTTGTATCTTCTCTATGTCCACAATCATCAGTTATTTTGCTGTCGAAATAGCAAATTACCCGTCAGCCCAGAAGTTTGGTGGCTGGCTTAATAGAAGATAAATTAGATTTAAGTTGATGGTTTTAATGCTTCAGATTTTCTACATGTTCTTCCCCTTCCCCCCATCCTCCCACTTGAAACCAACGAGCAGAATGTTGATACATCCGTATGAAACTGCCAGAAAAATCCTTTTTTGGGACGTGGTTCAACTCATGCGATGCATTGGCTTGAATGTCGGCAGCAATGTCAATTCTTTGACCCTTCATATAAATCTCTACAGTTCGTCGTTTTGCGCTAAGTTCATACTGATAACACCAAGTCTCGGCACCTGTGATGGTTGTTTCATGAGAAGAACTGGCCGCGTTTTGAGTTTCAATCAAGTTGTGGCACGCGTTCGAGAGTCAAACTGTGCGGGACAAACTTTATACACTTATTTCTTCTTTGTGATTTGTGTCAGAATAAAGTTTGCAACACTGCGGTAACACATCCAGTACATAGCGCTATCTCCTCACATCTGAATGGTAGAAGCACATCTGTTGCTAGTTCAAGCTGAGACCTTAGTCACTTCGCTGCACATACACTCCTGGAAATGGAAAAAAGAACACATTGACACTGGTGTGTCAGACCCACCATACTTGCTCCGGACACTGCGAGAGGGCTGTACAAGCAATGATCACACGCACGGCACAGCGGACACACCAGGAACCGCGGTGTTGGCCGTCGAATGGCGCTAGCTGCGCAGCATTTGTGCACCGCCGCCGTCAGTGTCAGCCAGTTTGCCGTGGCATACGGAGCTCCATCGCAGTCTTTAACACTGGTAGCATGCCGCGACAGTGTGGACGTGAACCGTGTGTGCAGTTGACGGACTTTGAGCGAGGGCGTATAGTGGGCATGCGGGAGGCCGAGTGGACGTACCGCCGAATTGCTCAACACGTAGGGCGTGAGGTCTCCACAGTACATCGATGTTGTCGCCAGTGGTCGGCGGAAGGTGCACGTGCCCGTCGACCTGGGACCGGACCGCAGCGACGCACGGATGCACGCCAAGACCGTAGGATCCTACGCAGTGCCCATCGTTCTACCATTCCTAGACCGGCAAGGGAACTTGCTGTTCAAACAGGACAATGCACGTCCGCATGTATCCCGTGCCACCCAACGTGCTCTAGAAGGTGTAAGTCAACTACCCTGGCCAGCAAGATCTCCGGATCTGTCCCCTATTGAGCATGTTTGGGACTGGATGAAGCGTCGTCTCACGCGGTCTGCACGTCCAGCACGAACGCTGGTCCAACTGAGGCGCCAGGTGGAAATGGCATGGCAAGCCGTTCCACAGGACTACATCCAGCATCTCTACGATCGTCTCCATGGGAGAATAGCAGCCTTCATTGCTGCGAAAGGTGGATATACACTGTACTAGTGCCGACATTGTGCATGCTCTGTTGCCTGTGTCTATGTGCCTGTGGTTCTGTCAGTGTGATCATTTGATGTATCTGACCCCAGGAATGTGTCAATAAAGTTTCCCCTTCCTGGGACAATGAATTCACGGTGTTCTTATTTCAATTTCCAGGAGTGTATGTTGTTTGAAGTTGACAGCGAAGATACTTCACTGACGTCGCTTGTGCGCCAGTACTAAAATAACTCGGAGCTTTTTGGACGAATGGTGTAAATTACCACTACCTAATCTAGTTCCGTCAGCATCATCTGTTTAAATTAAAATATGTTCGATTAGCGTTGCATTACTTATATTGACATTTTATTATCCGTTTTCAAGGCATTAGTGATTCCGTTCAACTACTGTACAGTTATGAAGTTTCGGTCTAACTCTCACGATGTTCATTAGATATTTATAAACGTACAAGTTCTATGATTTGGCCAAAAGCTTAACGACAGGTACGGCTAGCAGAAAATACAGCTAAATCCATTTTATTAAAAAAAACACAGAAAAATAATCAGTTTTCTTCCGATGTGCGGTGACTAAATCTGTGTCTAGATGCAAACTCGTTCAGTAGATCGAATGGGATTTCCGAATATCAGTCTTCACGCCTTCGAAGATAGGCCTACCTGTTTCAGATCCTATCTAAAGTAAAGGTAGCCTTATAAGGCCGAAAACTCACCAACTGCACACTAGATTATCGCTGACGGGCAACTGAATATGTAACGCTTATCATGTAATCGCAGACATGACATGGGTTCTGCAATAGTTGTGGGCCACTCAGTAATTATTTACAAATGACAAAAATATGTTGGAGGACACTGACACAGTACGGGAATTACGAAATTCCGCCTCTGCAGTGGTATTCTGTAGTAGATCAAACCAGTAGGGACAACTACTACACCATGAAGGAGAGCAAATAATGAAATTTTATTGGCCACGCGGTTCTAGGCGCTGCAGTCCGGAACCGCGTGACTGCTACGGTCGCAGGTTCGAATCCTGCCTCGGGCATGGCTGTGTGTGATGTCCTTAGGTTTAAGTAGTTCTAAGCTCTAGGGGACTGATGACGTCAGATGTTAAGTCCCATAGTGCTCAGAGCCATTTGAACCATTTTTTTTTTTTTTTTTTTGAGTTTAAATGACTGGTATTCATTCGATGCTGCTTCAAGTCTCCACTAGATTTGATGAACAGAAGTAGCTGGCGAGTGATGGCGAGCTAGTCTCTAAAAAACCGATGGCAAAATATTTTCAGTGAGTGAGAGACCTGGAGAACATGTTGAACGTGTCAACGGTAGAACACTCTCTGTATCTAGGAACGCGATGACAGCACGAGACAGCAAGAGGTAGTGAGTTATGTTGTTTAAACATGCCACGGAGACGTCGAAAAGAGGGCACAGCCATCGGACTTACACAAAAATAATTTTGCATCAGTTGTCCAACTTATCGGCTTTGCAAACCAGAAGTTACCTTGTTGGATACCCACGGCAAGCTATCCCAGGACGCCAGGATAATACGACGAGGACGAAAAGAATCTGGAAACGTTCCTTCGGAGCCTCACACACGGATACGTCCATCATGATGCTGGAGGTAAAATCGTGAACTGCCAGACGAAACGGCGGGTTCTATTCTTGTGACTAGTGTTGTCGGAGGCACCACTGTCACCGCGTCTGTCTCTGCTGGCGTGTCAAGTGAATCCGCAGCAATGGCTGTCGATGGTGCTCTAAACGTCGTTGCACTGTCCACGTGGGTACCTGTCTTGCAGCAAACATGCCCACACCCTACCACAGGGTACTGCGATACTGTACGGTAGAGCGTACAAAATGTCCGTCTCCTTGGGAGCGATGTCTCAGAGATCATGCATGATGTTGAATACGGTCTTCTTGAACGCTCAGATTTCGTATTCGCTTGACAGTCATGGGTTCGCGACCAACATGACCAACTACAACACAGAACGATAGACCGTTGTCTCGATAGATCACGAACCCACCATGGTCGAATTCCGGCGTTGGCTGGTAGACATGTTTTGCAAGAGGTATAACATGATTTACTCACAGACAATCAACATTTAAATCGAATTTGTGGTTCAGAACCTCCTTCAGAATTCGAGACTGAGTAGAAGATTTCAAATTCAAATGGTTCAAATGGCTCTAAGCACTATGGGACTTAACATCAGAGGTCATCAGCGCCCTAGACTTAGAATTAATAAAGCCTAACTAACCTAAGGACATCACACACATCCATGCCCGAGCCAGGATTCGAACCTGTGACTGTAGCAGCAGCGCAGTTCCGGACTGTAGTGCCTAGAACCGCTCGGCCACAACGTCCGGCAGTAATACATTTCTTGCGTCCATTGCTGCTCCCTGCCTTTTCCGTTGTAGTAGCTCTGTGTTTATACAGTACTTCACGTTATGTGCCATTTCCAGGTCGGATATAGATTTTAACCTCAGTAGACTGTTGGCGTTCGACGGTGTTGTGTGCAGGGAAATAACATTGGTACAATCGTCCTACGAAATGCAGAGACCTGCATGTGATCTGTGCCTGCTGTCGAGACTGGGAGATGCACATCGGCGCACATAAATGTAATGTATCGCGTATATATGGCCGAAAATATTCTGTCTAAATTAGTTAAAAAACGCTATCCCGGAACCTGGGATCTGGTACTAGGTAGGGTAAGGGCAACAAAAATTCGATTTTCGGTATTCCGTGTTGTTAAAGCCGAATTGAAAATGGTGTATTAATCTGCTTAATAAGAGGTATAACCATGTGTTAATCGTTTAACTGTGTAAGACAACCGCTACTAGCAAACTGCATGTTATGTCTTGAGGCAGCATAACGGACGGTTCGCAAATACACAAAATTCACTCATCCAGTATTCGAGAATAAAAGCACTTAGTGACTTCTCACACTGACACAGTCCGTCCGCTCCCCTCAACACCTCGCCACAAAATCACGAAAGGAAAAAAAAAAAATTGTCACTTCTTTCATACGCGAACGCGAACTGACTGTTCGAACAGTCAAATTTAAGCATCAGGCATGATGTTTTAATTTATTACTTCTTTACTAATACTATTCGTAACACAGTTTGTAGACAGTGTCGACATGTGCCACTGAATGTATCTGCGGAATTATATCATTGTACGACACATAGCTCAGGAATTAGGACGTCATAAGCATTGAGCTGCGAGAGAAACTAGCTTCTGCTTAAAACAGAGCCGGATTACCCAGTTTATAACTATCCACTGTTCCATACTGAGAGAACTTGGCGACTTCCAAGAAACTGTAAGCATAATTTCAAACTTTCTCTTAACTTTTTCAGCTTACAAATGATTCATTTTTGAAGTAATCAGACAACTGAAGCTGTCTTACATGGGAGTTCGACTCTTTAAAAAAATCTGGGTGTGTTAGGCCTTAATCAATTATCTTTGTATTTACGGAACCAACGAAATGTACAAGCTGTTCTTAAATAGCATTCCTAGTTTAGGAACTACCGACTAAACTCGAATGGGTCATCCTGTTCAGCATCTTAATCATCAATTCTCAGTGACAACATCTGAAAATTCTGTCTGCCATTTAATTACTTCAAAAACATTTTCAGACAAGGTCTGTACCTGCTCAGCCATTCTCTTATAGGTTGACTTCAGTGCGACTATTTCATCAGTCAGTTCATACAACACTGTATCCTGCGTAACGCTGAAATTACCAACTGAAGCTCCTCCTGTTTGGTTGCCATAATAACCTACTTACTGAGTAATAAGTTAATGCTTACTGCTTAATTCAGGAAAAGCAGTGGCCATTGCATTATTATTAATAGCATTTAGTTTTTTTAGTAAAGTCCTGTGCCCTAAGTAACATAGTATCTACTTTTCAAAAAATCATTTCTAAAGGATGCGTAGGCATTTTATTTGTATTAACAGAACTTTCCTCACAGTGTTAGATTCTTTCCTACCGCTTACTGTTGCCTCCATCTCGGCCATTGGAGCACGCGTTCATACCATTCGATAAAATAAAAAAAAAAGAACTATCCAAATCGGTGAATATCACCTCAGCCACAATTATGTGACTACTGTCTCGCGTTACAAGAATTCTGACACCAGTACTACAAAAATTATAATAGACGGCACTGAAAAACTGTGAGTCAATCCTCATTGCTTGATACGAGGAAGTTACTCTGAAAAAATGTAAAGTGTATTTGCGTTATGATTTAGCTCCCCCGTCGTCGTTCCTCCGTGCGTGTGGATCCCGAATTCGTTCCCGCTTATTTGTCTTTGTATTTACCGAAAGAACGTAGTGTGTTGGCTAAATTGGTGCTTTCTATCTGGTACAGTTGGTAACTGATAAGTATGGATTTTTACATGATGACCAGATATAAAAGGCATCGAACTCATTATTAAAGGTTGCAGTCTCCGTCTTTACTTGTATCAAACCTGTAAAGCAGAAAATTTACATACTTCACAAAAAGCACACCAGATAGAACATCATTGAAAAAGACTACTGTAATTTACTTCACTCTTTTAATCTGAAAGATTTTCAGTGCTGAAGGCTGATAAATTACGGATACTTCCATGGACCTTACATTTACGTTAGGTTCTTTACAAATGTTATTCTGGAGATGTAAAGACAACACGTTTACTGCATGGAAGCATCATATAATACCTTCAGCCACAGATAGTAAAGTATCAGGCATCAGAACAGGCTGTATTATGTCGAAATGTGGACTAGAGTAGAGGACAACATCCTACTTCGATCAAACATTTTGTGTAGCCAGCGAGAAAGCAGAGGTGGTCGCACGGAATCTTGCATATTTGCTCAATATGGCTTCCTTGACGTAACAGCTTCCAACATTATATAATCACTGGCGCTCACCGTACTCGGTAATTAATCACACATTTCAGTTATACGCACACGTTATATTAATGAAGATTTGTGAGTTTCATTTTACTAATCGATTAGTGACTGGTTACATAACTCATTTATAAGATCCCGTCCTCAGTTATTTAGAATATAATAGCCACGTAAATATAACCGTGGAAACGGCCGACTATTTATCAGGCTATTTATAATCACGCACGAAAAGGGCCGCTTAAACATCCTCGATTTTTCAATCCGTTTGAGCTTTGTTCGTTGGCCTGAGATTCTTGTCACATTTGATAAACATAGAGAGAGAACCGCTGCAGTTTCTAGCCGCATTTTATTCTACAGAATCGTAGTGACATTGTCATCAAAATTCTCAACGAATTGCTGTTTAGAGACGCTGTGCCTTGATCATAAAACTGCACAGTGTGACGTTTCAAAATGAGTTAGAAACGTACTTCACCAACATATGGTAACCCCGTTGCTAAATTCACGCAAAAGGGTACGGGAGTCTTTCTTTTCGTGTACCATTCATGACTGTAGTAAAAAGAAGGAAATGAAATTGGTCGACACCATAACTTGGCACCTTGAGTGGATGGGAGGCCCTTGGATATCTCTGAAACACAAGATGTTGCCAAAATATGTGTATTTTTTCTATGGAACTGATATTAAGACGTGTCATAAAGTGAAAACCACAATCTCTTCCTTATATACACACAATTTCAGCATGCAGACGAAATAAAGCGCGAAAAGAAAGTTACAATGTGAGTGGCCTCTAAGACGACGTAAATGTTTTAATTGCATGACTAACCGTGAACCACATGTGGTAATCGGCTGTTCGGGCGATAGAAAACTTCACCTTCATACTGCTGCAGAATTCTGAGAGCAGTCACGTTCATTGCCTCGTTAGCGATTGGTCAAGAGAAGTGTACCAGCCAGGCTATTTGTCACAATCTACACCGTTAGCTTCCCCGAGTACGTTCGATGTTTCAAAATGGTTCAAATGGCTCTGAGCACTATGGGACTTAACATGTGAGGTCATCAGTCCCCTAGAACTTAGAACTACTTAAACCTAACTAACCTAATGACATCACTCACATCCATGCAAGAGCCAGGATTCGAACCTGGGACCGTAGTGGTCGCGCGGTTCCAGACTGAAGCGCCTAGAATCGCTCGGCCACAACGACCGGCACGTTCGATGTTTCGTTGGATATAAATGGGCCACTTCTGGTGACAGAACAGATGAAGGAAAAAAAAAGAACTAAATTGCTGCATTAGCTGCCATTGGTTCATCAACAAGAACGATTTATATATGCACTACTGAATTCTGGTAAATAAAGGAAAAAATAATGATTGACGCCCATAGTATTCTTTGTAGGGTCTAGGAATCCTGCGTACTCGATTCGCGAGACAAACAATCAGCAAGTCGTATTAATGAATTTCATTACAATAAGAAAATTACAATACTTAACTTCGACAATACACAGATCTGTCGCAAGCAAAGGGCGACATACAAAATAATCAATCTTCTTCAGTATAGACAATCCCAAGTCTGAGTTACACAGAAAGTACAACCGAAGTAACTAACGTTGACGCTTCTATCGATGTAGCTTATCTTGAAGCTGCTATAGAACTGAGCCGTCACCAGTCGGTTGCGCCTGCTATCGTGTAGCGGCATTGCGGCACCCGGTTAAGAGGGGAGACGTTGGCCAGGCTTCGAGGGAAGTCATCTTTTCCTGATTTTCCTGAATGGAATAGCTACAGAGAATCATATTTCTTCGTGCGAAGTATAATCGAGGTAAAATAAGGAATCATGATAAAACAAATTATAATAATTTATCTGTACCTCCATGAGCGTATTAAATTGTTGTTGTTGTTGTTGGTGTTGTTATCTTCAATCCGAAGACTAGTTTGCGGCAGCTTGTGCGCTTCCTCCTCCCTTGACACAAAAAAAGAACTGACGAGCTCGCTTCATGGTGAGTAAACGTTAACTAGCATGGAAACTTCAAGATTTTTCAGTTTGTTTATTGATGGCAATTTAAACTGGAAAAATCACGTTATGGAACTTCAAAAAGAACATAGTTCAGCCGCATATGCCCTTCGTATCATCACAAATCTTTGAGAGAAATGAGTAAGCTGAAGTATTTTGCTTATTTTCATTGACTGATGTCATACAGTGTGACAATTATTGAACAGTATGAAATAAAATCGTCATAACTTGTGAACAGTTAGCGTTAGGACGTTCAAACTGCATAACTGGTCGAGGGGCATGATGTGAATTAGTACCCGCATGCACAGTTTAGTTTAGCGACGAAGCTCACTTTAATTTGAAAGGGTCGTCAGTAAGCAAAACTGGTACATTTGAGGGACGGAGAACCCGCATTTCGCGATCGAGAAGTCTCTTCACCCTCAGCGGGTGACTGTGTGGTGGGTTATTTCCAGTCACGGAATAATCGGTGCGATATTCCTTGATGGTGGTGTGACTACCGAACGATACGTGAACGTTTTGGAAGATGATTTCACTTCCATTATGCAAAGTGATCCTGATCTCGACAATATGGGATTCATGTAGCTCGGCCCCATTGCATCTGAAGAGTGTTTGATGTCCTGGAGGAGCACATTGGCGACCACATTTTGGCTCTAGAGTTACCAGAGGCCCCTGGCATGGGCCTCGACTGCCGCCAAATTCTCCGGTTCTAAACACATGCGACTCCTTTTTGTGGGGCTATATAAAGACGAGGTATACAGATATAACCCCAAACCCATTGCCGAGCTAAAAACAGCGATTCAGAAAGTCATCGACAGTGTCACAGTTCCGACACTCCGGCGGATCACGCAGAATTTCGCTATTCGTCTACGCCACATCATCGCCAATGATGGCAGACATATCCAAAATGTTATAATCTAAATCAGAATACCTGTAGTGACGTTTGCATGTTGAATAAAGTGTGCGCACGCCGTATTTTCTAACTAATTTACGTTTTTTTCATACTGTTCAGTAATTGTCACCCTGTATGTAATAATGATTTTGGGTAACTCAACTTTAAGAAAACGTTCATTGCTCAAAAACCTGCTGTAAGAATAATTTGTGGTGCTGCCTCATGTTCTTTTTGTAGAGACCTGTTTAAGGATGATGAAATCTTCTCGAATGAGCAGCCGAGTGGTGGCATCATAGTGTCGCAACCTTTTGATGAGTTCTGTACTCGACATCTTCAACAACTTGGCTGATCGCTCGAGATGATTTCATCACTGGAATACGCTGAGACAGCCTGGAATCACATGTGTCTCTTTAAGGAGTTACGAGTATTGACTACTGCCACACAAGACATTTGTTCCCAAATGAACTTATCTGTAAACAATCCATTGCAGTCCGCCGCTCGTGGTCTCGCGGTAGCGTTCTCGCTTCCCGAGCACGGGGTCCCGGGTTCGATTCCCGGCGGGGTCAGGGATTTTCACCTGCCTCGAGATGACTGGGTGTTTGTGTTGTCCTCATCATTTCATCATCATCCAGGAAAGTGGCGAAATTGGACTGAGCAAAGATTGGATAATTGTACGGGCGCTGATAACCACGCAGTTGAGCGCCCCACAAACCAAACATCATCATCATCATCATCATCATCAATCCATTGCAGATCAGAATGAGCAGTGATGTACATATTAGGATACCAGAAGAAAAACTGACTTTCATTACTCCACATCATGGGTGGTTTTAGCACAAAGAGGGGTGCACAATGCTGCCACCAAAATTATTGGTCACTCCTCCAGTGATATAAAATATCTGCAGGCTGCGAAATTCGAAAACAAACTAAAAAATTTCTCCCTGACAAGTCCTTACATTCAGTAGAAGAAAATTCGAATACTTTGTCCATATAAAGCGGAACAACGAGCACAACTGTTCTATCTGCTACCAGTTGGCTATAATCAAAGCACAACTACTCACAGAGGTCCAATGTGAGCCGTAATTATCGTATACAAACAATACTCTAATGTGTTAATGATGAATCGGCTTACGCTAGAAAGAAATTAGTTCCAGTTTTAGCCACCAGGTGCCAATCTGGCGTCATTAATATAAGAACGACACATAGAAGTATTTCTGTATCTAATGGATTAGGAACGGGATGTGCGCAGAAACTGTAAAACAAGTCAGACAGGCATAAAGTGTAAACGGTGGTGGGCGAGAATTACTAACACACAGCAGCACTAACAAAAAAAATTGCTAATTCTGGGCATCTAGCAAAATTTACTAATGAATGAACGTGTAATGTGAATGTAAAAAGACTCGTTCTACATCATTGTGATTAATGGTACAAATGATCCATCGAACAGAAACAAAGAAACTAAGTAACTAATTTACTAACTTCATCCTACTTGAGTTCCTTGGCAGGCCTGTTTGCAGAGGATGGGAAAATTCACATACCTGACTCATAATTCCTCGTTATTTATCGTACGGGTAGGTAGCACACCGCCAGACTTGCGCTCTTCAGCTAACTTAGCCAAAAATAAATGGGTTTGTCAGCGTCCCTACAGTCGAAATTCTAAAAACGGACGAGTTTGAGAATTAAAAATAAATAAAATTGAATAATCATTAATAACTGAGATAAATCCATTGGATCAGTAATGACAGGCGCACCTTCGATTTTGATGAATCAAGAACACCCTTTAAAAATACAATAAACAGAATGGTGACCCTACAAAATGTACGCAAGTTTTGCGTCAAATAAAATGACGATAACCATGTATGTGCAGTACTGCGTATGTGTGATTCAAGTACAGGCAGATCCCTCAATTAACTATTCATTGCAAATGCACGTAATATGAAGTTTCTCTACACATTAACTATTCGTAAACCGACAGCTAACCCGCACAGCTGAAGTACAGTAGTACATTAAATAAACTTTAATTTTCATTAGGCTTTAATGAAGTCTTTCACGCTAACCTGTAACAAATGTCAGAAATCCAGTGCTTCTCACAGTCAGGCACTCGCAAACGTTGACCTGCAACGGGCAGTGAGATTCTAAGTTCAAATCCCAGCAATTTTTTGTAAGTCCCTGCAAAAACTGATGGCGCGGGCGCTCGTCGCACAGTTTCTATCATTTGACTGCCTCAGATCGACCCAAACAGACACTGACGCGCAAGTTACTGCCTCGCCGTCTCAGGACAGAATTATCCTCAGCGCGCCTGAGCGTGGCCTTATATGCAATCGTAAGGCAGCCGAGATACAACAAAATTATAAAACTGGTCCATTTTTCAAATTATAAATAACTTGCTGTTGTTGTGGTCTTCAGTCCTGAGACTGGTTTGATGCAGCTCTCCATGCTACCCTATCCTTTGCAAGCTTCTTCATCTCCCAGTACTTACTGTAACCTACATCCCTCTGAATCTGCTTAGTGTATTCATCTCTTGGTCTCCCTCTACGATTTATAGCCTCTACGCTGCCCTCCAATGCTAAATTTGCGATCCATTGATGCCTCAGAACATGTCGTACCAACCGGTCCCTTATTTTTGTCAAGTTGTGCCACAAACTCCTCCTCTCCCCAATTCTATTCAATAATTCATCATTAGTTATGTGATCTACCCATCTAATCTTCAGCACTCTTCTGTAGCACCACGTTTCGAAAGCTTCTATTCTCTTCTTGTCCAAACTATTTATCGTCCATGTTTCACTTCCATACATGGCTACACTCCATACAAATACTTTCACAAACGACTTCCTGAAACTTAAATCTATACTCGATGTTAACAAGTTTCTCTTCTTCAGAAACGCTTTCCTTGCCATTGCCAGTCTTTATTTTACATCTTCTCTACTTCGACCATCATTAGTTATTTTGCTCCCCAAATAGCAAAATTCCTTTACTACTTTAAGTGTCTCATTTCCTAATCCAATTCCCTCAGCATCACTCAATTTAATTCGACGACATTCCATTATCCTAGTTTTGCTTTTGTTGATGTTCATCTTATATCCTCCTATCAAGACACTGTCCATTCCGTTCAACTGCTCTTCCAAGTCCTTTGCTGTCTCTGACAGAATTACAATGTCATCGGCGAACCTCAAAGTTTTTATTTCTTCTCCATGGATATTAATATCCACTCCGAATTTTTCTTTTGTTTCATTCACTGCTTGCTCAATATACAGATTGAATAACAACGGGGAGAGGCTACAACCCTGTCTCTCCCTTGCCAACCACTGCTTCCCTTTCATGCCCCTCGACTCTTATAACTGCCATCTGGTTTCTGTACAAATTGTAAATAGCATTTCTCTCCCTGTATTTTACCCCTGCCGTAACTTAGATATAGTAATAAAAACAAGCTGAGACCAGCGCATCTCTTTTCCCGTGGTCGACTTACGAAAATTATTAGTCTGTATTATATGCACACGTACTTAACACTTACAACCAGGAAAACAAATTGAATATCTTCTTATTTAAATACCGCGACCGGCAAGAACATTTGCGATCAGTACCGTCATCTGTTGTACGTCAACTGCTTTTCTGAATAGCGATTCTCCATTTTGGACCACGTGTACCGGTGAATCTTTCCTTGATCTACCGGGTGGTTGGGCTGTAATTAAAGAGCAGCTAGTCACATAGGTGCAGTGAGGGCTGTAATTATCGTATGGCTGCGAAACTCAGTAGATACACTAATTCGATAACGCGGAACCCATTTACGCTGGAAAAAATTAGTTCCAATTTTGGCCATGCGGTGCAAATATGACGCAGTTGGCGTCTCCAATGCTCATGCTGAACAAACTGTGTAAGTGGCGGGAAGTAATAACATAAAAATTATGCCTTTGTTCATGCTAGACTGATTTTGCACTTCAACTGATTTTTGTTGATAATCTGCATTAGGGGTTACCACAGTTATCAGAATCTAATTGAACTTGAATGCTGAAACAATATTAATGAAATGGTGGCCCCGTCATTATTTTAGTCAAGTTCTTGATGGGTGATTAATATATATAAACGTGCGATTCATCTTCGATAAAAGTTATGGCACAAGCTTATTGATTAAAAATTGGACAAAATACGTATCAAGCGAGATGGCAAAAATAAAACATGATCTGATGGCAGCATAAACATACAACGAACAGTTAATAATCCTATTTGGCGGATGGTTGCCGAACTCTAAGGTTTATCTGTCTCAAAACGTGGATGATGCAGTCTGAAAGTATCTAACACTGAACAAACCTTGATGGATTTATTCCAAACAGATTTTATACTAGGTTGGTTCAGGTACGAAAAAGTAGCGAGATTGTGATCATGTTTGCCCTAACAAGCCGGAGCTGCAGTACAATACCCCTTTTCTCGATTTGCGGGTTTGTCTCACGTCGTGGTCGTGGTTGAAGCGACCAAAGAGCTGCGATGTGCATCGACTGTAATTCCCTTCCGCGGGCACGAAATATGCAAAGTCGTTGCTGTCGACCTGTTAGACGGATCGCAATTACTCTCTGACGGTGCCATGAAATCTCAGCAGATTCCAGCGTGTGACACTCCCGATCGTCGGTCATACCATGGACCACTTTGACTCACTTACACGGCAGTGCGCAAAAGGAGATCAAACGTCAGAGCGGCAGACCTGTCACAAATAAGGTTTCTGTCGGCACAGCGAGTTGTCCGAGATGACTGAGGTGTAAACAGTCGGTACAGCTCTATCCTCACCACACGCTCCCCAGTGCTAGTGCGACGTTACGCCCAAGACAAATGTCACTATTGCAACCCACTCATAACCAAGTCGAGACCAGAATCCTCTCCAGCTTGGGGTCTTGATCACAAGAACAAATCCAGCCCAGAGTCTGAATCGAAGACCAAGATACTCCTTCCCTCAATTCCCATCAAACCTCGGTAAATTCCACAAAAGCACTCCCTCAACTGCCTGTAGAAGGGTTTCGTGACAGTCACAAGATTCCACGAGCTCCATGTCTCCCTTCTAATTCATCTGCTCTGCTCATCAGCCAATCGTAATCAAACAATATTCTTCTCTTTACAGGAGAAGTAGTCAATCCCTGACACGCAAATTTCCGCACGGAGAGGGTGAGATGTTGTGTTTCCGACTGTCTCTTTCTTTTTTTCCTCCATAGCCATTGTAGGCAGAGTGTTATTTTGAGTCTCCAAATAGCTCTCAAGTGCACAATACATGTATCGTGGAGACCTTTATCGGGACGGCCTGAACTTTATCGCGTGTCTGACCAGGGGACCAGGCTAAACTATGAGAAGTGCTTTTTTTTGTCCCAGCATAGGTCATTTCAGAGCAGCCATGATAGTTGTGTTGCTTCTAAAGTTGTTTTGAAGGCCTGAGGCTTCCATAATAGCTTTTCAGGCCAAGGGACGGCACTACCTGATGGCTCCCTCGATAGCGTCCTGTCAATGGTGAACATGGAAACTCACGAATATATATGGCTGGCATCTCTGCCCACAAAGAGCATTTACCACGCTGTCGTAATGCGTTGGTTGGGCGAGCTAGATTTCTATCGCACCCCTGGCCTAGTTGCGGCAAGAGACGCCTAACAAGTAAGGCCAGGTAGGCGGTTTTTCCACCGCTTCGACCAAGCGCATTGTCTGCACACTGTGGAAGAAATTCTTGGGCCTAGAATTCTGTCCACAGTAAGTGCTTCGAGATGGTCCTTTCCCTGATAGCTGCACTGAGTTTTCAAGCCCTAAATGACCACTGCAAGATTTACTTATAAATGACAAACCGCCTGGTTGTTCTCAACTCCAGAAAAATACTATTCGAAGGAGAGTCACAATGAAGATCCAACATGCAATAACAACACACATACTTCCACCAGTGCCTGCTCGTGCTGACATCCGTCTCACAAACATGATATGATGGGTGAAAAATCAACATTAAATTTTACTCTTGAATATGGAGAACAGTCAGAGAGTGTCTCTTTCTCTCTCACAATCCAATATCTGATTTCAGAATCTCTGTCTAACCATGACGCAATCCAAATGGAATCTACTACTGTCCTCAGTTCATTTCAAATTATACCTCTTCCTCTTGTGATTCTTGAACAGAATATTCGCTATCACCACCTGAAATATATCACACAACTCAAACAGTCTATTCCCTCTGTGGTTTCTGCTGCCAAACCTCTGTCCTCCTGTAACCCTTTCTTCTATTCCTTACATGGCAACTATGTTCCAGTCTCCCACGATTACTCATACTGGATTTTCCCTTACACGCTGAATTACGTGCTAGTATCTTCATACACTTTATCAGTCTCTTCATCTTCTGTGACTTTTGAGAACATTTCTTCGTCTTCTTCTTACGGACTTGCCATATATACCTGAACTACCGTTGTCACCGATGATTTTTTGTCGAATCTGTTGATAAGGGCATTGCCACTGACTTTTCACAGTAGCTCGCGCTCTGCCCTATACTCCTACTCGTAAACAATTATATTCTAGTTACACCACTTTCTGCTGCTGTTAATATTATCCTATACTCGTCTAACCAAAAATCCTTGTCTTCCTTCCATTTCACTTCACTGACAACCACAATTTCTAGAGCGAGCCGTAGAATTTAGCTTCTCCGATTTTCTACCTTCCCTACAAAGTTCAAACTTCTAACATTCCGCTCCCCGACTCGTAGAACATTGCTCTTTCGTTGGTTATTCGATCTTTTACTCATGGTCACCTCCCTCTTGGCAGTCTTCTGGAGATCTGAATGGGAGCTGGACCAGAATCTTTCGACAATGGAGAGATCAACTTGATAGTTTTGCTGTTACAGTCCACATGTCCTGCGGATACACATTACGTGTCTTTAATGTTGTGGTTTCAGTTACGTTCTAAATCCTCATGTCGTGGATCATTGCTGATTCTTCCACGTATCAGGGAGAGTTTCCCACATCCAGGGCAAGATAGTGTCCTGATCATCCGTCTGATCCTTCGCCCTCTTCGACAAGGCCGTCGGCCGAAGGAGCGTGACTTCTTTTGCCGTTAGTCTCCGGCTGCGATCATTGCTGACGGTTTTTAGTCGAAATTGAAGCAGTGCCTGGGCTCGAAGCTGGGACTTACGACTTTATGATTACTAGCCAAAGATGCTGCCCTTAGACCGGGGTTGAACTTCAGGTTCAAAGAACAACTGTAAACAATAGATCAGCTTTCGACCAATTAAGAGGGGACAGTGTTAAGTAGTGGGCAAGCGACGGTAGTGTGTTAACGTTGTTTAGTCACAAATCGAAATGGAGTTTCATCTCCAAATCTTGTGTTTAAGACATACTCCGCAATGATTTGGAGAAGATACAATTGTGTGTAATGTTTGCCCCACCGAAATTGACCCCCGAACAGAAACAACGATGCCTATATGCCTTCAGTGACTTGATAGAACTGCCAAACGCGGGTAACTATTTCGTGTAATACGTCATCACGGGTGATGAGACTTGGTGTTATCAATATGAACATAACTCGGAACGAAGAAGTTCAGTAATTCACATGAAGAGTCAACGTTTTGACGGCATAACCGACAGTGTAGTCAGTGTGTTTGCGCAAACTGAACAACACCCCAAACTTGGATTTTTCTGATAGTTTCAACTGATTGATGTTCTGTGTGCTGTACTCAAGTGGGGGGAGACTATGTAGAACACCTGAATCATTATGTTTTTATTAATCCTGTACTGAACCCTTTTGAACTAAGAGGATAAGTTGCACCAGTTTCAAATGAATTTTACTTTTACATATCTTCAACATATTGCCTTGTTGAAACAACGAGCAACACAGGAAAAAGAATTTTTTTAATAGAAATTTCTTATTTTGTCTATTGGCTACTGGTTTCGATACAGCGTTCCATCCTCAGACCACCTTATGATCAAGAAATCGAATTACATAGTTAAAATAGTAATTTGAGAAACACTTCCAAATATTTCATCTCTGCAACAGCAAATGTATGGTATCAAGTGAAACCTTAAAATATACCGATAGCTTCTTGCCCCTGGGACGTAGTCGCCATGCCCGCTTCCTAAGTAGATGTATCGAAGTAAAGGTTGCAGTGGGTGCGAAGTGCGGCCAGCAGTGTTAAGTTTCTGTAAGTCAATCTTTATACAGATGCTTGTGGGTCCTCAGTTGTTCAGTACAAAATGTCGAATCAAAATAACTTCAGTCGTCTAAATTTCTCGTTATATTATTTGATAAACCAGTTTCAGCGCTACAATACGCCATCTTTGAGTCGGCAACTAATGATAGAAGGGATCGCCGTGTCAAGAGGAAATTTACTGATGCCACTCACGAATGCTGGCCCCTATTTTGACTGGACCAGTTGAGGGCTTCTTTGTACACAGCGGTCAGAGCGCCTAGTTTTTATTACCTTGTTATCGAAACATTTTGCAAAAAGATTAAAAATAAAAAAAGTTCCTAGCTCAAATGATATAGAAATTATTTAGTTTTTTGCATTTTAAGGGCTAACGACTGATGGTTTAATTTTAAGAGGAAAAATGGTCTAGGTCAAAAGTGGATCATTCATAGTTCTGTCAGTTTAAGTTCAAAAATAGAACGTTATAGCCAGCCGGGGTGGCAGAACGGTTCTAGGCGCTACAGTCTGGAACCGCGCGACCGCTATGGTCGCAGGTTCGAATCCTGCCTCGGGCACGGATGTGTGTGATGTACTTAGGTTAGTTAGGTTTAATTAGTTCTAAATTCTAGGGGACTCATGACCTCAGAAATTAAGTCCCATAGTGCTCAGAGCCATTTGGTTTTGAGGACATTATAAAGTGTTTACTAACGTGCATTACAAAAAAAAAAAATAGTATATATTTTACCCCACTGTTTCGGCATTTTTTACTTTTAAAATTTCCGATTTTCCTTGATTTTTCTTTTTTCTTCTAACGGCTTTTCCACACTCCGGTTTGACTTGAAGTTGGGTGAAGAGATTCAGATGTTATATGCCTTCTGAAAGCGTTGTGGCACACCTGACTTCTCTCATTCATGAAACGTCTGTTTAATGTTAGAATGTTTTGAGGTGCCATTTTAAGAACCAAATGACACTGACGTCGTCATCTTCGTAGTTACCCAGGCCGTCAACTAGCATGACGTCGGTAACTTGGTGTACTTATTACCACTTCGGCGGAGCTTCCAGACCTACGAAGTGCGCGGTCTCCGCCAGTGACTTGTCTTCATTGACGGCAAAGATATAAGAATTTGAGTGAATCACATATCTGAGAAGATACTTTTTACCTTTGCTACTGCTACAAAATAAAGTATAGCGTGAATTTGGCAGAGTCGACCCATCTTCATAAATGTAGCTGCCTGTGTTTGCATACCGCTCTCAGTTGTTTTCTGGCAACCAGTATGCACTCTGTTTGTGCTGCCACATCATAAGCTGCATAATTCAGTGCGGATAGCCAGCGGCGAGGTCTTCCATCCTTGCCGCCACAACTCATAGTAAATGACAGACTTTTCCTTTTTCGATGTCTGGGTCAGCACCACACGCTGTTAATCATCCCCAGACAGTGTTACGCCAAGCATAGCGTAACTCGGCTCCGCTTGCGGCATTGCAAAACAGCTGCTCCTACTCGGACAACCTGTGAGCAACATCCATTGCCCGCAAAACCTCAGTTAGCAGGTCCTAACCGCGTACAGTAACTACCACCTATCCACGGCACCTCCTCTACAGGCAAACTAAGCGCATCGAGCGTTTCTCTTATCCATGGCGTCTCAGCGTTTATACCTTTCGGTAACACAGTGACTGCAGCACCGGTGTTTGGTGCGAATCTACAAAGGCGAGTGGTGTAGATAAGTACACAACTGGAAGTATCTGGGAAGGGTATACCAGTACAAACGAAAGAAAACATTCCGGAAACTTTGTTGAGAAACGAAGTGTTGTATCTGTATGTAGAACATTTCAGGGATATCATTTGCCACACAAAGATAAAGAGGCCTAATGAAAGCTTGGTTGTTAATATTTGTCTAGCGTAAAACCTATAACGATCGCCAGATACTGCTGTGTACCTCTTGACGCCATGTTTTCTGACAATCCGTATAGTTATTTGTTTGTTAATCACATCCCTTCCTAGAGAGATTGGTTGTTGGAGACCATTTTGCTGCTCTACAACCTTTGAATTAAAAACAATTGTGTGTAAAGATATATTTGAAGGAATAAAAAGGTTTATTTTTATGTTGATGAGAAGGTGCTGTTTGAAGTGTAAACTGTAATCTTGTTCACAGTTAAGTTTTTAGTATCTTTTCCTAGCTGATGGACCTGGACACAGAGGAAGTTAGGTAGGAAGCTATATGAGGAAGGACGTAAGGGCGGGTATCAGGAAGATTTAGTAGCTATTGCCCACATCATCGACTCTCTTTCTTGCTCAATGCATATAGTACTTGACGTGTGACAACATCAGACAAAATACTTAGTTGAAAAGATACCCCACGATGTGCTCTTTCGTAGTCAAAACTATTGACAATTGAAAAATATTCATTTCCTGAATTCTGTATTTCGTACATATCAAATACATTCAACATAACAAACTGTCTCTAGTGGCGTTCAGGCGGAATCCTGCAGTCACACAATTTCTTGCCACTTCTTCCACAGCACCTTCTTGCTACAACAATTTTGTGTTAACTATTGTTAAATACAGGTGTTTCTGATTGCTTTTCCTCCATTGACTCCATCTTGGGACATGAACTGCGCGTAGTAGGTCTTGTAACCTCCCCGCAAAAATGAAAAGAAAATATTTAAATGTGAATATTCATCGTACTATGTGTAATCTCCCCGCAATTATTTTCAAATGATATGAACTGAATGAAAATGCAAATAGAGCCAAATGTTAGCTCCCCACAGTAATAAAAGTCAATGATAATAAAAATGTGCAAAAATGTTAAGTCCCCACAAAATTAACGTTAAGATCAACCTGATAAATTTTATAAGGTCATCTGCGCTAACCTTAGGCCCTGTGCAATAATCAACCTGATAAAATTGATTCTGGGGCAATTCTTGAACAAATTAATTACAGTTAACATACATTACATTATCAGATGTGCGCAATGCTGCTTCATTACCTTATTTAAAAAATATACCTCGTCCTGAACCTTGACCAGAGACCCATGTCGACGCCCGCCGACTCCTCACACACAACTCCGACTGCCTCTCGCGCGCTTCTAGCACTGACTGTGTCATCTCGCATGCGCTACTACTGTCGAACTGAACTACATGCTCTCGCGACATTGACAGTGTTCAGATGCAAAAATGTACACAGAATATCACAATGCAACAGCAAAAAAAATGTAAAACAGTCACGATGTTGAGATATCATAGGGCAAAAATGTCAAAGTCAACTGGTGTTTGCTATATCTTAACCATTTCATAGTGCATACAAACAAAACATGAAAACAATCGTACATACATAAACAAATGATGACAACTTGCCAAGAAAAAATGCGATAATCATCAATAAGTAGTCATGTGAATATAATTGCATAAGTGGTCATAAAATGTGTAAGTTCATCTGGAAAAATATGCACGGTCTGATGTGTAACGACAAGAAGAGCGACCTGCTAACGTTACCTTGCCGGGCACTTGCCAAGAAAAAATACGATAATCATCAGTAAGTAGTCATGTGAATATAATTGCAGAAATAGCCATAAAATGTGTAAATGGCATCATAGCATGTTCAATCATAAAGTGTCTTCATTCAATAAAGGGTTTAATGTTGGAGACATGGTGGTTGCCTTTACTTTTTCTGGTTCTCAGGTTTTCGACGTGTACAACATTGGGGTGAGGAATGCTGCGAATCCGATATGGTCCTGCGTATACAAGTTCAAATTTACTGCACTTACCTTTTATTTTGTTGGATAAATAGTGTGTACGTACTAATATCTTCTGTCCAATGTGAAAGTCTCGACGTGTACAAACCTGTTTTTGCTGTCTTCTCCGGCGCTCTGCGGCACGTTTGATGTTGTTCAGCGCAATGTCAATTATTTCGTGGTGTCGTAATCGACGAGATGTAGGAAAATTTACTAATTCTGTAATTTTGTTTGATGGTTCAACGTTTTTCAGTATAACAGACGGAGATAGCATAGTGGATTCATTTGGAATGGAATTAATTACATCTTGGAATGAATATATGTGTGTCCCAATCAATATGTCTTTTGTGGCAGTATATTCTACACAGTTTACCAATTTATTTCATTAATCGTTCACAAGGGTTCGAAGAAGCATGGTATCTGGATATATAGATCGGAGAAATGTTTCTAGCTCGTAACATGCGTGTCCATATAGCAGAACGAAATTGCGATCCATTGTCAGAAATTACTTTCATCACATGCCCTACATGAAATAGAAAATGTTTTTCAAATGCTTTTGAGACAGTTTTAGCAGTAGCTTTGCGTAACGGAGTGAAAGTAACAAATTTTGAAGTGAGTTCAACAGCGACAAAGATGTAGCAAAAACCTCTGTTAGTTCTCGGAATTGGACCAAAAATGTCTACTGCGGCCATATGTCTTAATTTAACAGGTACAATTGGATGTAATGGAGGAATATGTGTCTGGCTTGGCTTTCTGGCAAATTTTACATGACGCTAAAACTCGTCGTATACGTTTCTCCATGTTGGCAAAATAACAGTTCTGTCTCAGTATAAGAAAACATTTTCAGGCTCCGTAATGTGCATAACTTATATGAGTGTACCAGATTAGTTTGTTAACCAGTTCGTCAGGAATGTCTGGATGACAGCGACGAAACAGAATGTCATTGCGTACAGTGTAGTGGTTTCTAATCGTAACGTTATTCTTATCTTGCCAAAGGTGTTTAATTACTTTCCACACGTTGTCTTTATTTTGCTCTTTTGCTATGTCATGTAATGACGATGAAATAAAATTTTCAAATGCAACTTGTTGAATGTACATGACGCTGAAATTTTCTTTGCAGAAGTTGGTTGCGACGTCTTGCTGATTGTTGCTGAGAGAACGAGATAGTGCGTCCGCTATAATATTTTGTGTGCCTGGAACGTGAACTATTGTAAAATTAAATTCCTGTAAATAAAGCTTCCATCTACTTAATCTGTCGTGTGTGAATTTAGCTGAAAGTAAAAATTGTATAGCTCTGTGGTCTGTGTAAACGGTGGTGTGTCTTCCATAAAGAAAATGCCTAAATCTCGTGAAAGCCCATACAACACATAATGTTTCCAGTTCTGTAACGGAATAATTTCGTTCAGCAGGTGACAGAATGCGACTTGCAAATGCGATGTTTTTAATTACTGTAGAGTCATCTTCTTCAATTTCCTGAAAAATATGTACCCCTTAAGCGGTGTTGGAACTGTCGGTGGCAATGGAAAAATTTCTGGTAAGATCTTGGTGCGATAAAAGTGGTGCATTCAACAAAGCATGTTTCAGGTTCATGAATTCAGAATGTGCTTGCTTTTCCCAGGACCAAATAGTGTTTTTGCCTGTCATTTGGCATAATCTAGGTGTGTCTAAAGCAGAGTGTTGAATAAATTTACGAAAAAAGTTAATTAAGCCCAAAAAACTGCGTAGTTGCTTCTTCGTCGTAGGAACAGTAATGTCACGTAGAGCTTGAAGTTTTTCCGCATCAGGCGCAATGCCTTCTGCTGAAATTACATGTCCAAGAAATTTTATAGAAGTTTTGCCAAAGTGCGATTTACTAAGATTAACTGTAAGTCCTTGTGCACGAAAGGTTTGTAACAGTCGTTCAAGAATCAGATTGTGTTCAGTCCAGTTAGCTTCTGCAATAATAATGTCGTCTACGTACGTCGTAATTCTGTCTGTAAGCTCTGTCGGAAGTATTGTGTTCAAACTGCGAATAAAAGCTGCAGAAGAAATAGTTAAACCGAATGGTAATTTACAAAATTGATAACAGTCGCCAAAACAGAGAAATGCTGTGTACTTTCTGCAGTAAGGATGGAGCTGAATTTGCCAAAATCCCGATTTCTAATCTAATGTAGAATAAATAGCTGTACCGTGAAATTTCTGTAGTAGTTCTTCTAGTGTCTGTGGTCGATCTGTTTCATTAATAATTATGTCATTAATGTGACGTGAATCAAGTACGAGGCGAAGTGAGCCATCTTTTTTCTTAACAATATGCAGCGGGTTAATGTACGGACTAACTGCCGGTTCAATAATTCCTTCGTCAAGCATATCCTGCAATTCTTTCTTAACCTGTTCTCTATGAATATACGGAATGGGATAATGCTTGGCTTTAAATGTGTCGTGCTGTTTGACTTGAAATTCATACATAAATCCGTACATAGTACCAGGAATGTTGTCAAAAACTGGAGCTTGCTGTAAAAGAATTTTGTGTAGTTGCGTGCGTTCGTCGTCTGTATTTGCACTGCTTTGTTTAACTTTATCAGAAATCATCTGCATTGCGTCTTAGTCGGCTTCGTCTGGAGTATTATAGTTATGTACGTACGTATCCGTGAACAATGTGGAATTACAGTCTATACCACGTGATACGGAATGATCTCTGTGCGATTAATTGCCTGTTCTTCTGCAGATATTGAGTGCTGAAATTCCAAACCCAATTGTACATTTTCATCTTTCAACATTAAATAGGAATACTGAAAATCGATAACTGCGTCGTGTTGTACCAGAAAATTCGTACTTAAAATAACGTCTGTTGTCAATAATGGAATAATCGAAAAATTTGAGTGAAAAGTATGACCTGCAATACAAAATGATAAATGCGTCTGTAATTTAACATCTACTCCTTTACTCGATACTGCTCCTTTTACTTTCGTTTTGCCTAATGGTAATGTAGGATAGGTATTCTCTTTATTACACTCGTTGAAAGTATCTTCATTTATTACTGAAATAGGTGATCCAGAATCGATTACTGCTGAAAATTTCGATGAACCAATTTTAATTTCGATGGCAGCGTGTGAAATGGTTTTCTGAACAACTGGTCTTTCCTACAAAAGAGTGTCTCTGATATCGTCAAAAGTAATTACATTTTCGTGAACAATATTCTATGTGTCAAAGGTAATGCTTGTGTTACTGGAAGATGCGACCTGTACAGTATCTAGGCAGATTCTATCTGAGGTGTTATTATTTTCTGGAGGATGTTGTGGCATTTCGACTATTTGAACTGTTCTATTATTTCTTCCAGAAGTATTACGCTCTGGATGATACCTACTGTCTGGTTCATTCACTAGAATATGTTGTTGCTGATCACTTTGTTGCTGGTAAGACCGACTGTTATTAAACGTACGCTGAAAATTGTCCTCATTATTTTTATGTCTGTCGTAATAGTCATTCCTATACGGTGCATTGCGATAGGAATTGAAATACTGTGTTTTCTGTATGTAGTTATTCCTTTGCTGCCGTGCGTTACTATTTGTTGTACCAGGGACTATACGTCCACACGGCGAAACATTAAAGTTATGTTGACCTTGTGCATTACATTGTTGGTTAGGTATGCTAACCAGCTGGTTTTGTTGCTGTTGTTGTGGAAAACCTCTATTGTTATTAAAATGTGATTCCTGTTGCTGAAAATTTTGGCAATATTGATAATCAAAATTTTGTCTGCTATTAAAGTTCTGGTGGTTGTCGTTCCTAAAGTGTCTGTTTCCTTTCCTATTGAAATTACGTGTCTGATCATAATTGCTGTATGTTTGTTGACCTTTGTCATTATATGAAAAGTTTTTGTTTACGAAAGAATAATCTGATTGCTGCACTTCTAAAAGCTACAACAGATCTCTGAATGCCGAAATGTTTTCTTTTTGCTGACCCGTTACGAGTGACACTCTTAATGATCGTGGTAATTTAAAGATACATAATTGAATGAGTGCAGATTCACTGTAGGTACTGATTTTGTTGAACCAAGTGCTCAAAAAATTGCGTGACACTGGGAAAATTTGTGTTCTCATAATTCGGTAAACTAATTAACTGATCTTTAATCCCGCGCTGTGTCGTCTTCGACCAATACACTGATAGAAAAGCATTCTGGAACTCTTCTACCGAATAGCATTGTCTCGCGATCGGTCTCATAAGAGTTGCCGGTTCGCCTTCCAAAAAACTGCAAATAAATTGAAGTTTGTGTGTTACGGGCCAAGTCGGTGGAAAAGCAAAGCTAGACTGTTGTATCCAATCTAGCGGATGAATCTGTGTTATGTCATTTTTAAACACTTTAAATTTTCTCACTGACAGAAAATGTTTGTAATCAAAATTATCGTCTCTGCATGATGGAACAGGTTCATGATTGTAAGAATCTATTTGACTGTGTCTGTTCTGAATTTAAGTCCCGTACTCTCTGTAGATTACTCAAATTATACGCGCTGCGTGAGTCTAAAAAATGTTCGCAAAGTGGCGTCTGCTGTGATGTGTTATTAACTGAAATACTTTTCATCTCTGTTACTTCTTGCTGTAAACTTGACAGTTTTCTACGCAATGTGTTATTAGATGAATCTATCTCATTAATTGTCTGCTGTAAATTTTGGAATTAAGGTGTTTGGTTAAACGAAATTGCTGCAGTATCGTCTACTTTATTGTCATTAGTACTTTCGATAACATCAATACGACTGGCCAATTCATCATATTTTTCAGTCAGTATTTTTGCCTGATCATCGTTTTTACTGTCAGAAGCATTAATCTGTTTTTGCAATTTACGTGTAGTTTCGTTCAGTTTTTTAACGTCAGCTTTGATGACATTGCAATCCTGTGTTAGTTCTAATTGTTCGAATCTGTCTGTCACTGTCTGAGTATCTGCTGTGTGTGTATCTGTTTTTGATTTAAGATCAGAAATTTCATCACATAATTCTATGTTCAACTGTTTGATGGTATTAATTTCGTCGGACACTGTAGCAATATTGTTGTCCACGTATGTTTTTGCTTTCACGAACAATTTACGTTTGTCTTCTTGTCTCTGTGCAGTGATTGTTTCCATGACTTGACGTTTTACTTTATTTTGATCCTGTATGAATTTGCGGAAACGCGTATCACTGTTTTGTATGTGGTGATTAAAACGTTCGTTAATCTGAGTGTTCTGTTGGTCGAATTTCGCGTCTATCTTTGCATCCATTGAGCGCGAAAGTTCTGCTGTCATTAGTTTAAACTCGTCGCGTAATTGTGTAGCTTTTTCAGAGCATTGTTTACCGACTGCGCTAATTTCCTCTCTAAGTGTTTCTGTTGTAACTGTTTGCATATCCCTTAATTCTTGAGCAACAGATCTAATTTCTTCGCTTCTTTTCTTTGAACAAGCCTCAATTTCCTCACGTAACTGTTCCTTAGTGTTATGACACTGCGCGGCAACGGCTCTAATTTGTTGACTAAGCTGCCTGGAATTGTTGTCTAATTTTTCATTAAGCTGTTTGTTCTGTTCACTAAGTTGTTTGAGATCTTCATTATTATTGTCTAGTTTTTCATTCTGTTGTTTGACCTGTTCACTAAGTTGTTTGAAATTTTCATTAAACTGTTTGTTATTTTCACTAAATTGTTGTTGTAGCAATTTTGCCATAGTTTGTTCAAAGTCAATATTAGTATTTCTATTCTCCGTGTTGTTTAGTGGTGTACCTGCAATTGTCACATTTTGTGTGACCATTTGGTCATTCTGTGACTCACAGAAAGGTCTGCTTATCGAATGTGCACTGTGCGTCGCTATTTCGGAATTAAATGTATCTGTCGTACTTTCAGTACACTGTCTATTTTCATTAGAAAAATTTGTCTCTACGTTACTTAAATTTTCCAAACTGGGTGTGTTAAGCTGCGGAGCGCTCATTACAATAGTGCGCCCCGCGTCATCAATTGTCGTCACATTAACAGAGGAGACAATTGAGTTCGTTTGGTCATCAGTAAGATAAAAATCATCATTAGTGGTTGGAACGCACTGATTATCAGTGAACGCAGGATTGTCATCATTACACTGCGTGTCACAAGTACTATTGGTGAAGTTGTTTAAGTCGGTAATTTCATTCATTATACTACGCGATACACTATTCACAGTCTTTCGTGGCATTTTTACAATAGACACAATTATTCACAAATAAAATAAGCACAATGCAAAAAGCAACAAACACAAATACAACAGAGCAACGAATTGCCGATGATCTGAGGAAAGAAAGTCATAAAATTAGTAAAAGCGTTGCGCCAAATGCTAATTATATTTTAGTTAATAAGAGCAGATATTTAACTACTTCTCAGAAGATTCTCAACGAAATACGATCCTGGACCGGATGTCGCCAAGTGTAACCTCCCCGCAAAAATGAAAAGAAAATATTTAAATGTGAATATTCATCGTACTATGTGTAATCTCCCCGCAATGATTTTTAAATGATATGAATTGAATGAAAATGCAAATAGAGCCAACTGTTAGCTTCCCACAGTAATAAAAGTCAATGATAATAAAAATGTGCAAAAATGTTAAGTCCCCACAAAACGTTAAGATCAACCTGATAAATTTTATAAGGTCATCTGCTCTAATCTTAGGCCCTGTGCAATAATCAACCTGATAAAATTGATTCTGGGAGGAAAAGCAAAGGAAATATTGTTTCAATTGTAATGACTATTTTCTTGAAAAGATTGCTTTGAGAACAAAATTATTATTGGGGCAATTCTTGAACAAATTAATTACAGTTAACATACATTACATTATCAGATGTGCGCAATGCTGCTTCATTACCTTATTTAAAAAATATACCTCGTCCTGAACCTTGACCAGAGACCCATGTCGACGCCCGCCGACTCCTCACACACAACTCCGACTGCCTCTCGTGCGCTACTAGCACTGACTGTGTCATCTCGCATGCGCTACTACTCTCGAACTGAACTACATGCTCTCGCGACTCGCTACGTACAACTGCACTCACGCGCGGTCAAGCGCAGACTAGCCACGATAAATAACTCTCTGGTCAGAGATTCTGTCATGCCTCGCCATCGCTTCTACTGAATACATACGTGTTTCAGTCTGTAATCGTATGAGTAGTGCTGCGCAGTTTTCTTGTGTGTATTTCAATACTTCATTTATACTCGTAAGTAATATACAGTGTCTGATCAAAGGTGCCGGGGCACCAATTAGTGGATATTATTGTGTGTTCACCCTTCGCCTTGATGACGGCTTCGAATCTCCTGAGGACACTTTCACTGAAGTATATGATGGTCTGTAAAGGAATGACAGCCCGTTATTCCTCAAGAGCCGGAACAGAAGTAGGTAGGGATGTTGGATGCTGGTGTCTAGTGCTAAGCTCTCGTTCTAAGTCATCCCAAAGATGTTCTATTATGTTCGGTTTGGGACTTCGGCCAGGAAAGGACACTTCAGGAATATTGTTGCCCACAAACCATTGTCTCATAGATGCTGATTAAGATAGGGCGCATTGTCATTCTGATATTATGTCATAGCCTCCCCACTTTTCGTGTACTGTAGGCGGTACACTACGCTGTAAAATATAGAGCGCAATAAGATAATCACATCAACAACAAAAAGACCTCCATACTGTAACATCATCTTCTCCGTACTTAACTATTGGCGCTACGGTGGCAGCTATCGTCTCAGAACACACATACAAATTAATAATGGAAACAAACTGCACATCAGCAACTAAAAGCAATGTCTTTGTGACATCAGTCTACAGACTGGTCTGATGCTGCCCTCAAGTATTTCCTCTCCTATGCCAACCTTTCTGTCTAAAAGTAGCACTTGCAACCTACACTATGTGATCAAAAAGATTCGGACACATGGCTGAAAATGACTTAAAAGTTCGTGGCGATTTCCATCGTTAAAGATGGAATTCAATACGGTGTTGGCCCACGCTTAGCCTTGATGACAGATTCCACTCTCGCAGGCATACGTTCAACCAGGTGCTGGAAGGTTTTGTGCGGAATGGCAACTCATTCTTCACGGGGTACTGCACTGATGAGAGGTAACGATGTCAGACAGTAAGACCTGGCAGGAAGTCGGCGTTCCGAAACATCCCAAAGGTGTTCTAGGATTCAGGTCACGACTCTGTGCAGGTCAGTCCATTACAGGTATGTTGTTGTCGTGTAACAACTCCGCCACGGGCCGTGCATTATGAACAGGTGCTCGATCGTGTTGAAAGATGTAAGCGCCATCCCCGAATTGCTCTTAAACAGTGGGAAGCAAGAAGGTGCTTAAAATATCAGTGAAGGCTCGTGCTGTGATAATGCCACGCAAAACAACAAAGGGTGCAGGCTCCCTACGTGAAAAACACGACCACACGATAACATCACCACCTCCGAATTTTACTGTTGGCACTACACACGCTGGCAAATGACGTTCACCGGGAATCCACCATATCCACACCCTGCCGTCGGATCGCCACAACGTTTTTCCACTGTTCAATCGTCCAGTGTTTACGCTCCTTAGACCAAGCGAGACGTCGTTTGGCATTTACTGGCAAGATGTGTGGCTTATGAGCAGCTGCTCGACCATGAAATCCAAGTTTTCTTCCCTCCCGCCTAACTGTCATAGAACACGCAGTGGACCCTGATGCAGTTTGGAATTCCTGTGTGATGAAACTTCCTGGCAGATTAAAACAATGTGCCGGACCGAGACTCGAACTCTGTCCGGCACACAGTTTTAATCTGCCAGCAAGTTTCATATCAGCGGACACTCTGCTGCAGAGTGAAAATCTCATTCTTCCAGTGTGATGGTCGGGATAGATGTCTGCCTGTTACACATTACGACCATCTACAACAGTCGGCGGTCCCTGTCAGTCAACAGATGAGGTCGGCTTTTGTGATGTACGTATTCCTTCACCTTTTAACTTCACTATTACATCGGAAACAGTGGACCTAGGAATGTCTGGGAGTGTGGAAATCTCGCGTACAGACGTATGATACAAGTGACACCCAATCACCTGACCACGTTCGTAGTCCATGAGTTCTGTGGAACGCCCCATTCCGCTCTCTCACTGTGTCTAAAGACTACGGAGACCGCTGATATGAAGTACCTTGCAGTAGGTGGCAGTACAATGCACCTAATATGAAAAACGCATAGCGTACGTTCGCAGTCATTTGCTACGTGTATTCCAGTCTCTGTCTTCCTCTACAGTTTTTACCCTAGCCTGGCTCAAACATACAATGCGTCAGTTGAATAATGGCTGCAATGCTAATACTGACGAGTAAATAGTTCAGTTACTCGTTTTTTCCGTTACAGTGGAAGGCTGTGCCTGAGGCCTGCATCGCTTACCCAACGCTGCAAATATCTCAGTTTTCTATGTGTATGTTGATGTATGCTTGCCAATAGAGATTGCTTTTGAATAAAATGTTCTCGGGTTTACAACCACGTCAATTGCTTAAAACTACACGAGCTTTCGGCCAAGCACTCCTTGGCCATTGTCAACTGGTATGACGCCAAAGTTCTTTGATGACTATATGTAACAATGTTTTCCTTCAATCATTAATTAGATGGACTTTTGCCCACTTGTCATACCACTTGACAATGGCCAAGGAGTGCTTGGCCGAAAGCTCGAGTAGTTTTAAGCAACGGACGCGGTTGGAAACCCGAGAACATTTTATTCAATGTTATCGCTGCGAGACTCTGCATTCAGAGATTGCTTTTATTTATTTATTGCTGAACTAGTATTGGGTGCATGCCCGTCATCAGCAGCATTTTATAAACTTTTTTCTTACCACAGGGCAAAGACGGTTGTTAATAAAAGTAATATTTATTTAAGCATATGACAGTTTTAATCAGCATATTAATTGGTGGGATCAAGTATTTGTGAATGGCGATGCGACCAGATAATGCATTCCTCGGAATTCGAAGCTGGTTGGCGGCGCCAAAGTTCTTTGATGACGATATGTAACAATTTTTTCCTTAAATCATTAATTAGAAGGATTTTTCCCCACTTGCTGTCCTTCTCTCATCACAGAGCAACAATTTTAAGTTGATACTTTCCTAAATCACATTTCATACGTTCATGGGGAATAAAGGAACATGGGTCAATGGATGGCTGCATATTGCATTCCTTCCATCTCGGGACATATAATTAGGTACGCGACAATGCACTCCATGTGTAATCGGCACCCATTGAACTGATATTACACTTCTGATGAAAGGTTCGCGGGGTTTGATAAACCGCGGCGTTTCGACGAGTCTCATATTCATCATCCTCTGGAAAACAAGTTGATGGATATGACGCTCTTTGAAAGATCGCGATGTACCAACACGGCCACCAGAACGGAATCCCTCGGTAGTACATGCCGGTAAAGCCAACATTTACGCATAACGCACGTCTTCTCGGAGACCACCGTGTTTTCGATAAGCAGTGTGTGGCCCGCTCCGGCACAAGTGTTTGGCGTGACGCGTCGACACACGTATCGGCGTGTAAGAGGCGCGGCGTGAGAGGGGAGCATGGGGCGGAATGCGAGACTGAGCACGTGGCCGCCCGCTCTCCCGCCTCCCGCCGGCGCCATGATGGATGGCAGCTCTCAGCCGGCGATGTCAACAACGCCGCAAGCGCCTGCTTTGTACGACAAACTTCCAATTGAATGCCGCCACCACCCCACACACAAAAGGGGAGGTCGATATCTCTAGGCGGAACAAAACCTCTGCCCCTCACTTCATTGTCTGCGCAGCACATTTATACCGCAACTTCTTGTCTGACACACTTCCGTTGTTTTACGCCGACGACAAAGCATTAAAACACTGTCAAAGCTTGTCAGCTGGTACTAAAAACGAAGTACTCGTAACAAAAATCACTTTGTCAAATGACGTTTGAGAAAGAAGACAGCATCGTTAATGCTAAAGGTATAAACATAATAACACATGAAACTTGAAAACTTTGATGAATAACGGAATGTAAGATATATATGGGAGAGGGAAAGCCACCTTTAGTGCCTCGCAGAGTCTAGTTAGAGTAATTTTCTCAGGTACTGTGAAGATCTATCAACTTATGTTTAGCGTACGATGGAAGAGGATAATGAATATTTACAAATGATGAATTTATAGCAGACTGTGAAACAAACATATACAGGCGTTTTCAGATACTGTGTTTTCATGTGTTACTTACAAAGTAATGAGTGAAAGAAATATTTGTTTAAACTGGCTAACGTAAGAAGCGTTACTCTTTCTACGTAGTTGTGAACATTGTTTATTTAATTGTTTTCCAGATAATTACAGCAGTAGGTTATAAAATGGCTCTGAGCACTATGGGACTTAACATCTTAGGTCATCAGTCCCCTAGAACTTAGAACTACTTAAACCTAACTAACCTAAGGACATCACACACATCCATGCCCGAGGCAGGATTCGAACCTGCGACCGTAGCAGTAGGTTATAATTTTTTTTAAGTAGAACGTTATTTTTTCTGTCAAATTTACAAATCAGTTAAAATCTAATCTCTATAAATTTTAATGAGAGACCTAGAAACGTTCGATTTTTATGGCTACAACATGCTTAACGTAATTTCCACGAGGGGTGCCCCACAGCTCGTAAATGTTTGAGAAATGTCATGTTACATATCGCCTTCACCCGCTAATATTATTCCTTATTTCCACAAGCAGTTACGGTCGACTGAGCACAGTTTTTGAAGGCTGACGATGTAATTTATGTCAAGATATAATAACAGTGTCTTAATCATTGTTTTATGACCCGACGTTAATTGCTCTATAGTTCGACTAACATGTTGAACCTCATGATTGTTAGTCAGTCGAAACTGTTTGTGTAAATATAGAATTTTATCACCAGCTCAATGCGGTAATAAGAGATTTTTCAAAACTTAACGTAAATGGTTCTGTTCAGTTGCACTTTCTGGTGGCAGAATGTTCATTTACTGAAGGTTTCAAATAAATGTCCATTTCCCTGAATGCACAATTCGGTGCGCCTTTTAAACGACCTGCAAACAAGATGTAAAATTACTACTGTCACGGAGAGGCAAGCTTCCACAAGGAACTGCTTAAAGTCATCTGAGGTTGTGGGTACCGTGGTAAAAACACGATTCTGTAGACATCCGCACAAAAAGAAATCCACTGGTGGTAAATGGGCCATTCATGAGGATCACGGCATCCTTGCCTATTTCTGAGAAATTTCTCGTTCGGGTCTCACATATCACATGCTGCATCCACATACGGCCTCTAGCATCTAGACAAATTGTAATGGAGAGCACCTGAACTGTCGACCGTAAAGACTCGGTACACTCATCTGTCAGAGTGCCAACGCACGAACGTGGACCAGTGATTTCATCTCCAAGGACTCCACAGCACACTTTAATGAACCATCTCCTATGACAGTTGGAGTGACATACCCATCTATGACTTTGTATGACCCAGTAACGCGTATTATGACAGTTCACTGCACCAAAATTTAAGAATGTTAGTTCCTCGAGAACAAATATTTTGTAAGGAGTCCAGAGTAAAACTTTCCACGGCACATTCGCCTAAATTAACTCTCCGATTGACATCAATCCCACACAGTGATAAGTGGTACAGATGAAGCTTGTGACCATGTCCTAATCGCCACTTGTCCACTTGTGCCTAAGAGTGATACCAGTAATCACGGTAACGCCTAGCATCTTGCGAGTAATATCACGACATATTGCAGCTAAAGCAAACACTTCCACATCCTCATTTCTTGCTGGTCTTCATCTGTTACTACTTTGCTCAATTTGTTTCTGGAATCAGTTATTTGCGCGTAAGAGCGCAATGGCTGACAGAAGTCTTGGGTTTAGAAGGCGCACACAGTTTCTCAGTCTGTAAACTAGCACCCGTTTGAACATCTCACTTAAATGAAAATTCCGCAACCAGAAACATTCATATGAAGAGAGCCTATTATGTACACAAGATGCATCCACCCCTACAGCTTGGAACGCCTGTAGATTCCGAACTAAAACTGATAGCAACCACCGTTAAATAGACAACTGCACCGTTTATTTAAACAGGTCAGCTACAAGTAAGGTTCTATTTAAAATATTATAGCTCGTTGCTGTAACCCCGTGGAAATTACCTGTCCTCATAACTCTTCAAGAATAAAACGTTTCTTACGTTTACCTGTCTACATACATATAGGTTAACTTTCCGATGTGCACAGACGACGTACAAATAATGCGGACTGGAATCGAAAAGTTACTTCTTTGTAGCAGACAAGCGACAAGTTGGGAGAACATTTAACTAACTAATCCATAAGTAAAGACATTTTATGGAGTTTTTTCGACTCTTTGGTTGCAAAATACAAAAACCTTCAATAGTGAACCAAACCAAAATGAACGGTAACATTAAAAACACGGACGTCATAACGTGCATTTAGCACACTTGCCCTTAAGTAATAAAAATTTCTTGGTGCCAGTTATTAACAGGCATAATATAATTTACGAAAGACATTCTGGAAAACCCTCATGGGATGTAGACATAAAAATCTTCCTTTTCACTGGAGCACAAAACGATTTTCAGATTGTTTACTCTTGACGTTACACGTGTTACTGATGTATGCTTAAAATTTCAGCTGTTTTCAATGTTCACTTTAATGTTAACAGTATAACGGTTCTATGTGGTTTCGAGTGCTCGATGAATTCTTACTTTCGGAAAAGATGAATCATATAATTTGCATTAAGTTTTGCTCGAAAAATGGAATAATCTTAAGCACTACATTCCAAATGTGACCTGTGGCTCTTGGCGAAGATAGAAGTTTCAGAGGGGCGAGAAGATGGTGAAGACGATGACCTCCCTGGACATCTTAGCACATAATTTACTGAGGACATTGTAGAATTAGTAACGAAAATGGTTATGGAAAACCGCCGAATCACCAAAAGAGAGCTTTATGATGACGACGGAATATCCTTTGGCTTATGCCATCAACTTTTCTGATCTTTTGGGCATCAAACGAGTAGTAGAAAACCAGAAACGACGTCGTGTAGCATCGCTAAGGAATTCGACGATGATCCAGAACTCACACGTCGTATATACACTATATGGTCAGAAGTATCCGAACACCTGGCTGAAAATGACTTACAAGTTTGTGGCGACGTCCATCGGTAACGCTGGAATTCAATACGACGTTGGCCCATACTTAGCCTTGATGTCGGCTTCCTCTCTCGCAGGCAACAGGTGCTGGAAGGTTTCTTGCGGAATGGCAGCCCATTCATTCTTCACGGAATGCTGCACTGAGGAGCGGTAACGATGTTGGACGGTGAGGCCTGGCAGGAAGTCGGCGTCCCAAAACAGCCCAAAGGTGTTCTATAGCATTCAGATCACGACTCTGTGCAGGCCAGTCCATTGCAGGTACGTTATTGTCGTGTAACAACTCCGCCACAGGCCGTGCATTATGAACAGGTGTTCGATCGTATTGAAAGATGCAAACGCCATCCCGCAATTGCTCTTCAACAGTGGGAAGCAAGATGGTGCTTAAAACATCGTTGTAGACCTGTGCTGTGATAGTACCACGCAAAACAACAAAGGGTGCGGGCCCCCTACATGATAAACACGACCACACCATAACACCACCGCCTCCGAATTTTACTGTTGGCGCTACACACACTGGCAGATGACGTTCACCGGGTATTCGCCATACCCACACCCTGCCATCGGATCACCAAATTGTGTACCGTGGTTCGTCACTCCACACAACGTTTTTTCACTATTCAATCGTCCAATGCTTACACTCCTTACACCAAGCTTGGCGTCGTTTGGCATTTACCGGTGTGATGTGTGGCTTATGAGCAGCTGCTCGATTATGAAATCCAAGTATTCTCAAATGGTTCAAATGGCTCTGAGCACTCTGGGACTTAACATTTGAGGTCATCAGTCCCCTAGAACTTAGAACTACTTAAACCTAACTAACCTTAGTACATCACACGCATCCATGCCCGAGACACGATTCGAACGTGTGACCGTAGCGGTCGCGCGGTTCCAGACTGTAGCGCCTAGAACCCTTGGCCACCCCGGCCGCCCAAGTTTACTCAACTCCCGCCTAACTGTCGTAGTACTTGCAGTGGATCCTGATGCAGTTTGGAATTTCTGTGTAATGGTGTGGGTAGATGTCTGCCTATTACACATTACGACCCTGTTCAACAGTCGGCGGTCTCTGTCAGTCAAAAGACGAGGTCGGCCAGTACGCTTTTATGCTGTACGTGTCCCTTCACCTTTACACTTCACTATAACATCGTCAGCAATGGACCTAGGGATGTTTGGAGTGTAGAAATCTAGCATACAGACGTATGACTATGTTCCAAATCCGTGAGTTCCTCAGAACGCCCTATTCTGCTCTCTCACGATGTCTGATGACTACTGCGGTCGCTGATATGGAGTACTTTGCAGTAGGTGGCAGCACAATGCACCTAATATGAAAAACGTATGTTTTGGAGCTGTCCTGATACTTTTGACCACATAGTGTAAGACGGTGAGGCTATGGCTAAAGAGCTAGTTTTACAGTGAACTACGCTAAAAAGTTGAGTAATATTGTGCATAGCTCTACAGATATTTCTAAATAATATTTTATACAAAAAGGCCAACATCATTAAAATTTTAAATACTTTTCTTCAAATTTCAGCAGATGTAAAACTTCCTTAAAACGTTGATATCGATGAACGCTATTGATCTGATGTGCTTCACATCGAACTTAATTCCGTTTACACGTTTCTGTTCATTTTTAGTAACTAATTACATGATTTAGCGAGTAAGTTTTCAGATTTTTTGGTATGTTATTGTACAACTCTATGTAGGCACACCCAGTTCCAGGAGTACGCGCGCTTGGCTCAACTGCGGAGAATGTGGGAAAGGCAGGGAAATTCGCACTGTCCCCGGATTCCGGTATTGAATCACACACCGCACCTGTCGCACTTGCTTAAGCACTGTGTCCCTGTTTTCAGTAGTAAATAACATAAAAACACAGATCGGTAGAAGAATGCAACAAACTGTACATTTCTGTGAAACCTGTAAGACTCTTATACAAAAGTTTGGATAAAGTAGTTACAACAACTGCCAATAGATGGCCCTCTACACTGAACCGCTGGTATCAGGATGCATAAATAAACATGTTCTCCGTCAAACAGTCTTTGCAACCGCATCACAGTCTTATCAAAATGTCTATCACTAGCAGTGAGACGTGACGCAAGTGAAAAGTGACATCTCCCATCATATCTTGTAGTCTCTCATTAGAAAAGGATTCAGTTGCCTCACACAACGACGATCCAAACTCGTCCAGCGTGCCGGCTTGGTGGAATAGTTCTGGAAGGAAGTGTCTTTCAATGTGCCCAGCAAAGAGTTGGCACATGGAGTCAGATTGGGTGTATGTGAATATCAATACATGCCTGTGCCAGTGGATTTGGGCTAACACAACGCAATGACTATTACCGAAATAGACATGAAGATAGTGAAACACCTGTTCGGTACGATGTGGTCGAGTCCAGTCTCGCATGAACAACTCGGTGCCTGATGGATCCACGAACGCTTCCTGTGTCGCAGCAAATTGTTCCAAAACTGCAACGCGACCCACACTAGTTGTCTATTCTAGCGTGAAAAAACGATCGATAATGCTTCTGCTGTATGGAGATACAGAACGCCAGTTGACAAGAGTGCTGGGGTAATCGCATTGTTTTGGCACAAGGCCTAAGATCAGTTTTTCATTTCATGCGGATGAACTGAGTTCGGATTAGGTCTTTCACCTGAATCTCATTTGGGCATAAGATCTTACCTAAAAGACAGTGGAGAAACATACGCTGAATCTGAAAGTAATCTGAAAAGAACACACGGTTCTTTTCAGTGAAACTGCGAGAGGTCTGCTTCTTGTGACGAGGTGGCTGCCCGTTCCGCGTTTCCGTTCTTGCGCGAGATGCTTCCCACGGCTGCGGCGCTGGGAACTGAGCAGGTGTGTCGCTTCTTGCCTCGCGACGGCGGCGGCTCCGCGGCTGCCATGGAGTCCCAGCAGAAGAACGGCTATGTGAGAGATTACACTGGTTGACGGTTTTGTGCCTGCTCTGGCTATTCTAACGTTCATTAGGGAAATAGATGCTCGCCTGAAGCTCTGAGACTGGTACGGTCGCAGGTTCGAATCCTGCCTCGGGCATGGATGTGTGTGATGTCCTTAGGTTAGTTAGGTTTAACTAGTTCTAAGTTCTAGGGGACTAATGACCACAGTAGTTAAGTCCCATAGTGCTCAGAGCCATCTGAAGCTCTGAGTTACCTTCGGCAAACTATATCTCGGATGACAGTAGGAAGTTAAGACGTTTAAAAATACTACGCTAAGCCGCAAATAAAATCTGTATATTTGAATCAATTCCTTCCTTCTGCGTAATATGCTGGTGTGAAAAGAAAGTTACTTTCACATCATGTCTCACTGTCAAGTAACCTAAATCAAGGAAACTTGGACCATACATCGCTAAACTAGACTACAGAAGGTAACTGGAAGAAATGTGCAGTGATAAAACAGAAAAGACACATTTATTCAAAGAAAATAATTGTACTAAAGGCGGGAAATTGTTGTTAATAAGATACTGATCGCTAAGGACGATATCTTTAGCCCTACAAAGAGTTCGGATACTAGCCACAAGGTTGACAGGGTGTTCTTGAGGTACTGTGTTCCACTCCTCCACCAATGCGTTTAATAACTGGAGGGCGGTCGTTGTTGCATGTGAACGTGCTGCAATGCGACCCCACAGGCGCTCGATGCTATTGACACTATTGGCCATTAAAATTGCTACACCACGAAGATGACGTGCTACAGACGCAAAATTAAACAGACAGAAAGAAGATGCTGTGATATGCAAAGGATTAGCTTTTCAGAGTATTCACACAGGGCTGGCGCCGGTGGCGACACCTACAACGCGCTGACATAAGGAAGGTTTCCAACCGATTTCTCATACACAAACAGCAGTTGACCGGCGTTGCCTGGTGAAACGTTGTTGTGATGCCTCGTGTAAGGAGGAGAAAAGCGTACAATCACGTTTCCCACTTTAATAAAGGTCGGATTGTAGCCTATCGCGATTGCGGTTTATCGTATCACGACATTGCTGCTGGCGTTGGTCAAGATCCAATAACTGTTAGCAGAATATGGAATCGGTGAGTTCAGGAGGGTAATACGGAACGCCGTGCTGGATCCCAGCGGCCTCGTATCACTAGCAGTCACGGTGGCAGCCATATTATCCGCATAGCTGTAACGGATCGCGCAGCCACGTCTCGATCCCTGAGTCAACAGATGGGGACGTTTACGAGACAACGACCATCTGCACGAACGGTTCGACGACGTTTTCAGCAGCATGGACTATCAGCTAGGAGACTATGGCTGCGGTTACCCTTGACGCTGCATCGCAGACAGGAGCGCCTGCGATGGTGTACTCAACGACAACCTGGGTGCACTAATGGCAAAACCTCATTTTTTAGGATGAATCCAGGTTTTGTTTACAGCATCATGATGGTCGCGCCCGTGTTTGGAGACATCGCGGTGAACACACATTGGAAGCGTGTATTCGTCATCGCCATACTGGCGTATCACCCAGCGTGACGGTATGGGGTGCCATTGGTTACATGTCTCGGTCACCTATTGTTCGCATTGACGGCAGTTTGTACAGTGGACGTGACATTTCAGATGTGTTACGTCCCGTGGCTCTACCCTTCATCCGATCGCTCCGAAACCCTACATTTCGGCAGGATAATGCACGACCGCATGTTGCAGGTCCTGTACGGGCCTTTCTGGATACAGAAAATGTTCGACTGCTGCCCTGACCAGCACATTATCCAGATCTCTCAACAACTGAAAACGTCTGGTCAAAGGTGGCCGAGCAACTGGCTCGTCACAATACGCCAGTCACTATTCTTGATGAACTGTGATATCGTGTTGAAGCTACATGAGCAGCTGTACCTGTACACGCCATCCAAGCTCTGTTGACTTAATGCCCAGGCGTATCAAGGCCGTTATTACGTCCAGAGGTGGTTGTTCTGGGTACTGATTTCTCAGGATGTATGCACCCAAATTGCGTGAAAATGTAATCACATGTCAGTTCTAGTATAATATATTTGTCCAATGAATACGTTTATCATCTGCATTTCATCTTGGTGTAGCAAAATTAATGGCCAGTAGTGTAAATATGGGAAGTGGCCAGGTCAGCCGGGCGGGCTTAGCCGAGTGGTCTAGTGTGCTGCTGTCATGGACTGTGCGGCTGATCCAGGCGGAGGTTCGAGTCCTCCCTCGGGCATGGGTGTGTGTGTTTGTCCTTAGGATAATTTAGGTTAAGTAGTGTGTAAGCTTAGGGACTGATGACCTCAGCAGTTACGTCCCTTAAGATTTCACACACATTTGAACATTTTTTTGGCCAAGTCACATTATTCACCGAGTATACGTTCGTTCCAAGAGCTCCTACACCTGCGTTGTCCGACGCATTGTGATGCATAAATATGAAATCGGGGCCGAATTCACTGCTGGAAAGAGCTCACATAGGGAAAGACTA